>NW_008795695.1:5192102-5226772 GCF_000699145.1 Aptenodytes forsteri
TGGGTTGATGGTTGGACTTGATGATCTTAGAGGTCTTTTCCAATCTCAATGATTCTATGATTCTATGACGTAGCAACCGCTGGGCATTGAAGTGGCTCAGCAGCTGGATGCAGGGAGATTACATTCAAGCTCTGACATGGAACCGGCATTTCAGATTCAGAGTTATGGTTATATCAGAAATCACAGCTGAGTTAATTCACGCTCTATCAGCTGCAGAAGCAATGAAGTTGCTGTCGTATATACCACATTTGTATCTCTATTGGATAGGGCTTTTTAGACCTCTTGTTACTTTTACTAGCTTTTACTACTGTATGCTTCATCCTGGTAAGACAGTTTTACGTTCTTCTTAATTATGAAACCAGATTTTTTCTTTTTTTATGTTGAGAAAAGAAGAACTGTGAGCTCTGACCTGCCAACCTAAGTGAGGAAGCTTTAAATACCTTTCTCAATGGACTCTAGTTCTGCTGCCAAGGCAGTGATCTTCTTTGCAAGGGCCAAATAAAAACTCAAAGTGGGTAAATTCTCAGAGAACTAAAGGGCTGAAGAAACCATTCCTTTTCCAGAAAGAGTAACAAAGATATCTTTATATGCATTGTTCAAACAACCAGAGCTGTGGGAAGAGGAGGGGGAGTACAAGCAGAACAAGAGATTCCAGCGGTTTGACTGAGAATTAGTTAGAGGAAGAAATAAACTGCAGCCCTTGCGGGTCAGTTCAAAGCAGGCTGTCCAGGCTGTCCTGAACAATGTCCAGGCTGTTCAAACAGGCTTGCAATGCTTTAAGGGTCTTTCTGAAATTCTGATGAGAGTTCTTTTTTGCACCTTAAAACTAAGATATCGGAGACAAAAAATAGGTAGGTTGGGAGTATTTTAAAGCTTAAATACCGGTTCCTGAACTGTGGCCTTTAGATACCTACATGCCCCCAAATACCTTGATGAAACTCTTTAGAGAGCTTGCTAGTGACATATGATGCTGGCTTTTCCTTGTTTCCAACTGCAAAAATGCACCACTGGGCCTAAAAGGTACATGAAACACCTCCCTGATACATTTCTGTGGGAGGTTGCCCTGAAGGATGCTACCTGATCATTAGTGGGAAGGGAATGGGTACATGAACGTGACTTGAAGCAATCTCTGCACTAAGGTGCTGTTTGCCCTCTAATAGTCTGTCCTGAAGTATCATTCTAAGGAAAAGGAAAAAAGTCAGTATAAACATTTGTTAGGTGGGTGGCTCATTTGTTGGTTTGTTTCTTCTGTCCTTATAATCACATGAAACAACTATAGCTGTAATCTTTTTGATGAGCATTAAATCAGATCTTTATCATGCTCCTTTAGGTATCTCCATGCTAGAGATCTGGAAAGAGGCTTTAAAACTTTATCTCCGAGCTGTATGAAGGCCGTATGCATAGAAAGAAGACCTAAAATATGGTATTAATTAGCCAATAATCCAGAGTTTGAAGCCAGCTAAATGCATGTGCATATAAGACATGACAGGCTGTTGTACAGTACCTGATCCAACTACTGAAGAATCAAAGAGTTATTAGGAAGGCAAGTGTTGTTCAACACATTATTCCATCTTGGTTTGGAAACGTTGGATATGCTGATTTAAAGCTTACACACAATGAGGTATACTTATAAATTTGGTCTCTACAGTCACTGAGTTAACAAATAAGAAAACATGCATCTGGTCAAAATTTTTAGCTCACAAGCAACAGTTTATTCTGAAGTGGACAGGAAGAGAAACTTTCATAATTGATTATGTCATTTCAGTAAATACCATGGAAATTTCAACTGATTTTTTCAGAAAAAGTAATGGACTTTCCCCCCTTATTTAGTAAAAAGTTATTTCAATTAGGAATATCAAGAAACTTTTGAATGAAATATTTATGAAATAGTAAATCCATCCAATGTATTAATGAGAGTGTGTGTCTGTATGTGTGTGTGTCTGTGTATAAAGGCTTGTTCTGAACAGGGGTATAGGGCTCGCTTTCAGGATAATATGTTTTCATTTTTCAGAGTGTGAAAACAATGAAATAAACACCTTTTGCAATGTAAGCAAGCACTATGTATTTTGTTCCAACTTCACATGTGTTACATATTTTAGCACTTTATCCTGAAATGTGCCACATGTTTTAGAATACATAGAAAAACTACAAATGAAAATCTGAAATTTTCTAATATTAAGTAGGCCTGAAGTTTACAATTTCTATCTGCTAAACAGTAACACTTTTCACAGTTACAACTTTTCAATAGTAACATATTTATTCTAAGGTATTCAGCAATAAAGAACAGGCACTGTTTTTTAACATTTCTAGCCTGCCATCCTGTCTTTCAGCATTTTTTTTCTCTTAAGTACATAATATTTTGATTAGCTATCCAATATTTCCTGATTATATCTGTCTATTCTTTCATGTTAATTTTCTTTGTTTGCTATGCACAAATAGGCTTTGTCTTTTTCTTTTTGCTTTTTCCCCTGCATCAAGCAGAATCTTTGCAGATTGTGTCATAAGTGGAACTGGTAAAACATTCTTGCGCTGAGAATGCTCAATTCCTAACCCACTAATTTAAGGGTGGAACTATTTCTGGAAATGTTATGAGCCTGTGTGCTGAAGAACCTCTTATTCTGTGAGTGCAAAGGCACTGATGCTTTGATACAAATGGTCTGTGCTCAGATGTTTTCCATACACTTGGTGAGTTGGCTTTATTAAAATTCTTCTAAAAAATACGTATCTCTCATTAAGTTTGCATGCTGATTTTGACATTCAGTTTTCAAATGTGGTCAAGGAGAAGCATATAAAAATGCTTTATCTTTTTACATCTTATTCAAGGATAGATACTACCTATTTCTTTCTAAGTAGTGTAAACGTCGGAGAACTTGGTCCATTTTTCTACCACTTGAAGTCATTTAAAAGGAAAGAACAGAGCAGTGGGAAAAAGTTTGGAGTCTACGAAGCAGCATGTGCCATTTTTTGTCTCCTCCAGGACTGAAACAGAACAGCGTGATTTTAGAAAGAAACGATGCTACCGACTACTGGAGAGGGAATACCCCAGGACACAGAGGCAGGTCACTGAGCAGAGACTGTCTATGAAACAGTGAGGAGAGGAGGAAAGGAGGTAGAAACTGCAGGCACTGTCTATGAAACAGTGAGAAGAGAGAGGAGGAAAGGAGGTAGAAACTGCAGGTAGAGTATTCCTACAGAAATAGATTTTGTTTGCTGCTGTCGAATTGCTTTTTCTGTAGAAGGCTTTTCATCACTGTCATCCTACTCTAACATGATTCAGAAAGGAAGAGATGGTGGCTGAACAGAGCAGAATTCCGTCAGCAAAAAAGAAGTATAAGCAGTCTTTGGACAATATTTCACCTTGTTTGCAATACATCAGAACTTACCTGAAAAATGAGATTCTCAGAAAAAACAATCCCAAACTTGTTTTTTCTTTAAAGTTTTACATAATATAAGCTAAGGGACAGGGACACAGTAATGTTGGTAAAATAGCTGAACAGCACAACCTCCTCTCAGTTCTTGTCTGACAGTGCTTGATATCTGGACACTATGCTCTATATCTTGGCTTTCCACATTTTAAATCAGGATTTAATGCCTGTGAAAGGTGTTAGACTGACAGCCCAAGAAACAGAGAAATAACCTCAAATAGTGCATGCATCACGCCCTTCATAAAAATATCACAGCACACTGTAAAATTAAATTAGAGTCCTTCTTTTACCCACAGATCAAATACACCACAAGGCAGAGGAATGCAGGGGATTTTTTCTCCACTACCCTGCAAAAGTGCTTCAACATCAACTCACAAGACTTCCTCAAAGGCTGTGGCTAATCCCATTCCATCTCCAGACCTCTTTAATTAAGCCTGAAAAAAATTATGTGTGGTCATAGCTAGTACAAGTTATGCTGGTGTTTTCTGTGATGTAAACATCTAATGGGAATTGGTCTGTACCAGTTTTTCCTCTCAAAGCTGAGGAATCATCTAAATGGTAGCACAAAGCATGCATGATTCAAAGTCTGTTGCATTTGAACCAGAGATCTAAAAGGGGGAAAAGGCACCGCAATGGATAACCAGTGACTTAATCTGAAGAATCACAGCCAGGTTGACTCTGAGGAAAATATTTACGCAATTTTTATGTTCTCCAGAAGTTCAGACATAATTATAAGAGAAGAACAGTAACATGAGCAAACAATGCTTTTTTTGGGTTATTTTTCTAGAAGAACAATTAAAGATAATGCACAACACTTCAGTTTACACTGAAAAATAGAAAAGCCACAGGTGGAGGGGATAAACAGTTAGGATTAAAAAAATGAAACGATCAGATTCCAGAGGCTATCACTATGGGGAAGGAATTGGCTACGGTTTAGTAACTGCCCAGATTAAAACATTTATGCTCCTGTTAAAACATTTGCACTCCTATTTTTGTTTATAGACTTTAAATATATTTTTGTGCCTGGTATACTCTAGCAATGCCCTCATAAGGAGGTAAAGAAGGTAGAAACCTTAAAGCCTGCTGTGGTCTAACCCTAACCAGGAACATAACTTTGTGCAATAATATCCTTGCCAATTCTCACCCGGCATCTCACCCACCTTTTCTTGGAACAAGGTTTTATATCCTCAAATTCCTTGGACCCCAATCAGTCAGACCACAGACCGGGGCAGAGCATGGAAACAGCATTACTCGCCTTCATCTACAAGCTCCCCAGGGCAAAGAGAAAGAGACCGAAGTGTTTTGATGGTACTGCTTGGCCTTGTGCTGACCTTTCGTTCCAGCTCATTGCTATTGACTCAACTGTGGATTCTCCTTTGGCAGAACAGGAACCACCGCTGGGTGAATCTCCTTCTTGCTCTTAGGAGGAGCCAAGGGGCCAGAGCTGAGCCCTGGGGCACGTGGTCCCCCAGGGCTCTCAGCTGCTACGACCGAGGTGGGCTCAGCCCCCAGCTCTCCTCGCCTCCAACATCAGCTGTGTTGTGTCCTTGGGGAGGGACTTTGGGGCGGTGCTGTGCATTCAGTCCTACCACCTCCATTTTGTTAGACCCAGATATATCAGACCCAGATGTATCAAACTTTGTATTTTCCTCAATGGCTGTCTGAGATTAGTTGCTGAGTTTAATCTATGAAGACTTCCATAAATCAAAATAAAATTAAAGTGATGTTCTTTGGCAGGAAGAAGTTTTCTAGATGCCTATTTGGTTGACTCTTTGACATTTGACAGCAGATATCTCTTCAACTGTTGTCCAAAAGGTGTGTTGATGCTCTCATCAGTGAGTTTAGAAATGAAATACTGGCCCACGAGTGAAAATTTTTGCTCATGAACTTAGCACAGCCAAAATAATATTAAATATACATCACTGAGTAAAAACATTTTTCTTTTTTGTTTGACATACTGACTTATACAAGTTTGGTATTCATTGCCTTTGTACTGTTTAATTAGACTACCTCAGTGCAACCATGGCCTCAGAGTCCCTGCTAATGAACACCACTATTACATGCTGAATTTCTTAAATTAATGAAAGAGGCTATATTCTGTGGGGGAAAAATAAAAAAGAAAGCAAAAGACAATATTTTTCTGTGAAGAAATATTAAAGGTTTGATTGAAAAGAAAAGCTTCAGCTTTCATTCTATTAGGAATCCTTGTAATTTTCTCCTGACTTCTTTTCACTAGAAAAGAGGGGGAAGAAACCAGGAAGAAGAAAAGGAAAAAAATGGGGAATGAAACACAAAAAGGGTTTTTGTTTGAATCTAACTGAATACATATTATTTAGTTGTAGAAATATGAAAAAGAAGATAACTGCATTAAAAATGTACAGAAAGACTTTTCTTTTTGAACAAAACATTGGAAATGTTTTGATTAGCTCTATGTAAAATTATTTGTGTGATTCAAGGGCGTACAACAATTATCAAGAACAAGGTATCTAGACAGTATCAAAAGATACGTCTCTTCTGAAACAAGCAAAGTGAGTGTGTTGAATGTGTACTTACAAAGTAACTAATCTAGAGAGACAAGTGTTGTCAATGCAGCTAACCAAAGTACATGATTTTGTCAGTAAAATGACAGCTACTCGCATGTATTTATTAAATCGACAGTCATGCATTCAGTCTTACTGCATCGTCTAATTGACACAGCAATTAGACAAGACGCAGATGATGATTAAAAAAATATGGAATCCATTATGTCATGCCTTATGAGATGCAGAATGGCCTGTTTAATCTGGTTATTACCCAATGAACTAAATTTTTGTGAAATCCGTCCAAGATGCAAATGGCTTTTTCACATGAGCTCAAAATTATTTTACTGTTGTAAGCAGGCAACCTAATTCCCAGTGAAGGGAGTGGTCTGGAAAGCAATATGGAAACAAGCCTTTCCCTTTTGGGAAGCCAGTGGTCACATTCTCCTAATAAAAAGAAACCTGTAGTTGTGGCGGAAAAGACATTCAATAAGAGAAAGCTGCTTAAGTAAAAACAAGAAGTGTTGCTCTGTATGTATTTTGATCTGGGAATTTCATACTGGCTCAGCATAAATCAAAGGACAAGAGCTCTCTTTTTACTTTATGGCAAAAATTCTTCATTAACAAGTCAGCTACACCAGCTATGGTATTGTGTATCAGCACAAAGTTTCCATTCCTGAAAACAGTTCTCTGAGCAGAGGTAAGCACATGTAAAGGTAGTGAGCAAGACCAGAGATACAGCTGGAGATCTATATTTCCAGGTGCCAATCTTCTAAGGATATACGTACCCTAAATTTTAAATTGTTTAAGAAACACCGCCGATGTGAGAGGGATGGCTGGTGTGCCTAAAATTAAAACACACATATGAAATGTTGGGTCCAATTTTTTTTTTAAAGAATGTATTTTCCAGTTTAAGGCTAGAAGTATGTGAAAATCAAGGGAACAGAGTAGCAAGAAATCCCATTTTAATTGTAGTGAATATTATGTAAGAAATACAAACTACTGAATGGAAAGCATTGTTACTATCGGTGTCTTCCCAGTCAGATTCAGTGATAAGGAAGTACATGACATTTCTCCCACCAAAGGGTTAAAATTAATCAATATTAAAAGAAAAAAATAGGTAGGAAGGTAAAAAAAATAATCCTAACTACAAGGCAAAGAAAAATTAGATAAACACCACCCATTACTGTAGCTATGAAACGTGTGGTCATCTAGGGCAAATCACAGGAAAATCAACAACCATTATTAACATAGGAACCATGCAGTTTAAATATGTCAAGGAAAAAAAAGGTAATAGGCAATATTATTTTATATTGCAGCACATGAAATGCAGTCCAAATCCTCCTGAAGGTGAGAAAGGAGCATAGCATTTGCATCTGCAGCACCGGGTTTCCATTCTGACCAAAGCTGCCAAATGCGTGAGATAGCAGATGGTACCAGGACTTCTCACAACGTAAAGTCACGTTTATTTAAAGAAGGCACTTAGCCGTAAAAATAAAGTAACATGCTAAAACGTTTTATGGATCACAAACTCGTAAATGAAATGGTATGAGCTACAGAACTTTAGCTTAATTTGTAACCCATTGGTTACTATCCTATTGTTACGTTAGATAGCTTTGTTGAAACTGAAGTAAAAAAAAAAAGGCTATTTTAAAGAATTTAAATATTACAAGTTTTGATGGAGGAAAGAAAACAGATGAAATATTCCAAGGCAGGAGATGCTGAGTTTCTAGGAGGTTAAAGGAGTAGGAAATTAATGGGACTTCAGTTACCAAGGTTACCTTATTTGCAAAAAGCTGTTTCTTCTGGCAAAAGAGGAAGGTAAAAATACCTAGCACTAGCTCTTGAGTTTTTCAGGTCAGGAGAAGTCTGCCTGTGCATTTCAGTGGAAGTTCAATGGAGTTGTATGTTTTTTATGAGCAAGCTGACAACCTGCCACATGTAGTATCCCTGCAGATCTTTTGTGAAAAGAAAAGACCATTCTGCTCCACTGGTTAAGGAGTGTTTTGGAAAAAAAACATTTTTATTATGAAAATACTGGGTTATCACAAGAAAAAAACTGCCATGGGTACTGTCTTCTATCTTGTTCCTTTACAATCATTTAAACCAGAGAAACATAGATGTGAAATATGAGATCAGAACGGTTCTTTGCCCTGACTTGGAAAAGGTCAAATAGATGAGCTAAATGACCCCATCTCAGATCCTTGCTTTCTCATTTCAAATAAATCACATTCATGACATTTTTCAGCTATGGATATGGTACTTTCTCTTTTTCCCCTTACATCTGCAAAAGCTGATTTAACAAATTCTCATTTTTTTTTCTTAGGTTGGTAGAATTAATTATAAGCATATGCTAAAATATTTTGCTACATTAGGGTTAAACATGGTAATACTTTTAATAAATTATTGAAGGAAAAACAAAAATGATGTTTCCAAGACACGGCTTGAGCAATCCCAATAAATGCAGAGTACATTGCTGGAAAGCTAAAGGCTTAAATTTTTGGAGGGTAGGGACTCATAAAGGAAGAGCATCAGTGATAAGGAATTCAGT
Source organism: Aptenodytes forsteri (assembly GCF_000699145.1). NCBI lineage: Eukaryota > Metazoa > Chordata > Aves > Sphenisciformes > Spheniscidae > Aptenodytes > Aptenodytes forsteri. The sequence goes on from NW_008795695.1 coordinate 5,200,598, forward strand.
TCCTTTGTGGATTAATGTTAATAATTACAAGTCATGCCAATATACAACCAGCATGGTGGAATTTGTCAGGTTCTGTAAGTAAGCTGTCCTACTAGAAAATACAATCTACTTATAAAGATTAACACCACCTATTTATCATAAGTAGCTGAACTATAAATCAGATAGCGTAGAAAGAAGTTATAATACATTTTTCAAAACTGACTTATATTTTGGAGAAAATCCACTGTCTAGTCCCAACAGTTGAAACACGCTTTAGCAGGTCAGTAGTTTATACATATGTATTTGGTCCCTTTCAGAATAAAATATTTTTCCTTCCTACCTCTGCCACTGCAGTTAAAAAAATGGCATTAAAATAGCTATTGTTTATTGAAGTGAGACATCGTTTGACCTTGTCTATAAAGAAGGAGAAGGTGTCACGTGTGTTTCTTGGTTGGTGTTTTCAGATTTGTTTTCCAAAGCTCTGACTTCAGCGAACATGTCCCAGGCCACGGGCAAATACACGGCTAGCGAGGCGGGTGAGTTCAGTCTCCATACCTTCTAGCCTTATAAAACCACAAAAGGCTTAAAAAAACCCCAACCATTCCCCAGCTTAGAAAGACACTTTTTTCAAGGGAAGTCTAGAAAGTCAGTAAGTGAAGCTTTCGGTGCCTGTGAGCTGGACCGTGGTCTGTCAAGCACTGGCTGTGGAAAGGGAAATTCTCCTTTTGCCTCGGGGCCAGGTCAGGTTTCTGGATGGGACTTGGTGTTCCTCTTCCCTTCAGCTGCTGTGTCAGGACAGCCCAGGGTGGGGATGAGCTTCCAGGGGGGATGGATCATTTCTCATCCCTGCCGTCCTCTCTGGGGGGAGGGAGGCGTGCTCTGCTCCACGATTCCAGGCTCTGCACAGAAGGACGGGGCTGAACAGGTTGGCAGAAGAACAATTTACTACTTAATGTTCCTTTCAAAACATTTTGTCTTTGCCTGCGTATAAAAGCTGTCCATAAAATATGTTTGTACATCAGTTCACAATTAATTAAAAAAATCTGGGTTTGCTGATCTTAATCTGGGTTTGGAGAACCCTGAAAACACAGAATTTACAATGGTTTTGCAGCATGGAGATAGGTAGCAAAGGAAGTATTAAACACTCATTTCTGTCCGTTTTCTGGAAGTGTTCTAAAGGTGGGTAGCAGGCCCTGAGGTCAGCAGTTAAGTAACCACACAAATCCACTTTCTTGTAGAGAATGTTCAGCAGGGTAATTTCACCATTGTAGCGTAGGAAAAAAATAATCCACCCCACTGTATTTCTCTCACCTTTCACAAATTACTTATAGGATCCTGAAACAAGTGTCAGAAATGAAGATGTAACATATAAAGTATCACAAAGTTGTGTGAGTATGGCCCTAGAAAGTTAAGTTATACTAAATGGCACTGTATGAACAAACTTACAGGGAAAAAGAAAAGCAGATTTCCTTTGATCTGCTGAATTTTTCAGATTAATAGATTTTTGTACTGGCAATCACAAAGGAGAAGAATTTGGTTTTATATATGATTGAGCTATCCATTATAATGTCTAATTTCTGTTATCGGCAAATAGTTGTTTTCCTCATAAAACAGTTTGATTCTTTCACTTGTTTCCTCTATTGTGAGCAAAAGAAAAGGATATTTTCTCAGCTCAATAACACTGAGCGTTTACTTGGCCCTTGCGAGTTAGTGTGAGGTATTGTTAACGCCTATTGCGAAATGATGAAACAGGTGGCACTCGTGCGGATTGCATATTGCGCTTGCATGCGAGTACGTTGTGGTTAGGCAGCCACACAATTCTGCTGATAAAGAAACTATGGACAAGAACAAATCTGATTCCAGGCAAGGACCTGAAAACATTGTTCCCCGACATACTCTTACATATTACACATAGAAAAGGCAGTTATCGAAAACTTCTCTAGTTCATCCAAAACACTCCGGAACAAGATAATCAGAGAATTGTTACCTGGCCATTATACCAAATGCTGGTTGGGTAAGAAATTTGCCTTCTTACTGATAGAGACTGCGATTTCATCGCAAAAGATTCTTTCTGTAACACGGAGGCCTATGCATACACAGCAAATGAGGCTTTAAAAAAATGTAATAGGTATGGTTTACTTAACCTGTTATCTTTATGGCATTAAACATGTAATGTTTGTATTTTGAACAGGTGACTCAGGCACCATCAGTTATGTGCTTCTTAGCTTTCCCAGCAGCAGTTCGAGGCAGTCATCATATTAATGAGCTCAGCTTCTAAGGCTTCAGAGCAGTGAATGTAAAGGTGATCATAAAACATGAAAATTTGTAGTACAGCTTTGATGTTACAACAGCAAAAGCTGCTGAAATGTTCTATTTCCCTCTTTGCACCGAATTCTTACAGAGCTCCTTCCAACACATGCTGTGCATCTGTCAGCCATTGGAGAGTGCGTGAAGACAAGATTTAGGCACAGGAGGCATCTACAGCTGAGCCCCGGTTTTCCCAATTTAGCAGAGCCCTGTTATTTGAAAATCTGCACCCTTCATGATATAAATTACAGATTATAGATGCTGCTGAGCAGTTTGGGAGGTCTGGCTCCAGGTGTGGCAGAGGACGCTGAATTTTGTCAGTCTGCTACCATTTGCCCAATATAAACCATTCTCTCTGGGTGCTTCCAGGTGGCTATTGGAGAGGCCACAGCTTAGGCACATGGGTTTCAGAGGTGTTTGCGGAGGCACTCAAGGGGACAGAAAGACCTGTGCTATTGCAATGGATACGTCAGTAAGTGAGGCCATGAAGCGTGCAGACGTGGCCTTAGTGGGGGGATTGGAAGCCACTGCAGCAGGCATCCCGAACTCCGGCTTCGGTTTCACACAGTCACTGCAGCTCACATGGGTACTACTGGTAAATTATGTACCAGAACTCAGAGACCCTTCAGCAATGTCCAAAGACGTGCACGAGCCTTTTCTAAGTATTTAAAAACTATCAGAGGGGCGTAGAGAAAGGATTTGGACCACTGGAACACATCTCCTTCGTCTGTTAAGCTCTGTGGTATGCCAGCTGTGAAGGACTTGGATAACCATATCCTCATTATTTTATTGACTGCAGGGAGGAGAAAACTTTTCCTTAATACCACCGGGAGTTAATTAGCAGGGCCAAATTCACTACCTCAGTCTTTCCACTGGAAGCTTCTGCATGGCTCCTGTCTCCCACTGCACACAACCCTGCACCTCACCCAGCCTCACCAGTAATTCATACTTTATTTCTGGAAATATTCCATACTTTGTATGGGGTGCAGCGATTTAAAAGTAAAAATCAGTTTAGTGAGAAGATATGTTAGAGCATCCAGAAACCAAATGTCTCAGGGTAGGGCATTTAAGTGGTAGACAGTGAGGGGTTTAAAAGGTTTTAGTATTGTTTTCTGATTATGTCAGCCTCCTGCATGGAAGACTTCAATGGCTGCAGCATCACCTGCTCTGTGACTGCTGTGCAGTGAAAGGGAACGCTTACCATTTCCATCATTGGTTAGTTTTTTGCCGTAACAACTGCATTGGATTGACATGTAGAGGTGGGATGTCTGTTAGTCACACTGTGTGTGCCTCAGTATCTCAGAGAGAAACTGTTGAGAGAAAGCTGAAACTTTTTGCAACCAGCTTTAATCTCAGAATAGTTGTACCTCACTCACAAGATGGTTAAGTCTTCCTTAGTTCCTTGCATTTTCCTATTACGTCTTCCTTAGTTCCTTGCATTTTCCTATTCTCCTTGTAATCCAGTTGAAATAGTTGGAGCAGCCTCAGGGCTGCTCCGAGTCCATCTGACTGAATTTCTTTGCTGAAAGTGTTCCTCAGGATTTTCACACAGAGCTGCATCCCAGGAGGACTAATCGTTTTGGTCATGCCTATTATCTCATCCACTCCCTCGGAGACAGCTGAGTGCCTGCAGGCAGGGGCTTTGCAGTGGGTGGTGAAAAGCCCTCATAAAGCTATACCATGCTGCAGCAGCTTCCAGACTATCTGGAAAGGCTGAAGAGCAACTTCTATGTTTTATATTTGCAGGTTTATAATTAAATATTAATAAAAAGACTGGACTGAAAAGTAAAAGAAGGGAAATGTCATTTGCTGGTGCGCCCCAGTGAAGCTGAGAATATTGAAATCACAGCATATGTTTTCTCTCTTCTTAAAGACTGTAGATTATTACAGACAGACTTTATTGTGGTCTATAATTTTGGTTTTCTACTTCTGACTATGCCAAACAGCATTTTTTGTTTTGTTCGAACAGCAATCAAGAATGGTATGTTATCAACCCACAGTGCTGTGACCTTTGGATTTAAAATGGATATTCTAGCTACTTGGAGCCAACACATATATTAAATTCTAAGGTTGGAGGAAGGGTGAAAAACAGAGGACATGTTTTTTAAGATGTCTTGCAACTCTGAAGCTCAGTTCTTCATTTCTCCTCAAGATTTATCGATTTTGGTGCATGACTACAGATTTTACAGGGATGTTATATCAAGGGCATTCCATTTATTTTGGTCAATAGCCAGACAGTTAAATTTCTAAACAGCTGTCTGGAACTGGATGAACACATGGACTCAACATGTCTTAAAATAAAGAAATAATAATGATTTTAATGTTGTTTCATTAAACATTTATTTATAGGAGAATGCTTAACAATGTTGGAGAACTTTTCAACAAAATGTCTAATCAGTTTTTTTAAGTAAACAAAAAACCCCACAGTGAAACAAATCTTTGAGTCCTAAATATGCTGTAACCTGCCATCTAGTTTTGTCAGCCTCTTTCCTTTTTACACTAAAAGGAAAAGGTAACATCCATGTATCTTTGTCTCCCAAAATACACTCTATTGACTTAACTGTATTAGGTGGAGGTACATGGCATTCTTTTTCCTGTTGTCCTCCTTGGAAGCAATATATCGGGGAAGTACTGCTTGCATCAGTATGTAGCCTCCAGTTCTTAATATCCTGATAGCATTAAAGGTGAGTGAAGCACTTAAAATTTTCAACCTATCAGAAAACAATGAAAAATCGAAAGGGAACAGAGATCAGTGCACTTTTCCACACTGAGAAAGTAAGTAACTGAACACCAGGTCCACAAGTATTGTATTAAAGGTAGACTGGAACGGGCTTTGACCCAAGCAGGCTGTGGAAGTTATTGAACAAGTATTTTTGGTGACAGGATGGGCATATACAGTCAGTATCTCTCTAACTCTTGCTATCTATTTTGTGCCAGCATAATAATTTGTTTGCTTTTTTGAGAAGGAGGAAAGGAGGGGATAGATTGAACTATATTTCAGTCAGATTAGTTTCCCATTACAGCCCTCTGTGTACTAGTACAAGCATTTGTCACGGAATAATCTAAGGGATAATGCAGGAAAGAATACATGGCTGGAAAAAGGGGAGATTGCTTAAACAGGAGTCCAAGAACCACAAAAAAATCAGATCAGTAGAGGCTTTACAGATTCCCGTACCAACACTCCTAATTTGAACTAGAGAAGATGCAGTGTTACAATTAAAAAAAAAACAAACCCAAAACCTCAAACTAAATCTAGTCTTATGAGTATGGGTGTCTGCATGTCTCTGTGAAGCTTGACAGCCATCAACTCTATTACACACAGACGCGTCTGAAGAATAAAGCCAAATTTTCCCCCTTTATACAAAATGCTTCTGATTCTCATTGTAGTGAATATATACAGAAAGGCACCTCCCAAAGGCTGATTTTGAAGACCTAAGGTTTAAATCGCCACCTGTAGTTGCTTATTAAAAGGCACATTTTGTAGCCATTCACAGAATTCACTAGACTTTGACACTGTCCCTAAATTACCTACAGTGTAATTCCACTCCAAGGTAATTCCAGGCTACAAGTTTGTTCCTGTTCATGATGATAGCAAAATGCCCTGAGGAGCACAAGGGCAGTTCATTGATTTGAACACTATACAGTACTGAAGGATGTGGGCCTACAACGAGAGATAAGCCAGAAGATAGCTTAGTCAAGGTCATACAAATTCTTGTAAGTATAGTAGCAAAATTTAGGCAGCTAACTCATCCTTCTGGCTTAAACAAGTTTTTGAAGTATTCCTGTGTGGGTCGTAAGATTTTCTGTTGCCTTTCCCTGTGCTGGCTGTTGAGACTATCCAGCAAAGAAAGTTTCAGTTAGTGCCAGTTGTGATAGGGGTTTTGGGAAAAGTGATTAGCAATGAGTATTTATATGGGTCTGTGTGTAGATTCACTCCTTCTAATGAGAAGATCAGATTTTCAGATGTGAAGCGAGCTTTAGCTTGTATTCTTATCTGATTTTAGTTTAAGACTGAAATCTATGGATATGAAACTTAAATGCCTGGAAATTAAAATACAGCTGTCTGAACTATAATCACAGAACTGTATAGAGAAATGTTTTCATTAATTCCTGATCTGCCTGTTTTGACAGCAGCTTAGTTGTCTGATAACGCAACGAGACAAATTAAATCCTGCTTCAGGCAGTACACAGACCACATTACTCAAAAAGAGAAATTAAAAACTGTTGAACATCTGTTATTACTGAGAATTTAATCTGTAGAACAACTTCATTATTTTACTTCACATATTTAACTTTATTATTGAGGAAAAAGAGAAGGCCTTGCGGTTAGAACATTCTTTTTGGGAAAAAAATTCTGTTATTTATTCTCCTATTTGCCATTGATTCCTGAGTGACTTTATGCGAATAAATTAGTCTCTTTGTACCTTAGCTATCCCATCAGCACAATGGGAATATTATTACTGCTCACTTCATGAGGTGCTGGGAATATTAATTAGTTTCAAATTTGCCCCATCTGGAAATGGCACAAACTACTTCCGTCTCTGAAAAGGACTTTGAGACTAATGAATTAAGAGTACTGTATACGGAGCCAAGCATTATTAAGTTTTTGATGGTAGAGAGAACAGTTATAGCAGAACCTTCAAATGTGACAGAAGTCATATAATATATTTCATTGGCCTGGATAGTGTCTTTTTTAACTAAAAGATATTTAGGCACAAAATTACTTTAAATAATGCAAATAGTACAAAATGGCTTAGCTTTACTGAATATTTTCAAGATAGATTATCTTCATGTTCATTGATGAGACATTGGAACACCATTTCTGCAGTATTGCATGTGGTTTACTTTTCTGGATAGATGATATTTGCAACAAAGACTAATAGCGGCACAACACACAGAAATTTAACATACCTCTCAAGACCCCTGTTTTGTAGTGTACCCCACATACACAGAGTTGATGGTCTGTGGTCTTGATCACACGAAGCTCTGAGGGTGAGTGAGACTCACGGAGGAACAAGGCTTATTAGCATGGGTATAGCACTGCAGTGGTGCTCTATATTGCTGTCAGAGCTTGCTCTACTGTGTTTACACAGTGCTCTGCCAAGCTGAGTTGATACATCATTTAAAGTTGGCACTAGTTGCAGCATTTCTGCACCATGTGCCATTGCACATTGTGGACAAGTACCCTGAGAACTCCACAAGAAGGAGGAGCAAGGCAATGCAGTTGCACTGAGATAAAAAGGAAAAATCATTTTTTAACTGAAAGCACACAGAATCTTTTAATGGCTAATTTAAGTCATTCACCACCACCCCCACCATGCACATAATGCATACCAACATGCTGCTTTATTGACACGTTTCCTCTGAGTGCAAACGAGCTAGAGCTGAGCAGCACACTTCAGAGGATTCTCACAGAGCTAAAGTGCACTCTTTCAGTGCAGTTAAATGGAGTTAAACTATGCATCCTTGCAGTATAGAAAATAATTAGCCCCATTTTGTAGCAGAGAATTGTTGAAGATTGAATCTACCCACAGGTACCAATCAGAAAATGAAACTATTTGCAAAAAAAACCCCAAAACATTCCAGAGATGTAAAGGGAAACAAACAAGACATAAATATGAAAGACAGAAAAAAGAAAACTAAAATTTAGGAAGTGGTATGAAAATGATAGTGTGCAATTGTAACATGAAGAGAGAGTCTTCAGTCTTGATGAAGAGTACAGAACTGAGGCACATCTTCTAATTGGATTCTTGAATGCATTCATTTGAATTGGCTTGATATGATTAAATCCAGCTATGTTTCGACGCTGTGTTACACATGGTACAGACATGCTGGCAAAACAATGTAAATGCAAATAAATGGAAATCTGGTTTGAAAGATGGAGACACCGATGCCTTGCAGAAACAAAGACCAAGACCTAATCAGAATCACAGCAAGGAGGTTTAAATAATCTGTCCAGTAAAAAATACAATAATGATACATATCATTTTATATATCATATAAAGAACAGGAAAACTATAAATGATATTGCAAAATAGCAGATACAGATATTCATAGGCAAGGCTACTTTCTACTCCATGTATCTGCTATTCAATTACTAACACATAGTAGTCCAAATAAAACGAGTAGAAAGACTGCTGTAGATACCTACACAATGAGATTCGGCCTTGCAAAAGAGAACAGATGACTTCCAAGAGAAGTGATCTTTCATACATCTTGAGGATAGGATCTGAGATATTTCTCTAAGCAAAATAAAGTTTACATCAATCTGATTTCCTATGTAGTTTACCTTAATAGATATATACCATCTTTCTCAAAATACTGCTACAACTCCTACAACTCTGCAGAATATTATGTAGGATTTCATAATGAATGGTGTCATCAGCTGAAGAACACAGGATGACATGGGATAACATTTTTGGAACAAATCATCATCCGTAAAGGATGAATGAAGCACTATGATGAGTCTCCAGTGTACGTTGTAACGCTGTTTTCAAAAGGAACAGGATAGCTACAATGAACTCCTTGTTTTAAATGAATTAACCACCCTCCTACAGCCTTTTCTTTTTTCCCAAATGTGAACATGAATCAAACTCTGGAGATGTAATGAGAAACTGGTAACTTTTTCTTCCTTCCTTCTTACCCCCCCCCCCCCCAACCCCCCCCCCCCTTTTTTTTTTTTGCGATTCTCAGAACTTGTCTCCTTAAAGAAATTTCTGTATTAACAAATCATTTGACAATAAATGATGATATGTCACATCTTGCTTCTTTATTCACCATTTCAGCCACTTGCATGCAGAGCCAAATTACATCCTCTGCCTCAAAAACACCCAGACACCTTCCATTCCTACCTCCTCACTGAATGAAATGAAGTGCTTCCTGGACAGTGAAAAAAGATAGTAGATTTAAGCATTTATACTGTACCTATAAACACATTTACTGTCTGAACTATATAATAATTAATTTTCACGATATCTTCCTAAAACTCTGTGCTCTCTGTGAAATTGTTTTTCCGTATAAAATCAGAGTGGTCATCCCTTTTCAATGGCTACTACACTCACTGTTCTTTTTATGAGCTTTTAAGGAGTCTGGCAATTGTTTGGGCATTCATAAGAGTGACAGCTGATCTGAAATAAAATAGGAGGAAAAAGAGCAACTATTTCAGGAAAATTTAAAAGCCTTTTCAGCTTAATTCCTGATATTTTAGCTGACAAATTACCAAAACCTGCTACAACAAGAAGGCAGAAGTGCAGAAACGCATTCTTTATGCAACATGCTGTGAGACTGTTGTTAGAGCCTAGACTTTGTCCATGGATTCTTGACCATTCCGAGCCCCTGGTGTCTCACCTATCCACATCTGTTCTGAAGTCAGCTTTCTTTCTCCTCTTGTATTATTTATATCATACAAGCACATTTGAACCTAATCCTTTATTTTAAATCCTAACGTCATCACCACTGCATTATATCACTGACTTCTCCATTGGCAGCTAATGGAGCACACCTCAATCAGACATGCTAAGTCTGAAGCTAAGTTGGCCTTGGGCATCTCTTGCTAAAGCGGTGACCAGTAATAGCTTAATGTCATAAAATCTTTACAGGTTTGGCAGGAAAATGTTCTCTTTGTTTTTTCAAACATCCTAAAGAGACACTAGTGCTGGTGCTTTACCTGTACACATAGTTACATTTACTGACAGGTTTTAAGAGTAGTTGCTTGTTAGCCATGCTAATTTCTTTTCTGTGAAGACTTCAGCTCAATAGTGTACAGGCAATCAACACAGACAGACACGTAAGCCACAACCTCTGCTTTTGCTGCCATTCCAAAATCAACCAGGAAGACTGCAATCATTGCTTCTTTATCTTCCTCCTCTCGTGTGATTCAAAATATTGCCTGTATTTTGCACACAGTGTACAGCAACTGGCTAGCCATGATAGCCTGTTCCTTCAGCATCTGCTCCTTCAGGAGCACCACGCAGTGATGGTGGCTAGAGCAGACCAGTTATTAACCTATTGGCATTAGGAACAGTTTTCCCTCTCTTGATACTGCAGCGGCAAGCCTTCAGAGCCAGTGAGCTTGTTGGGAGTATGAAGAGGACTCTTGAAGAGCACAAGAGGGGCTGTAGCTATGACTGACTGAACCTACCCAGGCACGCACACGCCCTGGAGTTTTAGTGAAAGCAGGTTCTGGTTAAGTGATGTACCTGTGTGCTGTTTGCCTAAGTATGAATTAGCAGAGACCTACCTTCTGCTGATATTTTATGTACTCAGTGAAATAAAAGAAAAAGCATTTGTTGAAAGGATAACATTTTCTAGGATCTGGTACAGTTTCTGACCCAGTTTTATTCTGACACAATATAAAGCTGCCCTGCTAGCAAATGACTAGCTGTGGTAACTGACAGGGGGCCATGGATGGCCAGTTTTTTCTATACACAGGAAAAAGTGACTGTACACCTTAGAAAAACAATGTTTATGCAGTTAAATAGTTTTTCTCTCTACCAGGAGTATTCATCTATCTTACTTTGGTTCTTCAGAAGTTATGAAGTGCAACACTCTAGTGACTGGCTTCTCCTCTTGAGCTTGTGTTGTACTGTTATGATACTGAAGCTTTGAGGCTTCTTTGCTGGTGTTTATGTCCAGGAATGTTTTAGGCTGACCTCCAGCTATGACTGAAGCACTAGAAATATTTCACTGGACAACAAACCTTTCCCTTTACTCCTTAACTGTAGTATTTGATTAAAATACATTAGCAAAACACGTTCAAATTCTCGATGTATGTTATTGTTTATTCCCAAACAGTTAAGATCACAGCTTTTAGAGGAAATAATATGGAAACTTTTCTGGCCATCCATTGAAGAGGTGAAGATGAGTAAAGAAATATCAGCTAACTCATACTGTAGGTTAAATTTCAAATACCAGAGTCAGTTATTCCCTTTTAGAGAAACTTATGGTACAAACCATTAAATTAAAGAAATTGGTGACGACAATAAATTTCACCACATGAAAAAAAAAACCCCTATAAAATTTCAATATAAATTGTTTCTGATGCAGACTCCAGGCAGATATTACTGTTCAGTGGTTGCCACATCAAAGCTATAGAATCAGCTTTGTTTCCATGAAAATTTTTTGTAGATCTATGAAACCACTGCTTTCCTCCCTAAAATGGAACCATTTTACTATCATCCGGAATCCTTTTTGGAGGCACAGATGTTTTCTGTGTGTTTGTCCAACTTCTTTGTAGTTCTGATTAAGTATTGCCACCTATTGTATGTCACAGTGTATAATAAGATATTCCTCCCTCAGATTTCACTTTCTGCACACCCTTCTCTGAATCTAATCTGTTTTAACATCATTAGCTCCAAAAGAGGTTTAGTACAGCAGTAAGTTATATAAAGGAGCAGCTGATTGTTAAAGAAGATGACAGACAAGTCCTGATGCATGTGCTTCCAATCAGCAACTCTACATAAAATCTTGTATAATTACAATAAAACAGGGGGGTATCATCCATAGCTATCCATCACTCAAAAAATGTTTTAGCTGTGGTATCAACTTAAAATTACAATGAGCCCTATTTTCAACCCTATGCAATATATTCAGTATTCCACATGAAACAGAAAAGGATCATTTGGGCATTTCCAAAAGATAAATAAGTTACCCCAGCTGAATGTTCAAAGAATAGCCCTGCCTCACAAAAAAAAAAAAAAAAAAAATTCCCTTTGCCAGATTACTGCAGAATACGCCTTTAATCAGCCATCAAACTAAATGCATACCATCTAGCATTACTTCAAGTTCCTCAGAGTGTTTCCAACTTGAACCCCGTTAACTGCAGTTCACCTCTTGGAAAAGAGTTACTCTTTTGCCTCAAACGTCTTTGCCATGAATCACAGGTGGATACTCACAAATGCTATTTGTTTTGAAAGCAGAGAATGTTTCTCCACTGAACTGCATGTGAAGTAGTTCAAATGGTCTCTAATATGAGCTACATGTAAGTTAATTTGCTACTGCAGGCCAGACCCCTAAATTACCAGGGCTTTGCAGCTGTAGGAAACCTTGTGTTCTTCAAGGTTGGCCAAAGAAACCAGTTTAAACGTATCAGCATTACTTACTTGACGTTCTCCCTTCTTTTCCTCATTATATGTTTTAAACACAAGGTTAAAAGCTCTTTAACAGAAAATTGTAGGATGAGGGCCTGAATGATTGTACATACCTTCTGTAATTATAAGCGAAATAGAATCCCTACTGAATACCTTCAAATGAAAAAATGAGGAGAGAAAAATCTCTGTAGGGAAGACAGGTATGAGAAATAACATTGTTGAAGTAGCGACAGAACGCCCCCCCCCGACAACCCCAAGAAGGTGGTCTGTTGTTTTTTAACCCTGAGGGCAATTAATCCATTAGAACAATTTTACTAAGGACATAGTTCATTTTGTCTTACTTGAAGTGTTAAGATCAAGATATATTTCTGCAAGACATGCTGTAGCTCATCCAACTGGGCTAAACATACTGTGGAGTTCACATGGAGCGAGTTTATCACCTTTTTTGTGTCAAAGATCGCATTCTTTGTCCTTCCTGGTCTTAATATTTCTATGTTTTTAAACCCAATTGCCTTTAAAAGGACACAAGTGTCTAAACTAAAATTGTAGTTAGTAGTTTTCATAGCTTTCTGCAGAACACACTTCCTGACAAAACCCTTAGAACCAAAAGGAAATTTGGATATACTCTGCAGTCCACTTTACAATTTAGAAAGCTGATTTTGTTATTAAGAAACCTAGATCCTCCACAACTGAACTACTGGGGGGCATTTGGATCATTTATGGTCATTGCTTATTAATGAGTAAAGAAGTTGGAGATTTTGTGGTGGTGTTTTGTTTTTTTTTCAAAAGACCTGTGGAGGGAAAAACTCTCAACTCATGCAACTGTCCTTATTTTCATAAAATTTGCTTGTATTTAAATCCCTGTCCTTATTTTCATAAAATTTGCTTGCATTTAAATCCCTTGCTTTTGCACTCTTATCTATATACAGGCAAACTCATTAACCTTTTTCTCTCCATGGTTTTCATGAAACTCTCCTGAAGAAATCAAAGAGGTGTAGAACTTCTGGGCTATAGTAGGACTTGATTCTGTTCCCAAAACAGGGTAGTAATGGGTGTTGCCCATTTCCAAAAAACTTTTTCCTTGCAAAAGGTTTGTCTCTCTTTCTCAGTACACCTCATTTTTTCTCTGTCTTGCCAGAAATAAAAACAAATACACCTGGTATGGAAAAACTTGTGTATAAATACAGGAAAAAGGGATACCCCTTGGCAGTTCATGACAAAGGTCAGACTGAGGCTAAATAAATAGGATACTTTTCTCTTCCACTCAGAACATGAATTCTTAAGTGTGTTATGCCTTAATCAAATTAAGGAATGAATTCTGTATCAGTCCCTGAACACCTGAGTTCCAGAAGGTCTCATTTCTCCTGGGGTTCTCATCGGTTCATCCAGCTGATGCACTACAAATAAAACTACCCTTCTAGGAGGTTCTTTTCAGTGTTTTTACTCTAAATAAATACTCTAATAACTAAAGTTATTTAGCTTTCAAAGTTTGACTGTTTCCTTAATTACCAAACCAATGTGAATCATAGCTTTTTTTAAGAAAAGTACTGTTCCCTTCCTCTTGGTTGGAGAGGGGAGGAAGTAACCTTTTAAAATGTGAGCTGTAAGCATCTGAACATTATGAGAAAAAGGGGAATAGTTGACAAATTCTTATTTTAGAAATCTCTACTTTAAGCTACTATTAAAGGCTGAGATGTGGATCATGATGTCTGCATGGTCAGTGTTGGTGGTAACACACAGAGTAGGCTAAATCTTGTACTGGGTCTGGCTGGGACGACGTTAACTTTCTTCATAGCAGCCTGTATGGTGCTTTAGTTTGGATTTGTGACTAAAACAGTGTTGATACACACCAGTGTTTTGGATATGACCGAGCAGTGTTTGCACAGCATTGAGGTTTTCTCTCTTTCCCACTCTGCTTCTGCAGTGAGTGGGCTGTAGGCTGGGGATGTGAAAAGAGGTTGGTATCGGACACAGGCAGGGTAGCCAACCTGAACTGACCGAAGAGATGTTCCAGACCATATGATATCATGCTCAGAAATAAAAGCTCAAGGAAGGAGAAGGAAGCAGGGATGTTTGTGGTATTGGTGTTTGTCTTTCCAAGTAACCATTATGTGTGCTGAGGCTCTGCTTTCTGGGAAGTGGCCAAACATCTGCCTGCTGATGGGAAGCAGTGAATAAATTCCTCTTTGGTTTGCTTACGTGCTCAGTTTTTGCTTCACTTACTAAACTGTCTTTATCTTGACCCATGGGTTTCTCGCTTTTGTTATTCCTATTCTCTCCACCATTCCACTGGGGTATGGGAGAGGAGTGAGCGAGCAGCTGTGTGGGTGCCTGGCTGTGGGCCAGGGTCAACCAGCCATAGCCTCCACCTTGATTCAACTGAAGCAAGGTGGTCTCTCATCATAGCTGTCTCCTCAGATAGGCTGACTCTAACCAGTGTCTCACTCTTCTATCGCTTATTTTAACTTCCCTTAAATCAGGCTGATTCATGAGCAATTGTTACACTGAGTCAAACCTATCTCATTTAGGCCCTGCAAAGTCACAGCCGTGCTACCATTTCAGGCATGTCCTGCAATGCAGTTGACCTCTTATGAGCCAGACTGCGTTGCATGTTCCTTATTCACTTAGGTGGAGTGCACAGGGAAGCAATGGAGTTCCAGCGCTGACAAGGTACTACTTTCATTGCAAATTTAATTGTATTCTCAAAACTGGTCTGCACAAATTTTGTCCCCTGTCTTTAGCCAAATGTCGCTTTTTGAAAACCACTTTTACAATACTGTTAAATTACAATTGTTTGTTTTTGAGAGATAGAAGAATATGATTGACTCAATCAAATTTAATTTCTGTTAAGAAAAGTTTATGTAATTATTAGCAGTAAAGTACTACATAAAGAGCTATTCCTGAAATGATTCAGTGTCTTTGGACTCTTTTGTTTGTTTATTTGTTTGGCTTTTTCTTTCTGTATTTGCAATGCCCTTTTAATACTTAAATACATAGAATACTGCATAAAATATTTATATATATTTTCTATTGGATATTCAAAATCTGTGTGTAGTTGCAAAAAAGGATATAAACATATAGTAATACAAGGAAACTCATAAATGAGAAGGGAAAAAACAGTTTTGAAGAAAAGAGTTTAATGTCTTCTGTTAAAAAACTTTTCTTCAGTTTCCTCCTTTGACCATATAACATATAGAGACATACTGCTCTCCACTCTTTGGTTTGATGCATTCTGAACTTTGAGGACCTGGGAGCCTGGAAAATGGAAAACCAAGCAATTTACTGACATGAGTTTAATGTTCTTAGGTCAGTTCATCATGTTCCTGGCTTTTCTCTTGCTTTTCTGTGTAGATATGCAGAGTTCAAATTTGTGACAAGTAACAATTAATAACTTGCATCTGTCTGCTTTTGCTAATCAAGAAAGTTGTTGCTCCAGTTTGGCTAACAACCTCAATGGTCTAAACCACTAAAAACACTCTTAGTATTTTGTTTATCACAATAAGGAGAAGCAATATGCAAAGCATGGCATGTATTTTTGACGTCTGAAGTCAACACTTCTGTCATGCTCCATTTGGCAGCTAGCAACTTCCAAAAAGTTGCTTAGAAAGCTGCAAGTCTCACATTGGAGTCCAGCTAAATTAACCTTCTTGGTCAGACTTGTATCAACCTTTCATTAATCATTAGCTCTATAAGCAGATCCAACTGTTAAAATGAGAAACATCGTGACAAGAATGTCATTTTGGACTAGGAGGAGAAGATAGGAAGCATTGCAATCACATGCTTAATCATCATGGAGCATTTAGTAGAAAATATGGAAAGAAGATCACAGGCTGCACAATTGCAGGAAACTAAAAAATGGAAGGGGATCTTTCACAGTGATTAGAATAAATGGGACTCATTCATCATCCCATTTCCCCTCTACTTTAGGGGCTTACATGTGCATAATTGAAATTACTTGGTGGTATCTCAGGTCCATTATCCTACTTAAGTTATAAAAATATGTTTTCCTGACTTGGTAGTAGTTGTGACTTTGCTGTCTATCTTGCTGATCTGATAGAAAAAGTCATGTGAACAAGGCAAAGGTTTCAGAGGAACCACGTACAAAAATGCGTAGTTGTTCCTTCTTCAGTTATTCTGATTGCATTCTTAGGTTTTTGGAGCATGTTTATTTTATTTCTCTGCTTTGCCTCCTAAATCAACAGAATGGAAACAGACACTGTTTTCATTTTGTGACATCTTGTGTTTTTCATGTTTCAGAAACCAGCAAACAACTTACGGCTGAAGAGTGCTGACACACAGTAATTGCTCAATAGAAACACTTTTGATGTGGAGAGAATTTGCTTTTTAAGGCAGTGGGAGAAAGACAGTGCAAATACCACTTGTGCTCCATGGGATTTCTAGTAGTTCACTACCTACTGGACATTGCTGACACCATCAAAGCCACTGAAACCCACTAGTCACTTCCCCAAAGAAATACAGGCAATTCGTACCTACTTTTCACAATAATCTTCTGAGATGGCGTTTAACTCAAGAAAAGGTGCTTAAGGTAATGATGGTCGGCTTGGGAAAAATGCCAGCCTTCTTATGCACATCAAACAATCTTAGTGAATCTAGAGGGACCTTTTTTTTGTGGGAACATGCTTTTCTCTATGCTGAGCTTATTACAGAAGTAAAGCCAAAGGACATAAACCTTTATGTACCACAAGGTGCAGCTCCTGGGGCAGCCCCACCTAAGCAGCGGGGCTGGTTTTCGTATAAGAGTTCTTAAGAGTAAATATTTGTCAAAACACTCCTGGTTTTGATGAGCTCTGTCAATCAGAACTTCTTTGGCTTCAACCACTACAAGCAGGCACTGCTCTATTACCATTGGTAAAACTTGTAGCTACACATAAGACACAAAAATAATGTTTGGAAAGTACAAGTTTAAAATTCTAAAGATCTTCAGACTGTTTAGGTAAAAAATGCAAACCCTCACATGCAGTAATGAAATAGAAATCAGCGTTTAATAATACAGGACACTTTTGCAGACAGTGCCAGATACAGTCTTTCAAAAGTGCATTAATTTGATTTTTCCCATCTGACAGAGCATTCTTGCCCTCTTCCCTCTATCAGTTGAGTAAACATAAAAATGAGGGAAAATTAAAATCTGCTGTAACCTGAAACACATCAGCAACTGATGTGACACTGAAATAGTTGGAAATATGGTCTCACATCTTTTGTAGATGTAGTTTTGAAAGATATCTTGTTCTGCTACCTCTATTTATGACAGGAATAGGATAAACCAGGTGAGGAATTGTGGTTTAATACATTATTCTTACAGCATACTTTGAGAGAGATGAAAAAAATAGAATGCTTTTCAATAATACTATTATACTAAACAAAAATTAGAATGAAAATGAATGACATTTTTCCATATGAGAAAAATAATTTGGTGGTAAACAAGCATGGATAAAGTCTGATTTTTGACAGCAGTGCCCTTTTCTGATGTAACACAAACAGACTTAATTGAGATTTTTGCTTGTTTAAATAAGAAGGCCATAAGGACCTCAGCACTGGATCCTATATTTTACTTCATACGTATTTGGGCATGATTCTGCCATCCTTATGTTCCCTAATTTTTTCATTCTAAATATGCTTGCTAATTATTAGCCAACAACATGACTGCATACAGAATACTTGAGTGTGATTCATTTTATATAATGCTCATATCAATTTGTTTCTTAATGGGATTTAAGGCTATACTTACTTGCTTTGTTTTGTAGATCTGGACTCTAAATTAGATATGAGCTCCATGAAGAAGGTTTACCTAAAAGTAACCTTGTGATAATAGAGACTGTACTAAGTTTGGGGGGGCTTACCTGTGTGTTGTTTATATACTGTGGCTTTCTACTGACATAAGCCTTTTGGGTTACTAGTCATACCCTGGAGAGCCAAGATGTGTAAGTCAAATGAAAGTCAGATATACATGTAGGTCAAATAGAGTTCCATTGTGGAAAGCATAGTAGTGATGTATACCTACCTTGAAAAGTCTCCTGTTCTTTTGTAGTTTTAGCAATTGTCCCTTCTTTTTAACTTACTGTGAAACCTGTAGGTTTAACTTGGCCTCCTGAGTGTTCACATCAGGCCATTGAAGCTGACTCTAAAATATTTGGAGTGGATTGTAAAGATAGGAATTAAAATTGTTCTTGGTGGGCTCATCTTCCTACTACATAGAATTCCTTTACTTATCTGGATTTGGCAGATCTGGAAGTTGTTAGCAAGCAGTACTGTCAAGCTGTGCTTAGAAGGGGATCCATTATTTGTATGCAGGCTGAAGCCCGTCTGCAAAATGAAGTGGTCACTAAATGGGAAAGGAAACTTTAACCTGCCAGACAAAAACAAAAACATAGCGTTGAGGAACCATGCACTAATAGCTTTCATTTTAGGTTAGTTTTTAGTTACATACTCCACAAATCCACACTTTCCTTCTATGATACGTATCATATGGCTATCAAATGTACTTGTTGTGTGTTCTGACAACTGCAAGAATGTCTGGGTACTGGACAATCTTCCCACAGGAGGACCTAGAGCTGTGAGACAGGAAACCCAAGTGACTTGAGATGCAGCGTTTCACTTCTGCAGAACGCTGCCTCCTTGGAAACTGGCATGGCCACACCTTGAATCTGCAGACATTGCCACTTAAAAACCAAGAGGTGATATTTCAACTAAAGAAAGGCAACACAACACTGGGACTGGTGCTCCTATCTTTCATTCTTCCATGTGGGATGAGTAGCATCTGGCCTTCTGCCTTCAAAGACATCAAAATATCTCTAATATATCTTAAAAAAGGTTCAGGATCAAAGGCAAGTCAAATCCAATGTGGTTTAATGCTTGTGAAACTCTGGAACTTCTTTAGGGTTCACAAAGCTTGTTTTAACTTGTGAAACATTTTTCCTTTAATTAAAACCCATATTTCTCAGCCAGGGTGATTCAATTTCATATTCAGCTAAAGTGAGAGAGTGCTATGTGTTAGCATAATCTAAAACACACACAACTGAATGGGAACAGAAAACTGGACGCTAAAAATGTTTTCAGACATAAAAAAGCAAATTACTCATTAGTAAGCAAAGTGAAATAGCAAGTAAAAAGGCAGAACAAGACTAGACTACTCTTGCAACAAAAGCATGAAGCAGAAGTGTGAAGTCATTAACTTTCTTTAATAAGCAGTGTTGCCATATTTGGGTGCTGATGTTCAACCAGAGGAAATTGTCATAGACTTTTATAGACCCATATAAGTTCACATCTGCTGAAAGCCTCTCCTGAAAACACTGGGCTCATTTCTGGAATTTTTATTTTTGGGAGGTGGCAAGTAAACAGATTTCAGACGGGGGGAATAAAAAAAAAAAGAACTAAGGGATTAAGTCACAAAGTTAAACAGGTAATGGCATGCCTAAGTTACACAGAACTGAACTGAAGCATTGTGATGAATTAAGAAAAAGGGAAAATCCAGTCAGAATATTCTTAGTCAGAGATGTAACAG
Organism: Aptenodytes forsteri; assembly: GCF_000699145.1. Classification (NCBI taxonomy): domain Eukaryota; kingdom Metazoa; phylum Chordata; class Aves; order Sphenisciformes; family Spheniscidae; genus Aptenodytes; species Aptenodytes forsteri. The sequence goes on from NW_008795695.1 coordinate 5,220,491, forward strand.
GTTGTGGTATCCCGTCCTCTGGTTCACCCCAAAAGCTGAAACAGCAGCTACTTGCTCATATCCAAATTGCACTTGAAAGTTCCCACTTAGATGCATCATTCCATGGAGCTCACACTTGACTCAGCTGACTTGATTGGCCTCCTTTTATAGGAAAAACAGAAGAGGATATAATTCCTGGTTAACTTTGCCAAAAATATTCTCATATGTATGTCAAATATATTATTTATTTTACCTCGGTAACTGATAGCTAAGTGAAGTGTGATAGGAAAAAAATTCTTTAGAAATGAGAAGAATTGTGTCGGGCAGCACATATTAAGAAGAGGAGATTTGCAATTGATCTGATTTATAACTTTAAAAAAATTTTTTTGAGTCAACTAGAAGCTTTTGGCCTTAATTTTCTTGCCATAGGGAACAGATACTATCAACAAACATGAGGGAAAACGACAGACTATAATACCATTCAAGGCTACCTCTGGAGATAGAAAAAGGATTCTGAAGGTGACAACTGAACTGCTTTTGACAGCTCAGAAAAATCCACCTAGAGTGATAGATTTCTCACTGTAAAAAGTCAGCTTAAGAGAGAGTGGGAGGTGAAAATTCTAGGACAAGTCCAGTCAGGAAAGCGTGAGTGTGGGAAACAACTGGGAAAGCTTCTGGGGGCATTCCATGGCTTTATAGCTACACTGACAAAATACTGCAAATCTGGCTAGATAGATTTGTATTTGGCAGAGGGAAAAAATATTCTGCAATAAGCTTCAGATAGAAGAAAGATAAAAACCTTGACTATTCTAGGTACACTGCTACACATTTAAGCTTAAGCTGACCTTAAACCAGAGAAGCAAATAGAAACAGACAGAAATCTGCCTTTCTTAGTGAAGACTTGCCCTGGGAAGTGTCGTCAAGAGTATCCTGTAGGGTACTTCATTTTGGTGTTTTTAAAAGTTTTTGTTGGCCCAACAGACCACTGCTAGCTCTTAACATTTCTTGCAGACCACACTGTACTCTTGCCATCAGTCTTTTAACTATTATTCTTTACTTCTTCATGAGTTTCAGAGTAGTAATTATCTATGAAGGTATGCAAACTCAAGCTGGGCAATGTTTGGAAACCCTTGCTTTGTTTCACCAGTGTCTGTGGGAATTCTCACAGTTGCTCCTTTCTAAATAACAGGAGTTACCGTGGAGTGAAATGATAATGTCTCTACTACTGGAGCAAAGCAGTCTTTCTTCACCATCCTTCTCTATATTGCCAAACCACCAAGCTGTATCCGTTTATTTTAAAAAACTTATTTAGAAATCTGAATCTGGATGGGAATAGGAAATTAAAGTCAACATTAGGTAAGGAAACAGCATTTGAGTTACTTAGCTTGCACTAGGCTCACCCTTATTTGTTATTACTAAATTAACTCTGGGCTGGAAAGAAGAGGAAAGCTATAATCAGTTGCTTTTAACTCAGACTTAAAAATTGTAGCCAAAGTTTTTTAATATTCTGGATTCCTTTACCTAATTGCATCCCCACACTGACAACTACACTTAAAGAAATCCAAAGAAGTTGCTTTTGTGGCAAAACTTTCTTTCCATGGCAGTGAGCATGCAAAAATATTTTAGCACTTGCTATTAGATTTTGAGATAGGTGGTGGTTTTTGTTTTTGTTTTTTTTTTTTACTGTTAATATATTCATTTAAGGGAGTGAAAATATCTCAGCACAGCGTTCCTGTGGTATAGTGTCTTAGAATGAATCAGAGCACCTTTGAGTATTGAGGTGTGTTTACTCCTACAACACAAATGGTTGATTTGTAGTTACTTACAAAACTTTTGTAAGTTTTTTTCCAGGCACTATCAGACAACATTCCCAAGGCTGGTTGCAAAACTTGCTATAAAATTTTGGTTGCCAACTGGCTGCTTGGTATCTGGTTTCTAGGGGCATGGGAGCTGTAGGAGGCTAGGTTACTTTTCATCCCTATCCTCTCCTCCAAGGTCACCAGGAACAAGATTTCCAATGTTACGTGTCATCAGTTTCATGGAGGAAATTGAATCTATTTCCTTGTTATCAGAATTATTGTTGTACTGAAGTCCTTGCACAGAGATGAGGGCAATTGAGATTTATCCAATAGAGAGTCCTGTTCATGGCTCTCCTATTTGCTGTTTCTCAGCTCTGAAGACTCAACTTCACTGTGCAGAGTTGTTATTTATGGTCAGCACATAACATTTTATCTCTTCTGAAAAGTTGACCTAGACTTGTCAAAATGCTCAGCTGTTCCATAAATGTTTATGTTTCTTGTAACAGTAATGGCCACAGACACAGAATATGCAACACACATCTACAATATTTTGCTTTGACATGCCATTCCAGTGGAGCTATTAAGTGATAGAACTTGCTTGACACAGCATAATTAGTAATCTTGCTCATATATTTTGCTTCACTTTACTGCTAAGAAAGCTAACAGTGCAAAACCGATTATTTTTTCTGGAAGAAATAACAACTCTGAATCCCAGGTTTCTCATCATCTGCACCGTACAAGGATAACGTGGCAGCTCCACAATTGTTTTCCTACTGGGATCTTATGTTGGCTGGATGCCCGATTGCTTGTCTCTAGTTGTTTGAGTATGTGTAGATTTAATTTTTTTAAAAAGGAGAAAAAAGAAAAAAGAAAAGTAACTATTGACTTTCAAAGCTTAAGGCCAGATGTTGTCAGGTCCCATTCGGGTACTTTTGCAGGGCAGGGATGAAGGCAGTGCAAACTGTTTTCCTGACTCACATTGTCTTGTGAAAGTGCTAACTAGGATCATACTCTTTGCTCTCCCTAGAAATAATCATCTGCTCCAATTTAGCACCAGCCCTAATCTTCCCATGTGGGGAGCAGCTGGGTGGAGGTTCAGTTTTGCCTGTGCCTCTGTGCTGGCTAGTACTGTCAGGAGAGACTGACCATGTGATTTAGCATTTTAAAAGTTAATAGAAGCAGAATCTCATTGTGAAGCCGCTTGTAATTTTGGAAATCATTCTTTCAGGCACTTTACTGCAACAAGAATCCTCTCTGTCACCTTCCCTTCTCTAACACAACCTAAGAATGAAGTCTAAGGTGTTACTGAAAGTCCAAACTTTACTGAACACTTTGATTGAAAACTCAGCAGCATTAGGAAAACAGATTGCCATGAAACACTTTTTAATGACTTTATTGATACTGTTGCTTACAGGAGAGCAAAAGAGACCCCTATGTCAAAGGATGAAGAAGACATATTCTCCTGAAAAAATGCATGTAGTGAACATTTTAGGGGCTCTGTTTGCATACACAGTTAAGGATGGATGGAGCCCTGGTCTGAAACAGACAGCTCTTCTTGGGTGCTCTGGTAAATACACACCCGTAAATGGAAGAATCCTTGCATGTGAGAATAACTGCTTGCAAATTTAGTTGAAAATGTAGCTTGAAATCCATAGATGCAAAAAGCAAACACTTTGTTCATGTCAAGAATCTGCTGAATACTGCATTATCCATCTGCCCATGTGTAATTTAATCTGGCACCATTTCCAGTGATGTCATGCCTGGAACGTCCATCCCTGTGGAGAGATACTCGCCGGGACGGAGCTGCTGCGTGAGGCGGAGAGATTAGCAGATGTGGTAATTCACTCTTGGAACGGAGTTCATATCAAGTTGCATATTTGAGTAAAGACAGTTTCTGTTCTTTAAACCATGTAGTTTTGGAGCAGGCATATGTTCAAAAAACAGGTAGGTGATGAATTCTGTAGCCAGTTCTGGCTGAATATTGTAATTTTAAGGAAAAAGTGTTCCATTATGTAATTTCATTTCATGTCATTTCTAGGCAGCTGGCTCTGCAACTGTGGGATAAGGGGGGTCTGGCAAAACCTGTTCCACGTAGATAAAGTTCCGCTGTATCATGAGTCTTCCTCCACTCCAGTTAAGAAAAACTATGGTCAGTTTTAGCATCATGTGTAGCTAGACGGCACAGTCATCACTCAAGTGATGATGAGTGACGGTCATGACTGCCTGCCTATTAGTCAGAATCTCCCTACTAACTGATGGTCCTGCTGCAATGGATTTTGACAATCTTCAATGCAATAATGTTTGTAAAGAGATTTGCATGAGTTAAATTGCTGGGGTTACAGTTTCACAACAGACTCAGTTCTGGTATCTTTACCAGCACTGCCTAATACTTTGTTTTGTGAGCTGACCTATTAAAGGCAAAAACATCAAAGCAGAGTCAGGCAGTAGTCAGTGCAGATGACAATGTTATAATCTTGTGGTTTGTGACACAAACACAGCCAGATGGTGTGGTCACTCCGTCTTTATAGGGAAATTCAGTTTGTACAGGGACTGTATGGGAAGAAAATACAGTTTTTGATCTGACACCTGTGGAATAACTCAGATCTGAGGCTAGGAAGATGCACAATGCAAACCGCAGTTCATCTGCTACTACCTGGTAGCTTCTTTGGCGATCTCTTCTTAGTCTGTGCTCTTCCCAGCATGACTCTGAAATTACTAATCATGGGTATGTGTTTTCATGACCCCACACATGCATTCCCACCAAGAGGATAAATACAGCTGCAGATACTGGCCAGCTATCTGCTTTTTTCTCCTGGGGCTTAGTAACAATTTATAGCTGCCACTTTTTGACAGAAGGTGTGTGAAAAGAATGATAGACTCTCTGCAACGAGGCAGCAAAGAACCATTAGGTTATCAACACTCAGCAGCTAGATTTGGTTCCCTTTGTCAGCTCAGTCATCTAGCAGCAGCTAGATAAAACAAATACTGCTCAAGAAAAAAATGCAGCCTTTTTTTTCTCCTCCTCTCTCCAGCTTTAATGGGGCATTCATACTCTTCATGCTTTGGATTTTATAAATAATAGCCAGCACTTCTTTCTTATGCATGGGCAACATACTTTAAGCTAGGAAACTGCTAATTGGTTCACTCATTCCATCCAAAACACTAGGTTCTACTGTTATTTTAATTCAATATTATCAGCCTCAGTGAAGAAATCCAACTGCTTGTAAGTCACTCTTATCCAGGTCGCTGAATGGAACTCACTATTTACCAAGGCAGCTCCTTTTATGCCCAAAACCTAACACTGTAAAGGAGGTCACATAGAAAACTTTATAGGGGCACTTCCCCCCCCCCCTTTCAAAAGCCTTCACAGATGAGCTTGGACAATTATTTTATTTTGATGAAGACCTCTACAGAATAACACTGTGTTTGGAAGTGCTTTCCACATAAGGGGTTCTCAAAGGCAGGCTCTGAACCAAGGAGTAAGGACTCACCACACTCTGTTTCCTACTTGTCAAGTTCAGGTACTGAGCAGAGCATACCCCAGCTCCTGGCTGGTCTACATTCCCAGGTTCATTTTCATAGACTTTGACATGTGGAGTGTCACAGTTCTTGACTCGGGTGTTTAAAAACACTTCTGGCTCCATGCAGACAAAGCCAAAGTTTTGTTCACAGATCACTCTTCCAAAAGCAAGACCTCACACTGAAACTGTCTAAAAATATTGATTTGTAATGCAGTAACAGGACAGCCTCAATGAAAAGCTCCCTTTCCAGATTTCATCTGAGGGCTTTGTAGATGCAAATATCCTGTGGGCTGCAATTCCGTATTTCCTGCACTATTTGACAATTATGCAGCAAACTGATAGTCATTATTGATTCCCACAGACTCCCAAACCTCTTAAAATCTATAACTTACACGGGATGAAGAAACATAACCATCATGATAGTAAAACAGATCAATAACTCCTCTCATCAGTGTCCTGGTTTCGGCTGGGATAGAGAAATATCCTGTGGGCTGCAATTCCGTATTTCCTGCACTATTTGACAATTATGCAGCAAACTGATAGTCATTATTGATTCCCACAGACTCCCAAACCTCTTAAAATCTATAACTTACACGGGATGAAGAAACATAACCATCATGATAGTAAAACAGATCAATAACTCCTCTCATCAGTGTCCTGGTTTCGGCTGGGATAGAGTTAATTTCCTTCCGAGTAGCTGGTACAGTGCTGTGTTTTGGAATTAGGATGAGAATAATGTTGATAACACACCGATGTTTTAGTTGTTGCTAAGCAGTGCTTACACTAGTCAAGGACTTTTCAGTTTCCCATGCTCTGCTGACGGAGAAGGCTGGAGGTGCACAAGAAGCTGGGAGGGGGCACAGCCAGGACAGCTGACCCAAACTGGCCAAAGGGACATTCCATACCATGTGACGTCATGCTCAGTACATAAACCGGGCGAAAGCTGGCCGGGGGGGGCGCTGCTCATGGACTGACTGGGCATC
>NW_008795695.1:5227975-5228549 GCF_000699145.1 Aptenodytes forsteri
ATTCAGTACCCTCAAGGGGAAGAGAAGGTCTCTGGATCTGATGACAAAGCAACAGGCACTGCGGCCACTCCAACCCCAGCGACAGGCACTGTGTCTGAACCAAAGAACCAACCCATGCTGGTATCAGTCACCCCTATACACAAGAAGAAATCTTGGAAGCGGAAGTCGGCTCGTTTAGTAAGTGAGGAATAAACTTCTAAAAAGGAGCTGGAGGAAGAAGTATACGAGGCAGACTACCCTACGGGAGGAAGAAGCTTCTTCTAAAAGGGAGCCAGAGGAAGAATTGTATGAGGCAAACTACCCCGGAGTAGGGCTATCATGAGAACAGGAGGAGGAGAGCCGGCCACTGCCTGGGGAGGAAGAAGAGGAAGAACTCATAAACGAGGCAGTAACCACCCAATTGCTATCCCTAAGTGAGCTGCAAGATATATGAAAAGATTTCATCCATCGTCCAGGTGAGCATATTGTCCCCTGGCTGCTCCGATGCTGGGAAAATGGGGCCAGTAGCCTGGAATTAGAGGGTAAAGAAGCCAAGCAGCTGGGATCCCTTTCTAGGGAAGGGGGCACTGACAAA
>NW_008795695.1:5232143-5310376 GCF_000699145.1 Aptenodytes forsteri
GGGGGGACCTGGGCATGATGTAGATGGTCTAGAATAAGGGGTGGATACAAGTAAGCACTACTTAGCAACAGCTGAAACATCGGTGTGTTATCAACATTATTCTCATCCTAAATCCAAAACACAGCACTGTACCAGCTACCAGGAAGAAAATTAACTCTATCCCAGCCAAAACCAGGACAATCAATTAACCTGCCTTCAATAGTAGATGGTGGCAAATAATTTAGAGAGCAACATGAAAAGCACTGAAAAACACTTAAGTAGTTATACTATACAATAGTAATATGTTTCTTCTTTACTTCACCTGATCATTGCTTAACCTCTGGGTTCTGTGCTGACTCATCCTTAATTACACGGAAGCAATAGGCATGTCTACTCTACATGCAAATATCTAGTTGTCATGCAAGTAGACTTGCAAACCCAAGTTAGCATTAATTTCACCTCTAGGTTCTGGGTGAAGCATAATCAAGGTAGAAAATTCTTAAGTACTTAACCAACATTGCAGCTAAGCATAGAGCTTGAAGCCTATATTGAAAGCATACAGGCTGGCTTGTTGAAAAATTAGCTCAAGGACACACCTGATGTGTCCTTCACCTCAGAAGAAGCATAAATGGCTATTGCTCATGTCAGATGAGAATTGCAAAAGTCTCATTGTCTATCTCTTCATATTGTTCAGAAAAAAAGAACCATCAATAAATCATACTGGAATTCTTATATATTATGCATAAAAGCAATGATTTTCAATGACTGTCTGCTAAATAAAGAAGAGATTTAAAATCTTAGACTCAAGTTAGGGAGGATTGTTTACTACAACCAGAGCATTCACTGAATGGAAGCAGACAATCTCAATGTTTCTACAACAGTTCTACTAGATAGTGTCAAGATTTTTTTAAATAAAAATTGGACTTCCACTAGAAAATACCAATTAATTCACATTTGCAGATGGAATTTGAAGCTACAATTTGGGATTACCTCTCAATATTTGGAATACTAAGAGAAACCTACCCGAGAATAGCTGAAGGATCACCTAAAGTGTGTGTACCTTTGGATGCTGTCCAGGCATTGGGAAGAACCTTTGTAGACTGGATTCATCTGTTCTGGGTTCCCTAAGATGTTGGTGCAAAGCAGTGATCTGTAGCCTGGAAGCCAATGAAGAGTGCAGTCCGTTAGAAAACAGCTGATTTCTCATCAACATTACATTTTCAAAGGGTTCTGCCGTGATTGTAATGTAAACACTGTATTTTGTACAACTTTCTCAGAACACCAATTTAGGAAAAGTTTATATATATTTATGTGTTACAAATAGAGCATGCTTATAATTATGATCACTGTAGAGCCTGTTCAAGCCATGACCTTGTTCCTGTTCAATATAAGGAATGAAACCACTTGCTTCATTCCTGTTCCCAACATGTTGGATTGCCTGACCTAATGAAAGGCCAGAATCTGGAGTCCTGGTTAGTCCTGCAGTACTAGCACTGAGTGAATTTCCTGGTCCATGTTTTTCTTGGAGAATATTGGGAAAGATATCATTTTTCAGATAATATGCAAGATAAAACAGCTTCCAGAGACCTGGTTTGGAAACCTGAGACAGTGCAGGATTGTCCTAGCCACATTGGATTGCCTGGACTCACTGTCAGAATGACAATTTGTACAAGACCTATGCCAACAAAAATGGAAAGACGAACAGAACACAATGTCCACAGTCTCCCAGGTTCCTGCATCTGTTTGAAAAGTGAAACATTCCATATCATTGAGCACCAGCAGCACAAAGTGGTACCTCATTCCTGACTCACAAACACTGGACTCCATTACTAGCTAACAGGGTTTTACCACAACCAACCAGCTACTTGAAGTCATTATGGGTAATCAAAAATCTGATGCAGCGTGCACTTCAAATGCTTGTAGTTACATGGTTGTCAATGACCAGAGAACACAAAACGCAGATGTTTTAAATCTGTTGTATCTTTATACAACAATGTTTGCTTTCCATACTTTTTTAAGAGAAATACCTTACCAATAAACATTTGTTTCAAGTCTAGTTACAGACAAAATAATGAGCTAGGAAAAAATACAAAATGAGTTCAACATTTGCTTTCTGCAAAGACTCCCATATTAAGTATAATTGGATTAGAAAAAGATGGCAAACAAGATATTGAATGCAATATGGGGATTTAATTATATACATCTGAGTTCTTAGTTCATGCTGCTGATAGAATGTTTTATTACAGAATACTATGAAGGAAAAAACCCATTCTGTCAAATTCATGGTTTGAGAATCCAAAGAAAGACTTTTGTTTGACAATATATTAACAAAGCAATCACCTCTGAGAAAACATACTGAATTCGTCTAGTTACAGACAAAATAATGAGCTAGGAAAAAATAAAAAACGAGTTCAACATTTGCTTTCTGCAAAGACTCCCATATTAAGTATAATTGGATTAGAAAAAGATGGCAAACAAGATATTGAATGCAATATGGGGATTTAATTATATACATCTGAGTTCTTAGTTCATGCTGCTGATAGAATGTTTTATTACAGAATACTATGAAGGAAAAAACCCATTCTGTCAAATTCATGGTTTGAGAATCCAAAGAAAGACTTTTGTTTGACAATATATTAACAAAGCAATCACCTCTGAGAAAACACACTGAATTCTAATCAATATTTAAAGGTCATCCAAACAATTTGTTTTAAAGGGGCTGTAATTTGTTTTCAGTGAAACTGTAAACAAGTTACAGCTCACAGCAAATTCTTGAGTTACAACAAAAGTAACTGTATAATGGAAATCTTTTTCTCCTTTTCTTATTTTGCTAAGAAGGGTGCTCAGTTAGTGCTGGGATGATGTATGATTTAGAAAACGAAAAGACACTCAGGAAAAATATATATTTTTCCATTCTTATGCTGTAAGTCTGCTGCTCACTTGCTGACATGCACTCTACTCTAGCAAAGCCTTGACCAGTTCAGAAATTTAATGTGTCCATACACTGTGTTCTTCTTGAGGCCTTATTTTCAATCAAAATGCCTGTGTTTGTTGATCCTATCTGTTCCTGCAATTAAGTGGTGGAATGAATAGAGTGAGTTCAGTGAAAGCTTTTCAAAATGTGTGAAGAAACTCTTCCTTGCACTTCTTCTTTAATAATTCTGATAATTCTTTAGTTTCAATAGTATTTGTCCAGTAAAATTTTAAAAATGCCAGCATTATGCTGAAAAATCATAATGTAAGAACACAAGATGCGCCAGCATTGCTATGCGGAAAAACCTGGTGATCACAGATTTATACCCAGAACTGAAACAACCATTTATCATTTTTAAAGACCATACCGAAATATGACAGTCAACATTTCTTAGAAAATTTAATGTGTATCTTTATAATATCATAGTCAACCTATCATGTGCCATTATGCAAACCCTGCTGTCATAACAGGAACCATATAGAGACATGGAAGAATTAAACACTTGAATATTAAAATCAAATTCAATGGGAAGATTAGTTATAAGATTTAAGCTATATGACATTAAAGGAATTCCCAACAAGAGTTTTTTAATTCAAGCCATTAACATTAAACAACATGCAAAACATAATATGCTGTTACATAGTGGTTTAGAAATATGTCAGTTTTGAAGACTTTTTATTAAAACTCTCCCTCCTGGTAGCCGTGTGAAGAGGAAGTCCTTTCAGGACAACAGTGAGGGGTTATGGAAATTCAGGGTGTTTTCTAAAGGGATAATTCTGCTGCAAGACATAAACTGATGACTTTTTTAAGGACTGTTTTCCTTTCTGTTGAGGATAGCTAACACTTTCTCTTTAGCGGAATTATATTCTTCAGGTGTCTGGCAGAGTCATCAAGGTTCAAGATCCTTTGCATTACTGTTAGTAAACAAGCAATACTACAATACATGATCAGACAGAGGAGGAAGAGACAGGGGAATTGGTTTGGTTTTCCCCACAGGTCTGAACACAAGTTTTGACATCCCGAATAATGGTCACTTTGTTGACTACTCTATGATTTAGCCGAAGGTGATTTTTGAGGTCGTCATAGCATTATGTTGCATGTCCTCTGAAGGCAGATACTGCTTATGGTGCAAACAGAACTTGGACAAGCATTTTAATAAGGAAACCTGAAACATCAGGCTCTCAATAATGAGATAATTTGCTCTGAGTTTTGACTGGCATTGCAACATGTCTGCATACGTGGAAGTATCTATGTATAATGTGGACATGTCTGTATATGCTAACTCAACAATTTCTCTGCTAGACTCTACACCAATCCTCCTGAATTTATAGGAGCCACAGAGATATCCAACAACTAAACACTTGATTATTAGAGCCAAGTTCAAGTACAATGAGATGAGTTAACTATAAGGATTTAGCCATAGGAAATTAGAGGAGTTCCCAGCTGCCATAAGTTTTCATTCAGATCTTTAACATTATTTTAATTTACAACACCAAGAACTAAAGAGAAAAATAGTATCCATATGGGACAAGTGCAGAAAATCCCATTTTGTTTTCCCAGATCAAGTCAGTGAAAAACTCCAGCCGTCAACCCAGTGGGACATTTCAGGGTGGGGTTTTTTTTTTAATGTTGTGTAGTTGAAGATAGAGAGTGCTGCTTTTAGCAAGAAAAGGGAGAAAAGAAAAACCTCCTGATAGCAGATGCTTAAGTTTGAGAATTCTTCTGGAATGCTAACGCAGATAAGAGAAGTGACAGACATGCACTTGATATTTACAATTTTCCTCTTTTATGTGGGAACTTTTGACTTTGTGACATTTGAATCCATTACCGTGAAATGGAATCAGATGTTGCAAAAACGCACCAAAATTTCCAAAGCATAAAACTAATTGTCTCTAGGGTAACAAACTGCTATTTTTGTTACACAAAATAAATCAAAATCAATGTTAGACTAGCAATAAATAAAATTACAGTCATAAATAGTCTGTTCCCTTTGTTAGGTTTTAAACCATGTTTTGTATGAGAAGTTCAAACAACAAAAAAATCCCCAAAAGTTCTGAAAATCCTTCTCATGTAAATGACTTTACTCAACAGTGAAAAAATACATTGGAATGAATTTACAGTGGTCTACGGCACTGAAACTTAATTCCACTCAGTGCAAGGGAGGAAACCTGATGTCACTTGCATAGTTTCTTCTGGGCATGATTTTTCAGTAGGTTAGAGAATATCTACAGTATCCTATCTTGCAGGCAGTAAGTGTTCAAGTGATTAGTTCATTCAGCAGAAATGTCTGCTGACCATGAAAGTCCAGAAAGAAAATAAACCTGTCAGCTTCCATGACCTGTCAGCTGAAGACCTAAATGGAATGCAGAGATTTGTTTCCCAAGATAATGTCAGATTTTGGTTCTTTTTAAACATCCAATCCATGGTTGAAAAATTGGTGTGTTCTGCAGTCAGAAAACCTTTTCTCTAGGATGGGAGTCACCAGGGACAGACAGGGATCAGTAGCACTTTCTTTAATATTCTTAGTCCCTCACATTAGACCTGAAAAGTTAGTAGGGGATAGTTTGCAAAAAGAAGGAGTACCTATGCCTTTATCCTAATCTTTAAGGTCTATTATCTGGTTTAGCCTGTACTATAAATGATATACTTGAGTTCCCTGTTTTAAGGTCAGCCAGAATCCACTCTCCATTTATCACTTTTGTAGTATATAACCCTTCTGCCTGAACTCTCAAATCAGCCTCAAAACAGAGCAAAATACTAAAATAAGACCCCCCAAAATCTTTGAGCCTTGTAAAAATCTTGTACAGAACAAAAAAACTTTCACAACCTTTTTCCACTACAGGACTGACACTCTGTCCCATAAGCATAGAAATTCCCTTACAACAGGGCTGGTTCAGAAAAATCAGGGTGCTCCACAAAGAACATATTTGAATGAAGCTGTGTAGTTGTTCTTAACTCACGCCAGGTGAGTGAAAAAGTGTTCATAAAGAGAAGTCCCTGGAGAGCAAATAGGTTAATGGTGCAAGAAATGAGACTGTAAGAAGTGAGAATTTATGTTTGGTTCAGAGCTGCTTGATGAAGTATGGACCACTGTTTCCTTGTACACCAGCAAAGCTATGATTAAAGGGAGACACCTTGATTTACTAAGTGTTAAAAATTAAAAACTCTAGAGCTCAGTCATCAGAAAACATGAGGTGTATCACATCTTCAGACTCTGCTGGAGCGTGCTGCCAAACCTCATATCACCTACTGGTGTCAAGTCCCTTCCTTTGGCGGGGTCTTCTACCAAGAGGCAGGTTTGACATCAAAAGCAGAAATGGCCCTTCTCCCATATGCACGCAAAACTCCTTCACACTCCCCCTCTCTTAGTGATGCAGACATGTAAGCTTTAGTTGTCCTCTTTCCCAGAGAGAAGGAACTTCTACCTTCTATCAGTTTCTCCACCAAGCACCAGATTGACAGTTCACATCAATTTAATGAATAGTCCTGCCCAGTTTACGTTCTAACATCCTCACTATATATCAAAATCTAATTTTAAGGGAATGCCTACAAGATTTTTGCAGGCCATTGCAAGCTTGTTCTGCCTGTTCATACCCTGAGCCAGCCAAAAGCCATGTAGCTGTAATTAACTCCGTGCCAAGTCTAAGCTAAGAATTTCTCTTGAGAGCGTGAAGTACATTACCTTAGAGATGGTGTCACCTAACACAAATATGTGACTTCAATTTGCCTACAAAAGCCGGCATAGGTAGAACTTGCATAGATAATTCTCTTATGATCTTACTCAAACTGAATTTTTTTAAGTTCTATATCATGGATAAATTGAGGTAATTTTCCAGTTTTGACATCCAAGTTTCCATAGATGGCACTCAGAATCACTTAAGTTAATCCTTGTGTTTGTAGGCCAGTTTAGCATCTTGACACATGTACTTCTGGCTGTCTTCTGAGTGTCCTTTTAAATGCTATTGCCTTCTGAATCTTGGAAGAGCAGTAGAAGCATATCAACTTCAGTACAAGAAGAGACACAAACTCAGGTATCTTCTGACTGCTGAAGGATTTCTTTTCTTAGGTCTGATTTTCCCAAACCTAAGCTCCCACTGCCGGAGAAATTCACTCACATTCTTTACATTCATGGCAGAGTTTAAGCAAGCCACTTCTTTGTTCTGGCAATAGCTAATCTGCACCTATATGTATAGTTTGCCACCCCTGATTGCAGCAAGTAAAAGAATAAGCCTACTAGCCTGCTATTGCAGGTCAAATAAAGTTTTAACAGATTGAAGGGGCTGGGAGGATTCAGTAGACAAAAATAATTACAGTGCTTAAGAAACTTAAGAGACTATAGTGGCCTAAATCCCATCTTCCTGTTTCCATACTTTTTCCTCACTGTTTTTGTACAAATCCATTAAAACAGAATTAATTTCGTATAGACTAAGTGGTGACTGAAAGTGCAGTGGAGATAACTGCCCATAAAGACAAAAAAAGTAAAAAGTAAAAGCTGAAGGGGAACACTGATTACATTTCAAGCAGAGCACCTTCATTTCCAGCAAGATCTCTGCTGTTTCTCACAGTTTTGGAAAGGTTTTCTGATGACAGAATGGATTGTTTTTCCTGTTGCGCTCTTTCCTTCAGTCTGTCTACAAGCAGTTGTTGAAATAGATTTAAATGTGCAAATGGTATTTTGAATAGAGTCTGGAAACTGTAACACATCAGAAACGACAGAGAAAAAACTCTAAAATGGGAAAGAATGCAAGACAGAGAAAGCAACCGTGCCAGTTGTGAGAAGAACTGGAAAGCTCCTTCTGGTGCTTGGTGTAGCAAAAATTTAGTTCTTTCTAGAACTTCAGTAGACATTTATGCTCACTGGTAGTTGTATATCACTTTCTAACGTTTTTTCAGTGACAATGGTATACATGTACCTGGTACACATGTGTCTTCATGTACACGAAGAGGTTTTCCAGAAAGCAAACACAAGTCTTGAGAATCAAAACACTCTCTGACTTAATTCAACTCATACACACTTTTGGATGGAGACTTTTTGTCCTTGAATATGTTGTTTATTCAGTTAAGCAAGTTGTAATGTTTTTCAAAATCAATAAAACCTTCAAAAAATGTCTACCCAATATGAATATGAGGTAATTCGCTAATATCTGTAACAAAGTAGTAAAGGATAAATACATTCTCTATGTCCCTCCACAAACCTCTCCAACCAATTCCTAAAAATTATGCATCTACCCCAAGAATTTAAAGGGTTTTTATGCTTCCAACAGCACCAGCTCTTGCCTACAATTTGTCTGCACAACTTCCTTGTCTGATTGGACCTGTTCTTTTCCTAGCTTACGCATCAACTGCTTTGAAGACAATATTACAGAAACTTCATGTCTAAGGTCCAAACTAGTTACTGGAGGTCAATGCTATTTCTCTTTTCCCATCTGGATGAATAGTAAGACTGCCATCTCCTAGGCTGGCTGGATATGCTGGATACGGAGAAATGTCAGGCTTCCTTGTACAGACCTAACAACTTTGTGGATGACAAAATTTAAAATTTTTATGTCTTTCCATAGAGAAAGCAAACAAGTAATTCTCATCCAAGTTCATGAAGACTTCTGTCAAGGAGACACTATCATACAGACTTTGTGCTAGACTGTATTAAACTGTCTCACAAGCCTTAGACAATTAGACTGAGAATTAGTTTCTCTGAGACAGCAGGGAACACTGACACTGGCACCTCTGGCTTCTTTAATGAGGAGAAAAAGCTGAGTGTATCATCAAAGAAGCCTTCATGGGGCTCTGAGGTCTCTGTAACTGAGGCTTAACTGACTATTCACATTGCCTAATTTCCTCATGAAGGTACTTAACATTATGTACTGAAAATCAGAGACTGTGGATAACAAAGGTTTGGATAGACAACACTCAGTATAGAAGGTCTGCCCGGAGAAATAAAATTCTAGCCAAAATCTCATCCGCTGGATTCTCACAAAGAAGAATACAGAGGGGAGAAAGTGAGTAGCTATGTGATGAAAATTAAAAACATCAGTATATTCAAAAGGAAACAAAGGCATAACCAGTTCCCTCAGCAGCCCTGTCCTCACTACAGATATGGTGTTAGTAAATTCCTCTAAACTAAAAAAATAATTATATTTGCCACTGGGGACACTGAATTGTTTCAGTGTAATTGTTCTTACTGTGCTGCTGTACATTGCTGATAAAGTAACCATTACATAATAATTAACCAATGTTACGAACATTTACCGTAAACAACTGTAGCAAGGACTCAGCTTTGACAGAGAGTCTGTTAGCGCGCTGTACACTGGCATATCTGGCTGTTCAAGAAGTCTGCCCTGAAAATGCACACAGACTCTGACACGCTGTTTTTGCTAACTGCTACAGTCAGGATGTTCTTCATATCCTTTCAAGCCTTTGTCTACATAGCATATGCACCCCCATCCCTCAAACCTAGGGCAAATAGCTGGACATCATTTTTCATCAGTCATGTATTTCCCCAGAAGCCTGAAAATTCTTCTGCTCTCTCCTTAGATGCATGCTTTTAAATACTTGTTCTTTTAAGTGTTGCAGCTATACCCAGCTTTGTTAATTTGACAAAGATGTAATGCAAGAGGTGTCCTTATAAAAGAGGAAGATCCACATTAAAATGACTTACTCACTCCTAAATGTCTTCCATTAAACAAAACATTTGTCCCATGTGCTTATGAAACAGCTGAATAGGAGCAACAAAAAAAGTTTCCAGAAGGCTGTCTTGAGTCAATTATATCACAGGCTACAGATCTGTTTCAAGGGTTCCCTCTCCCATTTGCAATTCATCAAGAATGTTGGAACCTTGACAAAGTGCTTGAGCTGGAATTGCAGGTACCAACCATATCCCTCAACAAATCTCCCTTCCATTAAAAGAAGAGAATGTATAAAAACCACATTGCTCCCACAGTTCCTTAGGAAAGAAAAAAAAACATTCAACCAACCCCCCCCCCAAAAAAAAAACCCAAACCAAACCACAATATTAATTAGATACATTTCCCTGCTACTCTAAAACTAATTCGATTAGAAGTACATGGAAGAACACCCGTGACACGTTTATGATGGCTGTGAGGCACTGTTTGTGGTATGTATGTATATATATGTAATGTAGAAAATGAGAACCAGTCACCTGTGAAATTTCATCTCATGTTGACTTTTAGCTGTCAGGAAGTGTCTCCTTTCTCTGCCCTCAAGGTGACAAAGAGTAGCTGAACGTCTTCCTCAGGAAAGGGGAAGCCTATCTTTCTCCCTGCTCCCAAGAGAAGGATGTTGTTCTCCCTGTTCCCAAGCAGAAATCAGTGTTACAGCTTCATGTGCATGCTAACCTTCCTCCTCCTCCTCTTTCCATGATGATAGTGGAGTGAACTTGGTATTGCATCTAGTGTTATACTTAGGCACTTAGAAGACTTGGTAAAGCATAGAAGAAATAAAATGTTACTTTTCTTACAAGACTCATGTAGGTGCAGAATGTGCCATGTCTGAGGCTGCATATATCACATTGTTGACATGCCCAACGTGAGGAGAAATAGTTTTCAAGCTTCCTGAACTTTAATAGTGTTTTATAAGTTTTGGCTCCTCAAGAAATTATCGTTTTCAAGAGGACAGACTGCCTACTTTGGCCTCTCTAAATCGAACCACCAACATGGGCAGTCAGCCTCTGTCAATGCTTCTGTCTTTCAAGGCAGCACTTGCATACTGGAAGTTGTCTATCTATCTAAAGAGTGACCTTTCACTACTCTGCAGTATAACAAAAATTGAGCCACAACTGGAGAATAAAGTTCTTTTGGGCTATACATTGGTCTTTGCTTACCTAGGGAACTTATTTGAAACTACTCATACCTTTCCAAATATTAGTATTTATTTAAAATAGTTTGCATTCTGGTTTTAGTCCAACTTTACAATACCATATTTAGAATAGACTAGGCATTTTAACTTAGTGAATAAAAAGGTCTGTATGACAAAATTCCAAGTACTAGTTTAATCTAAAGAGGAAATCAACAGAGAGCAATCCAAATTCAATGATTAAATAATGGAAAATGGAAGAACTGGACTCACAGATTATATGCTACTTAAAATAAATTCCAAATCATGCCATCTTAAAAAAAATAAATCTCTATTTTAAGAGACTTTAATGTTAATAGTTTTATTTTCCAAATAGTTAATAAGAAAAGTAATTTTATTCCAACAAACATCAAATGAAATACCCTAGAGTTCTTTTCTTTAGCATTCCAAATATTAATTCCATTCTGCTATTTAGCATTTCAAATTGTTTCCATAGGCATTTATTTTACATTAAAAACATAGGCCAAGTATAAACCAGGTTTACAAAAAAAAACTCCAACAAAAAACCCCAAACCTGACAAGAGGTTGGAAATTTTATTCCAACATACATCAAATGAAATACCCTAGAGTTCTTTTCTTTAGCATTCCAAATATTAATTCCATTCTGCTATTTAGCATTTCAAATTGTTTCCATAGGCATTTATTTTACATTAAAAACATAGGCCAAGTATAAACCAGGTTTACAAAAAAAAACTCCAACAAAAAACCCCAAACCTGACAAGAGGTTGGACATGATACTGAAGTGGAAGACTAAGTAATTAACATGTAGGCAGATTAGGTGCCGTTTCTATAAGACAGTCATGAACAGTGTAGCTGTAAGCATTGCTAAAAAGTACACAATTGCAAAAGCTGCAAGGATGGGCCTTTCAAAGACACATTACAGCACAAAGAACGTAAGCATTGGGGATTGCTTTTGATAGGAGAGTTGTACTGCTTACAATTGTGTAACAGATGCAAAATTCCTAAGAAAATCCCATGATGAAGGCCTTGTTTTCAAATGTCTATGAAAGCTCCATGTATCTTGAAACAATAAAGGAAACCGTATGTGTACTAGGCCTTAATTTATTGCTTTGTTAAATGAATTACTTCCATACAACTTGCCTGCCATTAAGATGTAAACGTGGGAAATAAAAGGTGGAAGCTGAAAATATCACAGAAGAATTCATCCCTAAAGGAGGAATCTGAGATGTGCTTTTACCACCTGTGAGATATTAGCAAGTTGTGAATAGATCTGGTAAAATTAGTATGTATTGGTAGGATAATGCAGCTGTTGCAACGTAACTTTTGGCTTACATGAAGCTTATTCATAATCTATTTTTATGATTTTCAAAATCCAGCAAAATAAAAAAGGACCACTGTCTAATTGTTACCATACTGTTGATTCAAAAGCTATTTGCAGTGCACTCAAGGAGCAATTCCCTCTTCTTTCCTCCCCCTCTGCAGCTCTCCTTCCTCTAACCCGCGAGTGCTTCTAGTTGTAGCATTTGATTTCTAAAATTAAACTTGGGTCCATCTTAAAACTCATAGTTAAGAGGATTTGGATAAATGAAATGCCATTTAAAACATCCTGATGCCATCCCTTTCCTGTGCTATTCCTTTCCTATACTCTAGCAGAGTATAGCTTCTTCATTGTCTAAATGTTTACTCTAAAACAGCATTTACTTTTATGCTTTTCTTTTTTTACATTACTTTTTTTTTACTTCAAATATTTACTTTTTTTCTTATCGTTCTGCATATACAAGAAAACACAAGTGAATTCTACTTATGACTACGGGTGTTCAGTGCATGCTGACGTGACTTGTAGTGAAACAAGTACATTTGCAACTAAAGGTGACAAATGGACCCGGAACTTTTATAATTACTCCATTGTAAGATCGTCAAAACAGACCAATGGACTTCCTGTTGTCACTAGAATAACTGAAAAGATTACAGAAGAGCTTCAAAGTAGATTAAATTTCTAAGCTTTTTTGCATATTCTCAAAGTAATTGTAAAATTCCCATTTATGACTTAAAATGAATGTGTGTCTGAGTAATGCCACAAATAATTTGACCGTTTTCTCAAACCTTTTGATATACCTACTAATTCATATCTGGATAATTTTACTGGCAAAGAAAGATCTTCTTAGCTGTCTTTTTATTCATTCTGTTAGGCCCCTAGCAGACATCTAGGCTCAACAGGCACTATAAAAAAACCCCACCTAATCCATGTATTAAGAAGATATTCTTCATCTGGGTCACACTTGAACTGTAGTCACCTAGGTGTCAAAGCCTCCTTCTCCTTATTATTACCGTCCTAAGAAAATCAGTCCACGTAGTGGGCACTTTATACGAAATAAAATTTATGGCCTATAATCTGGTTCACAGACACCAAGTGCAGTTTTATCGTAGGCTATTTTTACCCTGTATATTCACGTCACCATTTGCATGTACATACATACACACACATCTTAGAACATGCTGAAATCTAAATCAAAGGAAAGGGCTGGCTTCTGGGTTGATATGATGGAGCTGAAAACTTTCTTACAATCTTACAAGTGTCATGAGCAAAACACCCAAAAGCCATGTATTTTCTATGTCATTCATATAATGTGGGAAACCACTTGAACCTGGTCTCACCTGACCTGCACGTTTACAAGCCTGAAGAAGCAGTTATACGCAGTTGTTCAGAACAGATAGAAAGACAAACACTGATGCATTTCATGGAAGCACTGCAGGAAAATGGCAAGCAAATACTGTAGTAGTTTCACTATTTCCAAATGCTTATTCTGTTCTATTTTCGTCTTACTAAAATACTTAATTTCCTCTCCAGAGTCATCTGCAAAATTCATTTTTGATCTCCTTGGTCCCCTTTTTGGGTAATTTGTGTATTCCAATGTCTGTGTCCTATTTAGTTACTTGTACAGTGCATTGTTTTGCAGTTACATTAACACTCGCAGTCTAAAAATACAAAGTCTGTTCACCAGCTTTCTTGAGCCTTTGCCCAAAGCTATTTCTCGTACAACAGTAGGCAAACTTACAACAAGAAAAGAAGAAGGAAAGGTTTCTTTGTCCCACTTTTTGTCTCAGAGTGGGTAAAGCAAAAATTGGATGTATTGTGAGGGATGATCCTTCTTAGAAATAGTCAATTAAGCCTTAACAAACCCTAGATAACTTAATGTGGTTGTGAAAATTAACTAGAATTAAATGTACAACACGTGAATGTTTTCATAGCTTTGACCTTTTGGAAAGTATCAGAAAAATATGAGATGTTGAGTGGGATAGTTCTTTAAGAGATATCTCTCTTTCTTGATTTTTGATCTCTAGATGTTTCAGGTGTTAAATTGATCTTTTGTACTTATTTCTTTCCAACAGTCTAGGGTCAATGACTTTTTATTTTGAATTAAACATAGTACTTCCCTGAAACTAAGGCTTTGAACTCACTTCCATTGAAAAATGAATAAAACTGCTGACTAATTCAAATGTTAAACATATATTCTACAAATATTAGTTGGAATTAAATGTTTTCAGTTACATAGTGCCTTTAATTATTATAAACTTTGCAATGGTCTTGTCTTATTGTCATGAATGAGGGTGGAAGAGTAATTCTATCTTGATGACTTATTTACTCATAAAAATACCTTTTACATTTACACACAAAAGTATTCCTGTCAAAAACACTGCTGAATTTCTCCACTGAATATGAAGAAATTTTGTATACTTGTCTACCGACACAATTCCTACTA
Source organism: Aptenodytes forsteri (assembly GCF_000699145.1). NCBI lineage: Eukaryota > Metazoa > Chordata > Aves > Sphenisciformes > Spheniscidae > Aptenodytes > Aptenodytes forsteri. Next base: position 5,246,688 of record NW_008795695.1, read on the forward strand.
ACCACTGAGAAAGGGACTCAAGTTCAATACATAACATTTCAAAAACCTCAACAAAATAATATGGAATTAATCTGAGGAAATCACAACCTGCCCACAGGTACTGAGTGAAGAAAAGCAGACTCTACATATGTAGAAAAAATTGTTCATCACACAGAGCTCAGCATCAAGGCATATTTTACTTCACTCTTACAACGGAATGTTACCACATACATAAAGGCCTAATCCAATATTGTTTAATACTCTCTGAAAGGAAGTGCACAATCATCAGTCATTGACTTCACGCTCTTAACATTTCCTAGTCCGACAAATCACATAACTGTATTTGCACTCAAGACACAGATAGCTGTTGGGTTCCATTGAACTTAGTAAGACACTCCTAAGGTGAAGCTAAGCAGATGCTCCGGTTTTGATAGGCTCAAACCCATTTGCAGTGTTAAAAGAAAACTAAATGAATGAAATAGCTCTTACTTATCAAGCAGCAAAGTTCTTGCCTAGATATTGTGAGAATAATTCCCTTATAAGAAGCATTTACATTGGCAATACTTTAGAAATAACTTCTTGGAAGATGCGATGTGGAAGTGTCTGAATCACAGGATTTTAGACAATGGTTTTTAACTAAAATGCATGATGCAGAAGAACTTTACATGTACATTAAGACCAAAACTACTTTGTTATATGGCATGCTGTTTTTATCATACACTGAGTTTTGATAAGCAGTTCTTTTATACATCAGAAAAATTAAGATCAAGAGTATCTCACCCAGTCCAGCGCTTCAAAATTTCAACTCATGTTGTTCCAGTACTCCCAGATGTGCCTTCATGGTATAGAAAGGGAAGTGGAGAAATGGCTATGGAGTGGCTTGAATTCTCTTCAGGATAGCAACAAAGGGGGAGTTTCTGCCTTGTTAGAAAGCAAGGTTTTGGGGGAGCTAAGGTTGGGAGCAGACTGTGAACTGTTTCCATGAATCCACAGTTACTGGAGACTGTGGGATGGGTGTTTAGCAGTCAGTGAGGAGAGATCTGCTATGGAGGAGAGCTCCTTATTTTGCACTAGAGACTGTTTCCAACACCTACAGAGTATCAAAATTTGAAAGAGTTAAAGACATCTGAGTCTCCCTGCCTCTTGAGCTATGATTTCTGTGCTTTGCTTCTGAGAAGTGTAAAACAGATTTCCCAAATAAGAAAATTTTATTTTTACAGTACTTTCTGTAAAATTTAATGCATTTACTAGTTGAGATTAATGGAGCTAAAACAGTCTAAAGTTATAGATTAGCTCTTGGGCCATAAATTATAGCTATCTGTTATCTTAATACTTTGCAAGTGCTATCAAACAGACATTACAAACAGCCTGTATTTAATCAGTTCTGAATATACTGCCAAATGTGGAAACAATGACAGAAAATTAAGAACAAAATGTTATGGTTAACTACCTGATTCTTTGGGATATTTTTTAGTTCCTTCAACACCTTGTAAGAGAGTTGGTAGCACTGGCATCAAAGGTAGGTGAAGCTTTCAAGCAGCATTCAAAAACTAAAGTCTCCCAGATCAGTCACTTCAGTTAACTTTAGCCCAAAACATTTTACTTGGCTCCAGAACACAGAAACTCTCCATTACTGCACTCAACTCCTGAGACTATATTAAGGTCAAAATGCACTGAAAATTGTGATCAAGGATTGAGGTCATCAACTCTGCTTGCATAGAATGAATCATTCCTAAGAGAGCTCAGTTCTCTCTCTGACTTGGACTTTGGCTTTTACTGCTGAACCTTGAAATTAAATTCTCAATTGGCAATGACTGTGAATATACTTAGAGCTGTACTTAGAGCAGCTACAAAAACAAAACAAAACAAAACTATATATAAAAAAAAAGGTTTGGCATATACAAACTAAAATGGTCTGCATTTGAACCTCTATGTCATGATGAATTGATCATTTCGGAAACCTGTTATGAACACCTTCCCTTAAAACATCCTTTCTTTTGACAGATATTATTAGAGTATAGCCTGTATTTGTTCTTTTTTTCTTAAAAAATACTTTGAGAAGAAGTTTGAGAATAAATAATGAGTTTGAATTTATGTAGAAGAAACAAAAGACTTCTAAATTTTACAGCAACAATTGAACCCGCAAATCTGGATACTAGGAGAATAAAAATATCCGTCATTTTTTGTGAACTTCTCAGCAGGAATAATTCATTTGCTTTAGGATAGCATTAGGTATGTCAGATTGCAAATTTTATTCTCCGACCTCTGGCATATCTGCTCACCTTTTGTGTTTCATCTTTTCCATTCAGTGAGCTGAGACAATAAAGATTTTTGTGAGTTTGATCATGGTAGCAGTAAAATGTTTTAAAATGAGCTATTTTAAACAATCTATAATTTATATTTCTTTATTAGTTTTACTACAGATTGATATATATTCATTTGCCATGATTCTTGAGTTCCTGGGCTTATGGTCAATTTGAGGTGTGACCTACCAGTGCTATGAGCCTGAATTACTTCAAATATTAAAAAAACATAGAGTCTTTGATTTCTGAGCTCGGGTTACTTTGCCTAAGCAAATTCAGAAATCTGTCTCTTATAGACCTAATTCATAAAGATGAGAAAAGAATTCTTATAAAGTACAAGGTATCTAAAGTTCTCAGCAACTGATATAAGATTATTATAGATAATCTTCCTTTTGCGCATATATATGAGTTATCTGAGACATATATAGTCTTATTTATATACATATATGAAGTAAAACAAAGTGGAAAATAATGTGCTTCTATTTGTTACGTGTACATTATATACAAAGGCTTCAGAAGAAGCAAACTAATATGCCTGTTTTTAAGAAAGTAGCTATGGGTATGGAAGGTTTTGAAGATAAATATTAATATTTTATAAGCCACAACTTTTGATCAAGCACCAGTATTTACAACTGTACATTGCATTTAGGAGTTACTGTCATGAATGATTTAAAAGCACAGCTTTTGTAAAATTAAGTTTGATGTATGTATTCTGAAAAAATTGGAAAGGCATCCAGGTTAAGCTACTCCTGGCACTGTGCAGTGATAATGTGCATGTGTTTTCTGATAGTTCACTTGCAGATTATTTCTCGTAACCAGGAAAAGTGCTTATTTGGAACGAAGTACCTTTTATATAAAGAAATAGAAGATGCATTGCATTCTTCTGTCTTACTAGTACTTGCAACATATGTTCATAATAAAAACTGAGTAATGCATGCCAATTTTTCCATCCATTAAAAACACTTCTTTTTTTTATTATTTTTCATCCCACCTTTGCAGAAGGAAGCAGTGAGTTCAAAAAACCACTTCCTTGGTATCTTAGTAACATGATGAATGACTTTGCCTTTTGAACTCTGCATTATCTTACTTTTAATGAAACTTTCAGTTAAAATAAATATAAAAATCAAAGATTTTGATCTGGACTTCGCACATTTTTTGTCTTCTGATTTAGAAAGAAACAAACTTATCAATGTGGATAAAAAAACATCAGAGGAGATCTGATGAGTCAGTGATAAATCTAATTCATGTTTGCCACAAAGCAATAGGAGTAATTTCTGTTTTGACAAATTTAACAGCTGTGAATCTCCAACTGACAATAGAGTGCTCTTTAATGCACACAGGAGTAAATCAGGTAAGACTCAGTCCCTGAAGGGCTTCAAGCAAATCCCAGTAAGAATCTCACAACTTCACTGGGATTTGAATCATGCCTTTAAACAAGATGATATACAGAGCTCCAACAACTGTCGTTATCTCAGATTTACAATTGTTAATTTCTTCACTGTATTCACAGAAATGAAACTCTCAGAGTAAGTTGGTAGCTCATCTTCTAGCCCTTTCCAATGTGCCATTTACTACTGGATAGCTCCTTCTGAGTGCATGCAGGTTTAAATTGAGAGTCCTGGAGTCTTAAGCTTTCTCATGCCCATTCTGCTCAGAAATCACATATACTACGCCTCCACACTCCCCACCTGCCCCACTTTATAAACTTGATGCATTATAGGTCCAGAAGAGTGGACAGCCATGTCTCCAGAAAAGTGATCATGTCTCCAGCCCTTTCTTGTGTTCTCTGCAGAAGCCACCTGTATGAATCAGTGTTTCAAGCTTCACTTCTAGACTCTAAAGCCTAGAAACATAAAAGTATGTATTTGTTAAAAATCAACTTTCTGAAATTATTTGTGGCTCCTGGACCTCGAAGGGTCCTGAGACCCTCACTCAAAGGTCACTGAGATTAAAGGGAAAACTCCTTTCAATTTTGATGGACTTTAGATCAGACCATATGGCTCTTGTCTTAATGTTAACTGAACATAAACCTGATTGTAGCTGTTCTAAAGTACATAAAGAACACATCTTCAGAAAGATATCTGTATCTACAACAAGTAGCCTAGTTTATCCTGGTTGATTATAAAGGAAACAGGAGTTCAAATTACAATTTCTTTCCCAGGTTTCTGTCCCTATTCTATTTCTAAGCATAACGTAATATGTGACCCAGGCATTACCTACTCAGGGAGTAGACTCATGCCACATGACCTAGATAAATAACCCACAATCACTTAGAACATCTGAAGCAAACTATTTGCAAGCAATCCACAAATGGGATCAGACTGTCTTGAAACAATTGAATGTATGAATTTAGGGGAAACATAAAAAAGAAAGATGGTGAAACTGTATATCTGTATAAGTGGAAACATCCTGAAAGAGAAGAATAAAAATGAGAGAATAAGAATATAAATACAAATATCTTGCCCTGTTCTAATACCAATGGATACCTAATGACATCCTGGTTATAGACACTTCATTTAAGGAAAACCTGTAACTACCTCATAGATGTTAGAACATGAATCTGTTTTGTCCTCTCTCTAGCTCTTCTTTCATCTTCTTACTTTCAGGATCTATAAAGGTACAAAGTGTGTTGAGAAGAACCCTATTGTAAACTGCACATCATTAAATCATTTTAATGTGAGTTTGCTGCAGTAAGGGGAAGCTCTTCCCTAGCTCTCCCCACTGTGAGGTTACCAAGCGTGAACATTGAGGGTAGCAGGAATGCATTAGGAGTGTGGAGCGTGACATAACATTTTAATTTGACACCATTATAAGGATGATGGTGCCTGAGAAAAAAAAGCACTTTGTATGTGATATCTGGTCTTGTGTGTAAGCTCAGTCTGCTGGAAAACATACATACATGCATACATACAAACATACAGCTATACATCTCAAGTGTATCTCATGAGTATTATCATCTAAGTGTGTCCTGTTTAAGGTTCCTGCCTATACAGACTGGGGGTAGGAGGAAAAAGCAGTCTTTCCCTTTAACAAAGCAATCCAGGAAACTATTGAAAGATGCCATCCCCTGGGTAACCTCCAGGGAACAGTTTTTAAGGACATATGAAACTTACATAACACACAAATGCTGAAGAACTATTCTTAAAAGAAAAAAAAAAAAAGTATTGATGCCATTTTTTCAGAAAAAATGTGGCCTGAATTTAATGTAACTTCCCTCTGCATAAAGAAAAAATGCCAGCATATGTCTCTTAGGAATTTACAAGAAGGGGTGCTTGTTTTAAATGCAAAATAGAGTTTGCATGATATCTAGGAAACATATTCTGTTTAATCAATAATCAAAAATTACCAAGCAGACCAAGTTACCAAAAGGTTTCTTCCCTTTTAGCCATTTAAAAGTAAATCTCAAATATAGGGAGGTTCAGAACAAAATGCCTCATTGAGAGTGTAACATTTCATTTAGATTATTCCTCTAATTTCTAAAAAGTATTGGCTGTCACTTCTGTTAAATTAAATTTTCAGTACTGATGATATGGGAGGAAGCTTATAAAAGGTGGGGAAAAAATATATTTACCTATACCAGAGATCAGTACAAAGTCACAAAGTACTTCCTTGAAGTGAATTTGATGCCACAGCCTATTTGTGTCTGAAGAATGGCTAAAAGTCTTGACTGTTTCAAGATTAAATCAAAGAACCAGGGGCCCTGAAGGGAATTTGGAGCATGTTACAGACTTCTATTTCCTTTAGGAGCTTCCTCCAAGAGCTACATACAAATGTGCAATAAGCCAGCTCTCATGAAATCCGATTACTTTATTTTCTGCAAAAGAAAGCACTTAGGCTAGGAGCATCATCAGAATAAATTTCAAAGATCAAAAATCGACAAGGCGAGACCTTGGATGAAGTCTGCTGCGAATGTGTTACTGACACGAGGAACTTAGTTAAAGAAAGTCAAGCTACAGTAGGCAATGTTATTTCTGTTAGCGATTAAGAAAGTTTGTGTAAAAATGTTGTACAGCGTGGAATGAATCTGTACGCATTTGTCCACTGCAGTTCTGTGCACATACTGAATCAGTGTGTTACATTTCAGTGGCATGGCAGCACTGCTCATGTACAAACATTTCTCTTTATAAATTGATCGCTTCTGGGATTTATAATGACTATGTATTAAACATTTTTCTGTGGCCTGGAACAGGTATGCTTTCCTTATGTTAGCTATTTTTTCACCAACATTGAAAATGTGTAATTTATTATTATTACTACCACTTGAACTATCAAGGTGCACACGAACCCTAGTTATGGCCTTGTGCTAGGTGCTGTTAAAAGTACAGTTGAAAAGGAGATCCAAAGTTCCTTAAAATTTAGAAACAAGACAATAGGCAGCAGCTGAATACATACAAGAGATTGTACAGGCAAGGGAGACTGGTCAGCATACCTGCCAATGACTTAATTTCACCAATAGCCTGTATGTTGTTAGATTTAGTTGTTGACATCAGAAGCAAGTGAAAGTTTTTTGTTAACTTTATTTTTTTAACTGCATCGGTCTTCAGAGTTGGCAATACTATTACTTCCACAGCATAGTCCTACTTAGAATATACACAGTTTCTGGCTTACGACCTACTCTTTCCAAATAAGACAGTGCTTAAAAAGTCTCACAACAAACCAGGCAACAAAATAAATAAGCATGTGGTCTGATCTATATGTTTATTGTTGAATATTTCATGGCAGTAAAATTTGGGATTTAGCATTTGAATCACATTATTTTCTAAAGTTGTAGGGTTGAAAGTAAACATTTTGTTATCATAGGAAAACCATGGCAAATAAAAATTAGTCTCTGTTGCTAATTGAAAGAGGACTTCAAAATAGGAAGGAGAGGACAGAGAAGGGATGTTTGCAAAAAAGCATTTTTGGAGTTATTCCTGGTTAGAGTCAGCAGCCGAGCAAAATAAAATTGCTATCTCTCCAGCTATTAGTTGCATTCCATCATCACAGTAGAATACCCAGCTTTGTACCGAGGCGGTCTTGACTCAGTCTTCTTCTAACCCTCTGTTTCCCCAGAAAATCTTAAGACTTACAAACTTTATGGTTAAGCAAAGAACTCTTGATACAATATATCATCTGTCTCCACATGACCACAGTAAAGTAAAGATTCTCAGGAATAATATATGCATGTTTGTGTGTGCCATGCATGTGTGTGCATGCATGTGAATGTGTGTGTCCATTTGTTATTTTCCTGTTCCTGACATCTAAACCTGTAAATCCCTGCCTCCCTTGGTGCGAGTGCAAGCTGGGGCAACCAAAAGTCTGTAGACTGCGTAGTAGATAAACATTTTAGAATACAAGCCACAGCTGTGTTATCATTTTAGAGCACAAGAAACAGACATTCTTGCTATTCTACGTACCTTGTGTTTAATATATTTAAGACATGTATGTATATAATTTAAGATACTCAATGCGTCACCATGTAGGATGACTACCAAGCAGAACTACAGTTAAACCATTAGCACTCTCCTTTAAAGAATATTTCTGAGGAAGCAGAGTGCCTTGATGAGGTATTTCCTTATCTTTAGTAACCTTACCTGTACCTAGGTGTCATGGTTTAACCCCAGCCAGCAGCTAAGCACCACACAGCCGCTTCCTCAATCCCCCCCCCCCAGCAGGGTGAGGGGGGAAGAGAATTGGAAGGGTAAAAGTGAGAAAACTCATGGGTTGAGATAAGAACAGTTTAATAATTGAAATATTATAATAATACCAATGCCCAGCCAGTCCCTGAGCAGTGGTCCCCGGGCCAACCTTCCCCCTAGTCAACATAGCCCCATACCAGCTACTATGAAGAAAATTGACTCTACCCCAGCCAAAACCAGCACACTAGGATACTCTGAGATGGTTGAGCAGGGAATCATGATTCTTCCATTGGCTAGAGTCACATTATGTGGTTTTCCTGGAAGTGCTCCACGTCTTAAGAAGTTTGAGTGCTTGGTGCTTTAGGCTAGATCCCACACCCATAGGCACCTCTCTTAAATTGAAAATGTCACACAACTGACCAAAGGGATATCCCACACCATATGATGTCATGTTCAGCATATAAAGCTGTGGGAAGAAGAAGGAAGGAGGGGGACGTTCAGAGTGATGGCGTTTGTCTTCCCAAGTAACCGTTATGTGTGATGGAGCCCTGCTTTCCTGGAGATGGCTGAGCACCTGCCTGCCCATGGGAAGTAGTGAATGAATTCCTTGTTTTGTTTTGCTTTTGCTTTACCTATTAAACTGTCTTTATCTCAAGCCATGAGTTTTTTCACTTTTACTCTTCTGATTCTCTCCCCCATCCCACTGGGGGGGGAGTGAGCGAGTGGCTGTGTGGTGCTTAGTTGCCAGCTGGGATTAAACCATGACAATTTGACAAAGGCAAATTCAGAAAATGCTCTTGTTAGTTTTACTTAATTAAATCTCTGCAAAGAGTTTCCATACCAGGTAGGGTATTTGTTTCTGTTGCGTTTGTGGCAGTGTATGACACAGCTAGCTGAGTAATAGCATTGGCAAGGCTGAAAAGTCAGGATCCCTCTGGGTTCAAAGTCCTCAAAACACTGTTCCTTATGTGACATAAAAACAGATGTGATAATCTGCAGTCTGGGAGAACCAGTTTCTTTTATTGGGAAGCAGAGTGGCAGGGCAATGAATAGTGTGTGTGAGTATGCCGTGTATGTTAAAACAAGACTTAGAAAAACAGTTGGCTATTAAAACGAAATGCAATACTGCTGCCTCAACATTAATATGAACACATGTTGTACAAGGATAACAGAAATTGCTAAATAAACTATGAAGCAGTTTCACTATTTAGAATGAATAGAATCCAGCAAAATGAGTGTTTAGTACAGCTCCCAAACAAAATCTCTCACTTGCCAGAATATGTCCTTGAGTTGTTTTTGTTAGCTGATTCCAAATGCCATGAGTGCATTTGTCTACTCAAGTTTAGAGCTTCTTTTCAAACACTGCATGTCTGGGTTGAGTGCATTGAACATCCTACACTTTACCCACGGTGGCAAATTGTGCCAGGTAATGATTCATATCTCTCTCTTTTAGAAGATTATCATTGCAAAGATGCAACTGGAAATGGAGTTGTCAAGACCCAAAAGAGTGACATCGGTCTTTATGAAAAGATCAGATCTTTAAGAGAATAAATCAAGCTTCCAGACTGTACCCCAGTCATTGTTTGCAAATGGAGTAACAAACTTCTATGATTACACCATTTCCTTGTCTGTTCTGGCAAGTATAACCTGTGGTGGGAGGTAAATAGAGGAATATAGAAGACTGAGGAAAAGGCACTGTGTCCAAAAACTTCTGTGTAGCTGGGAGAATGTTGTTTAAATATGGCACTACTGCTGGACTAGCTGAAGGAAATAACTGACAAATTAACTTTAAATGATGTTTTAAGATCAATTGCATTTCTGTGTAGGTATTTCTAGTGCTTGCCTCATAGTGTCATTGGTCCCACCCCAAACTGGATAATCTGATATGTATCATATGCTGTAAGGGGTTCGAGTCACTCACAATTTTGTAACAAAGGCCTTTGAATCAAAATTACCATGGGAATAATTTACAAGATCTAGGTTACTCTCAGGAGTGCTTCTAAAACAAATTCTTATTTTTTTTATCCAGTTGTTATCCAGTCAGCATAAGTAGTTCTTTGTGTGTATATATAGATGACCTATAAACACCCTAACATGCTATAAATTGAAAATGTGGGGAATCTAAAAAAAACAAAGTTACCAACACTTCCACTGCCTTCTTCCCTTTAATTCTGTCTTGAAATTCTAAAGCATACTATCAAAATAACAAAAAATATAATTCCCTGTCTACTTTATATGAAAAATATAGACTCTAGAGTGCTGACCTACCAAAATGCTTCAGCATAAACCAGACTAGACAGTCTTGATTGTGAGTTGAGATCACTTGAAGTATAGAACTTCATAAAAGTATTCTTCCTCAGCCTTTCATAAAATCTTCAGGATATCATTTATAAGAAGCTATTCTTCCTTATTTATTTATTTTTTTTCTTCTGTTCTTAATGCTTTTCCTTAACCTTACCTCCTAGAGAGTTTGCAGGTAAATTGTGTGCACAAGTGGAGGCAAGCATGGGGATTGGTTTACAGGCCTGCCCCACGGTGCAGCTGGCAGTCCTTCTGATCGGCTCTGTGATGTGGTTAGTCTTTCCTCTCCTAAGAACCAGATTACTGTTTCTGCAACGTGCCAAAATAAACAGCTGGGCTTTAAAAGGAATACTTCTGTGAAAGTGCTTCATCAGATCAGAGCTGCTGAGGAGGTGAGAGTCATCAAGGGGACACAGGGTAGAAAAGTCAAGAAACTATGGCAAAAATGATTTTTTTCCCCCTGTATCTATTTTTGTAAATGAATTAATATTTATTATATGTTCATGCTGTATGTAACATGAGATACTGTGGCAAGTAAGCCAATCAGAAACGGACAAATCCTGAGAGAGGACAAGTGGTCCAAAATGCATCTGTAGAAGAATTGCAAATTGGGAGAAAAACCACAGAAATGTTAAAGGACAGAAATATAAATCCCTTACAGCTGATCTAAAGTGCCAAAATAGGACAAATGAGGCCAAAAATACCATAAGAACCCATACTTTTATGTATTTTGGCAATTCTCCCTCCGACCTGGCTCTAACTGGAAAATGTAAACGAATATGAATTTAATAATAAAAAAGAGAACCAAACACTGTAATATAATTCCTCTGCAAAAGGTTAATTTCACGTTTGATATATGGAACAAAGTTCAGGTGTATCAGAACTTATTCATCCATCACTAGATTTTGACAGTGATATTGGTAGGTTAACCCATATTGAAATTTCACTTTATATCTGGGTTTTCATTTTCCATCTTCAATAATTTCACAAAAATTGACAACCATAAACATTGAAAATCACAAGTGAAGCCTCAAAATAATCAAAATCCTGGCTTAAAAATCCTGCATGTTAAAAAGAAAAAGAAATAGAATTTTAAAAAGGTACGTTGTGGTCTCTTTTTTCATTACATGGTTATTTCTGAGATGATAACGTACTATCCAGTCATTATTTCAGACATTTTCATGTCACTACACAGATCAAAAGCATAAGTGGTTTTTTCCCCCATTTTTGCTATTAAAATGAAAACTAGGATCTTCATGAAATATCTCAGCTTCTGCAGCTAAGCATAAAGATTAGCCCTCCCTCCATTGATATTATGCAAGACTTGGAATAAAGTCTGAACGGTAGAGAGTACTGGTTTTTCTTTCCACATGGCGAGCCCTTTAATCTCAGTAACCCAGTAAGTACATGTGTTATGGGTGAAACCACAAAACACAGGTAACTGTAGGTATGCCTGGCCACAGGCTGTTTAGGCACATCCGGCTGCTACTTGAACAAAACTAGATGTGTTGATGTCACATCTGGATTTCCTGTTACTTTGTAGGTTTGTTTCTAGCGCTTATGTATCTCAGTAAGATTTCCTCCGGGTAAGGCAAGACTCATTAACAGCACTATTCTTTCATCCCCTGAACTGTTGCCTAACTGCTAAATCTTTGATTTTATTAACATTGTTCCTGTAAAATTGTAGGCAAAGTAGTAATGGACCATTACCTGGTACCAGGGAAGAGTAACAAGGGAGAAAATGTTTCCTCTCCTGATACTAAATATTTGAAGTAATGCACTAGCATCATTTTACTTGTAACATTAAATGCATTGTATTGCATTTCATTAACTTAATTTATCACCACTCTGCAGCTGGTATCCTTTCCAAACACAGTTAATCCACAAGTAATTTCTAGTTTTAATTTTTTTTCCTTTTTTTTTTTCCACAAAGATGCACCTAGTAACGTCTTCTAGAGATAAAACATAACAGCGAAAAATTGATTGGATTTTTGGTCTCAAAGTGTAGGGGATTAAAGACTAGTCCTCCACCTGGAGGCTCATTACATGTGGAGTTCCTCAAGGGTCAGTCCTGGGACCTGTTCTGCTTAATACCTTTGCCAGTGATATAGAGGAGGAGAAGGCATGTGCCCCCATCAAGTTGGTTGACAACTCCAAGCTAGGGGTAATAGATGATCTGCTCAAGGGCAGGGCCAGGGGGACTTTGGCAAGCTGAAGGAATGGGCCAACAGGAACCTTATGAAATTCAGCCAGGACAAATGCAAAGTCCTGCACCTGGGACAGAATAAAGCCCTACAATGGTACAGGCTAGGGCCTGGGTAGAGTCTGAAAAGGCACCAGGGGTCCTTGTGAACAGGAAGCTAGACATGAATTAGCTGTGCAGCATTAGCAAAGACAGACAACAGCATCCTGGGCTGTATTAGTAAGAGCACAGCCAGCAGATCAAAGAATATGACAATTCCTCTTTAATGTAGAATACCGCATTCAGTTTTGTGTCTACTCCCCAATATATGAAGACATCAATAAACTGGAGCAAGTTCAGCAGAGGGCCACCAAGATAATCGGGGCTGCAGCACTTGCTTAGTGAGGAAAGGGTTATTAGCCTGGAGAAGAGACTGCTGCGGGGGAACCTACTGGCCATCCTCCCAGCACTTATGGGGAGTTCATCAACGAGGTGGTGTTCTTCTCAGAGGTGCATGGTGGGATAATGGCAGACACAGGTCATAAATTGAAATGGGAAATTCTAAGAGGTTATAAGGAAAAAAGGTTCCACCAGGAGGATGTTTTTCCTACTGAAAGTTTGTGCAGACTCTGTTTTTGGAAATTTTCAAGACTTGACTGACAACACCCTGAGCTACCTGGTCTGAATTCAGTTTTGACCCTGCTTTGGACAGGAGTTTGGACTAGAGACCTTCTGAGGTCCCTTCCAACCTGACTGAGTGTGTAATTCTACATATAAATATTTAAATTTCTCAACCCAGATCCACCAAATACCAGAATGTCCATAGGTAACTCAGTTTTATTCATTGTAGTTTTCTTAGGAGTCGAAATTTTGCTCCAGAGGGAGTGTTATTTAAGCATTTAACTATGTGCAGTTTGAAAAGCACCCACTGTATGATACTACATACACAGTTGACTCTGCAAATCAGTTCTTTTGAATAGGTTTGTTGAAAAGTTTATTACCAAAGGTGAGAGAGAAACGAAATTATTGTGATTAATACTGACAGAATTACATTAACGTTACTAAGAAAAATCTAGACTTCTCAGGAGAGCAGGCCAGGTGTGACTAGGCAAGGCAGGCCACTTAAAGGAAAGGTGTATCTTCAAGCGTTTCTTTGTCTTGAAGTGTAAAGACAACAAAGGGTGTGGTGAGGTCCCTGATTTCTGCATCTTCTGGAAGAAATTACATTATTAAATTAAAGGTTGAAAAGACTAATACTAGAGGGCAGTAGCCATTATTTAACTTAATATTACATTGGTTTATTTTATAGAGGCCAAATATTCTCCATGTTAGTCTTACATGTGCACAGACTGGTAATTCTAAATACACAGTTAGCGTGCCATAAATACACTGTGAAAGGCAAAGCTGGCTGAAAGGAAGTTTGAGAAAGTGGAATAAGCCTGTAAATAATGTGCAATTACTGTTGTTTAACAATCATCACTGTGTTTTTGAGAATAAAAACAATCCAGCATGATAAACAGAGGATATCACATATTTTTTGAGATACTGTACTGGGTTTTTTTTGTTTGGTGTGGTGTTTTTTTTTTTGTTAAGTATTAAGTATATTTACTGAAACGGAAGTAAATAAATGCCAACAGCTATATGGGGAATATGTTATGACTGAAGAAGCATGCTTTTTTTTTTTTTTGCATGTTTTCAGGCTAGATAGACTTTTATTTTAATATGCAGTGCATATAATCGGAGAAGACAAGTCAGCTGAGTTACGCCAAAAGTTAGAAAAGCTTAATTGGCTGGCAGTACAGGAAAACAAAAATACAAATCAGCTTTATCACTTTGAATTTTCATTTTCATCACATAGAGTATGATAGACATATTAGTGCTGCTTAAAAGTGATAAATCTTAGGGGATTTTTCTCATGTTTCAGGCATGCCGCACTGACACTAAGCCAAGAAATTCTTAATTTCCTCTTCACGCACCTTTAATTCTTTCAGTTATTCTTTTTTCCTTGATTGGATATCATGCATTATTTACACAGACATATTATTAGTTCCCTGGTTCTAGCCTATTTTACTCCTTGCCACAGCAATGTCCATAAATCTTTTCCTTATCTTCTTTTTTATTTATGTTTCTTTTCTCCCTATATCTGTTTGTGCCCTCTCTCCCTTCTTGTTCTTTCTTCTGTTCTCTCTGCTTTGCTGTGCCTCTAATATCTGTCCGTTTAAACCATTTACCCTTTCTGTCCTTCAGGCAGAGACCTTAAACTTCTGTATACTTCTCCATTTGGGGGGAGGCAGGGAATTCCCTTTACTACTTAGAACACATAAGCTTATTAAAGATTTCCAGGAAAAATTCCCAACAGAAGTTGTATGTTTTCATTTGTATATCTCCAAAGTCACTGGGTTGCCCTCCCTTTTTCTGGTGAAACTCCTCTTTATTTGAATAAGCTACAAGCAATATCCTGAACAAAATAATGCTCCTGATGTCTGTTTCCTACCCAGCAGCTATACAAACAATCATTAGCCATTTGCAATTCAAGGACAATGTCTGTACAGTAAGTATTTAAATGGGTAGAGTGCCTTTCAGAGGTCCCTGAAAATTTGAGACATGGAGATATCTCAGTCCTGAGACAAAGGCTACCTCAAAGTAGAGGAAGAGTTTAAAATAACTCGTTTGTGGGTAGGAAGAGTTTCCTCCCTCAGCCAACATGAACAAATTCACCCAACCATGCCTCTGACTGGATGTGCTGCTGCATGCCTTTTGAGGCTTCTTGTCACCACTTCTGATTCAGCCACAGCTAGCTACTTCAGACACTGAAAAGACTTGTGCTTCTGACACTAAACATGGGGATGCTACAGGTCTACCTCTCCTGATTCCTTTTTAGCCTCTCTACAGATAGATTGCTTTAAGCGCATTTATTTAGTTCATTTGTGTGGCCTATCGTTTGACTGTTTCTGAAGTACAAAGACTAAAAAATAAATCAGTTGTAGGAGGTGGTCTCCTCTAGCCTTTCGAAACGAGATGATGATATTGTTAGTGACTCAAAGTCATTAATATCTTCCTTAACAAAGTAAAACATCAACTTCTGTGATGATAATCCTAACAGTTGTTCCTCCTTAATTGCATTCCTCACATAGTTTTTTTTTCCAGTCTTTGACAACATTTAAAAAGATAACAACCATTTTACATAGACATGTCCCCATGGGCAATTTCACCAACAAATGAAGGAGCTCATTAATGTAACACAGAGACATGGCTGTGTGCTTTGATTTTTTTTCCCTAGATACTCAAAGCTCTCAAACTTATCCTTTCCCCTAAATTATTTTGTCAAAGATACTTAGTCCAGCTGTCAGTTCATCCTTGTAAATGCCATCTGCTACACAAATCAAACCTACTGATCCTTTTGTAGTCCTTGCTGCTGTGAATGTGTTACTCCTTGCATCTGCATCAGATTCTTGGAATGTAGTTGCATTCAGCTGACATGATACCCATAATTATGCATTATATCCGTCAGTAAGAGTAAATGAAACTTGAAAAATTCCATTGCAGTTAAGATGATTTCCAACAACTCTAGGTGTGTCAATTCTTAATCCTAACCTCACTGCTCCTTGGCAAACATTTTGCATGGAAATAACAAGACCCTTTCCCTTTCTCTTCAGTAGCCATATTAAAAACAGTCTATTGCCTTCCTTCATAGTTACTCTTGGCAACCCGTCATAAAAATCTTTCTCTAGATCTGAGACATATTTCAGAAGATTCAAAGGATGAAGGGAATATAAAATTGGAAGTTGGCCAATGAGGAAAACCTATTTGTTTCACTAGCCTTATGAGCATTAATTTTAGTTATTTAAGACCAAACTGAAATAGGTCCCTGAAGAATGATCTAGTAAACCTTTAAAAGTGTCACCTTGCAGCCAGATTAATTTATTATCACTAAGTAAATGATGTAACACAGACCAGATTCTTAACAGCTAGCACAATGATTTGAACATCCGTTAAACAGAGATTTAACTCATGCTTACCACCATTTATACATGGGTGATATGTGTTATTTCTTGCATTTTTATGAGGTTACAGAACATTGAGTGCATGTGGTGTAGTTAATGCTAGAACAAAGCACAACTTAGGAGAATACAACATAAAATCTCTTTCACAGATGTTTGATCTTGCATTTCCTAGTTAGCTTGGTTTTTTAAGCATGTGTGGAGGGAGATGATACTTTCAAAGAAAGACAGTCTACTGCTACTAATCATGTACTAGCAGTTTACCGCAAATTATGGGGTAGTAATTCCACCGTAGCATTCTGTCAAGGACAATTATGACAAGTGACTCCATAATTAAAACTTTCCTCTGACTAATTGTAGGTGAAGCTAGTGGCATCTCTTCTTTTTAAGGTCGGCTAATACTACCCAACAGAAGACCCCACTTTCACATCTTAAGAATTTTACCAAACCATTTGAAAAGACATTTCCATAGCAGGTTTCTGAATGCCTTGGGAAATGCAAACCATATGATTCAATTTTTTTCTGAGAAATACATTGGGTTTCTCCCTTGTTAATCCACCCCCTTTCCTGAAAGCTCAAACTCCCCAGAGGTTTGGAGTGAAATTGTGAAATGACAAAGGAAGATAAACTATTTGTCAAAGATATATATTCTACTAGCCCCTGAAAATGTCCACATCATGGCAAAGACATATGTTTTTAAAAAGTTTGTTCGTGTTCAGGAAAAACTTCTTAGAGTTTTGCACTGCTGGTCTGTGTTGTGTCTGGGCATTGAACCACAGCTGAAGTTCAGGTTCTTCCAGCTTTTCAGTTTCTCTACCACTTGTTTCAACAGGGTGGAATAAAAGCAATTTTAGAAAGATAAGAATTTTTTTAGAAGACCTGAAACTGCAGGTAGGACAAAGAATATGATCTGGAAAGACCAGAAGCAAGAGTTGGCATTAGGGAGGAAAAGAAACAGGCTAACCACACCGAGGCAAAATAGACAACAGAGCTTGTAATGGAGACAGAAAGTGGGATGTGGGCAAGTAGTAATTAGTGTATTGGAAGAAACTGAGATTCAGGAAGCCTGAGACTGAGAACAAATGTGGGAAGAGGGCACAAATGAGCTATCTATCAAAGAGTTAAAGGGAGAGGGAGAAAGGGAATTTACTAAGAGTGAGGATTAGTGAATTAGGACTGTGATCAGTTAGACTGGGATTTTTCAGGCTATGAGACTATGAGAAAAAGTAAGGAAATATAGGAAACAAGTGTCTAGATATTAGATTCTGGAAAAACTTTTGTCTGAATCAGAACTTGCTTAAAAACATCTAACGATATGGTATTTGTGTAATACATTTTGAAGTTTCTATAGGTAATTGTTTCAATGTCCTAATACTACAGCAGTCCTGCAAGCCTCACCTATGGTTTGGCCAGGGAAACAAAATCCTGAGGCTTCAGGGAACACCAGTAACTAGTTCATGGTTTGTTGAAGAACTGGCAGCAATCAAGGGGAAGATCTTAATGTAATAGTCCGTATGACAAAAACTGTGAAGCTGTAATTCTCAGAGCACCAGTGCTTCAGGATGGGCAGGTTCCCATCACGCTTTTGGATTCTGATAACAGGCATAATCTGGCAGAATGTTGCTTGGCAAGTTCAACCCAATAACTGGAGAAGTGGAGCCTGGATAGCAAGAATAGCAGTAAGATGAAGAGGGAGTAAGAGGTAGAGTAGAAAAACGCTAAGAGGTGAAAAACTTAAGTGATCTTAGTTTCTCTTTGTGTTTCAAATCTTTTACTAAAAATGTGAATAATATCCTTATAGCTCCTAGAATATTATAAAAATAAAACCTTACCTATAAAATGCTCTGAAAATTGATCTTATTTTTAATATAAAAGCAGCATTGGAAAAAAACATTCAAACACAAAAAAATCCCTGGCAGCACACTATAAGCAACCAGAAAGAAAAGAAAAGATTAAATAGCTGGTCATAGCAATTCCTCCCTTTACATGACATGAGGCAGGAGATGTATGAAAAAATAGTAGCTAATCTTGTAATTTAAAATCAGAATTGTCACACCCATTGCAGAACAACTTGTTAAACAGATTGTTCACAGATTATAAAGTTGGCCATTCAGTTTCGTATCTTTGCCCAGGCTTTCTAAATATTGTCTCCTCTCCTCCACATAGCAGGGCAAAAATTCCAGGCTGATACTTCTCTCTATTTGTCTGACCTTAAAAACACCTCAGTACTGAAGGTTCAAGGTCTACATATGATGAAAGCTAAAGTGGGGACTCTTTGCTTTGAAAAATTTTGAGGGCAATGTTAACCAACTTGGTTTTACCCAACAGCAGCACACATACATACCACAAAAATCACGTAGCTGTATCTGAGAGGAATTTACTACCTATGACTGGTCCTTGGGTTGTTAGTTGTCCATCCTCTTTCAATATTACAAAATAACTGTGATTTAGAGCATACAGACATCACACGCTGGCTACTGCACAGAGCTGGTGTCTATCCGTGGTACTGTAAGACTCTACCAGATATGAACCTTCAGTTGTGAGAAATTTGCCATTTGAGTTGCCTATTTGAAAACCCAAATACATGATTTACACATCTCAAATACTCTGTCAGTGTACTTGGTCACTCCAGAAATTTGTTTATAATAACTTGTATCCTGTATTTCACTTAATTGGTAGCCCAAGAACTCTGACCTCCACGTTTCTGAGAGTATTAGGCTTTCTGATATTAAAATAAACTAACCTTTATGCTTATATCTATTGGGAGTGCTATTTCTTTGCTCTCATTGTTTTTTAAGTGATTGCATTATAAACTGTGGTGAAGGTTAGACATATTTCTCTGTGCAGAGATTTCCTTTTCACAGTCATCTCAGCACATATAGCTGATTATGGAAGTTACTCCAGGTCTGAAGAAAGGGCTGCAGAATTCAGTAAAGAATTCTAAGACTTAGCCTTCAGCTGTGGTTTTTCTTTCAAACTTTAGATATTGTCACCCTCATATGGAAAGTCACATTTGCTGGTGAGTGTTGCTCTCTTTGTTACCTGTTTGCTCTTTCTAATCCTCTTCTATATTGCTTTCAGAGGTATTGCAAAAAATTAGTGACTGTGTTCTGGGAGGTACAGAGACAGCAGAAAAACAGATGAAAAGGCTGCATGTATGTCATATAAACCAGTTTCTAATAGGTTAGCTTGAAGTCATTCCATTAGGTTAATATCCCAATGAAGTAAGGTACCCAGTTACATTTTAATGGTCAGATGTTAAACTTCAGGAAACCACCTATATTTTTGTGTTATTGACATTAGTCAAAAATTAATCCTTGGACATTTTACCAAAATTATGGGTCATATTTTCACATTTTAATATTGAACTTGTTGGAACTGGTTCTGAGAATTTGAATGTTAAAATTATTCTCATCCAATCAAGAAATAGAAGCAACAACAAGTGATTCATACCCAATTGTAAAACCTCACATTTCTGATGGTCGCAATGAACGTCTCAAATCGACCAAAATATATTTGCACAATATATTTGACAAATAATTTCAAGAGCATGTACCCTGCAGAAACCTAGTTCTGCACACATTGGCCATTCACAGTCAGAAACAGTGCTGAAAGCACCTCTTAAAATTCTTAACTATGAGGTATTTTACTAGTTCTTCCAGTTCTTAGTTCTTAATAATGATGATGACTTCCTCCTGTATTTAAATGCAGTCAGATACCACAGTGATGAACCCCATTGGGTATATACATAGGCAGAGTGTTTTCTTTCAGTTGTTAACAATATTTTTAAACAGTGTCTTCATTGTATCCCCACAGCTGGATTACTGGCAAGAACAAGTAGCAAACACTGTAGTGCCCTTCAATGCTGAGCTGTATTTTGGCTACATATATCCATTTTTTTAACATATATCTCAGTCCACTATCAATTCAAGCTGTAGTTAAAGTGAGTTAATACTTCAGTGAGTACTCTTGCCACACAGATCAAAAATCAAGGGAAACTGAGGGGTAAATTTTCTTCCTCAGACCAGCAGAAAAGAGACACGATATACTCCTCCCTTAGTTTGATCTCTAAATGAAAACCAGGAAGCCTCTGCATGCACTCATATTAGGCAAAACAAAGTTTTTTCCTGGTTTCTGCATTTGCTATGATTCCATCCCTATCTCCACACACACTCACAGGATGCAGAGAGAGATGGTGAGCCATAAATAGTTTTAGTTACATTTAGCTGCACAAAGAATTTTCTTCTCCTGTGAACTCTCTGGAAGCTGTCAGTGTTTAGTGATTGTGGCATTCACGGTACTCCATTGCCATTTAAAAATATGTCCATTTGTCTGCAGCTGTTATCAAGAATGAAGATAAAGCTGCAGATGACACTTGACTTGCTTTATTCCCACAGAAGCAGTATATCATCAATTTGAGGTCAAACACCAAGTTAGAGGTGTTTCATTAAAATTTAACTTACGGTTCTAAACTGTCTCACGTGAACAGGAGAGCTAGTCACGCAGATCACCAGGGGAGTGATTTGGAGACAGTTAAATCATTGACCTGTAACCTCAGAATGACTTTGTTAGTAAAACATTGGCTTTCCTAGTAAAAAAACAGGACAGCGTTTGAGGGCATGCAGGGAAGGAATTCTAATGTAATTTTCATATCTGTCAGATGAGTAACTGCAGCTCTCTTAGCTTTGTGTATAAAATACACAATGTGCAATAATACACTAAGGACATATAAACCCATCTCAAAGCCACAGCATCCAGTAACTTGAATCAAAACAGCAGTTCACTGTAAGGATTACAGATATTAAAGGTGTTTTGGTCCCGGCATAAGTGAAACTGCCTTTATGTTTTCTTAGCCATGACTCTACCACTTGCACACTGATGACCAGCTTCAACACTGATTTTTTGCAACTTTGCAACTGCAGGACCATTGCACTTGTACACTATCACACTCAGGTCACATCTGATCCTGACTGCAGATGCCATTGCAATATACCATACTTCTTTTTCAAGGCAGTATAATTCAGTAGTTTATGTGAAAACACTGGCTTTATCAGACAACAACAGAATACTTGGCACCTATACTCCTTCTTTTTCTTCTCTCTCCTCTCTCTCTGGTTAATTCATGGCTCAGCTAAGTTAATTTATATTCCTCTTCAGTGAAAATGAGAGTTCCACTCCTTGTTTAATATACCTGATTGTATTGTGTCTCAAATTAGGCCCTACATATCATCTGTTGCACACATTTTCTTACTGATGCCACCTGGAGACTTCCTGCAAACGTTCTCTGAGACAGGCATACTGCCTTTTACCTCCCTTGCCATGTGCCAACCACATTGTTTGGAGCCAGTAATGTAAACGATACTGATCATACCAAGGGTGTCCTAATCTGGTAACACTCAGGAAGGCTATTCTATATTAAAAATATACACGTGGGCAAGCCTTCTCTGAGGCAGTGTCACTCACCTTGTGATCTGCAGGTGACTGGTGGCCTGCCAGAGCATGGCAGGTACTTTGGGAACTGGCTGCTGTGTCCTGACCTCCTCAGTGACTCTGATTCACAAGAAAAAAACAGCTTTGACTGCATCATGGATGCAAACCCATGGGTCTCATTCATTGTTTTATGGTATTAGTATTTTAAACTAAAATGTTTCTAAGAACACTACATAATGACTTTGCAAAAAAAAAAAAATCAACTTGTTTACACTAGCAGCATAATTGTCATGACTTCTGCCAGCCATCCAAATGTAGCCGTCTATTAATTTTTTGCTAGCAAAGTGACATAGTTCTCTAGACAATAGAATGTGTAGCATTGCTACATCTTTTGCTTCATTGACCTCTAAATGTAGACGAAATCTTATTATCTGCTACAAATATTAATACAGCAGCTATAATTTACCATATTTCTTTCTTTGTATCAAAATTTGTACACTTTTCATGCAAGTCATGATATGGGTTTATTTCATATTTACTCACAAGTCTACTCTGGTTCTCTCACTGTGTGAATATATACCTACGAAATATCGACTAAAACAAAATATCACATCACCACAACTGTGTTGTAAGCAGGAAATCAACTGTGTGGGATGATACAGTCATTTTTCAGGAAAAAAACCAGCAATAAAATGGGCATCAGCCTACAGATTCTCAGAAGTGTGACTTCATAAAACAGAGGACAGGTTGACAGAAGCAGAAAGATTGCTAAAACCCACAAATACCTCCTGTGATCAGAATCACATTGCAACTCCTTTTTCTTTTTTTTTTTCCCATCATCCGCAAGGAGAAAATCAGTTTGGCAGAAATTAGGCTGGGCAAGATTATCTAAAGCTTCAAGTGCCCTTTGGTTCTGTAAAAGCTCTTCCTCTTAAATATCAGTGCATTAAAATAGTAGAACAAAGAGAAGAATGAAGTGTACGTGTGCGTGGGAGCTGTTTGTTTATTTGCTTCGCTTTCTTTAGAAATGAATCTCCAAAAAGACTTCCCTGCAACCTTTTTGCAAACATAAGATAGCAGTTCCCTTTTATTTGCCTGTTTCCGTAACAATACTTTAACAATGTTCTTAGGGGAATTAAGTGGCTGTTCCCAGCAGTAGAGCATGGCACACAAAAGCATAGTAGTCATCAACCTTTCAAATTGTGCATGACGATGCAAGCTCCAACAATGATCTGATGAGTCATTTACTCTAAGGTTCTCTGGGGAAAATGAGTGGTTTGCTGCTTTATTTCACTAATTAAACTAGAAACGTCTGTGTCCTTACTATTGGGTGGGCTGCCAAGATTCAGTGGTCTTCTTTTGTAAACTACCTGACCTGCCATTGATGTCAGTTGCAGCAATTAGCCTGCCAACAAAAGCATCGGGCAGGGGATACCGTGCCAGACACGCACCATCCTTCCACTCTTCTGTTTGCTGTTTGGAACAAGAAAAAAAAAATCAAAGTGTTGCCATGTGTTTAAGGATAAGTGTCTTTGCTTCCTTTCCTTACAGACTACCACTGCAAATATTACAAGCTTTCACATTTAACTCCTTGCTTCTTTCCTTTCATAAGATCAGTCCTCATGCTAATAGTCTCCCACCTATCAGTGTTTTGTTCTTTTTTAACCTTATAGACATGACTTTTTACATGGTGAAACACCATAATGTCGGAATTTGCAGCAAGAATGGCAGTTTTTTTCTACAAAATTATGCTCCAGAACCCACGAAACAAGCAAGCAAACAAACAAACAAATCCAATCCATTTGATTTCAAAGAAGGACTCTGTTTGAATAGGGCAACCAACTCAATACAATGTTCCCAAGTACAGGCACCCTAAGCAAATACCTGTAGTTAAGATAGAAGTTGGCCCTGCTCGTCTGGCAGAAGTTGATATTAACAGATCTCACTGTTAATATCAACCAAGAGCACTTTGGTAACCTCAGAAGGGTACAGTAAGGATTTCTTTAGGCTTATTCAAATCTATCAAAATATCTGTTGAAGCACCTTATTGCTGAGCAACTTAAAACAAATCCTCAGGCTCTCAAGGCATTACACTCACATTGAACCTCTCTTCATATACTTTAAAACTGAGCATTTATTGTTACCATCTGCCTTTCATACTCTTCCAGGCGTTCTATTGATTTATTAGGAGCCAATAGTCCTAAGTGCCTGGCTCAAAGAGCTGTATCTTTCTCTTAACTAACTCTGCAATGCTGCTTTACACTAGCATTCATAAGAGCAGAGGCACTGTGTCCCTGGACACGAGTGGCAAGTAACTGTAACAAAACACTTAAAGTATTATATTTTTCCAAGGGTGAAAGCAGGTGTTGTGAATATACTTTGCACAGTCAGGCTTTTAACTTGCCTGGTTCAAGTCCACTGCAAAGAGTTAAGCAGCACAATTTCTTTCAACCACCTCCTGAGGTAATGAAACCCAGTGGTGAATTATATTACAATTCTGCTTACTCATTTTGCTGCTAAATATGTTGACCTTTGGCTTCATAGAGAAATTTCTTATTTTGTGGTGCAAAATAAAATGGAAAGTTTTATCACTGAACCTGACACTGTAATTTCCGGAAGTTCACATAGGTATATTCCCTGTAGCCATTTTTCTTTCAGAGATAAATAATCCAAGTCTTTACAGTCTCATGAAAGGATGAACTGGTTGAAGAAAATATACACCTTTTAAACAGATGCAGTTATATAATAATATCTTCACATTGTAATACAGATTTTGAGAAGGTTACCTGAGTTTTCCAATAAAACAGGATCTAAATTGAAAGGTAATCGAGAATTGATTATATTGTGGAATTTGTGTTTGATATCAAACCTGTTCAATAATATTGTTGACACGTTTTTGTCCCAGGCTATCAAAGAAAAAATGCCTTCCTTTGGTTGCACTGATTTCTGAGAACGTATTACTCAAGGTAACGAACACCTCTTTTTATGAAGATTATATTCTAGCAAAAAAATTTGTAGCTTTTGGTGAGTAAAGAGAAAGAATAATTGAAGGGAAAAAAGGCTGAATAAATAATTTTAATCTTTGAATTGCTTAGATATCCTATATTTGGCAAGAAGTTATAGGCTCTGGCCAAGTATCAATGACTGAGAAATATCCCTGCACAAGTTTCATTAGTGTTAGGAGGACATAGTTCTATAAATCCCCTGGGTCCTGACAGCAAAACAAAACAATACATATTGCTAAAAAACGATTAGAAGTGAAATATCTGAACTGGCAGGAGCTTTCACATGGGCCTACTATCTGAGATAAATATTGGCAACTTAATTTGCCATCTTTTCACTAAGAGCACAAATGACTTCCTCTTTCTTTAGCTGTTCAAGCAAGGAGAGAGCATACAGTTTTTACAGCATTGGATCCAGGCCTGGTTTTCCTGAGTCAAATCTTTCTAACACACAGCTAGATCTCTCTGGGCTTTATTGAGACTGCTTTGTGATACACCTAGAGAGCACATTCCCACACTTGACAGCCATCGCCCCTTCTTCTGACAAAACTTACTAACTCCTTGGGTGGGTAAACTTGACATTCTTTAGAGTCAAAGTGCTGAAATCAGAATGTACAAATGCAGTGAGAGACTGGAAAAAGTTGAGACATCAAAGTCAATTATTTCAATTCACTTACCACATGTAGCCATGAATATGCAGAAAACATGATATCATTTTAAACACTGGTCATACAATAAGCTCCAATCAAAACTATACTTACTTTGCTAGAGGTAAAGACTTAGGGTAACATCGTTCCGTGATGGAAAGAAATATGTATATATGTACAAACATTTTTTTTGAGAAAGTGAATTAGATGTCTCAGGTTTTTCTGTATTAACTTTTTAGGCTCATACCTCTTTTCTTTTTTTCTTTTTTCCTTTTTTTTCCAACTGATAAGTTGTGTAGATTTCCAGTACACAAAAAATTGAATGGGACTGTTCATTACAGCATCTCCTCTTTTACCATTCTTATAGCTTCTCCAGTAGCTATTTAACACCTCAGCTGACTGTCCACATGCCCATGAGGCTCTTGCTACAAACCCAAGTGCAGAGACCTCTGAACTTGTCAAGTTGTCTCTGCTCCCAACTCAGGCCACCAGCAGGATGGCCTTGCTGGTTTAGGGTCTGCCCTCTTTAACAAATGGTGGGACCCAGCAACAATTCTTTCCAGCAGCCTGCTCACCTCCCTCTCTTGAGCCTGGGGTGGTCCCCTCAGGCAGGTCACTTTCAGTGAGGCCACCTGGTGTGATGGCACCTGAGGAGCTGCAGGGTGGTTTCCTCAGTGGGATCCCATACCTATGGTCTTCAGTACACAACACAAGCTCTGAAGACCACGTTCTACAGAGAGAAGCTTGAGCACAACAAGGCCTGTGGCAAGCCATCTTTTCCATACTTTGGGGACTTGGCCCAGTTGACCCTCTACATGTGGAGAATCAAGGCTTTTCCATGAAAGAGGAGATGGCAGAATGGTTGAATGTTGCTGAAGTGTGTCACCTCCAAACTCACTCCCCTCTCTTCTTCCAGATGCTCAGAGATCTTCTCAGCAGCTTACTGTCCATGACAAGGGTCCCATATATTAGACAGAAATAGGATGTTTCTGTGCTTGGAGCTGAGGTTCTGCCATCTCAGCAGGGTCCCGAACCTATGGTCTTTAACACACAAGACAAGTCTAATGGTACTTGTACTGGGCAGGGCTGCAGCAAGTTTCATGTGTGCAGCCAGGTCTGTGCGGTACTTGTACTGGGCAGGGCTGCAAGTTTCATGTGTGCAGCCAGGTCTGTGTCCAGTCCTCTTTGCCTCTACTCAGTCTGCTAAGGCTCAGTCATCACTCCTGCCTGCAGACTTCAGTGGCTTAGGTAATATTGTCTCACTGATTTACTCCACTGATGTGGTTTTTTGCAGTGAATGAATTCTGCAATACTTTGTGAATTAGAGTGAACATTCAGTTAAGCACTTACAGCCAAATGCCATGCCATGTTTTTTCTGAATTTGGTCAAACCCAGCCAAAAGAAAAAATTAACATCAGAATGCAGTAATTTTTCCATATTCTCTCTCCAGTTTTTATAGTGCAGAATCCATTAAAAGAGTAGCCAAAGGGAATAAATGGGTCAGAGTCACAACTTTCTGTTGTCCCAGTTGTAACTGAAACAAAATGAAAACTGATACAGAAAGCATCCTAGCTCTCTACAGAACACATCTTGCTGCACAGACAAAGCTGCTGTTTATTCAAATAATGAAGTAGGGGGTGGAAAACAGAACAAAATTACCTAAGCGTTTTGATGGAGAGGGACAAAATCTTAACTGTAGAATTAACTCAATCTGAACATAACACAAACATTCATGAGTAGAAAACCAATTTAAGACAGAATATAAATAGAAGGGATAATAAAAGGCATTTAGGGAAAGAAGACGCAAGATATTTATAGGATCCAAATCTATTTAACATCCTAAACACTGTTATTTTATTCACAAACTCATTATGAATTCTAGGGGTTGGAATTAAAAGCTCTAGAAAACTTGACAATACTTTTCTCTACTCTAGATTTACTATGCAGAAGCAAGATCCTGAAGGGCTGTGACGTGATTTTTTTATATCTTTTTGGAAAGGCAGCAAGAACCTTTCCCAACTGAAAAGTATAGCATAGCATAGCATAGCATAACATAGCATAGTGTAGCATATCTAAAGAAACACTGCAGTGGCTCCCAAATATTTTAGATCACTACTCACCATTACACAGGCCATGAACACTCATTATGAAGACTAGAATTGAAAGCAGTATAAAAATGAATGATCTGTAGTCTGCTTCCCATGGCCTCACAGACCTCTATTTGGGAGCCACTAAAACAGGGAGTTCCTTTATGCCAGTGACAAAATAACCTTTCAGTAGCAGCACCTTCAGTTTAGTCAAAATATTCCTGACCAACTATGTCTTTCCTCTTTAAAGGAGGAATTCCTGACAAGTCATGTAGTTTGAATCTCCTTTCTCAAATGTATTTTATATATATGTTTATATATACATCTCCCTTTTCTTTCAATAGCTTGGTGAAGTTATGAGTTGATAAAAAACCTGAAAATTTCAGGGAAAAAAACCCAACTAATCAAATCAGAGGGTATTTACATATTGGTATTTCAGATATTATTAGAGGCAAAACAATTTCTACTGGAACTCTCCTAGCTGAGATTATGCAAAATATGTCAGAATTTTATGCAAACTTTTTAACATTATATAGTTTGACTCAGCAATGCAACCTCAAAATTGTTTACTTCTTTTGCCATTTTCGTGGCTTCTGATTTCTTTGCTGACTGTTGATATATTGAGGAAACTAAAAGGAACGAAAGGGAAAAAATCGTAAGTAGTATGACTATTTATTATCTATAAAGAGGTGCCATAAATTTGCAATTCTAACATACATGGCATCATAAATCACAATTATACTGATATTGAATTAGCATGATGGGAGTTAGCAGGGGTGAATTAGCATGGGTATGTTGAATTAGGCACGATGGGAACAAAATAATGGAAAAGGAAGAATATGGAAAGTATGAAGTCTCCAATAATTAGGTAACGTATTGAAAAGTAGAACAGATGAAAACTGTGTATATACATACATTAAAAAAATCCTTGCAGTCACTGCCAGGAATCCTAACTTTGCGCAGGGCTCTGAAGTGTTCTGCATGCAGGCTCTGGACGGGTGAATGGGTCTCTCCAAGGAGTTAAGCTGTAGCTGAGGCTGGGCAGCTCAGCATAAACAGACCTGTGCGCCACACAGGCAATCTATGAATGTCCTCTTCAATTTCTAAGGGTGACTTGTATGATTATTTACACAATAACGGAGAGTAATTTCTAAGGGTGAATTGTATGATTATTTACACAATAACGGAGAGGAGGGGAGAGGCCTATAACAGAGCTAGAGGAAAAAAAGCAAACAAACTTTTTGGAACAGTTCTTTTCACTTGAAGAAACAAATATGCCTTCCATGTATTGTCTTAGTTTGAAAGTATTTTTGTTTAGTTACCCTCTCCATTCTTAGTAAGAAACATTTAATTACAATTAGGACCTGTCCTGAGGAAACTATCCTAATTCAGGAAAGTGTTTAACATACATTATGTGTATAACTACAGGTCTGAATTTTCTCAACAGGGATAATAGACCCAAACACAGTCTAAAGTGTTTGCCCAATTTTGCCTGAAAGGTCCAGTCTCTCAACATTTGCTAAATAAATGAAGATCCAGAGACCACATTATCAGGAAATACCCTATGGGCTCCAATAGGTTTTGTATGAATCTTTAAAAGTGATTCCTTGTGGTGCAGTTTAAAAATACCAAATTTAGCTCTATTTTTTTGGCTAGTTTGAGTACCAGAAACTAGAGTTACACAGAATAGGGTTCAGTAAAAGCTCATTTTTCAGCTTTTTTATTCTGTTCAGCATTATCTTTGCTGCCTCTACAGAACGTCATAGGCATCAGTAAAGACTTACTACGTATCTCAAGAATGGAAACAAATTTCATAACTTGTCAATGTCAATGAGCATGTTATAAGCCTGTCTTCATAAGAAACATTATACTTGGAAGAGAAGGGGAAGAAACTTTGTTTAGTTAAAAAAAAATAACATTAATTCTTTTAATCAGATTTTTCAGTATTTATTAATAATTTGATTTATTATAATATTGCTTCTTTATACTAAAATACTTTCTAAAGGTAAAATACTTTCTAAAAGTAGTAAAAATGTATTACATCCAGACGACACTTAAAAGTTATTATGGTTTTCAAAATCTAAAAGGATAAAAATATAGCAAAATTATCCTATATTAGGATCCAAATCAACCCCAATATATAAATTGCATTGACCCTTTACAAACAAATCATTAGGAGAACAATAATGAAAGATATGAGTTCTTCAAATCATTGCTATGCAAGCTGAAAACTATTTCTACAAGAGAGTTCTCTGATTTTTTGACCATGGATTATTAACAAAATAACCCAATCTAAACACAAATAAATCCATTGTGTTCTGAAGATGAAATAATTATGTATGAATTGTTGTAAAATATCATCTGTCTGAATTGAGCAGCATCCAATCCAATTTTACAAGCAACAACTGTGAAAAAATTTGTATGGCAAAAAATTCAGAAACAGAAGCAACAACACAGTTGGGGAATAGATGTTCTGGAATATTGCCTTCTTGTCTTCCAGAGCAAATGTTTGGTGTCAATGTGGGCAAATAAATATTGTGCTCCTGACTCACCATTTCAAGTACAGAACTGCTAAATCAGTGACAATATATATTAATAGCATTCAAACTTCTTTCCCAATATTTTCAACATACAAACAAGATCATTTAGGAAAAATAAACAATACAGGCAATCCATATGTAAAAGGGTAAGGGAAAATGTTTTGTTTTGCAATTAGTGTTGCTAATCTCTACTATTTAAGTATGTACTTTCACAAAATTAAGGAATTATGCAGCTTTTTTTTTTTCCTTCAAAGTTTGAAGTCCCTAGCAGTGTCAATTCAGTTCCTGTATTTTTCCTGTGGAAAAAAACCCCAACAGCAAACAACTAAACAGTTTATTTGTTTTAATAAGAAGGCTCGGAGTTGCAGTCACAGTCTAGATGTCATGAAAACAAAGAATGAAAACAGTTTCTGTGACAGGGACACCAATACTTCTACAGCAAAACCTTAAAATATAAATATAGCACAACTAAAGAGCTGAACATGAACAGGCAGTGAGCACAAGTAGGTTAAGAAACAAGATACTGTGCAGTGGCTTCACTTTATTGATCTATCTTCATATGTACTCACTTGACTCAAGATGCTGAGGCTTCATGAAAAAAACCCCAAAACAAACAGCCAAACCTCACAACGCCTGACCCCAGGAACAGCTGGCTACGTTACAAAACACTGAAGGCGTAGAGTGAACTGAAGGGGAGAAAAATAATTTACAAACATTCCTCGCTTCTTTTTGATGGTTGTATTGAGAAGGCCCATGAAAATGTATAGATGCAAATTTTCTAGCTCACAGAATGCTGCATTCCTTGCATGTACTTCCTCCGAAGGACATTTACAGAACATATACTTAGATGTTTTGTAAACCACATCACTTGTTCTGCTACCACTTAGAGTTTATGTGACACTTCCTCCAAAATCTCCTTCCACTGAATAGAGCTGTCCAATACTCCTGTGAGGAGTGTGAGGTAGTCAGGTTGCTGTTGATGGTTTCCAGCCTTGCAGATAGGAAAATGCCAGTTTGTGATTTGCTCAAGCCTGGAGATGGTCCATAAGTAAAGGCTAGGTTTAACTTAAGGAGAATTGACTTCTTAATGTAAGAAATTCTTGGGGATTCCTTCATCTCAGGCTCACACAGGTCTGCTTGGCTGTCATACACCAGGGGTGCGAGTCACTGCATGCCTCACACTGTGCGTTCATATTTATCTGCATGGCTCACAGGAAAGATTTTCATACACTCTGGGGGGCAGCCAGCCTGCTCTGCCCTGTGCTGTCTGTGCCAGCATTCTCAGACATAGGTACAAGGCAGCAGCTGGAACCAGTGTACAAGTGGAAATGCTGGTTCAGAAATCAGTGCCTCTCAACTCACTCCAACCAACAGGCTCTGATGGACTAAATGCAAAAAAGAGTAGAACAAAGTCCAGGCTCCCTGCAGCGTCACTCTCTCCACAGAGAAGCCTTACTCTAGTAAAAAACCAAGCATCTCTGTAAGCATCCTCAGAATCCTTCCTTCTCCTCTGCTCCCTGTCCTGTGACCCCTTCACACCTCACCATCACTTCACCTAATCTGCCAGCAATGCAGCAGAACTGCACTCCAAGGCATAAAAGGGGCATATCCCCCTTTCCCTATCCTCAGCCCTCCACAGGAAGGGTAGGAGAAAATAGCTCTGCTACATTTTTGGTGGGAGAGCCAGAAGTAAAAGCTTCCCCTGCTCCTGTTCCTATTGCGCTTGTACAGGGTGAATGATGATTTTTAATTTTTTTTCCCCAAAGCCTCCACTGCATCAGCTGGTGCTCTCTGGTCCCAGAGGGAGGGCTGATGAAGCAATAAGGCCATTGCTAACCTCTCAAGAATGGTGAGGATGCTTCTGCTTTCCATTTTATAGCTGGACCATGTTTATATTTGATAATTTTGGTTGAAGAAACTTGACCACGTTGACTGGGTTAGCAATTATCTTATTTTCTGGTAAAATGAGTTCAGGGTCAGCATAGACTCATCTTTCTTGGGCTAGCTGAGTCTGTAAACTGACAAAGCTCTCTTTTTGCTGAGCTAATGATTTATAGGCAGCAAGTACATCCTCTTCTCATCCATTTCTTGGAACTACGAAAATCATAAGAAACTTACGATTTTCATGCACAGGCATAACAAAACAAACAAACAACAAAACAAACCAACCACCAAAAAATTCTCACAAAGATAGTCCATCTTTATAAAAGTTTGAGTTTCCAGTCTTAAACAGGAAAGGGCTGGAATTTTTCTCTATGAAAAATATGCTAGCACATTTTTTAAGCTCAGGAGATATTTTCTTTATCCTCCTTCTAGCAATTGTATTCCACACATTAACCTTTTCCCTTTATTTCCCCACAAATCAATGTTGTGAAACAAAAAATCTGGTTTTATATAGAAACCTGGATATCTGACACCAGAAGAAAGAATTTCAACAAAGTTATGAATGTTGAAGACAAAGTTTTACAACGGAAGCAAAGGGCAATTTCTGTAGCAGATAGTGCTATCAGATCCACTAGTTACAAGGGTGTCTACAGTATCTCTTTGAAAAGGAAAAGAAGAAAAAGGAGTGCAACTCAAGGTTTGAAGAAGCAAAACTTTATTGTTTTATTTTTGCTGTCCAAAGTCTTCAGTGTTTGCCCTACTCCTGTGGGGTCCAGTATTGAGAAATCTACGTTCAATTTCCCACACTCCTTAAAGGCTGAAATTTAATCTCTTTGTTCTGACTACTGATAAAATATATTCCCTAAATATAGTCTTGTTTTTTTAAGTTTTCCCTCAGTTCTCTGCGGATGATGCACATAAGAGTTGTGTTTTCCCAATCCCTTTCTGAACACTGAATAGGAATACTTCTGAATCATGCTTACATTGATCTTCATATTTTGAGGTCTCTTCTGCAAGGAAGTCAATCTCTCCATCTCTTCCCAGGATTTCCATATCTTTCCCACACAGTTCGTTACTCATGACATCTTGAGCAGCTTAGCTCAGCCTGGAGAATTAACTTAGATCTCAGTGTTACATAGTTGCACATTTGTTTGCCATTTATGAAAACTATAAACAGCTGAGACTTTAGGAAGTCTATTCATAAGCATTGGAGACTGACAAAATTATGTACATGTCTACATTTCTGAAACATTCAGCAGCTAATTTAGAGGTTTCTGAGGCTTAACATAGGTTTAGTACAGAAGCGTTACATTTCTAGAAAACAAACTGTTCCTTTTCATTACCTCAGATGCTACTTGGTACACGGATTTGAAACTGTGCTCATGCTGACTTGTGCAGGGGAAAAAAGGACCAAGTGGCAGAAGCTGACTTGCCTGTCTCACTTTTCTAGAAGGCCTAACATTGCTGTGAGATGCTGTACAGAGAGTATCTTTCTAGGGAAAATAACTCCTGTTGAAGTGTGGAGACAGGCACAAGGGAAGCAGCTTTGTTTTATTCATTTCTAAATCACCTGAAGACGTTCAGTAAATTGCAAGCCCTGGGGATCGTTACTTATATACAAATTTCAGTATAATTTGTCAAACTGCTCCTGGTATGCCATTGGCAAATTATTCAGAAGGATATTCTTAGTGCTCTTCTCTTCAAATGCTGTCAGGGTAAAATACTTGCTAAATATGGAAAGCTAGGAAGAAAATTATGATGATATTGCACAGTTCTAGGTGCTCAGAAATTCTCTGAGACACTATTCTGCCAGGTCTCTATAACCTTTAAGTTTGTTCAAATACTGATGGGATATAGGAATAGCTTCTCTTTCTAAGGGGACAAAACCCCAGGGATATTTGGTCTATTTTTACATAATTGCCTTTGATCTATATTAGTCACACTTCCTCTAAATGCTTTTAACTTGCACGTCACTGATTTTCTTTAGCTCCAGGCTTTTCTGAGGGCTCTCTAAGTCAAAAGCTGGATCGGTCCTTTGTGGTTGCCTCTGGGCTGGGTAAGCGGCCCAGACCCCTCATTCCAGCCCTCATAAAGCACTGGAACTCCTTTATTTCTGCCACCTTTTCAGGCTTAGGAAATGATGGGGTGCAAAGACACCCTTACAGTCCTCTGCTTCTGCACTGGTGTTAGCAGTGATGTGCAGAAGATCAGTAGTCACATCCCGAAACAAGAAAAATTCCAAAGGAAAAGAGCCTGTGCCTTATCAGGACAATTCTGCATTCCTCTTCCAAAAATAAGATGAGAATAGCAACTTTTTATTATTGCTTACAGCGACGTTAAATCCGACAACAATTTCCCATTATTGGAGTATTAGTGAAAAGGAAATAATTTTGGGGGGGACAACACATTTAGGAGCTTTGGCAAGGTCTCAGAGGGACTGGGATCATCAGTATGTTACTTTTACACAGTCTGGTCTCTCTTGAGAGAAACTGAGTGACCCTGACGTGAACAGTATGGACTTAATATTGATGCCTATTGCACCCTTTAGGGCTATACTGTCTTCACCTCTGAGACAGTATACAGTTTTCCAGTGATGCTGTCACTGGTATTCCTTTACTCTTAATAGTGCGTTACTGCTTCAGAAGTAACTTCGGATCACTTTAAAAGAGATCTCTCAATAATTTAAAGATTTTTTGCACTTTTTTTGCACTAAATAAATTCCATCCAGACCCAAATATTACTTCGTTATTGATCTAAGGGCCTGCAACGGTCTTTTTTGTCTGAAATGCAAGGCTCCAGCCATACAATTGACACATTATTTGGTTTAAAGAAGAGCAGGTGTCTGGTTTTGCCTAAAACTTTTTAAGGATGCTAAACATAAGTCAGGTAAGTATTATGTAAACACACCGGTGACCTCAGGTGAAAAAAAACCCTCAGCATGTATCAAAGCAGCCTGGGAAAAAGATAAAATCACTGATATTTATGTTGAAACTACAGATAGGCAAATGTTGATCTTTTCTGTACAGGCAATTTAACACATAAGTGCA
This sequence comes from Aptenodytes forsteri, assembly GCF_000699145.1. NCBI lineage: Eukaryota > Metazoa > Chordata > Aves > Sphenisciformes > Spheniscidae > Aptenodytes > Aptenodytes forsteri. The sequence continues at coordinate 5,281,709 of NW_008795695.1, forward strand.
AGAATGCATATAAAATGAAAATGTAAATTTAAACTCAGATTACTTTTGTGTACAAAATGCAATTTTAGGAACTTAAATAGTGCTGCAGGTGGGAGTGAGTTTTGTTGGCCAGTTGCAAAGAATCTACCACGTAGGATATAAACTAGCTTCTGAAAGATGACTCACAGACTTAATGAGTGGTAACATTAAACCTCATTTTACATTTCTGAATATTCTGAATAGTAAGAGATCTTGCAGTGAGACTTTCAAAGTACCTGTATGATGAAAGAACATACAGCTTCTTTAGAAAAGTGGCTTATGTTATTTGAGGTCTGTTATCTCTTTGATAGTCAATAAGACTTAACTGCTTGTGAAACTTTTACTCATTTCTTTTTAAGTGGAGACAATTTTCTGTAGCCAACATTTCAGTTTTCCTAAACAAGCCATTCTAAGAAGATTCTTAAAATGAATTTGAAATAGAGGATCTCTGAGGGAGGAAGAAGAAGGGAAGGTAAGAAAGAAGAGTGTACTCTGAAACGCTATCTTTTCACACCAAAAAAAGTTGACTGAATCTTTTAGTGATTATTTAACGGTACTGAATGCTTGCATTAAACGTCTTTAAAGACTTTTTGTTTGTGAAGCTGAGCAATTTGCCAGTGTATTGACTTGAAAGAGTTTTTTCCATTGTCTTCTTCCATAGGCTCTGTGTGACCTCACATTTGTTTCCATACACTGAGTTGCTATGGAGATTTCTCGTGATGGAAAGCTCAAACAAGCTAAGACAGAAAGCATGCATGTGGATCAGTGTTCTGGAAAAAATGACTAGATACCTTTTGACTTCAACTGTGTATATCAAAGTAAGATTAAATTCAGTAAAAAAAAATATGTGCATGCTTGCCTGGTGCTGAAATTAAAATGAGGAAAATGGATATTTGCTGAATAATATGGTACATGAAATTATACTCTTCATCTGAATGTTATCTATTTATGTCAGTGGAAGGCCCTAGTCCAAAAAGAACACCTATTTGTTAAAGTAATTCAGTAATAAGTGGCAGAATCTAGCACTAAAGGACAAGTATTACAGAATAGAGTATCTCCTTTCTTTCACTGTTTCTAACTGTATAATAAGAGTACTAAACACAGACAGAAAAAGACAGCTTATAGTACAGAAGCAATGAAAATGTTAATTCTGAGATGGTCAAAGATGTGGCCTAAAATCAAAAATATATGGTTACATATTCAAAAATACTGAATTTTATTGCTGTAACAACAAATCAAAAGGATAGGGAATAAGGAAGGAAAGTCATTAAAATGTACTCTTCATTTCCACGATTTTATCTTAACTCATATTCTCATAGCCCTTATTAAATTCAAAAGCAGATGCAACCAAGTTTATCTTTTTCTGTGTAAGACTAACATTTCCTCTAAAGAAAGTTCACTAAGAACATTGTACAGATGCCTGGGAAAAAAGTGCATTTACTTCTACCAGAGAGAATCAGACCAAGGTGACTTCCTCCTTCACGCCTCCTGCTAATGGCTGGTAAGTAAAGTAACAGTAAGGCCTAATGCCATCTCCTAGGATTCTGCAAACCATTCACAACTGAATGCAAATTATGGCCAAATCTGCCTCAATTCTAGTTTAATTACAAATTTTGGCCTTGCTTCAAACAAACTTTCAAAAGACCTGGGCTGAGTTCTGAGTGTACCACCTTGCAGAGCATAGGAGAGTACTCTAATACGTGTGTACAAAGGATGAAGGATTTATCGTTTTGGATCTCACCCAAGCTGAATTTGGAAGGCATCACTGAAATTTTCTTTGAACCCTGCACTTAGGCAAATCTGGTGAAGTTCCAGGTGAATCAAAACCGGTGCAAAAACCTGTTTTTGTATCCTCTTGTGAACTCACACTACTTCAGCATTCTAAATCCATATAAAATAAACCCATATAAAATAGATGCACGTGGTTCTAGAAGGGCAGGAATCTGGCTCTTTAAAGGCAGAGGCCTAACTTGGTCATTTTTGAAAGTGAAGAGTGTAATGGAAGACTGGATTAGAATGAATATTAGGATAATTTAAAATATCCCAAGACACCTAAGGATAGCAAAGTTTGATCTCGTACGGGATGTTTTCAGTAGGCTAAGAAAAACATTTTCTCACTGGACTGTATTCAGACAATGTCTCCTCACTGAGAACAATGTGGAAATGGGTTCCCCGGGTACTGCAGGTACACTAATATTATTACACCTTCATAGGATATTAACTTCTACATTTAACCAGGATACATCAACAGCTCCACCGGTCACTGAAGAGCCTCTCTAATATTCTCTGTCTACCCCAGCAATGTCCAATAACAATAACACTGTCCCTGTTGAGACCAGATGTATTAAACCTCTTGATATACATGAGTACCTTGGAAGAACAAGTCAACGAGTCATTTGGAGAGGCATTTTTTTGAATGTCATTTCATTTACAAGTGACATCATACTGAATTTGCAAATGTTAAATCAAAGGGGAAGATTCTTGTTAGCTGTCAGCAGCACAAAGCTGTTTAGTTCCCTGTTTTTAAAGATCTGGAACATTATATAGGGCACCATACTTTCTCCTCTACTTTAAATTTAGTACAACTTTGACGTTTTTTCTTAAGGCTGTGTGAGAATGCATGATGGTGTTGGCTGTATTCTACTACACTGGTAAAATGTCCATGCTCTCTTGAGGGATGAATATTTGTCATTGCATTAGGATGCCAAGGTCCTTCCATCTCCTGAAACACACCCAAACAACAAAAAAAGCTTCCCTGTCTGCTGTGGAGAACTGAGGTGGCATTGTGCCGAGACCATTTTTAGTAATTCACTGGGACATAATACTGCAATGCAACTTACTTCTTCATGTCTAACAGCAAAATGATGTTTAATTGCTAAGTCTTAAGGACAAAATTCTTGCCGTTTTCTTTTCTTCTTTCTCTGCCAGGCTTTGGCTTTGATACAGAGTTGAAAAATTGAACAAGAGCCAATTGAAAATGAGGTGTTCTGCAATGTAAATAGTGCCATCTTTGATGAATGAAAACTTCATCAGTTTTAAGGTTTGCCTGTTTGAACAGTGTCAGGATGCTATGGATAATAAATAAGTAGCAAATAAAAAAGATAAGTTGATGGCTATTACCACAGATAGAAGAGAAAATATTACGATAGCCAAAGTTATCCATTGTTCCACAAACATGGACTTCATTTATGGTGCAATATTGTGTTCTGTAACTCTACTTTTTGAACAAGTAACAATAATTTTTGAAAAATGAAAAATGAATAGTTGCAGTTACAGATACACTATTTGAATATCAACTGACTCAAGGCATCTCAATGAAGTACTTTTATTGCTCCAAAATGATTAAAAGTGCCTAGGTTAAAAAAAAAGGGTAAACATGCTCAAAGCACTGAATTTTTTGCACTTTTTACATTTGGATGCTATAACATTGCTATAGGTGAATAGTGGATCCACAAAAGTCTTTACAAGTGATTTGAAACAAAAAAAAAAATCTTGATTCTTCTTTGATTTATACTGACTGTAGATACATGTTGTGAAGTTAGTAGTTACATGGGTGTAAAAATGTGGAAGATTTACAGAATTTGTTAAATGCATTTTCCAGTAGCATGGTGCAAGGTGAACACTTAAAAAAACTTCATTGTTACCCACTTTTTCTGGTATTTTAGAGATACTTTTAAAAAGCCTATCTTTTACAAATTTGTGTCTCCCTGTTGTATACTCTCCAGTACAAGTCTCCTCCTTTACTTTTTTCCCCACAGTGTTTCTGGGTATCACTTTCTCTATACAGATCTTTACTCTTTTTAAATGTCATCTTGCAGCCCTTTTCTCTTCCTCTTGCTTTTCTGTCTTCTCTATCAGATGGAATATCATCCTGCTAATCTTTATACTGCATTAAGATTGATTTGAGTGAGCTCTAATGAAGAAGAAGCGGAGTGCTGAACTCTTTTTGGAGTAAGTTCCATTAGCACTTAATACAGCTGTCATGTAATACAGCACAGTGCTATGTAGAATATAATAAGAAAGACTAAAGTGTGAATATTTTTAAGCTCTATGCTTCTAAGACTACAGTCTTGCTGACTAGCAGACATTGACTTATTTCATTTATTACCTCTGATATTACTTTAACTGTCTAGAGTTGATTTAAATTCCATATTTGGAATTGTAGTTGTATTTCCTAATATTAGGAAATATGCTAGAGCCTTTTTCTTTCCATATCACACTCTGTCATTTATTGCTTTATTTTCAACATGTCTGATATCGAACAAATAGTACACAAATTCTGAATCCAGAGAGTGTGCTCTGTTTGTTATGTTGTCCAAAGGAGAAAAATTGGGCCTAATGCTGTTATTTTCACTCACAACTTAAAAGTTCTATTTAAAATATTTTATTAGCAAATTTCTCTTGTGCCTGCAACTCTACCAAATGCCTAATCTAATGAAATCACCGCAAGCAAATTTCCAATCTCGGAAAGCGTGTTAATTCACGAATAACTTTAAGCATAAGGTAGCCTTGCCGAAGTTAATGTAAAGCTTGGCACATGCTTAGCAACATAGCTGGATCAGATCCCAAGAGATTATTAAGAAAGAAATTGCAGTGGAAGACATCTTAAAAGTTGACTCTCAGAATAAAAGGTATGTAAGTGTTCACCTGCACAGTGTGCACAGCTAAACACCAGGAAATGGCATCCACAGGTGGTAGGTTCAAAAGTGCCCCAAAGAGAGAGACATCGATTCCCTAGGGGCATTAAATAAGAGTTCGCACTTCTTTCAGAAGTATTTTTGAACATTCCAGCCTAACAGATGCTACATAAAATTTCCTTAAGAAAATGATTAGATAAGATCTATTATGATGTTAAATATGAATACAAAAATAGGTGCCTAAGGCTACAGGAGACAGATAATAACAGACGACAGTGTGGGAGTGGCTGAAAATAAGTTTGTTGACTTATAAAAAAAAAAAAAAAATCCATTTATTTTTATAACAAAACTAAAGATGGAGAAAAAAGAAACCAACAATCCATTGGAAGAATTATTGGTATCACTGAAAGTGGGGCAGATAGTCATATTTTTTATTGGTACATAGCAGTTTAAGATTTTGAAAAAAAAAAAAAAATCTTCCCCTAAAGGATAATAACTAAAATGTACCAGATTGTCTCAAAGGACAGTGAATTTGTCAAGAAAGCTAGATTTTTAACTTCTTATCTTGCAAATGTTTTTCTTTCACTTTGTTGGTGAATATTTGCCATTTATGGTAAGGAAATGAACTTGGTGTGTGAATGGCTTGACATTCAAAATTGAGGTTTCGTTGTGGAAAGATTCATGCAGATGCTTAGCACTGATATTAGCAGTAGTACTCATTTAGTGAAAGTCAATAACTGTATAGAACTTTGCACAAATAAGACAATATATGCAAAGTATCAAAATAATTTTTGGAACTGTACTGATGATAGAAAATCCTGTTCTTTCCATTTTAATTTTTAAACTTTATTTCTCGGTATCTCAATGAGTGATATTGATAAATTTTCTATTGAAAGAATAAAGAAGCATGTTGTTAATTATTAATCAGTATTTCTGAACTTGATACTCATCTGTACTACTAAGGTATGTGTCCAAAGCATATTGGATTTCCAGTAAAGTCTGCTCCTTCTTACTGCATCACATATCACCCAGCCACGAAACTGAGTCACTGACAGTCTACAGCAGGACTGCAGTTTAAAAGTCATCTTGCTAGCCTGCAAATTTCAATTTGTTTGCAGGAAATACATTGTTAGAGCACCAATTTTAGCAGAGGTGCTCTGAACACTTCTAATTCTAAACGTACTCTCCTGTGTACTGAAATCAGATTAGTTTTTCTGTATTGGGTTTTACTGAGTCCAATACATTGTTCCACTCAATAACACTATCCAAACTTTTTGTTCTGTTTATTACTATTTTCAATCTAGAAGAGAGAAAATGGTAAATAAAAATAAAAATATTGTAAAAATGCCTGAAATTCCCAATGGAGTATACCTTTATAAATGACAGTGAGGAGACCATCTCCATCCCAGGTGGTTTATGATGTATACTGTTTCAAGAAGAGGGCTTTAGGATAAAATTTTGACCTTGTTCAAGTCGATAAACTTCTTTCCTCCTCCTAACACTGCACATTCTTTATGTTCTGTTCTTTATTTACTTTGTGCTTGACCTTATAAAGAGAGACCACATAAATCTAAGCCTCTGTGTTGTTCTGCTGAAATCAGCAGAACTACTTCCAGTTGCATAAAATCAAGCACATGAATTTTTGTGGGCTTAGAGTCTCACTTGAAGAGACCTGTTCCCTACACAAGGAATGTTATCTTCACATGTGATGTTTAAAGTATGCATGAAGTTGAAAACAATGTTGTGGGCAAACCATATTCCCAAAGCTATGCAAGCACCTTGCCCTCTTTTGGAAGATCTCAAAGGTCCATTCAATCAATTAGATTTTAATGACCCTGCTTGTCAGTCTTCTAAGCTTCATTTTGAAAGCTAGAGGACATGTGATGAAATTCTACGCTGGATCAGAGAAGAATAATTAATAAGCATTATACTTATGCTAAGAATGACAAAGTTAGGCACCCATTTGGTATGTCAGTACCAAGTTTTAATTACTTCATTTCAGGACTATGCTAGCAGTATATCCTAGCCAATTTAAAAAACAATGGTGCTAAGTATTGAAAACCAAATAAACATAATATGCGGTTTCTAAAAAAGGGCAATGAATACATTTTGTAAATACATATCCACATTCATATTCAACAATTGCAAAACAAACTTCATGAATACGCCTTACCCTGAACTTCCCATTACAGCTATTTCTCCCACCTTTTTCCTTTCTTTTTATAAACCGTACTTATTGTCATGACTGTGTTTTTATGTATCTTCAAGGTACTTAAAATGTTTTGACTATAACTGAGGTGCGTAGTAATATTATATTAGTATTCCAATAAACAAATAGCAATACGTTTCTTGATAGACAGTAATACATATCAAGATGCTCTGTGCGTATATACACATACACACACACACATTTATATAAAAACATGTACTTTCCTTGATAGATTATTGTATATACATATGATTATACAAACCACAGAAGATGTGTACATTTATCTTTACTTTCAGGAGATTGTTTAGTGTAAGTGTGTAAGTAAATAATATAATAATAATAATAATAATGAATAAATTAAAGCCTCCCTTGATTTTTTTTCCTAGGTTTTTTTTCAGCTTAAGTACGGGCTTGTTTAAGTTGCACTCCTCTGTCAGGCTGGTGACGAGGGCTGTCTTCAGTAAGAAAACACCTGTGTAAACCCAGGCTCCAGACCCACACTCCATGAGGTACTTCCATGCTGCATCTGCCTGAAGCAGCCTCTGGAGCACCAGAAACCCTACAGGCCCACGTACCATTCCCAGGCAGGTTTTCTAGCACTTGCCCACACCGCGCTTGTTTGTTTTACATAGCACTCTAACGCACAATGAGAACATACATGTAGGCCTGTTGTTATCAACATTGCTCTGGCTAGAGAATTAACGTGTAATAGTTGCAAGGTTTGGGAAGGATGAGATACTGAACCAGAAACTCTGGTGAGAGTTACTTATGGGAAGAGGCACAACCAGCAACAAACAATCGCTCTGGCCACTTTCCTGCTCCTGTTTCAAGAGCTGGCACCAACTCCAAAGGATTTGTTCCTGTTTATGTATTAATTGTGAAAGGTAAATAATCTTATTCCCAGTTTAGAGAGGCCTGTTCAGCCAATTCACAACTAAAATTGAACGCCCAAGTTTGACTTTCATAAGTATCTTCTTGAGGATGTCTGTAAGGACTACTTATTCAAATCTTCCCAACACTGTTTCACAGGGAGACATCAAATGACAGTAGCAGTACTCATAAGTAGTAGTTGACTTCTGGATCTTCCATTGCCACCACAAAACCAGTGGATTAGAAATGTAATATGAAGTCAAATTAATCTATTCTCCAATGACTTAAAAAATTTTTGGGAACACGAGTCTAGATGGGTATTTAGCAATTTATAATTACATAAGAAGTGTTAATGTACTCCAATAGCTTACATTAGCTGTGTAAACACAGGTTACTGAATTGCAGTTTAACCTCTTTAAGAAGGCAGAACACAATTGCTTGTTGTACTTTGGCATCAGAAATAACATAAGCTTTAATTGCTGCAATGAAGTGGCTCTCTGTATGTTCATATTTGTTACTTTTGCTTACTTCTTTTTGTATCTCCTTTGCCTCTGAAAGTGAGCCCACAGCTGAAATACATCTTACACTACTCTACACACCAATATCCCTACAGGACCTATTCTAAATAAGTCTGTGGGAAATCCAGACAGCTAACCACGATGGAGCTACAGAAAGCTGACCTTCTTCTAAAAGCAAACAACTATTTTTGCCAAAATGGGTTCCATTAAAATTGAATGTCTACCATATCCTAGACATGTGCTTACCTTGGCTGTAGCATATGTAGCCTTCCCTATACTTAGCATAGGAAATAGTTACAGAAGCAATTTTAGCTGCTGTGAATGACACTGTAAATGTCTTCTATATTCTAACTGTAAATGTCTGGCATTTCATGTCAGGAATTATGTGATGATCCTTTTGGAAGAAGGACAGATGACTGATCTGCCTTTAAACTAAAGTAAAACTTTTCCTGCAATTATTCAGGAAAAGCTAACCAGAAAAAACACTGTTTCTGCAGAAATCAGGTGAATTAAACATCAGCTCTGACTCCTTCTGTATTTCAGATGTTTGATAATGCCACTAATTACATAAAATAGTTTTATGCTAATATGTATAGAAAATAGTGCCCCTAATTTCTGTTTTCTCTGGGCAATCTAGATATAAATTGTTGCTAAATATGAATATCCCTTTAAATAAATTCAAGACTATGGTGGACAGAACATATTTTTCATTTTCTTATGAATTACTCTTGGACAATGGTATCACAGGTCATTATTTTTCTTTATGCAGTTGAGTGGGAAAGAAAATGTAAAGTGCAAAGTGTAAATTCAAATACTTTCTATAGTTATTGAAGTAATTGTAATAAACAGCATGTGAACTAAATAAATACAATCCATATTGCAACTTGTCAAATCACTGCATTCTTAAAAGAATTAAAAAAACAGAGAACAGCTGTCATGTTTGAAGTTTTGTGGGAAAAGAGCACTTTGTGTATTTTCAATAGCTTATGTCTTTCTGAAGCCCTTTGGATGATTTATGTTAAAGATAGACTGAAGTTAGGTGGGTTCAAGTTGCTGTATGAAAACCTGCCAAGCAAAGCATAGAGAATTCCATAACTCCTTAATGTGATGACTTTTTTCCCCTCAAAAGCAATGAAAAATAATATAGCAAGGCTACAAGCACAGACAAACCACCCTACCTACATGAAGGCGTACAGCAAAAAAATCTCTTCTCTATTTGCTCTTCTCAAATGTCTTCCAGGGCTCCAAGATTGCTACTTGCTGTATCAAATCTCAAGTTGTAAGAAATGCACCCCAAATGCATTAGTAAATAAAAACATTATCAACATTGCTCATGTCAAATCTTTCTTGCACCAGAGGAATTTATTTCTGTTACAAACTCACACGTTCATAGAAAACTGTCCTGGGACATGATAGCTTGTTTCAGCACATTTCATAAAGGCTTCCCGTGGAGGAACAACTGGAGGTGGATACTTCGTTAAAACTGTTCTGCCAAAATGAAGTCCACCACATCATGTTAACCACATGGGCACAAGGTTTCTTTCCATAGCGACAAATGCACGCTCGTTTCTGCAGATAAATGCCTGCTTCCTCAGTGCAAAATCCACATCATCGTAGACATCATTGTTCATTTGCACAACATGCTCTTTTATACCTGCTGGCAGTTACAGTGTGCATCAGCAGGACCCCAGGAGGAGGTGACTATACAGAGAAACTGCTGTGTTTGGAAACCTTCAAATTGAACTTAGCCTTCTCAATCCCCTCCTGCTGTCGGCACACCTTATGGCTCCAACAAGATACCAATGTCTGAATGCTCTTTAGAGCAGGCAGAGTATCTTTTGGGGCCCTAAACTGACTGTTTGGAGTAATTGTGCAACCCTCTAATCTGCTCTGTCTCTTGGTTATCCTAACTGTCGCAAACAAAACCACAAAACCAGCTCACTCATATGGGATGTTGCGTCCTCAGCACTTTTCTGTGTTCCCTCGGTGGGAGGCCACTTGTCAATCAAAATTAAATTCCAAGCCACATTCTCCCAGTGACTCAGAACTAACCACTAGAGACTCAAGTAAGGTCAAACAAGATATATTCTTTCCAGCTTAACTGAAAGTGTCTTTTCATGCCAAATAACCTTCCCTAATGTTTTTATGGCCCATATCTCCATTCTCAGTTGTTTATTTAGAGATACCAGCAGTGCCATAGGCAATTATGCTTAAACATCATATAACAATATTAGAGAAACAGAAAAGAATTGTGTCTGTAGGCATTTTTTCCATATTTTAAGTATTTCTTAAACGCTTTTAAAGGATTTTTGCTCAACCAGGATCCAAGAAAAAGAAGAGGTCACTTCCAATTTGAGTAAGGAAGTTCCACAGTCTATATATGAAAGAAGTAAGGACTAACTGTATATATGAGAGAGAGCTATTCATTTTAAGATGTGCGTCAATGTAGCAAAATGGTAACGAGCAATTTATCCAGAGAGGAGGCTTCTCCAGCAATAGCATTTCAGAAGATAATGCAGCGAGACTTCCATCCTTCTCCCTTCCTCCTTAAAGTCCTGATGGGAAGGAGCAATGTCAAAGATTGGACTAACCATGGGAGAGATAAGACATATAAAAGACTGGGAAAGATATATAAATCAAACTGAAGAAGTCCTCTGTACATCACTTATCTATGAAGACACAGTAGTCTGGACTAAAAAAGCCTGGTAATTTAGTACAAAACACTAAAAACCCCATATACATGCATACTCTGATTATAAAGGTATGCAAGACAGCTATACCCTTAAAAGTTTGCAGGCCCTCCAATAATGTTCACTCTTTTCTATGTTTTAGAAACAATCAGAGCAAAGATAGACAGTTGTCTTTTCCATGTCTGTGTCCTGTCAGTAAATACAAGCACTTGGTACCCAATTCTGCCTATTTGCAGTCCTCATGTTTTTAGTGTCATACAAAGGTAAAACAGCAAAGGGCATTATAAAGTGTTTATCTCTGCTGTCATTGAACTCAATGAGAGTTTTCTATTACTGAAACCAGAGAAAACTAATAAACCTGGATGAATAGTGCAGTCAGCTAATAAGCTTTTGGAGATTAGATTAAAATCTTGATGAGCTACTTTTATATTGAGGTTAGTTAACATTGAGCAATGCATATTAAGGGTTATGTGTTTCACATTTGATTTCAAAGGAAGTTGGGGAATAAATGCAAAGTTTGAAATCACAGAGGGCCAGATACACTATCAATCATCTTTCAGAATGGGATAACCTATGATACTGAGAAATTATTATCTTTACTGAAGGAAAAATGAAAAAAAAATTGATCGTTCTCTGATCTTTGAGAAACTTAGGAAGCCTCCATTAATTCAACTTGAGGCATTTAAAAGTAAAGGGAAAAAATAAAGGCAGCAAAATAAATGATAGAAGACATACATATCCTGCCGGCCAATTATACTAAATCATTGAGTCTGATCACACCAGCAGAATGAATATGAGAAGGAAAAAAACATTCTGTATCTTTCAGTTTACATAAATTGGTTAACACATTCTTCCGTAGGTGGTTGCAAATCTATTTGGCGCTTTTCTAATTGACCTTAGAATGCCTTGAGTAATCTCTGTTTTACCAGTTTCATGACACCTTATCAGAATATTTTTCTCCAGAGACCAACTGTCATGGTGCCTTCTACCAAGACCTACTTGGACAGGCAAGACAAAACAAACTAATGAGTTACTAGAACTGTGTACCGCAGACTAGACCCCTTCCCCTCTTACCTTGTTCCACAAGTCCAAATAAATAAACCAGAGACTATCAGACATTAAGATAAAATATGGGAATTCCCATCCAGATTTTGTTTATTTTTGTTTCCTTCCAAAAGTAGAAATAAACATCTTTCATGAATACATTATCTGCTCCAGATTTAAAGTTATTAAGTTAATAAGTTTGTGGGTTTTTAGAACTGTTTGAAAGGAATTTAGGTGACATGACATCTGGTATTTTGATGAAAGATCTTTCCCTTCAGAAAACCCATTTTTTTGGGTTTCACTGGAGGTAGCGTTAAACTATAAATGAAAATATGATCAAAGAATCGTTTTTCCCTAAATTCTCATATCATAGAGTAATAAGCAAGCAATGACTTTTATTTTAGCATAAAAGCCTCCAGTTCTGGTTGCGTAAATCTTTCTCCCAGTGTATGAACACCAATGAGTAGGCTCCACAGGTTTGTTAGTGGCAAGACTTCCAGACTTCCAGTCCTCCATTCCCCCCTCCCTCTCCTCACCCTTCTTCCACTCGTCCCATTTACCCTGTTCCAATTACTGCTTCAGAAGTGGTGTTCACTGCAAAGAAAAGGACTGAAAAACTACCCCCACTACAGGATTTGTCTCTTTGTGTGTTGGATGTCTGAAGAAAGTTCAAATCACAAAACATTTTATGCAACTCATTCATTGTTGGAAAACTGTCAATAAATAAACTCCAGTAGAATACAAAGCATATCAGAGGCTTGAATTTCCAGCTAAGACCAGTTTCTGAGATCCTACATGGTCCTTCAGATCTGCTATGCTATATTCTGTTTGATCTTTTTTAAAATGAGACACAAAGAACACTGGATTTTCCAAACCTATTAGCAGCTTAACAGATAATTAATTTACTGTAATTCCAAAAAGCTCTCATTGCACTTCTGCACTATTTGTTGCCTTGTCTTGTAATCCATAGAAAAACCTTACAGTTTACAGGGAGTTAGAACAGAAGATGACCATAAAAATAGTAATGAAAGTTCTCTGCAGAGGATTTTATCTTGAAGACTTTATTCAGTGTTTGCTCGTTACCATTTTGCTACGTTGACGCACATCTTAAAATGAATAGCTCTCTCTCATATATACACTTGATAAAGCAAAGACTTAGTTAAATATTTTCTTAGTAAGGAACTTTGTTTGAATAAGTAACTATTTGTTTTGAAAGTTATTTGAAACAAGAGGTCACTGAACATGGAAATACTACAGCAAATTAGCTAATGATGCTGGCTACTTGCCATTAAATACTACAGTAAAAAGAACAGGAAGAGGGCTGGTTACTGTACAGTTAGACTTCCTAGAATATTGTTTCTGAAGAACGCTAAAAGAGGCTTTTCAATAAATTTGAGGAATGGCAAGAATGGTCAGCCTTTATACTTGCAGTTCAGAATTTCCAACTTTCACAACTGAAGTAAGTTGGTTAGATTGTTTCAATTCAGATCCTTTCTTAACAAAATATTATTTTTAACAGTGAATTACTTCTCCTCTTTTACATTTGTTTTAGTTTTCTGTTCCTAAAGAAAATACCTGAAGGGAGGAAGATATCTGTGGAACCCATTTCTGGGAACACGCTTTATTATTACTTGGATCTGATATTTTCTTCATAGAAAAAAAAAATGCTTAAGAGAATCAGTGTCTTTAGCTCTCAGCTGTAGTATTATGACTAACAATTTCTCACTTATTAAAAAACCAAAACCCCAAAAGCTTCCTGTCCACTGCCATACCTTTTTGAGCTCTTCCTCCTTGTCTCCTAGGCATTGACTTCCAAACCTGGTAAACCTCCGTCTCTCATTTTATTTTCCAACCAACTTATGCTTTCATCCATGCTTCCTTTCATGGTAAGCAGGTGCTTCCAATGGAAATCATCAGAGATATTTAATTAACTTGACATTTTTAGGTTGTTGATGGTCCTGCTTTTTTTTTGTTCTGCATCTGAGTAGAACTTGGATAATCAAGGTTATGTTTATCACAGGAAAGAGTGTGTTAAGAGATCTTTAGATTTTCCATTAGATCTCACTTCTCATCCTCTGCTGGAGTAGGAATAAAAACAGTCCCGACGACACGGAAGAAGAGCAAAATAGGGCACATAAAGCTTCTCTCTATGCCTATGTGGCTATGTCAAGCCAATATAGTCAATGCGTCTCTGTGAGTAGGATCTTGGATTTCACAGCTGAAAGTGAGATGCTCTGTGGGCTCTGTTCGCAATCTGGGCTTCAAGCAAAGAAGCCCTCATTAACTTTTGAGCCCAGTGCTTTCCATCACATAGCTGTAAATCTAGAAAAATATGGGAAAGTTATGCATGAATATTGCATATGAGTAGTACCACAGACTAAAGTCTGATCAAGCAGTCCTTCTAAAATTTGTTGAGAGAATGGTAGAGGTAGAAAGGGAAACAAGTACAGTTTAGTTTTAGCAAACCTTAAACATTGCATTTTCATTTGGAGAAAAAAGGCATATTAATGTCAAAATTTTGTATTTAAATTTTCATAATATATGAAAATATTACTTTTAATATAGTCCCTGTTGTATTTTTAAATTAAAATATTTTGAAAACAAGCAATCACAATTTGCAAATCATGGTCTTTTACATTTTTAAAATTCTTTCTTCAATGAGGATCTGTTACCGTGATATTGACAAGAATGGTAACTCATCTCAAGACAGAGTACACAAGACAAAAATCCACCCATACAAACATTGATGAATTCTTACCATTTACACCCAGCAGTTATTTTGGAAGATGTTTTCAAATGTCTGTTTTAATGACACATTTCAAGACAGGAATTTCCCCTGCTCTGATCATAATTTAGAAACTTCATTTTAAATTCTACAGAACAAATAATCTATCTGCAAGAAAATGGAAGTTATGAGTTTCTCTTGCAGAAATTATTGGAACTTTTCCTTGTTCCTCATCTGAAAGAAGGAATACATTGGTCCCAAGTGAAGCACAAGTTTAAGCTTATGTTTAAAGACATTCTAATATGAAAAAGCAACAACAAAAATACAGATTTGCTTTTCAGAACAACATTTAATTCCATGTGTCTAAGAAGAACGCTTTCCTAAACTGCAATCTTTAAAGGAGATTTTAAAGATTTTTTAATTCTTTTTGGGAGTTTCTCCATTTGTAGAAATATTACATGAAGCTAATAGGTCAACAGTCTTTCTTCTACATGTACATGGCCATATTCCTGCTTATTTCCAACACTTGTTTTACTGTGCTCTTACATTCAAATAACTTTTGTCCTTTTACTTTTGGGAACACTTGAATACTTTTTTCCTTTTTCTTTTTTCTTTTTTTTTTTTTCCTTTTAGTAAGCTTGCTTTGGTTGCAAAGGTTTGGAATGTCCCCTTTCATGGTGACTCTGCTTTTGTTTAGATTATGAACTTCTGCAACATGTAACTCAAAAGAGATTCAGTTTCCAAGAGTAAAAAGAGATTGATGAATTGTAGTGATATTTTCTTTATGAAGCAAAGTGCATTCCAAACATTTTTTCCCATGACAAAAATGTTCTATTTGCATAAATAGGCTATGTATACACAGTATATACATACACATATATACAGAATAATCTTGAATAGATCTTTGAGGATGTAAATTTCTCCCATGACCTGATTTCTCTGTGTTCAAAAATTCTATTACAGCAGGAAACTTCAATGATATTAAGAATTACAGTTAACAACATACATCTAAATGGGGACATTGCAGGCATCAAGGCATGTTATTTCTGATGAGAAGATAAAAGTAATTATGAAATAGGAAACAGTCAATCATCAAGACTCACTGAGCTCTTTCCTGTACTGTTACAATATACAAAATACATTGTGTTCTGCTATTGCTAAATAGTTTTTTTGGAAGTAAGAGATGGGAGTAAATCTAATTTAATATTTTTTGTTTAATCTTCTTTTTCATCAGTATTCTTCTTTATTCTTTTACATTCTACTTCTTTTGAAACATAACATTGTGATTTTATTCAATTTGAAAAGAACATGGGACAGTTGAAAGCATGCCTTCAGATTGTAAAAATGGTACCCAATACTTGACACTTTCCATCTTCTCCATCCAGCTAGACAACCTTTCTAAAATATTTACTCCTGACTAAGTAGAAAATGAAGATAGATCAACACAGTAGGGGTAAGGTATACTGTGCCTTTGACTTAAACTCTGTAACCTCTTAACATTGAATAGAAGGTCAACCGTGTTAGATATGTAACTGATTTTAACAGAGATTGCTGCCTGCTTGAGACTTTGAATGAAATGAAGTCATCTGTTTTGTGTTCAACTACAGATTGAGAATTTAATTAAAAAATCAATTTATTTTATAAAAGTATGGCTATTAATGCTTATATTTTCATGATCTTCAAACATTTATTTAGCTATACGTACTGTATATGAATTATTGCTGATGAGGTTTTTTTTTCATTAATACAAAATCACAATTACAGTGTGAACACAAAACTAAAACTAGATTTGCCAAGCCTTCCTTGTTAGAAAACAATAAGTTAGTATAGAATAACATTAAGGGAGAAAAAGTAATTTAAAATGATATTGCAGCAATTGAAAGAATGATTTCAGTCAACATTTGTCTTTAAAGAGTGAGAGGTTAGAAATTTTAACATACTTTTCTAATAAGTAACCTCACAGTTCCCTATTTTTCTAAAAATGTGCAAACTTCCAAAGTATGTGTGGATTTATTTCGGGTAATTTTAGTAAGACCATTATTTCTTTTAGTAAACTGAAAATTTATGGGTCTGAACTGCTCCGACTAAAGACAGAATCGTGACCATTATCTGCTCCTCAGCAACGTAGAATTATAAAACATTTTCCTCCTTTTTCTTTGTCATAGTGTCTACATACCAAGATGGATTTCTAAAATATACTTCATTTATGTGCTTTGACAAAGGACTCTATGTGAGTGTAGCTTATAACTATCATAAACATGCTGATTACGGTTGTCTGGCTAAAGGTAAGGTTTTTTACACACATGGGGACAAATACAACTGCTATGACATACAAGGGCTACAGAATGTCTCTATTAAGAATTTTAATCCTAATTTTTTATTTACAGAAGTAATTTTCTTAATAAATTGACTCATTTATGGGTTAAAGTATACTTTTACATATGGCCCTCAAGACACAGAAATTATAACATTTTTCCTTTAAAGATTGATAAAAACCCCTTCCTGGAAGAAAAATGTGGTCTTTCTATACTTTCCATGTAGTAATAACCATTGAATTTTGTATTTTTTTTCACATTTTTAATGTTTAAAGGTGATTAAAGACTCCTCTGATAAAAAAAAATATTTTCTCCACTTACTTTCTTGAATTACTACATTATTTATCTTGATGCTGCTACTATCTATTTTTCCCAGTGCAACAAAAGTCACAGGCCCCTTAAATTTAGTTGCTCCTTTGTAAAAGGTCATCAGCTGTTAGGATCCCCATTCAGGGAGAGGCTAAACTTTTATGGGAGGTGGAAATCTTTGCGATCAGTCACTCCCTAGCAGTGAGATGAAAAACTCAGAGTTGAGGTTTATATATTCAGGGAGGAAAAAAAAAAAAACAACCTCAAAACAAAACCAAAACAAAACACAAACCAGAGCTAGTGCCAGAAACCATATACCGAGGAAAGCCAACTCTCTCCATCTTTAACTACTAGGTACAAGGCATGAAAGCCTACTTCCAGATGCCACTGAAGTTCATGAGGATGTTTGCAATCAACATCGGTAGGTAGGATCAGACCATTATTCTTCTAGTTCTGGTTAACCACAAAATATTAGAAACTAAAATGATGGCAGACTTATTTAAAGAAAAGTGGGCTGAGGCATTTTTTAATAAGATTCTACTGTTACATTATCACCTTCCCTCTTCCTTTTGATGCCCTTGTTGCTGGCTTTCTCATGTCAAAACTCATGTATTTCCAACCATAAATATTAAAACCAACAACAACAGTAGTTCTTCAAATGGCATATAGTGATACAAAGATGTTGCAGTAAATACAGAGCTTCTCCAAAGGGTGTTGCTGGTGGTAATGCTGGGCATGGGACAGTGGTGCAAGGAAGTACAGGCTGAAGTACAATAGGAAAAAGCAAGGGGCAAACCCAAGAAATTTCTCCCTCTGCTCCTGCCCTTGAGCTTGCCACAGCCACCTCCTTCTAGCCACGTTTCCTGCTCTGCCCCAGCCACCCCACAGCAACTCAGTTCCCAGTGCCTCAGTATGCTGGAATAGCCTCTCTGACTTCTGTGTGCGTGCACATATATATATAAAAAAAACACTGGAAAAAGTGTGTATTGCAGACAAGAGGATGAGAAATGGAGCGGAGTGACATGTGGAAAAGCATATGGAGAACCAATGACATATGCCAGGATGTATTTGCTTGAAAATATCATGGATCCTTGTTTGATATAACTGACTGGTAACATGGATATTTCAGGGAACTGTATCATGTCACATTGCAGTATTTTTGCTATACTGTGCCTTGAATATGGCAGATTGTTTACACATTTCAAATTTTTATTTTCATAGTTCTGGCTAACAATGATATAGTGAAGTAGTAGGAACCTATGAAGAAGTTAAGAATAGACAGGACATAAAATATTTTGCCACAGGAATTCTGTATATGAGTATTACTTATTTTCCTTTTCCTATATGTGCAGTCAGCTCTAGTGGCTCAGTTTATGTTTTGGCTTGAAATGCCAAGTTTAGCTTGGCTCTGCAACCAAAGATTTTGGTTTACCAGAGTCTAATGGTAGCCTTTCCATTAAAGATACCCATATAAAGACATTTGAATGAAAAGTTTTGAATGTTTTACATAGTTTTCTGACATTTCTTTTGGTTGCAAAATGGAAAGCATTAATATTAATACTCAATTAAAAATAAACCTAGAATGCTGGCTGTATATAACACAGAAAACAAGAATGTAAAATATCTGGCATGATCCAGGTGTTCACATAGCTTTCAGACTTGGTTGCCTTTTCTTGCATCTCTTCTGTGAAGACAAATTCATAAATCTCTGGATGAGACATCTGTAGGAGTCTGCTCACCCAGAAAAGGGTGAGGTTTCCTGAACAGGAAAATATTAGAAGGTGGCCTAAAAAGCAATTTTTCAAAAAGAGCTTATCACTTCAGAACAAGCCTTAAGTATCAGTCTGGCTCACTACTGTCTAGATTCTCACACTTCTGCATGATCTGTAACTGCACTACAAAATAAGAAATAAAAATGAACCATACAAACATTCTGTGTAAACTTTACAGATGATAGAAAGAAATCTAGAATTGAACTCATAGGTTTCATATTCCTCAAAAATGTTGGTGAAAGAAATTTTTAAAGATTATAACACAAATAATTGACAAGTAATTACATTGATGGTAGCTGATCCAAACCACATTTAATTGCTTTCTTAAACAAAAACCCAGTGTGATGCAATAGTTTTCTCATACAATGGTGGATTCTCAGTTCTGATCATTTATGAAAGACGGTTTCTTATCCAGTACTATTGCTTTTATCTAATACTAATGATTACATGGAGTTGTGTCTGTTTATATTACCAAAGTACTGTATAAACCTAAATCAAAGCAAGGCATAAATATTTGCTGCTGTTTTACTAAAAACAAAATAACTTCTGGCAAGTTGTTCTTGCCTGTAACTGTAAGGCACTGTGAGACAGTCCTGCAAACAATCAGATAGGAACACACAGAATGAAGGAGAGGAACTAGAACCATCTAGCTCTTTTCCTACAGAAATTTGCAAGTCAGTGCCTGTAGTGGCCTAAAAAGCCAAAACCTCTCTGTGTTCCCTTTTCCTGCTGTTAACTTTGTGGCTGACACCATGTCAGTGCAAAACCAAACCAAACCAAAAAAACACTTTTGGTCTTTCATGAATCACACTTTTTTGATTTAATCTTTCATCTGCAGTACATTTTGACCTTGTCTTTCTCTAGTTCTCACCTAAAAGCATGCCTCTCTATCTCCATCCCCACATATGGTATGAGCTCTTACTTCTGACACCAAATTGTGATAGTGAACAGATCATAAAACTTTCCCATCAAGAATGTGGATGCTGTGACTCTGTGGGACAATTCATATTAAGCATTATTTTGCCAAATAAGTATGAATCATTTTATGCTTCACACGACAAAAAAATTAAAGAGATTATAAACCGAAAAAACATTCTAACCTCATTCCTCTACCATACATCACTGTTTTCAACTCTAGCCCTCAGTGTTAGACAGTAAAAGACCAATAAAGGATAAGCAGAGAGTCTTATTCTATCTCTTTGTCACCGACCTTTTCTGGTATGAGAAGCGACAAGGCAGAGAGCAATTCAGGCATCATTCTGTTGATAAAGCTTATGACACAGAGAGAGGAAATGAGCAAAAGGAGGAGGAAGAAGTAAAATTGAATCCATAACAGAAAAGCTAAGTCAGCTGTGGATATGCAATAGTTGCCCGTGTGAGCAAGGAGAGTGAAAAAGGTATATATCTTTGCAAGCAGAGGAAGGTAAATAGAATATATTAGCATGGATAACTGTGAACAGGGGAGGAGTAACTGTAAAAGTACTTGATGGGACTACCAGTAAGGCTATTTCTAGGTAGACTTTTGTACAGTGTCTTAAGGAAAAGTGGTATGTTTTTGAGGAAGTGTAGGGATAAAGCTGACAGATATTGCAAGCTTGATATTAAAGAAGGGGTGTATGAAGGAACAGGTATGAGATACAGAAGAGAGAGGGGTGGTAAAGGAAAACAAGAACAAAGGAAAGAAAAGAAAAGGAAATTAAAATTTAGGCAATGCAGAAGATGTAGAAATTGAATATTTCCTTGGAAAGCCAACCGTTATAAGCATTTTCTTTGAAAGTGTTGTGACATAATTTTGTTTAAAACAGGTTTGTGCCAATCATACCATCTTTCAGTAGGATTTTTCAATAATGTCATCCAAAGACTAAATGTTCAAATATCAGACATTCACCAGCCAATGCTCCTTGATACATCAGAGTTAAGAGTATGGTTGATTTAGACATTCATTCATTCTGGATAAATGATATATTGGAGAAAATACAATTTAGTTACAAAGATAGAAATAGAATCACAAAACACTTCTATAAAAATGTCTCCAGAACTACAAGGTATGGATTAAAAGTAGAGAGACAAAGTTAAAAGCACGAGGGAAACTCATCTCTCTGTTGCAGTCATTTCCTAATTACTGTTTTTCTTTGTCAATATTTCTCTGTAAATGGAAAGCAACCAAAGCATAAACTTGTCAGCTCATTCTAGCTGGGGCTATCCAAAGCCAAGGCAGTTCAAAAACAGTTTTATTGTCAGATACTTTCCCATCCCACAGGCCATAAGAAACATGGGACAAGAAGAGTATCACATAGAAAAAGAGGGAAGAAAAGATGAACATATAACAAACCCCCTCAAACATTGCCAAGATATACAGATGCACACTGAACAAACTCTCCAACGGTGTGAAGTCTTCAGTATATGTGCACAAATCAGAAAAAGAAATGTTTAAGTTGGACTTCATTCTGCATTTATTCTGCTATTCAGTTATTTCCTTCTATTACCAATTGCATTCAGTTCTTGGATCTGTGGAAAAGACCTTTGTGAAAGCCTTGCAGTAACCAACTAATGTAGAGGTGCTGGCTCTAAGGCTAGGACCAAAAAGAGGCTCCTGTCAGATGTGGGATTCAGTACCCCTTGTCCTTACAGTGCTCATCTTTGTTTTGTTACTCGGTGCCTGAATCTCCCAACACTCCAACCTTACTGCTGTTCTCCCATACACACTAGCTAAGCAACGATCCTGGTGGTTTTCTATGTTGGAACAAGTGCGCTGTGCTTCCTTGATCCTATTTATTAGCTACGTAAAAAATACTTTTCACTTTGGGTTTAAAGCAGCTGGACTGAGTTTGCTCAATGGCTTTGTTTTCTACAGGTAGGAGTGACTTCTGTACACCTTTGAGTGCCATTTCCAGATTAGTATCTCAGTTGTGAAGTATACAAAGATTCACCAAGTCAAAATAACACCAAAGTACAGATCATTGTAGTCATTTCTCTCTTATTTGGATTAAATGAATTCAGCAAAGTATTACCACCTTCTCCAAGTTTAACTGAAGCAGAGGAAGAAGCTCTCCAAAAAAGAAAAATATGAAATTAATTACATATACTTCATAATGAGTGGTATATTCATAGAATTTGTTCATTGTCCACTGAAATCAAAACAGAGCTTCAGTGGGTCTTTAACAGGGAGAATTTTGCCTAACTTCTCTCCAAACGACAAAAATCTCCTCAGAGCAGAAGTCAATATGTTGCTTTATTTATTTATTATTTATTTTATTTATTTTACTTTAATTTTACTCTAACAGGTACTGGAAGCTCTCTCCTCTTCCTTTTGATTTATTAAAATCCAATCACTTTGCATAGTGCCCAGGCTCTCACCTTGTCAAAAACTGGTTTTGGCTGGGAAAGTCTATGGAAGCCTGTCAGAGTCCAATAGTCTCTGAGCAGGTTCTCTTAGATAATCCACATGAGGAGAGTTTAATGTTTAACACCAAATTTATTTATCTGTATATATTTGATGTTATGCAGGATTTTTGATTTAGCAGAATGATACAGCGATATACTGAAGTCACATTACAAGTATGCTTAGCAGAATATATCAGTTGCTGTATATTACAGCTGAATCATAATACATCCGTGATTCTCATTACCGGTCTCTACATGCTCACCATCATGATGTTGCACATCCCACATAGCCAGGACGGAACACATGGGTTGAAGCCAGCTAAAGTTCATTGCTATCTACAAAGCTCTTTTTGTTGTTCAGTTCTTACGCTCTATGTTGGGCTAAGCCATGCATACACCTCCCCCATGCTGGTCTGGCTGGTGCAGGAAGACATTCACACTCTTGATTAAGTCGGGGAAAAAACATTTACACAATCAGTTGATCCGCTCAACTGATACAGTCATTTATATAAAACAAAGGCCACCCTCTGGTCCACTTTGCGTTAAGTTCAGCTTTCTTAGCAACAATTGTGGTCAGTTACTCCCTACATTCCTACCTGAGCTTCGCCAGCACATGGCCCTTGCCCATCTCCTGTGAGCCTTCTTGCATTGTAGGGGTTTATTGATCAGTCACAATCCTATTTTTGAAAGCCCTGTTTCATTTTTTACGTTGAGAAATATCTTTTTGTCTTTTTATATCGAAACTTACATATTAAAAAACTTAAAAATGAGTCAAATGTTATTTTGTTCAGATCAAATTAAACATTTCAGCAGACATAAAAGAATTTCCCCCTATCATGGTTATTAGACAAAAAAAAAAAAAAATATATTATTGTGTGCAAGCTTTGTTCTGGCCTAGAAAACTTACTGGCATTTACATAATGCTGTATTGTAATTGCCCGCAAAATTTTTTGATTAAATTATCCTAAACCATTTCAAATTCTCTAAACAAAGAAAAGAAGAATCAGTGTTTGTTTCCCTAATATTTAACTCTGATATTGGAATCTGCTAAAGTCTAAACAGTGCTGGAAATGAGAATGGGCAAAGCACCAACAGCCTTATTTCAGTTAATTAAAACAATCTGAAACCAACGTTCCAACAGTAAAGTAATTTTAAAAAATTCCTTCTAAGGCTATCTTGCATTTCTTCAATATCCAGGTATACATTCTTGAACATATGCCTATATTCGGTGCCCTGAAATTTGCATGCTTGAAATGGAAACTTTAATAGCAACAGGCCAATATTTTACTATATAATTTGAGTATATTTTTGGCCCTAGCTGTTTTTAATGTTATTTTTGTTAACCACTATCATCTAGAAGGCCAGAATTGGTAAACTAAAAATGCATTAACACCTGTTTGACGATCAAAATAAATACTCTCCATATTTTAATACCATCCTGACGTTTTAAAATCACTCTAATAGTTAGAATGGATAAGTAGAACAAACAAAATAATCAGCTTGAGGTGAAGCAACCATGAGATGCTTAAGTCTGGATCTGTAAGAAAGCAGGAAGGTAAGCAGCAGAATTAGGACTCTGCTTCAGGGCAATGGACTGCGGCTTTTTCCTGAAGCAGTGAGACAGTCTCCTCTGAGAAGGAACCATGGAAGGGAAGGCTGCCCAGGAGACCTGAATGATTTTTAAAGGATATTTGTTGATAACTTCAGGAACTTATTGTTTCGTTGTGGAGGAAAACAAGGAATTTTGGCAGAAGACCTGCTTGACTAAACGGGAAGCTTCCAAGTGACCTAAACCACAAACAGTGGGTGTACAGGAGTTGGAAACTAGTATTAGCAACAAAAGGACTGGCAATAAAAGTTTATTAAGTTTGGCCCCTTCATCCATCATGATGGACAGAGAAGTGAAGTCTGCTCTCTGACCCTTGCATGTGCCAGCATAGTTTAGGATGGAGAGAAGCAGCCAACAATGAGGGAGCAGCATGTTAAGGATTACTTGGAGAAGTTGTATATACACACAAACGCATGGGACTGGATGAGATTCATCTGTAAGTGAAAAAATAGCTGGCAAATGCTATTGCACGTCCCCTGTTTAACATGTGTGAAAAATCGCAACCAATTGGGAAGGTTTCTGAAGACTGGAGAAAAAGACTAATGTTAAACTCAACTTTGAATAAGGCAAGAAGAAAATCCTAAGAAACTACAAGCTGGTTTTCCTCATCTCAGACCTTGGAAAGGTCATGGAGCCCATCATCCTGGAATTCATTTCCAAGCACACAAAAGACAAGAAAGTAATTGGGAATAGTCAAAATGGAGCTACAAGAGGCAAATCAAGCTCGATCAACCTCTCTTCTTTCTGCAATAAACTGACTGGCTATGGCACTTTCATTTGGAAGCTGAGGAAATATCACCTGATAGGTGGTTTAAAAATTGGCCTATCTGCTGAACTTTGAAGGATAATGATCTGTTCCTTGATATTCACCTGGCAATGTGTGAAATATCACAGGGTTTAATACAGGGGCCCCCACTATCCAACATCTTCGTCAACAATGTGAACAATCATAGAATCATAGAATCATAGATGGTTGACAATAAATCAAGGGGAGTGGCTGACACAATGAACACAAGCTTCAATGCAGACAATCCATTCGTTTATATGCATATTGGGTCTGTCTAGGATGTCGTTAACTTTCTTCAAAGCAGCCTGTATGGTGCTGTGTTTTGGATTTGTTTCTAAAGAAGTGTTGATAACACCCCAGTGTTTTAGGTGTTTGCTGAACAGTGCTTCCATGGCATCAAGGTTTTCTCTGTTTCTCACTTCCTGCACCCTCAGCAAGTAGGTTGGGAGTGGGCAAGAGGCTGGGAGGGGACACAGCTGGGACAGCTGACCTGAATTAACCAAAGGGATAGTCCAGACAATATGATGTTGTGCGCAGAAATAAAACCTGGAGTTGTGGTCTTTCCAAAGCAGCCATTGCTTGGAGACTGGATGAACATTGGTCTGCTTATGATAGGTGATGAATGATTGCCTTACATCACTTCTTTCCTTTTTTTTCCTTTTTTCTCTCTTCTCTCTTTTCTCTTTCCTTCAGTTATTAAATTGCCTTTATCTCAACTAGCAAGATTTCTTGCTTTGCTCTTTCCATTCTCTCCTACATACTGTAGGGGGGTGGAGGGAGTGACTAAGTGGGTGGGTGGGTGCTTAGCTGCTGGTCAGGGTCAACCCACCACAATGAGAAACACATGTAAATATTGTAGCCAATGGAAAAGGTCTACGCAGAAATCTTAGCTTATGTACTAGAAGCAACATAACTGTGGGCTGCTGAGATAGATTCACTACTGCATGTACAGTATTGATCGTGGCTCTAAAGCTTGCATCCATGCAATATTACCTATGCTTTTCATCTAGATAGAAACTTCTTTAATTCCTATCCAAACGGGAAGAATTGAAGTAAGATTTCTTTACATGACCCTAGTCAAGTGAATAATCAGAATAACATCTGATTATTATTGAAGGAAAGGCACACAAATATGTAAAGAATGTACTGTATAATTCTTACTGTTGGCTTATCGGTCATTAAGGAGCAAATACGGATTTTTCCAAAATGGTCCTGAAGACTGGAAAAGCCCTTATGTGCTTTTTTACTACTTTCTGGGATTGCAGATAATCCATCTAACGTCTTCATAACTGAAGTAATCTGATGACGCTTAGTATAAAATCAGAAATAGAAATTTTCAGTCTCTGAAACATAAGAAATTCCAAATTTTTAAAATATTTTCTAAATCATTTTTTAATAGTAACTTTTGGTCATCATGCTCCTTTTGGTTCAGAAGTTTACAGTGAAGGCTTCTTTTCTCACAGACATAGTGACCATCATACCATCCACTGTACACACCTAAAATAATTGATACAAAGACTTTATGAAATTTAACATAGAGAAATCATATGCCATATTTAGGGTTAAAAATAACCTGTTAAAACGTTCTTTAAAAAGGATTTTCCATCCCACTGGAAGACCATGCTAGCTATCTGCTTTTGCCCTGATCCTAGAGCTGTCCCTGCTTTGGGGAGTAGCCTGGAGTGGAGACCTCCTGAGGGACCTTCTCACCTGAAGAACTCTGTGCTGGAATGTCAAGGTATTTTTGCTGTATAAATAGATACAGGGATGAATAATTTGAGGAAACAATTCAAAAGGGGAAAAAGTTGTGTGGCTTCCTCAACAGTTTATAAATTGCCCTTTCCTTGTGATGTGGTTTAACCTGGAAGGCAGCTAAACACCACACAGCCGTTTGCTCACTTCCTGCCCCCGCAGTGGGATGGGGGAGAGAATCGGGGGGAAAAAAAAAATTGTGGGTTGAGATAAAGACAGTTAAATAAGACAGAAAAAGAAGGGAAAATAACAACAACAACAACAACAACGACGAAAGAATATACAAAGCAAGTGATGCACAATGCAATTGCTCGCCACCCACTGACTGATGCCCAGCCAGCTCCCGAGCAGCAGTCACTGCCCCGCGGCCAACTCAGCCCAGTTTATATACAGAGCATGATGTCATATCATATGGAATCCCTCTTTGGCCGGTTTGGGTCAGCTGTCCTGGCTGTGCCCCCTCCCAGCTTCTCGCTGGCAGGGCATGAGAAGCTGAAAAGTCCTTGACTAGTGTAAGCACTACTTAGCAACAACTGAAACTTCGGTGTATTATCAACATTATTCTCATCCTAAATCCAAAACACAGCACTGTACCAGCTACTAGAAAGAAAATTAACTCTATCCCAGCCGAAACCAGGACAGAGGGGAACAGGGTAAGTGAGATGGCAAGGGTTGGTACAGGGGAGGAACCTGATGGCTGTCCTGGAAATGGCTGGCTGACTGCAGCAGAGCTCTGCCCACCACTCCTGGTCTGCAAAACCTTCAAACACTGATGCTGTTCATGGGACTTGCAGTGCCTTACCTTGATGCAAGGCCTCTTATAATTCGGAACTTTGAATATCAACTGGACATGTATGATGTGAAGTACCATATCTCTAACTTTACCTCCTCCCTCTCTTATCCCGTAGCCCCCAGACATCCTCCAGGATGGGTACTTTACAGATGGATATTCCCCATATAGCCTCACTGATATTTGCGTGAGCAGAGTTCAGCATGACACTTCTCCCATCATCCAGGTTTCCCTCCCACGTGGGCTTTCTGGTGTGAAAAGAAGAAATGCAAGCTCCAGTTCAAGCTTTTTTTTTTTCCCCACAGTTGGTATGTATCAGGTCTTTCTCATCCATTGACTCTCTGGTATCTTGTGTCTTGTAAAAGGTGACTTTATAGCAGACCTTTCGCCCTCAAACAGGGCACAAACTATCTTGTGGGATTTTATATCTCAGATTGAAACCTTTTGTCTCCTTGATGATTTCAGGCCACTCAACAGGAATGCCTTTTATACCACCGTTGCATAGTCAGCAAATAGTCTACTGACAGCACTGTACGATGACTCCAAGCAGCCATGAGAGGTGGCCCCAAGCAGTTCACAAGAAGCAAGCAGGAACTGCATGGGTTGTGGTTGCTTGCAGTAAAGTTTGCAGAGAGAAAAAAAGGGGGTTGGTTGATTTTATTTTCTTTTGCACACAAAAGTGAAGTTCCAGGTTGGAAGATCATAAATTTAAAAATGCTCATGCCAACATGGGTATAGTACCCTTGGATTAGTATCACCCGAGGGTTCGGCAGCCCATGGTAAATAAAACGCTACCAGATTCATATCACCAAGCCAACCACCCTCCTCCTGAAATGGACATCTTTGGAGACAGCTTTAGAAGAAAGGTGGAAGGTTTAATGGCACAGAGATTAATTTCTACTACTTCATACCCCGCGTACTGTTCCTCCCCCCCGCAGTCAACAAGTACGTTGCATTGCGGTGGTGACAGCTTCTGTGGCTACAGAATGGGCTTTGGTCTCCACCATCTCAGATCAGCAGTCTCCCTCTCTCTCACTCACAAACACACATGCAAATAATGTGAAAGTTAGCGAAACCTCAGCTAGACACAGAGCAGAGATGTGAACAAAACCAGGCACATGTCAGTTGTTCTTAGCAAAGGTGGATCTATAGAGCTTACAAAGCCAAAATATCTGCTTTTTCTCTCTTACTGCACTTAGATTGCTGTTTTTTTGAAGTTTTATGCTTAATTTGCGTATT
>NW_008795695.1:5313509-5313917 GCF_000699145.1 Aptenodytes forsteri
CACCGTTTGTTCCTCTCCATCTTTCCAGGTCATTACTGCCAATGAGTCGGCATGGGATGATGGTGCGCTCTGTACAAACTTCCACCACATGGACCACATGCACTTGACTCCATCTGGATCTTTGGATAACTGCTCGTTGTTCAGGTCATCATAAATCACCTCCAGCACAGCTAATTCCCTCAGGTACTGAATACCTCTCTCCATCATGGTCCAGTTGCCTGGGTGATATATAACATCTCCCTTGAAGGGATACCTTTCCTTCACGCCTGACAGGAGTTGCCTCCAGAGGCTGAGGGCTTGTGCCCCTTTTCCAATTACTGTCAGTGCCCCCTTCCCTGGAAAGGGATCCCAGCTGCTTGGTTTCTTTACCCTCTAATTCCAGGCTACTGGCCCCATTATCCCAGCATC
>NW_008795695.1:5314880-5315605 GCF_000699145.1 Aptenodytes forsteri
GTTGCCGGGTTTTGAGTAGCTGTGGTGCCTGTCATGGGGTTTGGAGTAGCCGCAATGTCTGTCACTGAGGTTTGAGTAGCTGCAATGCCTGTTGCAGGGGTTTGAGTAGCCACAGTGCCTGTCATGGGGGTTGATCTCTGGCTGCTATTCTTAAGAATTGTTAACCTTAAACAAGACCTGAACCACATTCAGGAGATATAGCAATAGGAACATGCTGGTTTGAACATCCCAAGGATATTAAAAGTTCTCAAGAGCCGTTATAACTAGCCTGAAGGAGAAAGGGAAGGTGAAGGAGTAGTGGAAAATGTCCCCCCGTTTCCCACATAGATTGGTTCCCCACGGAGAAAAGGTAAAAGGTGTAATTATTAATAGTTTCTAAAAAGTGGCTGCCAAAGTACGGAGATGATGGCAATGCCGGGTACAAATACAGAAGTACAAATGCAAAAATCAGTCTCATGACCAATAATTTTATCATCATAAACCAGTGTTACATAGTGCAGCAAAATGATATCCTTCATCCAACCCCCAGAGGTGATAAACGGCACAACAGGGAACATATACAGCAAATAAGGTGTTATATAACAGAACTTTGAAAGCAAGCATGACAAATTTGAAAGTGAATTAATTAACATTGTGACCAGCAACTATTAAACCAATATGATGAATATTTATAACAAATTTGCCTTAACACGCTTTGGTCAGATCTGTCGTTATCTCAACCCTTC
>NW_008795695.1:5315721-5320115 GCF_000699145.1 Aptenodytes forsteri
GCTAACTGGTGCCCAGCCAGTTCCAAAGCAGCGGTCACTGCCCCCTGGCCCACTCACCCCAGTTTATAAACTGAGCATGACATCATATTGTCATATCCCAGCCGAAACCAGGATGATATCCACTCCTTATTCTATACCATCTACATTTCTTAATCATCCAGAAAAACAATTAGTTGTTTATGTTTGAACACTACCAAAAAACCTTTGAATGCATTTTGAAAACACTGAATCCTCTTACAGTCATACCAATGACTTGTATGGTGAAATTAGAAATTAAGGCTTCCCTTTTGTACAGGAGCTATGTGTGTGGAAACAACATCTCTGCCAGATTAGCTAAAGCAAAATATGAGACAACCCTGCTTCAAATATTTCAGGCAAAAATTATCCTTAATCTTGCAAGTATCCCCACAGGAAAAACTGTTTGCATTGCTCAAAACTTTTCTGATGAAAATGAAATAAGCCACAGTGTGCAAAAATTATGATATTCCCTCACATCTGGTAAAGGGAAAGTTGCAAAATTGTTGTAAACTTAATGAAAAAACATCTCAGGTCCTTGTCCATGTTCTTTATGGTTCCAAAAATTGTACTAAGTAGTCAGAAAACCATCCTACATACTTAACAGGGATATAAAGCAGGCATAACATGCTTTTTCCTGATTACTCACAGTATAACTCTCACAACGTCAGAGAAAAGCATCCAGATAAAAAGTCAACATATTGATGAAAACATGGTATCACACCTAACAGACATCCCAGCTCTGACGAGACACAACAACCCAAAGACAGCTGAAAAACACTGTAATTTTGGCCAATGGGAATGTAAGGTTAACATGTATTTGTTTAATTCTAATTTTTTTATACTACTAAGCTTGCAGAAGAGTAAACTTCATGCTGTTTGGCTATCCTAGCCAGTCTGTTTTAGATATTTGTCATCCTTCACAAAAATTCAGGGAAATAGGCAATTAGATGTAGATGAAAGCTTCCTCACCAGTACTTCAGAGGTATTTGGAGTGGATGACACCTCAGAAGCACAAAAACTATACTACATCAACTCTAAAGAGATTACTATGCATCAGCTGGAATGAGTTTTCATTTGCCAACTGGTCTGCAATCAATGTAATTCTATACACTTACTAAAAATCTATGACAAATACAAGGCAAGTACAGTGAACATAACCTTCTTTTACTGTTGGCTAGCCAACCTCAAATTTGATAACATTTTTTGTGAAATAAAATAATTTTTCAAGGATATTTACTGTGAATCAGATATGTTTGCAAAAATTTACCCTAGGTTAATTTATATATATGTCTGAGTTCTACTGGCAAATCTGATTCACCATATTAGCCCAAAGAGACTTTTATTATTTGGTGAAATATACCTCAGAGAAAGGGAGCAAATTTAGTGGAATATTGAATGATTTTTTCACCACCTGATGTTTGGAGGAAAACTCTGGCTATGTTGAAATCAGGGAAAATTTTGCCTTTTGTTTAAATAGTGCAAAGAAAATAGTTTCTGCATAGGGATCACTGATAGGTTTGCTTTAGCTGTGTGGCTACACCTCCTTGATGCGTGTATGCCTTTGTTTGCAGAACATAAATTCTTTGGTACTTCTATTCCTTTATTATGGTTATGTAATAATAATATCACATTGCAATGTGTTTTGTGTCTGTGTGAAAGCGCAACCCATGTCTGTTTCCAGACTCAAAATTAAACTCCAAGGTTCTTTGGAGTTGTCTGTCCCTCACAAACACCTTAGATAAATGCTACCAAAAAGTGGAGTATAATGGAGCTGGCACATCTCTAAAGTACCAAATACTTTAAACAGTAATTTTTTTCTTAACCTGCTGATGCTGTTCAATGTTGTTTTCAAAAAAAGAGCATATGGTTTTGGTTATATCTACTATGAAAAATCAAGAACAAGAGTTTGGTATTAATATTTCACAATAAGTACAGTGTGTTTCACTTAGCAGTGAGTGCCCTGACCTTTATAGTGCTAGCCATGCTGTCATTACCTTCATTGTATATTTCTTATTAAAAATGCAGTTTAAGATGAACTGATTAAGACATAGTCAGGGCAGTATAACTACATTTTAAACTGAACAGTGTTTTTTTCTGCCAAGATGGAAAAATATTTGCAAACAACTATAGATGTGAGACAATGGCAAATAAAAGCAGAAGTGATATTGTGATAAGCAAGAGACAAGCTGTCACCTATGTAGAATTTAGTCAGAAAAGAAGTTTAAAACAAGAAAACATTAAAAAGAAGCCAATTTAACTTGGTTTCTTCGACATCATGAACACCTAAATATCATCAATCAGACGTTAATAACATTGTCATTTGGAAACAAACACACAACACAAAGAAGCTGAGCAGAAACAGGGTGGGAGCAAAAGACTGAAGAAACATTTGCAAGTTAAAGGAATCCTCTTTGTCTTGTGAGTGGAACGTATCCAGGCAGGTTGCAAACTTCAAACTATTCATCCGATGTGTAACTTGCATTAATTAGTTACTCTGCTAAATCAATCAGTAGATCAATGTTTTCTCTGACTGATATGGTCTGGAATTTTACTTATTGTTACTCTAACTGGCAACTATAATTGTTGGTGTAACAGATATTGGACCCTGAAGGTCTAAACAGAAGAGGCAGGTGCTTCCCATTACTTTCAGGCCAGTGAAACAGTTATGTTGGAAGAGAGTATCCCTCATGTGCAGTGGAGCGTGCCAGGGTGAATTCTGTCCGTTATGCCTTTCACCACCTCCTTTCTTGGCTAAACTGTTTGGTTCTTGATGATGCAGTAGAAAATGTTCATTTGTTTATGATTGTTAATCGTCATTATTTACAGTCTTATCAAACCTGGATTGGAAATATCAGAATGATGAACATAGTAGGTTTAGAAACGCTCTCATGATAGATTGTGGTGTAAGATGCTGTGAATTCTGACTGAAGCTGTCCAATGGTTAGAGCATATGTAAAGTTCGGATTTTCTGGTTTTGAAAAAGTCTCTCTACTCAGCTACCTGTTTCCAAGAACTGTGAGGCCATCTATGCCTATGTCAACTTTAAACCAAAGTGTTCTAAAGGCCGAGGGAGAAACACTACAGACGTTATATAGGTCATATTTAGCATATTTCCATAGGGAAATAAACTGAAAAGGTACATATAACTAAGCTCCCCAAGTATGTTGTTTCTGTAACAATGGAAATGGCAGAGATAGCACAGTGAAAAATTTTAATAAGAGGAACTCTGAAAATTAAAGTAGTAAGTACTGCTTTGCTCATGATACAATATTTGTTGGTTAAGCCACTGACAAAAAAAAAAGATAATAGATTGTAGATACTCATCACCAATTGTAAATACTTAAATGTGCATCAGATTGTATTCAACAGCATCACTTGGAGGCCTACAATATTTATATGCTTTCATAAATGGACTGTTCTGGAGATACATTCAGAACAATCACAGAGTAACATAAAGTCCCTTGGCAGACAGCTTTAACCACAAAACCAATTGAGAATCAAGTAAGAGACTTTAGGAACCTCATCCTTATTCATCTCTTGTGGCCACCAAAATGTTATGCCAAACCTGCTAGCAATCCATGAGAAGTAAAGACAGTGCAATGGTATTTTCTGCTCACAGTCTAAAACCCACTACCAGCAGGAAAGATCAATCATTTTGGAAATCAGCATTTTTTTGCCAATTACTACTGAAACATCAGAAAATATGTAACTGAAAAATAATTTAGATATATCTTTCATGCTCCTTGCACATTGCAAATTAATTAGTAGCTGCACAAATGGAAATATCAACAAAGTATAAAACCAGGATAGCTTTGTGCCACCTATCCCACTGTGGCAGGTTGACCCTGGCTGGATGCCAGGGGCCCACCAAAGCCATTCTATCCCTCCCCCTCCTCAGCTGGACAGGGGAGAGAAAATACAACAAAAGGTGCATGGGTCAAGATAAGGACAGGGAGGTAACTCACCAATTACCGTCACGGGCAAAACAGACTCGACTCAGGGAAATTAATTTAAATTATTACCAATCAAAATCAGAGTAAAATCAAATCTTAAAACACCTTCCCCCTACCCCTCCCTTCTTTCCGGGCTCAACTTCACTCCCAATTTTCTCTACCTCCTCCCCCCCAGCGGCACAGGGGAATGAGGAATGGGGGTTGCAGTCAGTTCATCACATGTTGTCTCTTCTGCTCTTTCCTCCTCAGGGGGAGGACTCCTCACACTCTTCCCCTGCTCCAGCGTGGGATCCCTCCCACAGGAGACAGTCCTCCGCAAACTTCTCCAACGTGAGTCCTTCCCATGGGCTGCAGTTCTCCCACTTCTCCAGCGTGGGTCCCTTCCACGGGGTGCAGTCCTTCAGGAACAGACTGCTCCAGCCT
>NW_008795695.1:5320307-5337103 GCF_000699145.1 Aptenodytes forsteri
ACTGTGGTCTTCACCACGGGCTGCAGGGGAATTTCCGCTCTGGTGCCTGGGGCATCTCCTCCCCCTCCTTCTTCACTGTCCTTGGTGTCTACAGGGTTGTTTCCTTCACATATTCTTACCCTGCTCTTCTGACTGATGCTGGTGTTGTGGATGTTTTTTTCCCTGTTCTTAAATATGTTATATCAGAGAGGCACTACCACCATCGCTGATAGGCTTGGCCAGTGGCAGGTCCGTTTTGGAGCTGGCTGGCATTGGCTCTGTTGGACATGGGGGAAGCTTCTAGCAGCTTCATACAGAAGCTACCCCTGTAAGCCCCCTAGCAAAACCTTGCCATGCAAACCCAATACACCCACAGACAAGACTCAAGGTATAAGAGCTTTGTCTGAATATCATGATCCTGTGGCTGATCACAAGCTTAGGGTAGCCAAACAGCAGCTTTGGCTTTTGATGTTCAAAACACACCTTTACCCCATATCTGCTTCTTGCCAGATTTGACAACTGCAAACGTCCAGCACAGCTTTTCTCAAAAAATGCACATAGTCCTTAATACAGGCAGCCTGTTTGGCCTGCCGAATGCCACAAACAGAAAAGCAAGTCAGAATAACACTGATAATTGCTAATTGTCATAGCATACATATTTCAAAGGTAATGCTGAAAATCAACTATATCCAGACTCTTAAATAAGAGTGTTTTCTGGAGCACAAAGCGATCAGGACAGCTCCTGTTTAGCCAATGAAAACATATTTAGGGTACAACTCAAAACCGGACACTGCTGTATTTATAAAAGACAACGAGTATAATGACTGTGCCTGTGTGGGCTAATCCCACCTCACTGAATAAAAAGGCACCTCCTGGTGTATTCAGGCCACTGAGAGAACAGCCATAATGTTATCTGAGGATGTTTAAAGAAAAAAAGGCTGGATACGTTAGTGCAGTTATTTAGACTCATGTATTGAAGGGCGGGGTGGCAGACAGGAACTTTACTATCCGAACAGACTACCACTCTCTTCCCAGCTGTCTCCTTACTGATAGAACAGACCTGAGCTGGATGTTTTACAGTATTTCTAGGCAAACAAAACAACTGCTTTCCCTTAAGAGGTAAGTCTTAACCTCAGTTCCCTCTCAGATCCCCTGATCAGCTAAAAAAAGCTAAATTTGTTCTTCATAAATATTTTTTTAAATTAGAAAGACAAGTTTAAAAAGCATTCGTGTGAAGTCCCCTGTAGAAGGTAGATAGGTTGCACAACGCTTGGACTATTGACAGTGGAATTTTGGGGGGACAAATACTGGTTGGACATTTGAGGAAAATCTTTTTATATATGTTTCAGTTTCTCTAAAATGAAAAAAAATTCCTCTCACTTCATCTAGCCACATATTTAAGTTGGGGGAAATGTTTGTGTCAGTTAGAAACTCCACATTAAACAGACCTCTCATATCAATAGTGATCTACAGGTATTACAAAGATTTAATGCCAGTGATGAAAATCATTGCTTTTAATCCCAGCTGAGTTTAAATCAGTGTGAAACAACGTTGTGGATAACATTGGTTAACATGACTGTAAAGTCTTCACAGATATTTTTGCCAATTTCCTCTTACTTTTCTGAAAATGCTGTCTGCAAGCCAACATCAGGGACACATTAGATTCTGGAGAATATCACAGATCTTCATATAACGTAAAAATGTTGGAGGCAGGTATTTATGAAATAAACTATGCATGAACATATGCATTGACTTGAGTATTTCCTTAGCAAGTTACTTTTGCTAAATAATTCATTTTTGCATTAAGATTGTAGTACCTCATCTACTAATTCTTACTAAAATTTAACAATAAATTATTATATTCATATCTCCTCAAAAACCTGAAGCAACGTTATGGATTTATCCTCATCTCTTCTTTATACCTCAATTCGTTTTCTAATATTGGCTTCTGCAATTGTCTTATTTCATCCATTACACTTTTTAAATCTGCAGCATATCTAGCTACTGGAATGTAAATGTTCTAATGTGCCTCTTCAAATTGCATGTTGAGAGGAAGCCCTTGTATTTAACAAAATGCACTGTTTTATATTATCTTGTTTGTAAAATGTCTTTACAAAGTATTCACCCAAATAATGCAAACGCTATGTTATATAAACTGCTTTTATAGACAGACCTTTTGTTGTTAAACCCTGCTGGGAGTTAACTGTGAAAAAATTTCCTGGAAGACAGTGCCCATTGTTTGGGATACACTTTCAGAGAATGAATACTCAGGGGAGACACACAGCTCATTACCTCATGCCATACTCAGCTGAATACGGAATGAACATTTTGAAATAAATGAATATCCTACCAGTTACAGCATATTAACCTGCTCCTTGTCATGCATCTAGGCAGAAGAATTTCAGATAATACAATCAATGCCAAAGAAAAATTCCTTGTGAGGCGAAGCAACAGTTTATTCAGACCATGAGAAGGTCAGACAATTTTTCTGCCTAGAAAGGTTCTTGTATTGTGAATTTCAGTGTAATCTATACATTCCATCACATCATTGATGGCAAGTATTTTGGGTCTCCACATAGCAGAGGCACAGAAGATAACCAGCTCTTCATATCTGCAAATTCCTCAACTGTGGCCTTGTTCCAATTTTTTGTTATCGTGAAAGAATTCTGACTTGCCTATTGCTCTGGTGGCAAAGGTCATTTTTGTAGATTTAGCTGGTTTCCTTTGCACAGAGACCTGCTCAGCTAGGATATCCTGCAGAGTGCTGTTTGTTAATTGATAACTATACTTCCTTTCAAATTTGTCAGTCACTGATACGTAAGTCTTATGGGGTCCTACAGTAAAATGCATTTACTTGGGTTTTATTTAGGTAAAATCAAGTGTCTGAAGACTTGAAGAGGCCTTAGGCTGAGGACATTTTTTAAAACGACTGTGCTATTTAGAAGCTTAAGTCGTATATATTCACAGTAAGGTTTAGGATCATAAATATAATTTTTAAATGGCCTTAGGCACTTCTAAACATTTCCTACTTTGTCTCATTTTATTAATTGATTAACTGATGAAAATCACTACTGTAACTCCATCTCTCCATCATTGTTCAACTTTAACAAATATTTATTCATGTAAAGAGTCTTCTTTATCATCCTAATGACTTCAGGACAGATGTGCCTTCACCATTTCTTACAATGTTGAATGGAGGGGTATAGAGAATTGTTATGCAAATATCACTCCAAGGACATATTGCAGATCAGAAAATCTCCTCCAGAAATGATGTTCCTCCCAGTCTGACTAACTGAATGTCAAACTGTATGGAAATGGCATGAACAGCATCAGACAGCGTACCCATCTATAAATAATCTATATCTGGAGGATGGAGGTGAGGGTTAGCAGTCCAGATGCCAATTCCATCCTAGTAGGAGCATGATGGTGGCGAAAGAGAGATGGAAAGAGAGAGGAAGCAAAAGAGACCAAAAGAGTTAAAGAGTGTGAGCGAGAGAGATGGGGTGAATGCACAAGCTACCAAGGGTTGGGGGGGCAGGGAGGGAAGAGAGGGTGTTCAGATCTGCCAGACATGCCTGCCTACCTAAATGCCCCTCCAATCTAGCGTCCTCAAGCCTTGTAACATTTCTATCTAACACCAAACAGTGCCCTCGTCAAACCCTATCCTTCATCTCTTTCTAGAAATCTTTCCCATGTGGCTTAGTTGGTGCAGAAAAACAGAAGAGAAGCCAAAAAAGTTTGGGTCCTGACATGAAAAGTTTGACTTCTTAGTTGCACAACCCACAGGAGAAAGAAATTTATAGCTCTCAAGTTTTAAAGATCTTGACAAAAAACCATGCTTTTGGCATGGTCAGCGTGGTTGTTTACAGGCCTATTTACACATTTTCATGAACATTTTTATGATTATTTGTGTCAAGATATTTAGTTGGAACAGGTTTAGCTTATGTGGCCCTTGCCCCATAATCTATTTCATTCTTTTGTAGGCACTTCAGACTTCCCTATAAAAAGCTGCCTCTTGGTTTTTTAATGCTTATTACTCTCTATCTTTCTGACTTTCATGACAAATGAGTTTCTTTCTTAGAAAAGTTACTTTCTTAAAAAAGTTCATTTCTTTCTGCTAAGAAACATATGAAGCAAAAAGATCATAGACACTAGTGTGTTTCATCTGCTTCCTGGCAGGGAAGAGAAAAATTATGTACTATTTTGGAAAAATATCGCATGGTACATTTCTGTCCCACTGTACTGTAAATTAGAAATAGGCAAATTAAATTAAATAAAAAATATGAATGTGATTTTCTTTCTATTTACTGTTAGTATGGGAGTCATAAGCAACAGGGTAGAAAGAATGTTTGTCTAGAACGAAGCTAGAAATATAGTGTCTTTAATGCAAAAATCATTCTGTATTAATTATACTATTCTTACACTACAGGAACTGAACTGAATTCATTGTCTATCACTAAACTGTAACTGATTAACCACAGCAGCACATTAACTACAGCAGCAATTTCACTACAGTAAGTGGATTTTAGAATGAAATGTTTTTTACTTTTTTAGTCCAAGGCTCATCTGAAGCATCTAGAATTGTAGGAGAGTAGACCAAGAACAAAGAGCAGACTGAAGTGAATGCCTCGTTATCCAAGTACCACTATCAACAAATATATTCTTGGCACATTCTCAGGTACATTCTTGTTAAAAATGCCAAAACCAAACATGCCATTATTTGATTCAAATTAGGGTTCACCACCTTGTGCTGTTTATGAGCCAGACATGAGAAATCTGATGACAATATGAAGTTTTAGATCACTGAAATCAAAAGTACTTTAAGTGACACTTCAATATTGAGCTACAATCTGGAAAAAAAAATTACCTTGTGGAGGTCAAACTTCACTGAGGATTGGGTACTTCTCAAGTACTTTCTGCTGTAGCTATCTTATCCAGCAAAAATCTTGTGATTATAGGATGAAGATGGTTTATTTAGAATAATAGTTCACTTTACCTTATGATGATGTGGATATTTAAAAAACAAAAAATATAGAAAGTTGTATAGGTAGTTGTATAGTATATAGATGCTACAGAAGGTTTAGTTCTTCAGAGATAATGGCAAAATCGAGTTAAAAATACATATTAAACTGACAGAACAACTTACCACCCGGAGAACACTGAAAAGATGGTAATACTTCAGGAAGGCCAAAATGCGTTCTAACAAAAATGCTGTGTTTGTTAAAAGTAACACTTTGTTTTAGCTCTCACACAGGACAGATGTATGGTACATCTGTATGGTACATAAAAATGGTATCTATTTTACAAGAGAAAGGCTTTTGCCTAGTGGAATTCAGTCCTGATTTATGAGGCAATGGCCTCCAACATCCTACAGGCTAAAGGGAACAAATGTTGCATGGGTAAACTCATACACCATAGAATCATAGAATCATAGAATCATTGAGGTTGGAAAAGACCTCTAAGATCATCGAGTCCAACCGTCAACCCAACACCACCATGCCCACTAAACCATGTCCCTAAGACCAGTGCCGAGTACAGGGGCACGATCACTTCCCTACTCCTGCTGGCCACGCTATTTCTGATACAGGCCAGGATGCCATTGGAACTCATACACATCTTCCCAGAAACAAGAAGCTCTGGTCAAATAGAACATTTCAAAAATAGTTTTGTGTTTGCTCTTTTCTACAGATGTTAGTGAGACTTCAGCTTGCATGCAAATGTCCTGTATAATTGTGGAGGAACACTGACACTACAAGAGTCAGTTTTAATCCATATAGTCCTACAGGAGCACTTCTGTGCAAATGCTGACTTAGCATTTTGGCTAGGACACATGCACATTCCTCTCCTTGACACTCTACAGATGGAAACTGTATTCAAAGTCTTCAACTGAACGAGTGTGAATTATACTGGGTAGGCAGTGAGCCTAGACTGAGCTGATATGGTTACTCAGAGATTTTTCTTTGAAACTTATTCTTAAAACAACAAAAATGTAATTATTTGTTTCATGAAAATTTTATTCCTGTGCTGATCCTTTTAATCAATTTTTCTTAGTTTTGGTTGCCCCTCTCCTTTTACCTCCTCTACCAATTTCCCATCATGTGACACTTGCAGAGATGTGATGAGACCATACTGCCTTTTGAGTAGATGTAAATATTTTCATTATATAGTAGAGCATGATTTTGTTAGTCTTCCTAGGTTCTATGGGTCATGCTCAAAAAAGAAAAAAGATCAGAGATGTGAGTGGATGAAGTAGGGAAAATAATTGTTATTTGTTGAGGGTTTTTTAACCACCTGCTGCAAACTGCAATATATTGCATAAGACTTTACAAGAGGATAAAAGCTGATGTAGACAAGAGTGCATTTTTCAGAGTGTACGTTTAGCTTTCTAGAATAAACACCACAATCCTGTGGAGTCCCTGCTCAGTTTTTCACCATTAGTAGCCTCCAATTTCTAATGAATGCCAGTTGAGGAACAGTTTTAAATTCAGTGATGTTGTTTACTGGTTACATGTATTTAGTAAGAGAAATAGAACATGAAATTTTTCAGAGCTGACGCAACTAGGTAGGCACACATTGTGCCCACACTATGACATCTGCAATGTTCTTGTGATGTACCATTCCATCATCTTGATTTTACATGAATCAATGTCAGCCTTCCCCATCCTGCCAGCTATCCCTTTCAGAAGCAGAATTGTATCCAGAAGCAAGTAGAATCCACACTGGAACAGGTCATTTGGTCTGGGTGATCAGTGGGCCAAAACTGTGGAGTGTATGGCTGAGCTCCTCAAACCACACTCTGATACTATACCTCATGGACACTGCCTGGTAAACTCAATTAGACTAAATGTATGGCTCAGTCCTGACAACCACGATGAGAGACAACATCAAGATACCAGTGGCCAGCTTCAGTAACTGGGCACCCTGACCTGTGCACAAGGGAGCTCACACTACCTGCTGAACAGCACTACTGAAAATACCACATCAAACTTGTCCCTGATGATCTATCTATGACCTGCACAGGGATTACCGGGGTTGGCAGCAATGGTTTTGGAAATGCTACCAAACAATAAGGAACAATTTGGCAGATGTTAGGCCTCAGGAAGAAGGTGCTAATCATAAAAGTTAAAATTACTTAGGTACAGAAAAATGCAACTTAACATGTAGGATCTAGCTGGGACTAATTGCATTGTAATGCAAGTGCCTTAGCCCTGTCTTTTGCTCTCAGCATATGTGTTTCAATAACATCCTTTAATTTCAGTCGTGTACTTCTGACATGTTTTGAGGCATGCTTACATCAAGAAAATGATTTTAAAAAAAAAAAGCTGAGAGTACTGGAAAGGTTCTTGAATACCACACTTTCTTTTTCAATGCAACTTTTTTCTAATTGGTTTCAAAAAAATGAATTTTAAAAGAATAACCACTTTTGTAGTTCCAAAATTCACCTTTTAAGCTTCAAAAGCATTAAAACTTCTACATTTTCAGCTTCAGAAATATATTTTGTTGTAGTCTTACAGCATAGTTTAACAACTTAAATTTGTTTCTTATTAAAAAGCTGAAGGATTAAAAAAAATGTGCATAATATGATGGAGAAGGAAGAATTCCAGAGGCCTTTTGCAAACAATATTCTTAAGCTATGTGAATTTGTTCATAAATTTTATCTTTTTGAGAAGTGAAAACAACTGACATGTAGTAAACTACCCTTTCTTATTGCTGAAATTATGATTGAAAAAAACCTGCTTAGAAAGTTGTGAAATCCACGAGATCATATCCCTGCCATTTTAAATGCAAACACAAGTTTTCATTCCAGTTTCACCTTATATTTCACTAACAGCAAATCTAATTTTGCTAGAATCTTTTTCTGTACAAAATTTTATTTCTCCTTTGTATTTCCCCATGGGATGTTCCCTTCCCCATCAATGCACTTAGTCTGCACCACACAGTACATGAGCATTATTACCCTCTTTCTCTTGAGCACGCTTTACTCTTTCACAAAGAGTGTCAAAGTCTTTACAAAGAGCACTGAACTGGGAATCTTTTAGAACTTCTGTTTAATTGTAGCAGACATGCCAATTCAGGATGCCAACAATAACATACAGTAGATGTTGTGTGTGGCTTTTTCATAGCTTTTCGGGTAGTGTTTCTTTGACAGACTGGATAATGGAGTAGGATGAGGTGAAGGGCAACTTCTGCTAGACATGTGTACGTGTTAGAAGCCATGTGGCTCAAAGATTCAAACAGCTATTCAGTGAAAAACAAAAAAAAAGTGTCCTGCTAAAATGCTTCCAGTGTCGTTTTTAATTAGAATAGCCTTGACAATACGTAATGGTTCATCCATTTAACAAAGCACAGAAGTTTTAGCCTTGAAAAACTTTGCTAAATAAGTCATTAACTTTGGGGCCTACTCATCATGTGTAGATTCAAGGGTTACATAGCTTTAACATATACCAAAAGTTGTGTTTTCCCCTCTTTGAAGACCATATTGCTAGAAGTGTTTGTACTTAAGACACCTTGAGCTTTGGCCCTTGTAAATCTAGAGGTGAACATAAGTGTTATCAGCTTTCAAACAACTTCAGTGCCATCTGACTGAGGAGGGTTGCACGCTGCTAGCTTGAGGAGCAAAGGTGAGGAATAGGTGCACAGCTACTAATATCATTTCCCATCCTTCCTGTTCACGTTCCGTTCAATTTCTGAGTTACCCTGAAAAGGTAATATTCAATATATGTACCTATAGTCCATTAAAGACACAATCATCTGATTTAAGAAAAATTTAACTGGTAAAATAAACCATTCACAATGAGTTTTTGTTATTGTTTTGGGGGATATATGACTCTGGGGGGATAAATACAGTACTTGATGTATGCACAGTTTATGCATTCTCAGCAGGCCTTTCATTTCACTGGTGACTCTTTATTTAGAACTTTGTGCTCCTTTCTATGGTTCCAAAGACATTGGCCTTTAACTTGCCCTCTGCTCATGCACATTGCTGAGTAAATAAACAAAGGCTCCAAAAGGCAATTTTCTTAATCAAGTTATATCCATCCAGCTGCATGCTGAATTTCAACAGCTCCTGAGGAAGCAAAAAGTTATAAAGTACATGACATGCCTTTGACAAACAATGTCAAACCTAGTGAAGACATACTTATGACTGATGACCTAGACTAAATGAAATGAGAGTTTTACTTCTATATTGACAATATTAATTAATGTGCAGTCATTACAAACAGCTACAACTACAGCTACAGCCATTGTATGACTTCATTGTGTTCGAGATAAAGATTATCTCATGATCAAAGACAAACAGTTACAATCCATTTTGAGGGGTATCTTTCAATGCATAGAACAGAATATTATCAAAATAATCTTCCATACCCAAGCTACAAAGAGAATCACTTTTCAAAGGCAAAAGACTAGGGCTGCCGTCATACAAGGAAAAAAATTTTCCTCATAGTCTATGCAGCCTTGCTGCACTTCACCCTACTTTTGATTATTCAAATACTTTGAGACTTTTGAACGCTTTCTCAGATTTAATTACAACAAAGTTTACAAAAAAGAGTTAAA
Source organism: Aptenodytes forsteri (assembly GCF_000699145.1). NCBI lineage: Eukaryota > Metazoa > Chordata > Aves > Sphenisciformes > Spheniscidae > Aptenodytes > Aptenodytes forsteri. Next base: position 5,329,845 of record NW_008795695.1, read on the forward strand.
TAAGAAAGGAAAGGCCTCCTGAAAATAGAAGGAAGCATGAAAGGAAGGCATGAGCAACGAGGAGTAAGAGGCAAAGGAAGTCAGCATTGACTTTAAAACGAGGGTTTTCCTAGCTCTGCTTTTCACTTAAGAGGCCTTGGGCAAGTCATTCTCCTCATGAAGAAAAATTTCAGGCTTCTGCAGCAGGGAAGAACCGTGGTTCTGCTGCAATACAGACAGACACCACTAAAGTATTTCTCTTCTTGCTCTGCAGTGCTGGAGAGGAGTGAGGAGCCCAGAAACAGCTCCTCCTATTGAAGGTTCTCTTGTGTTACCATCAAAGCTCTGAAAAGTAACATGCCTTGAGAGAGTGCTTTGTCCAACAGTGTCACACTTACTCTAGACTCCACTCCAGCAGGAGGAGCAAATGAACTGGTGCTGTGACAGTACCAAAGACAATATGCTCCATAGACCTTACTGCCAGGGAGAGTTCAAAATCCCTGGATAATCCAGAGGAGGAGGAAAGGCCTGAGACTAGTGCAGGAATTTCCAGGGTTCCTTATTTCATCTTCTTTGCGATGGTTGCCTCAGAGCGGTCAGCCAGAACGCTGTTCCCAGGTATGTGGAGGATCCCTCACACCGTTCTGAAAGAGTTAAGCACCATCAAGAAAGTGTAAGTGTAACACACTGGGGGACAGAGTTTCCTGGAAGAAGTGAGTCTTCCTTTGTCTTCAGCCCGAAGGTGTGCTGTAGCTCTCTCTGCACCATAGTTCTCCCAGTGGAAAGAAGAGATGTCTGTGAATTAATTAAAAATTTTGCTAAGTCCTTGGAAGAATGGGCTTATACAACTATCAATATATTAAAAAATACATTAATAAAATAAGAAAAGTGCATGCTAAACTTTCCACAATACCTTGAAATTGATGAACTACATAGAGACAAATATATGCTTTTATAAAACAAGCCATTAAATGTTTTTCATTAAACTGTTTTTCATTTTTCTGGCACCTCTGAAATACTTTTGGCATCCAAACACATGAGTTCACTACTTGAAACTGCTAAAATACAGGGCTCGATAGTGTGCTCCGTAACATTTTTCATCAACTCCTTTTACAACTCCTAGCTGCCTGCCAAATGTTCAGCTAAAAAATCTTATCATTTAGCCCTCTGTTTATCTGTTTATTTGGGGTTTTTCCCCCCCTCTTGAAGCTGGGAAAAGCAACAGCATATGTCACATTTAATTCTACAAATCTGCTCCACCTTTTTTGCCATTCCCCAGTGGCTCAGAAAACAGTGTTTCAAAATATACTCTATCCTTTATAATGAAAATAAGTACAAATACAATTTTATATAAATATGCATTTTTTTGTTCTGCCTTGGCATATGTCTTCAATCAAATTTTGTTAAGACTGACACACTATTCTCTAAGTTCATGGGTAGAAACAGGCTCACTGTTTCTCAAACCATTAAACTGACTCATTTCCATGTTGACTCTGGACATATCAGTGTTATCAGAGAAACAGTTCAGCACTTCAGTCTGGTTTTGCTGAGACGTGCTTTACAACTATCACATCAAACCTCTCTGTTCCAAGCATGTGGTATCTCTTTTTTCCCCTTGCAATAACACTAACAGCACCAATAATAATGACATTTCTCTCAGTAAAGGTATTGAAGGAGTTCAGCATCATTAATACAAACTTGAACTGGAATGGAAATCTGCTAGATAACTGGCATAATTACCCTCCCTCCAACAATTTATTGTCAAAAATCCCTAGTGGAGTAGCAGAGGTTAAAAAATAGCATTCTTTAATGAAGAAGGAAAGCCATCCTTTAACCACTGTGCTGACTTGTTTATCCTTTACAAGGCAAGTACCACAGATCTAGTGACTGCTCGTCAATGAAGCCTATTTTTCCCTCACATCCCTTACAGTCCAGAGAACCATCTCCCTCTGTGGGTGGATGGTAAACTTTTTGACATCCACAGCTCCTGGCTTACACAGTTACCAATTTTTCCAAACACGGTAGGAGTGTAGCTCCGACCAGGACTGATAAATGGGTTTTTTTTGTAGATTACAAAGCACTTATCAGAAATACTTTCAAAAGCAGTTATTTTAAGAGAACAAAATATTGCCTTATCCACACTGTGAAATTTTTCCCCAAGACAAGGGGAGGTAAAAAAAATCCACGGTGTTTCTAATGTTTTTTAACTGGTGAGGAACTCAGCAGAAATTTCTGCAGTGCGTGTGTGTGCATGTGCGTGTATGGGCATGTGCATATATGCATGTGTGAGTATGTACACATGCACATATGTACGCGGGTATGTGTGTTCCTGCGTGTGTGCATACATGGACACACTTACAGAGGTTTAAGAAAACAGTGTAAACAGGATCAATATAGGTTATGCAGTATTGCAGTAGCACTAATAAGACAAGAATAACTGTTGTATATTAGAAACAGAGAAAATGCCCATTACCTTGTAAAGGATTTTTATTTCTTCTTCATTCTTCTATGAGCGCCTTTACACACACAGTCTGATCTGCCACATACCCACATCTCACCTTGGGGACAACCAGTGAAATCCCCACTAAGTGCTGCTGTGCAGGCACATGAATGCATGAGAATTTTGAAATATTTATTGAACTTGTTTTTTAATAAAGTAATCTGTTTAAGTCATCTTCATGGAAAAGGAAGGTTCACGCACAGTGTTATACTATAAATTATCACTACTCACCCCATGAATGAAATCAAAAGAAAACCAGAGCATCAGGAGCTTCTAACTTTTATCTGCGTGCTGCTTTCATGCTCAGCCTGACCTGCTGCATGTCCATCTCTATGGCTTTGGGGGTAGCAAAGGAATTGCTGGATGAGGGCTTGCTTCTGTGCAGGCGCAGTGTACTGTTTGACCAGGGCAGTACTGTACCAGTCCAGTACCAGGCTTGGTACTAGCATATGCTTTATTCACATTTTTTGCAAGAGGGAAATAAGACTCAGAAAGATTTCACTGAGGATTATAAAGTTCTGGTGGAGACGAACCTCATGGTAAAAGCCACCAGTGCATATAATAGACATCACAAACCACTATGTCAAGACTGATCTAGTGACAAGGAAATAATTGCTATTAAAACAAGCATCTGAACTCTCCAGCTGTACTATCCAGAGAGTGTTCAAGTTTCATTAATTCAAGATGATGCTTTTAAGAAGTCTTTTTTTTGCATTAGTACCACCTTGAGTGATACTCTATTCCTCAGCACCGTTCATATCATATGAAGTGCACTTATTGCCAAGACAATCTTTCTTTTTGCTCTTCCGGCCTTCAGCATATCCCAACTCCTCTGTTAGAATCATAAAATCATAGAATACTTTAGGTTGGAAGGGACCTTTAAAGGTCCAACCCCCCTGCAATGAACAGGGACATCTTCAACTAGATCAGGTTGCACAGAGCACCATCCAACCTGACCTTGAACGTTTCCAGGGATGGGGCTCTCAACATTGAAGCTCTGTACCATCTCAGAGGCTCTGAATAACTTTCAGGTTCCCTCTTTTTCTCAAGTATGGCTCTACTGAATACAACCAACAAGGCTAACCTGACATTGTTGGTTTGTTTTTCCAGGATGACCTTCATAACTTAATGCATGAGAAAACTTTTACGTTTGGGTTAGCGAAGCCAAAATTTTCATAGATGTTTCTTCATAAGGCTTGTTTTTTTAATGCACACATGACAAAGGTTAACTGAATCTATTTATTTTGTGTATTGGTTACATTTGTTCATTTACAGATACCTTCTTCAAAATATGTTGTAATTTTTAAATATATATAAATTATGATTAACAGAACAGTTGCAAAAATCACTTATTAATGAACAGTGTTTAACAAGTGTAGAATATAGCAGTAAAGCTTCTATCTCAAAAGCAGCTACTACTGTACTATGCTTTATTAACAATCCCCTAGAACTAATCCTTTTATGACCCAAAAGAACTAGTAATTTCTTAGCCTCCTCAAATAATGAGCTTTTTGCAAAAAAAAGTACTTGTCAGACTGACCAGTTTTGTTTGTCACAGTGTCAAAACTTTGACTTTCTTAATACATTTATCTTGAATGTATTCCTGAAAAATTGGTCAGCTAGTGAGGAAGATGATGATTTGAAACCTGTTGATTTGTCAACTGGTATACATAATGAATGATTAAAAATTGAAACAAAATCACAGGTATGTGAAACATGCAAAGCCAATGAGTAACCATATATAGAACAAGGTATATTAATGCAAACTCTTAATGCCATGATTGTCAAAATGCGATATGGTGAACTTCAAAAATTATGAAAACAATCAGAGCCTAAAATGTTTAAAATGTGGTAACAATTCAGGGAAACCGAACCTCCAAGAGTAGAAACGTCCTGAGACAAGCTTTAAGAAAAGTCTTTTCTGAGACAAGAAAATAAGGCTTACTACATGGTGGCTGTCTGGTGTCAGAAAAACCCGAATACCACCCACATACCACTTATCCTTACCAAACTCTCTGTGCCTTCTTTTTCCTATCTCCACAATAAATTTATTGTTGTGCAAGGAGGAGACAGTTATTGAAATTATTTCAGTTTAGATTCCGCAGATAATATCTTCAATGTATCCATTTATGTGCAATGGTAAATACATTTTGAGTTTCATAAATAAAATACATTTTGAGTTTCATAGATTATTTTTTTACCAACAGAATAAATCCTAGCAGTGGAACAAAACTGAAGAAGACATTTTTCCCAAAGAGCTGTTTAAAGATATTTTAATAATAATTTCCTATTACACTACATTGAACCTGGGGTTAACAGAAGATGTTAAGTAAATAAAACCTGGTTAACATAAAGCTTTATTAATAACTTCTTACAAAATGGGTATATGTAGATAAAGACACCATAAAATAATTTTAAAATTACCTTTTAAAGGGGAAAAAGAGCTAATGTCAAATGGCTGAGGACACTAAGAGGAAAATAAGAAAATTATTCATTCGAATGGATTATAGGATGAGAAGGTATTTTTATACTATGATAGAGAAGTTAATGCACAAACTATATTTTATTATATGCATCACCCATCCCTGGATTTTCTCCATAGTCAGTCAAGCTAATTGTTGATGAATCTTTCCTCTGCAGTGAGACATAAAAAAACAGGAAACTAAATTATTTCTTAGATAAAAGAGTGACTGATTTTCAGTCATATTCAGGAGATAACCAAATATTTTACCCAAAACTATATTTTTTACTATACAAAATCTTCTTGGAAAGATCGAGCACTTCACATAGAATTTTAAGCTTTTAATGTGAAAACAAAAATATACTACTAGAAACCTTCCAGACTTCTGCTACTTATATCCAAAAATTTTTATTTTTAGTCAATGTTTTTCAGTTCTTCATTGCCAGAAACTAAAAATGTTGTTTTAATCTTTTTTACAGGGGAGAAAACATCCAAAATATTTTCTGACGAGTCTAACTGCTGAGTAGTGGACATGCTAAATTTAAATTCTACTACACAGTACACTGAACACATGATCCTTTTTTATCTAGCTGCCTAGGAAAGGACTTGGGAACTTACCCTTTACTTCTCCAATGTAAACATGTAGGCCAACTGATTCAGAATATTCACACAGTGAACTCTGGTCTTGCTGGATTTGTAACTATTTCATAGAATCACAGAATCATAGAATATCTCAAGTTGGAAGGGACCCATAAGGATCATCAAGTCCAACTCCCTGCTCCTCTCAGGACTACCTAAAACTAAACCATATGACTAAGAGGGTCGTCCAGATGCTCCTTGATCTCTGACAGGCTTGGTGCCGTGACCACTTCCCTGGGAAGCCTGTTCCACTGACCGGCCACCCTCTCAGTGAAGAATCTTTTCCTAAAGTCCAATCTGAACTTCCTCTGATGCAGCTTCATTCCATTTCCTTGTGTCTTATCGTTAGTCACCAGAGAGAGGAGATCACCTCGCAAGTTTGCCCCTGAGACCTTTCACCATCTTGGTCGCTCTCCTCTGGACACACTAATAGATGTCCTTCTTTGTTCAGCCAGCTAACCTCAGCAGCTCCTCGCAAGTCTTGCCCCTGAGACCTTTCACCATCTTGGTCGCTCTCCTCTGGACACACTAATAGTTCGATGTCCTTCTTTGTTCAGCATTTGCATTGAATGGTGTGAGAGACTGTCACCAAAAGCTAATCTGGATAATCTGAAGTTCAGAGTAACTGGAGAAGATACCTTGCAAAAAACAGCTGAAGAGATCTGAAAGATTTGCCCTTTGTGATTCTTCTCGGGCCAATGTTTTTGTTAAGTGTTAAAAGGGAGGAGTATCTTCACACTAAAACACCTTCCAGAATAAGTAGTTGTGAAGGGCCAGTCACTGAAGACAGTGTATAAATTTCCTCTAAACAGCTGATGCACTTAGAGATTTTTAACACTAACTAGAGCTCCAAATTTGTAACATGCCCTTGACTTAATATTTGATTGCAGAAACCCTCAAATTAGATTCTCAAATGTTCATCTAGAAGTTAAAAAAGTATACCCATGACTTCCTCTCATTGTCACAATGAACACAATGAAAGATGAATTGGACAGACTGGAACATAACAGTAGAGGTGAAGAGAAATATTCATTTAAGCAGTTAATTATAAGTGCCACATGCTTGCACAAAACCAGAACTCCTCCATTCAATTTTGCAGTGCCTTAGTATCCATGAAAAGTGCATGAGGTCAGAAGACCAGCATCAGATGTTTAAAACCATAATGGTATTTTAGTAAAGATTTTAGTCAACAGGATTTGTAAAACTGGGAGCTGTGATTTACAGCAATGGTATGTGTTTTAGCTTTAAGATGTCTATTTTTCACTAAAAGAAAATCACAGAATCTCAAAATGTCCTTTACATAACCATACTTTTTATAAAAATGAAAGATAAAAGAGCGGTATGTAGCTCAAATTATTTAAAGAGCTTTGGAAACTAAAAGCTATCAAATCCAATTTTCTTTTTTTGCTGTGTTCCCAGATTAACAGCCTGCAAGCTTATTGCCATAAGAAAGTATCTGTCATAACCTAACAAAACTCTAGCATTCTTGGGGAACATGACAGCCAAGTGGAATTTGTGCAGATGTGTTTCCAAAGTTCATAAATGGGTGTCGTGGTTTAACCCCAGCCGGCAACTCAGCACCACACAGCTGCTCACTCACATCCCCCCGGTGGGATGGCGGAGAGAATCAGAAGAGTAAAAGTGAAAAAACTTGTGGGTTGAGATAAAGACAGTTTAATA
>NW_008795695.1:5337198-5363337 GCF_000699145.1 Aptenodytes forsteri
CCCAACATCCCCCCCCCCTTCCTTGTTCTTCCCCCAGCTTTATATGCTAAGCATGATGTCACATGGTGTGGAATATCCCTTTGGTCAGTTGGGGTCAGCTGTCCTGGCTGTGTCCCCTCCTAACTGCTTGTGCACCCCCACCCTACTCGCTAGTGGGGTAGTGTGAGAAGCAGAAAAGGCCTTGACTCTGTGTAAGCCCTGCTCAGCAATAATGAAAACATCCCTGTGTTATCAACACTGTTTCTAGCACAAATCCAAAACGTAGCCCCATACTAGCTACTATGAAGAAAATTAACTCTATTCCAGCCAAAACCAGCACAGTGGGTTAAACCCTCAAAAGTTTAAACTGATTCCAAATTCCTTGAAACCAGCCCAAAGCAAATACAAAAAGAGGGGCAGAGGAGGAAGAAGAAAACTTTCCCAACTGTTTGACACTTTCCACCATGCTACTGTGCATTAGTTATTTACATACTAATGCCCTGCACTTACCAAAGGTACTGCATCATAAAAGTAATGAAAATAAAATAAATCATTAACAGTGGGTGTTATAGGCACATAAAAACTAATTAAATCTCAATCTGTTTTTGAAATTGCCAGATGTTCAGATTCTAGGATTTGAAACTTCGCACATTAAAGGCTTTTATGTTTTGTTTTATTCTTCTGAATACGGTGGAATAATCTAGAATTAATTCCATTAATGCATGACACAGTGACTTGTGACTGCTCATGAAGACTTTCTGACACTTCTGCTAGAAAAGCCCATTTTCAGATGCTTAAACTTTACCAATCTGTAAGATGTAGGCTGATATTTTTCATGCCACTCTCAGGTTGATTTATTATTTTACATTTCAGCCAAGAAACGTAAGCCCTTTCTGAGAACAAGACAAGAGAAAATGTGTCGTTTTACCCACATTAATCATAGTAATAATAATAATGCTGATTGAAAAAAGGAAAAAAAGAAAACAAAACAGCTGAAAAAACCTGACGCAAGCCACTGTTGAAAAGCAATTTCACAAGAATACAACTGAAGTCCAGATGTGTATGCCTTAGTCATTCCAGTAAGATGAAGCCAAATTTAACCAAGTTTAAAGACTTACAAACACAGCTCAACATGACCAACAACAGATTTGTGCATGTGAAAGAGACTTTCCCTCCCGGCAAAAGAGAATCAGCACTTCAGACTCTGTGAACATCCCATTTGTACTGCCCACGAAAAGCCCAGAATTACAGAAAACTGAAAGATTTCTGGGTTGTTGTGAACTGTAGCAGGACAAGGGTGGGACACGAGTATTAAACAAGGAGCCTAGGAGGGAAACTTACAGTTGGAGCTAGTGGGAATGGGGAAGGCACATGTGGCTGGAAGGGTGACCACATGCCAATAAGGCAGAGAAAAAAATTGGATTATGAGTCAGGAAGAACTGGCACTAGCTAAGCAAACAGACTGAGACAAGAAGGAGAAAATGAAGTTTGAAGGAGTGAGACAAGTGGTGAAAAAGCCAGGGCAGCAGACAACTGAGTCAGGAAAAAAGAGAAAGATCTATTGGAGACAATGGAACATAGATCAGGTATGGGAGAGAGTCCCACACTTCTATGTTGCATTTCCGTCCCAGAGCTTGCAAGAGAGCCTAAATTACATCAAGTTTTGTGATTTGTCTCTGCACAACTAACTCAACTGAGGAAGTATCCTCCAGTAGTCCTACTCTCTGTGCATCAGGGCAGATCACTGCTGCTAGGCTCCCTGCTCCACTTCTAGAATGAGCAGTAGAGCTTTGCGCTCTGGATTTTACAGTTCCACAATGCTGATTTTCTTTCATGTCACTAAGATGCCCACAGACTAGACCACTAGGCTGTTCCACATTGTTTCTTGAAGGCCTTACTTTCTTTCTTTGTGACACTCTCTCTCCTTCATGCACACATACACTTCTGCACGCACACACAGAGAGGGTAAAATTAAATCTGACAAGGCATGCAGATGAAAGCTGGGAAATAGTGCAATTATCATTTCCCACATAATCTTAATTCAGCCCTTTGTGCACAGATTTTAGGGTACAGTTTATAAAACTGTTGTGTCATTTTGAAAAAAGAATGGACCTGCTTTAGGAAAGAACATGAGTCATGACATGAAGACAGTGTTACCTACAAAGATGAAAAGGGGAATGAGGCAGAACCTCAGGAAAACTGGTTATAAACTCCAAGATCAGTAAAGAAAAGAAAAGTTCAATTTCCTTAAAACCTGAGAGGTTTTATTGTTTTTTTTCCAGTTCTGATTTCAAATAAATTCACAACATTCTTCATTTAAAAAAAAATGACAATTACAACCCTTTTGCCCTTTTTATTCAGTTAGATATTATTCAAAGAGGATGAAAGATATGTTGAAAAGCTGTTCACTACAAAAATAATTAATGGAGAAAAAAATGAGATGCTTAAATCCAAACACATCAAACAGTACATGTTGCTAAATGTTGAACTATTATTCTGTTTTTCCCCATGTTCTGAGCAACGACCTTGGAGAAAAAAGATATAATCTTAAGAAGCCTTTTGATTTCAAAAGTTTCTCCAAGTTCTAGTCTCATGACTTCTGCAGCTGAATCCTGCCTTGGGGAAAGGGATGAGACAATAACATGCTCCAGACTTTCAATGTGGTGCTGGACAACTCCCTGAAGCTGAACTTTTCTTAGGTCAGCTGCTAATGGGCTGTTCTTCATTTTCTGCTTGTTTAGATTTACATTCCTGGATGTGACCCACAAAAAAAATGGACCCTCACGATGACAACTGAAGGTGATAGAGATTGCGCTTTGAATGTTCCATGTCTGTCATAATACTAAATTACCTGAAAAAAATCCAGGTCCTGCCCGTCTTAAATTTGGCACCTAAAATTAACGACTGGTCAACCTTCATGTCTGTACTGTAGTTTGCAATTTGCACTGTGGGAATGACTATAATACTCCACTGTGAAAATGAAATGTTTGTGAAGTGTTTGTTCTCCATTGACATATCCCATAATAAATCTCAAGAGAAAATGAATAACATTGTTTTCAGATGTGGGTTTGACTAGTATGCAGTAAATGGGCCACACAATGAGTAGCAAGGAAAAATTACTGAACAGTTGCTAATTAAACCAAGTAGAGCTATCCCAATCTGTCTAGTCTGTGCACAGAATTATGCAGAAATCTTGTGAGGGGCAGAGAGGAAAATACATCTCCTAGTGCACATGCAGAAGAGGTAGAAACTGGGTTTAGGTAGGAAACTTCAGTTTCTATGTTTCCTACTTTTCAGGATTTGACTTTATTTTTTGTACTTTTCCCATTACTTTCAAACGGTATCATTTATAGGGGAACAAGCTACCAACTGGTCATCTTTAATGTCAGAATTGCAGCACGTCAGCTTCTATTGGCAGGTGCAACTACTTTAGCAAATCAACATTTTTACTTTCAACAGTGTTATAGAAGACTTCTGGCATACAACCATCTGGGTGCAGGATACACTATGAGGGTCTTTTGAAGGTTGTTTATTTATGTTGGAATGATATTGATTTTTACACTCTTGGTTTTGCTGATGTAATCTACATTAGAAGCAGTGCAAGTTGTGCACAAGGCACTGTGAGAAAGGACTGGCTCTGTTGTTTACATGGTGCCTTTTCCACTCAACATAGGGACATCTGGCCTGACAGAGAATCTGCTCTGAACAGCAGTTGCCATTCAGTGATCTACACAAGTGTTTCCCAACTCTATTCTATGACTTATAGAATGACTCCATGACTACAGATGACCCTCAACATATATATCCGGAGATTTTCCAGAGGATTGCTCCTTAATATACAGCTCTTTGGCCTTCATAGCTGGTTAAAAAAAGGAAGAACAAGCAGTTATAATCCTTCCAGACATTATCAGTCTGAACAAATATTGTCCTAACATGACTACTTCTGGCCACCTGCTTGGTTGCAGATCCATATTCCAGTATATCAATATTGTCTCCACTGAAAGACAGGTTCTGCCTAGTTTCAGCCAAAAATGTAAGAACTTTGTTAGACTACATTCTCCTACTTCAACATCTGAGAACAAAATGATGAACATGAAGAATTCTACCACGTCTGTTTTCTGGATAGACGAATCTATTCCAAATCAATCAATCAATCAATCAGTCTTTTATATGTCTGGTAATTTAATTTCTTGGTAGAACAACATCCTTGCTGTCAGATAGTAACACGTTTTCCTCCTAGGTTTGACAACTATCATCCCCCAGCAATCATGCAGTTTTTTCCTGGTATTTCTTTGTCTGAAAGTTGGTATGAAAACAGAAATAACTTTCATTAGCTGCAGTGGCTATTAGAAACCTCATCTAATTCAAGGGCTAGACAAAAATAATCCATGCTCAGTGACCTAAATTCCTCACATATTGACACAAAGCATATTTTTGTTAGAAGCCAATATTCTTAGAAGTTATTTGAAAAGGATGGAAATCCAAAAGGAACAGGGAAGGGGACAAACTTGAGATTTTATATAAAGAAAGACACCCATGCCATTCCTTCCAGCCCCCTCTGTTTCCACCTCTCCCTCTCTTCCCTTCCCCTATGCACCAGAATACTTTTAGGAATAATTGCAAGATACTCATTACCTTGGTGTCTCAGTTGCATTATAAGACGCACAGTGTCACTTACAGATCTGAATTCCCTTCACAAATCTTATTTTCAAGGCTACTTAGTATGTGTAGATACTGGAGCCTCGTAGCTGCAGGGATCTCCCAGTCTGTACCAAAAAATATATAGCAAAAAAAGATTTTCCTTAAACTCTTAAAAATGTGTTCAACAAATAGCATACAAGGAGCATCAAGAACAGACAGCCTGTTTAACTAGAAATTGGTTAAAAAATAAATGTTTCTGAAATAAGATTTCTCAGAAACTATGTATTTATTATTCTATCAACTACCTGAATGAGGCCCAAAAATAGCTGTTATGTAAAGCACAGGGTATACACACTGTACTTCCATTCACTTCAGTGCAAGTATAGCAAATTCAAATGAAGCTGAAAGTTGTAGAGACAGATCCGGCTATATCCATGTTATTGGATCCAGGCTCTTTAGTATAAATTGCACAGGTATAGGGAAATGGGAGCTAGAAACAAGAAAGGGATTTAGAGGTTCAAAGTGATTTAGGAGACGGTGCATTACTAAAGAAAAGAACAACAGTGAAATGGGTAAACTAAGTTAAAATACTTGAAAGTTCAATATTTTAAAGACAGTTTTAAAATGGCAACTTCCAAATATTTCATATGGTTCTACGCAACTTGCTTCATACCAACCTAGAACAGAAAACCACTTCTGAAATAATTCCTCATTTAAAGAGAAAAAAAAACAAACCTAAAACAATCACAGTTATGAAATAACTGTCTACAGTTGTCTAGAGTTGTGTTACTTTGAAAATACCAAGAGATAAAGACTAACAAGTGGATTTCTTCAGGATTTTACCAAGGTGCACAAAATGTGTAATGTTAATATAAGCAAATACTCAGTGCATTATTTATAACCACAATGAAAAAGGACAGAAAAATTACAGAAACCTAAAGAAAACAGTTTCCTCTTTGGTTACAGTAATCAAAGTCATAAAAAGTAAGATAATTCCAGAAGGAGAGTACTAAACAGAGAAGCAACCACAAGGAAGGGAAAAGTATTTGCCAATATCATATATCCAATATTTCCCAAACCTAAATCAAGTTCCTTTTATAGGTGAAAAGAAAATCCACTGTCTCTCCAAACTGAATGCAAGAGCAGTAGCAGAAGGAGGACCTGTAACTGTAAGACCCCACCAATCCTCAGTACCTATTTCTACATTAAATATTCCAACAGGTATTGGATTGGCTAATACACCCTCAATAAAACTATATTTTATGTCAGTGGTCTTTTTAACTACTGTTATATGCACATTTTTTTTCCTCTGCAAAAGTCAGCTTTGGGACTGTCATCAGAACAGCACATAGTGACACTAAAAGATTGCACGCAAGGTCTGACTGTGTGCTCAACAAAAGCCTGGCCTCACTGACCGTTTTGATTGTGTCCACATCACTGATATATTTTTTTTTCCCCCCTCAGGATAACAGTTCCTACTTTCCAAGATATACTGAAAGTTTCAGTAAACTCTCGTCTTCAGAATGACCACATAATGACTGCAATATATTTCCTTTGTGGCTGACTCTTGGACATCACTCAAATGTCTCAGATCAAGAATATATATTTTTAGGGTACAATAAGACTAAATTATCATGGTTCCACTGGATGGATCATCAGTTCAAAACAACTTCAACTGGAATATTTAGAAATGATTTAATAAGATCACAGGTTTTAGAAAGATTTTCTTCTGTTAACTCATTTAGGTTTGTTTGAAAATGCGACCTGCAGAAAATAGACTTCTTGCCCTTCTGTTTTGACAAAGATTTTTCATGACAAATTATCTCTTTTCTTAATTTGTTCTCAGGTTATGTTTAATGCTTCTTTAAAAGAGGACAGAGCAGATCAGGTAGGATCTCTTAAAAAAAAAATGGGAAAAGATTGTGCCTTCTTTGGGGGAAATAAGCACAACTGAAGAAAGACGCTTTAGGGGTGACAGGCTGAACTCAAGGCCACAAGAATTTCAAGAAAGCTCTCAAATTCTGTGGTTCACATGCTGACTACTGAAAGGAGGAGGGAGCACCCACCCACCTGTGTATCAGAGACTGAGAATTTTCCTGGGAAGCAGAAAAGAGCATGAGGAGCTTGCAGCAAGGTAAAAGACTGAACTGAAAATGTAAAACAAACCTTGGAAGCAAAGACCTATTTTCAAGGAAATTTGGCAGGAAAAGACCCAAGTATAACCTCTTTATTTTTATTATTCCTTCCCTACTCACAGTTAGGTATTTTAGAGACATAAAACTTGATGATTTTAAACTAAAGCTGTGTTCTTTCACAGCTACCCATAGTTCCTGTGAATGAGGAATTTCCCCATTACAAAAAGCAGGGGGAGGAGGAAGAAATCCTGAGACTGGTATATCTCAGCCATGCAGATCTCAGAAATTCAAATTCTTCTTAAGGTACTGTCATGGTTTAACCTCAGCCAGCAACTGAGCACCACACAGCCGCTCAGTCATTCCCCCTGCCCTGGTGGTATGGGGGAGAGAATCAGAAGAGTGAAAGTGAGAAAACTCATGAGTTGAGATAAAAACAGTTTAATAATTGAAATAAAATAAAGTAAAATAACAACAACAACAACAATAATAGAATATACAAAGCAAGTGATACATGATGCAATTGCTCACCACCTGCCGACCGATGCCCAGCCAGTTCCTGAGCAGCGGCCCCCCCGGGCCAGCTCCCCCCAGTTTATGTACTGAGCATGACGTCACATGGTATGGAACATCCCTTTGGCCAGTTTGGGTCAGGGCTGTGCCCCCTCCCAGCTTGTCGTTGGCAGAGCATGAGAAGCTGAAAAGTCCTTGACTCTGTGTAACCGCTACTTAGCAACAACTGAAACATCAGTGTGTTATCAACTTTATTCTGGTACTAAATCCAAAACACAGCACTGTACCAGCCACTAGGAAGAAAATTAACTCTATCCCAGCCAAAACCAGGACAGGTACATTGTTCTTTCACTGTGTAGCTTATGACTAGTTACATCTGTAATGGCATTTGTCAAACAGGTCCCTTTGTATCACAAAAAAAGACTAGAAATAACTTAGCATTGCATGGAAAGAAGAGCCAAAATGTTTGATCTCTTCCTTACTTAGCACTCTGAAATGGCTTTGAAAGCTCTACTGTAAACAAAGTTCAGACATTTTCATAGGCAATGCTTTTTCAGATGCCTATTAACTTCTGGGGATATTTCATTGCTACTATAGGTATTTCTAGAGAAAACTGATACTTCTAGCTAGAGGAAGAGGATGAAACATTATCATCATCCAGACCTCCATTCAGTGAAGATTTATTTTCCTTGAAAAATCACAGCTGACTGCTTATTTGGTGAGGCACTAATCCCACTTATGTCTGCAACCAAGAAGGCTCAGCGAGGCCAATTCTTTTCAGAATGACTACTGCCTCTTCACATTAATGTAGGTCATCTCCTATTTTTGCCATCTGTGCTCCTATTGGGAGCTGCGTCTCATCCTTAGGAACTCACTGAGCCTCAAGATGGGAAAAAGTACACCAAGATAGCACTCTCCTCTGTCAGTTTTTCTCTAGAGCTGGTTCTTTGTAAGGCTCTAGGAATGCTTAAAGCCTGAGGAATGTTTTGATTACAAACGTAAGGGAAGAGGTTTTTTTTTGTCCTTCATGTTGAAAGACTACTGATGCAGCAAAGAATCCATACAATTTAGTATAATTTGCTATTTAGAATCCTGATGGTTACAGGCTAAACGTGGACTTTTCAGAAACTCACACGAAATATTGGGGAAGTGACAGCTGAAAGGCAAATAAAATAATGGTATTATTGGTATAATAGTAAAACAATTGGAAAAGCAGAATAATGAATTTTATTGAGTCTACATCAAGATATATTCAGTCTGGAATACATAACTAACTTTTGTTTGGATATTTTGGGATTTTTTTGCATCTTCTACTTATTAACTTGCTTTATGTAACTATATTCTAAGTTATGAATATTCTGTATAAAAATAAAATGAAAGAAAACTAAAAGGAGGTAAAAAACAACATAATCTCATTATCAGAAGAAAAATGAAAAGGTGTCTATCAAGATCCTGAAAATGACAAGTCTGGCACTTAATTAATGATTTGTTTACACAGCAGAAAAAGATGACCACAGTAAACTGCATGTATCACAGATCTGTTTAATTACTAAAGCTTCAGACGAGCAGCTACATTCTTGTGTAAAATCTGCCCTTTCAATTCTATACACATATCTGAAATTTCTGAAAACCACAGTGCTGATAAGACACTGATGACAAGAACTGATTTTATTAAGCTGATCTTGCAGTTTGGTTTAGATTACTGAAAGAACATTTTGCAAAATCCTTTTTTTCTATGACTCAGTTCCACACAACCCCTTTGGTATTTTTCTCCCTTTTCCCTGATTTTATAATCAGATCACAAGCTTTCTTAGCACACTAAGAGAAGAACAAATAAACCAAAGAAACCCACTAAAATGTGCCTTTGCTTATAAAGCTATCCTTTCTCACAACCCTGAAGATGAAATAAGAATTTTGTATTTTCAGTGCATAAGCTCCTTTGGCACCACATTCAAGTCTATGCAGAAAGATTTTTCAGAACTACAAAGTGAAAGATTTGTTCATTGCTTAAAAAACTACTTGTTCTGCCAATTGCCACTACAAATCTGATTGCTTTAAGTTTTCAGCTAGCAGCAATCCACAAAAATCTTAGAGATAAAAGAAAGGATGTATGATTAGCCACCATTAGAGGAGTAGTTAGTGTATAATAGCCAGATCCAGATCCCAGGCTACTGAGGAACTCTTGTATCTTGCTAAATAGTGATTCAAAGCAACAGACCAGATCATCAAGAAGGGTGTAACTCCCTAACAGAAAATCCGGTGGTGACTCTTCTACGAAATTCTACCAGTGACTGCTCAGGAGAAAGCACCACTTACCATAAGACTGTCACCTTCCCAAAGCAGATGCCTTACTAGTAAACAAGATGGTATATGGTGGCCACAGGACAGAGCAACATGCTACAGTTGTGCAGGTCTATCTAAAAAAACCCCAAACCTGCAAAATTCAATAGCTTGAAGTGAGCCATGATTCTTCTAAAATTGAGAGATGCAGTCAATCCCAGGTTTTCTGGAGAAAGTGTCCTGCCTCACACTCACTGGAACACTGCCATTTCTTGCTAAGATTATTTCACTTCAGTATTTTAAACATGTTAAGAAACAAAGCCATGCTCATACTTAACTTTCTTAGGATTGTAGAGCTGTTGAATTCTACTTACTTCTTGATAAGGATTGTTTAGCAGTTTCAGAATGGGCCACCTGGAAAAAAGCACAAACAAACAAATGGAGAAAAAAAAAAAGCATGCAGTGAGTACTGCAAAACCCTGAGTATGCAGGGTTTTGTTTATCATTGGTTTATAACCAGCGTGTAACTGAAATGATTAAGTCAACAATTGGTTTCACAGATATGCTGCACATATACACTACAGCTATGGGCTTGGTTTGACAGCTCCTTTATGAACAACAGAGATACTCCCATTATAGTCAGAATAATGTCTAGATCTGGTGATGTTTTTGGACATGATAAAGGGTATATTATACTACTACTTCTACTCAGCCTGCTAACTACCATGAAGTAGGCCATTCCATCAGTTTCCTAATTCATGTACTTGACTTACATGGTCTTTGTCTGGTCCTATTGCTCATGAATGAATTACTTTTTTTTTTCTTACTTGAGTCTGCATCAGACTTTTGTATACTGATACAAGTAATATCTTCCATGAGAATGATGAATTTCCACTTGGCTATCAGGCTATTTTCATGAGTCCTACTTAATTTCACATCCCAAGACCTCTGAATGTTTGAAGTAGGATGCAGGCTTGGTATGATAATTTTATTTTGTCTCAATATTCCTTCTGTTGTTATTTTCTGTGGAGACTTATGTTGCTGTACTTCAGAGTACAAAGAAATACAACTCTAATTTAGTACTTATGGAATCTATTTTCTCATTTACTGTTCTCTCAGCAATATGATAGTAGACCAAAAAAGCCTGAGGAAGGTTTGATTCAAATACAAAGGAAACTGTGCTCTGTTTACAGATTTATTTATAGATTATACTGGCTGTTGTTTAATTAACATGTAGAAACCTGACAATTTTTTATTACCCTTCCAAAATACTATTACATCGCTGAATTTCTGATCCATTAATCACTGTAAATTTACAAAGTGTCATTGGTTTTTCTGCATTTTGAACTTTGTGCCCTGCCTATTCTTTCACTTATTCCAGCAGCTAAGCCATACAAAGCATGTAATCCAGCATGATCAAATCCTATTTTACAATGTCAGAGACTCAGGCTGCTAAAGTCAACAGCTGTATATACAAGAATTAGAAAGAAGTCCATGCTATGCAAAAATGTTCATAGTCAGTTATGATAAAAGAAAGATTGTCTTTAAAAAAATAAAAAAGGGAATGACCGGTTTGTCCTCAAATTGAAAAGACAAGATAGCTATAACTAGATTGACAACTTTGTTGTTTTCATTCTGGTACTTAGAAAAATTGCCTGTGTTTGTTTTTTTTTTTTTTTAAAGAAAAGTTAAATTAACTCTATGAATCAAGCAGTGGACTTTTGCTTTACTCATACATACATATTCAGCCAGCTAAGAAGAAGGAGGGAAAGGTTACTGATAGGGTCATAGTGGCAAAGTACGTTTGCATTTATTTGTCCTCAAAACAAAGAAAGGGACAAGACATAGGACATCTGCCAAAAGATCTGACTCCCTGTAGTGGGTGAAGGAAAGGAGCTCACTTGTAGCTTCAAGGATATGTGCAGCAGACAAAGCATTCTGGGTAAGGTTCTACTGTCCTCTGGGAATCCAGATACTCCTGGTGAAAGACTATCAAAAATGCCATGAATAGATCTACTAGGAGGGAGTTTTTGTTCGGTTGTTTGTTTTAAGCAGTTGTACATCAAGCCAGTTTACACCTAAATAATACAGTAATTATGTCCTCATTTCACTCAGAGTGTGTCTTTAGTATCAGGACTCACACAATAGAGAACAGAATCAGTCGTGCCTAATGACATTCCCTATTTGCATTGTCTTGTTTAAAGACAATCTCATATTTAACTGATTCCATATTTTCCAATTAAACAAATTTCAGGCAAAAATTATTTACATTTCTGATTCCATTCTTACTGGAGACACTGGCATTTTTCCATCTTTAGCATGAAATAGATTCAGACATACTGCAGTACATACTGTGGTAGTGAAAATTAAATCATCCTTTTGTCTTGCATTTTCTGCTGCAAATTAGCACATATTTTGTTAACAATGACTGATAGTACATTTAATGATCAGCAAATTAACATTGCTTCAAATTTTCTAATGAAGCTGGCTTTTCAGAAAGCTTGCAAAGCATATCACAATCAAAGATTACTAACTGAGCTGAAGCAAGATTTAGTTCCAAAAAAATATTTATATTAGTCAGTTGTTACAGCTACAGCAGAGAATATCTGACTTAGCAGGATTTTTAGGTTTTGTTTTAAATCAAAATATTATGGGATGTAATCTCTTTTTGTTCCTCTGTAATTTTTCTTCAAATCTGTAACAAGTAGAAATGGAAGTAGCTAATACAACACTAACTTGCTATTCTGTAAAAAGAATGTAAAAAGAGTTTCCCAAAGAGTCATGTTTCTTTAGGAAATACCAGTTTTTGCCAGAAGGAAAAATATTTTCATAGGTGTTATATTGGCCAATTTGCCAATCAATAAACAAAAAGATATCAGCAAATGACATTTTTGTAAGAGTCTGGGGCTTTTATCTGCTCAATTGAATAAAAAAAATAGCAACTTACATAGTTCTAAATTCAATAGGGTGGAGTTTCATCTAATTCCTGTAGAGCCGGTTTGGTCATCTTGTCTAATTGGACTTTTCAATAAATTCAGTTAAGTGTTAAAATGTAAAGGAAGTGACAGTTGCCATTTTTAAGAAGCTGGTGTTGATTTTCATTAATAGAGCCAAATATCAATATAATTATTTAGCATGGCAGCACAAGGAAATACGGTATCTCTTTGGAATTTCAGGTAAATAAAAAACATATTGAAAAGTGAAGCCCCAAGCTGCTTCACAAGGGAGCCACAGGAATAGGAGAATGTTACTGGATTAAAAAAAAAACCAAACCACCTCTTTTCTTCCCTCCAAATAAAATGTCAGTACACCTGAAATAAAGTCTGTTTGGTTACTTAAAATAAAGTACATAGGAAATGTATGTATTGGAACACTCTTCCTCTTTCTCTAAGTGTTATTGATTTCATTTTAAAAACGTTACTTATGATAAAGGTTTTGCAGTGAAAAGTCCCTTGAGGCCTCGGGAGATGTAGAAGAAAGTATTATCTTCTACAGAAAACTGTCAGCTAAGAAAGTAATAAACTAAGTGAAATATGTATATGAAATACATTTTTTGCCACATTAAAACAAAAACTTTACAAATGGATTAACTAACGGTACAAAGCACCCGTGAAAGAAAAAAAGTGGTTTACATCTTTATGTCAGGCTTCATTTTTCAAAATAATTGTACACTGTCTTTGACAGCATTTGTGTTGGCTGATACCATTTTCCTTTACTTCACCAGTTATGTTATGTTACATTTGTATCATATTTATATTGTAAACATGGCATGATGCAATTAAGAATAGCTTAAGTACATTTGCAAATTAGGTTTTCTCTGACAGGTCATCTTTGGTGTTTATGTTTCTCTTGATTTTATAAATAGCAAAGAGATTATGAACATGAAAAAACACTAAGGTTGGCATTTAAATAACTAACTATTTATTAATAATGATAATAAAGAATATTGAACTTGAAACTTTCTATCTTTAAAGTGCAGGCACATGATATTTCCTACAGCTAATTTTAATTAGGTTTATCCTGCTACACTGTGGCATGAAAGAAAAGATATTTAGTTTAAAAAGGGAAGTTATTTAAGTGGCCTAGCTGAAGTATTATCAAAAGTTGAATAGGCTGCCTATGAATGTATAGGCAAAGTGGCAGGTAGTTTGTGTTCTCCCATGCTGTCATCTACCTCATCTCATAATTTTTCCCACATCATTCTTATATATTTTTAACAAGGAAAGAGAAAGAAAATAAGGGGTATTTTCTGGTTCCTGTCCCATCCTTGCTTTTATACAAGAAAAATAGTAATACTTCTTTTCATATGACTGGTATGATCAAAAGGCAGAAGCATTTTCTATCATCATCTCTGTTCCTTTTCTCCTGGTCTCTGCAGAGATAGAGTTTATAGTTTGGTCTATTGCGATGTAGGTCTTATGCTATCTCATGCTGTTTTTCCATACTGATAGGTGCTGTTTGGAAGCAGAAAGATACATGGAAAAGGTTTATTCTTTGAATGGATTACAATGGAATCCTTAGAGCTGTTTATTTTACAAAATACTAAGATTTGGCCCTGGAAGACAGAAGAAAGAAATATGCCAGGGTCAGATTTAAATGTTAATCTAAGTTTTGGATTTTTTTTTAAAACTACAAACAACTTCACAACTAATATATCTCATCTGAAAAACGAAACAAAACATCTGTATCATGCAAAAAACCACCAATCTGGCAGGGAAAGCAAAAAAGATGGCAATTGCACTTGAACAGATTTACTACTGTGAAATAAGTCATACACATTACAAAAACATTCCTGATAATAGTGACAGATCCCCTGTGCTGTAGTGTTGGCTCAGCAGCCTTGCTTAAAATGCCAAATTTCCAGCCTTCATGTCCTGGCAACCTGGGTGAACACTAGTTTAAACACCAACTTTCTAAAGCTAAACACTCTCAGACCAAGTTATTATTTATACACAATTTATTATGCTGATGTGTCTAAGTTAGTAAAGCCAAGATAATGCCTGAAACATCAGTAGGGATCAAACTGAGGAGCTTAGCAGGATAATTATGGTTGCATTTTTATCCACTTGATAGCAGGGTTAGCTTCGGCTAAGGCGTACACCAAAAACACCGTACTGAGCTCCCTTCCCATGCACCTGACTGCCTAGTTGTGTCATGAGGAACCCAGCAACCTTTTTCTGCTCCCTGAACTGCTCATTTTCACCTCCCGACTTCTGGTTCTACTGTTAGGGGTCACCGTTGCACATAGAGCTTTACAATCTGCTGAAAGCAACTGGAGGTAGGTTGAGGGACCACTGTAAAACACAGTGTTTTTTGCTACAGGTGGTAATGAACTGTGTAAAATCCCATTAGCTTTCAAAGTTAAAGGCTGATCTCATTTTCTTTTACCATTGGTCACAAGATCACATCATTCCAGGTATTGCTCTTCAACCAGTTACAAGACCATGAAACATGGAATAATCCTCAGGTTTCCTGAGCCAAGCTTATTCAAATCCTGAAAACATATTCAGTATCTGTGGTTTTCTTTAAGTAATCTCTTGTTGCTCTAATACCAAAGACAAAAGAAAAATAGCGAAAGGGAGATTCCCATCCCTGCAGCTACCATAAGACAGCAGAAGCAGCAAAGATAGGTCCCATACCTCTGCACGTAGTTTGTGATGTGGTACAGCAATTTGAGACTTTTAGTAAAACATCCTTCCTTGTTTAACACAATGACAGCTAGATGGATTGGGTAAATCTTCAGCTGATGTAATCTTTCCTGAGATATTATAGTATGTATGGGTGTATGCATTTATGTATGTATGTATGGTACAGACTTTTCCAAATGCTCTCTCAATTTTAGAGATTGTAAGTGCAAAGCTAAGCCTTGCAAGTACTGATGTAATAATGCTGGTTATGGGACAGATTATGCAGGTCCACCCTTTGGCAGACACAACTCAGAAGTGCACCTGATATTTTCAATACTTACTTCCTCTCCCTTTGACACATTAATCTGCTGTTGGAAAAGTCAGACATTTCCCTCCCCCTTCTTTGGCTGATGTCCTAGCTGTCTTGGCCAGTACACAATCGAACAGCGCAGCTGAGTTGGGGTAAATTATACATAGCTGTCAGCTGGATTAATGGAAAGAATACACACCCGGGAAATTATGGTCCTTCTTGTTGCACAGAAACATCCTTACCTCCAAGACCCCCTGCTCAAACAAATGCTTTCATATAGCCTTGTACAAAAGCTGCTTTTAGACTGTCATGTGATGTGAATTGTTTCACCCTTCAGATGATGAGGTATTTGGGCAAAGCGATATTTTATGTACTTTTGTAGTGTCCAGAAAGAAATAACAATATTCCAGCAGAGCATCCCTGTTACTACTGTATTCTATAGCAGAACAAAGCCCTCAGGCAGCTGCAGCAAAAGAGGTAGGACATGTCATGTTCTGGCTAGAAAAGCATCTCAGGTGAAATTACTTTATGTCATAAAATGTCATTCATCATTTTTCAACAGAAGCAAGTACCATAAATACAGGCTTTGCTTTTATGAAGTGCTTTATGGAGAGGGGCAAGAGTCCACATCTTTACCTCAATAGTTCAGATTCTCACTGTGACAAGTCGGCTGTTCCAACATTAAAAGTCCACAGAAAAAGTGTCTAGGAATACAATAGATAAAATTGTCCTCCTTCACTTAAAGATAACCACCTAAAAGTAATTGGAACATCTGAATAAAAGTAGTCCTATTTTCCAAATTTCTAAAAGCTTGAACTTTAGCTATAATTATATTTATAGACAGACATTTTTGGTAGTAGGTGAAGCTAATGTAAGATTTCTCTCTTTCCAATAGTCTTTGTGAAAAGATCATATGTCACAGCTGTACTTCATTGTAGAGGCATCAGTTTTACTCTAAATGGCAAAGTCCTGCAGTAAGGACAGAAGGAAACTCAAGAGCAGGACACTCTGGGAACCAAGCTTGTCTCTGGACTTATTCTTACAATTAACCCACCATGGAAATTCTACCTGAAGCTTTTCTGGTGAGTGGCCTCACTAGAGGAGACCTGTCATCTCTCGATTTTCTGATTTTCTATGTCTAGGGATGTCACCACAGATTGTGATCTTTCCTGCAGCCCAGGAGTTGTCCTGCAGTAGACAGAGGGAAACTCAAGAGCAGGACACTCTGGGAACCAAGCTTGTCTCTGGACTTATTCTTACAATTAACCCACCATGGAAATTCTACCTGAAGCTTTTCTGGTGAGTGGCCTCACTAGAGGAGACCTGTCATCTCTCGATTTTCTGATTTTCTATGTCTAGGGATGTCACCACAGATTGTGATCTTTCCTGCAGCCCAGGAGTTGTGGGAAATCTCTCTCCCTTATCCAGCCAGCTCTCTATGAAATTTCTAGGAAGTTAATTCTGTTCTTTTATACAGCCACCAGAAAGCTCTGTCTGTTCATTTTCAACAATAATCAAGCTGCTAAGTGTATTAGTGCTCTGATTAACACCACAGTCAAGGGAGCCCCAAGATTTTGGAAGGACCACCAGAAACACTTGCACCTTTCAACATATTGGCAGACAAAAGGAGCATCTGGATAACTGACAAAAGAAGGAAGCACATTAAGCACTTTAATACAGCTTACTGTAAAGTAAATCCCGAATGGCAAGTCTAGCACCTTCCTGACCACCATAAAGAAATTTGACATACTGCTTTCCATTGCCTCAGTAGGTAGCCCTTAGGATGGTATTCTCCGTCAGACAAAATGATGTCCAAATCAAATAAGTCAGTGTTAGAACAAATCCAGATGGCACACCTGACGCATTATATATCCAAATTAGGGCTGTATTATTAGGTGATGGATGAGAGAAACCCAAAGAGAGAATTTCAAGTTCTGGAGCCAGAGAACTTGAATATCATGTGCCATCTTTCTTTCCTGATCATGGCAGATATGATGAGAACAGTTTGGCTTTTTGCTGAGAGTGAAAATAGCTTCTTTTTCTCTCCACATTCCCATTGTCACAAAAGGCACACAGATGATTAGGCAAAAGGGTGAGTTGAAGCAGCTAACAGTTCATATTTACCAAACATAGGTCTAGGTTAAAGATTAGGGACTTAGCAGTCTGACAGGCAATTCTGGCATTTACCATTCTTTGTGTTTTGGTCACACTGATACATGGTTAGAACTCTTTTACAATTCAGCAGTGTCTGGGATTGGAAATCCCAGTGGTTGTGGTTGCTGGAAAAATTCCCAGGGGATGGTAGAATTTGACCTCTCAGCCTCTTGTCTGGTCTCTTCACATATAGAAACCCAGACACAGCTATGCTCTGCAGTCTAGACCAGCCCGTCAGATGTAGGTCCTTAAGGGAAAAAATACACCTCCTGCATTCTGTGTAAGGCACTATACAGTATGCTTCTGAACACTGAAAATATCCAGCTGTCCTCCACTGAGTTAAGCAGTACTAATACACTGGAGTCAAGGATAAGCCAATTTTCACGGCATGAACCATGGTTTGTGAAGATGGCAACTGAATGGGTTCAGGCAAATTTTATTAGCTTTCAACATGTCTTGGGACACTGTATTGATCCACATGTTTTCAGTTTTTAATGGAAGATTTATATACCTGTGAAATATATTGGCTCATCACACCAATAGATAGTCTGGTGCTATGATTCTGCCAGAACATCTTTGGTTGTTGAAAGCTCTGAGCTGAAGATAGGGGTGAAACAGAACAATGTGCTCTCTTGCAGTGGTTTACATTTGTTTAATGAAAAGACACTGCATTGTAAGATAACTTGGGTAAATATAGCTAAATATGCAGAAAGTCAAGGATGTACTTTATATCACTGTGACATCAATTATCCTGTTCCTCTCATACAGCAGTTTTCTGTATACTTACGTAAACCTGGGATACATCCAGATTAAACACATTCTTGCCTGTGTTGCCTTTTTTTCCAGATTGTTCCACTGGAACTTGACCAATCCAATTTATACTGGCTGACTTAGTAGTTTCCCCTCATGATATTTCTTCTGGAAATGCAGACTTACAAAAAAGGTCATGGTTTACGTGCCATTTTTCTCCAATAACTGTTTCCCTCCCTTTATTTGCAACTGCAAATTAATATTTTTAAAATGTATTT
The DNA here is from genome assembly GCF_000699145.1 of Aptenodytes forsteri. Lineage (NCBI taxonomy): Eukaryota > Metazoa > Chordata > Aves > Sphenisciformes > Spheniscidae > Aptenodytes > Aptenodytes forsteri. The sequence continues at coordinate 5,355,863 of NW_008795695.1, forward strand.
AGTGGGAAAAAAATCTAACCATAGTGTTCTCTGACTGCAGAGAGACAACATTGTAAAAATGGAAAAATCAAGAAGCAATATGAAAATACAGTTGAAAATGAAGGGACGCATAGGGTTTTATAAAGATCACACTAATACCATAGCATCCAAACAAAGACCTTCACTTCATGTTAATTCTGAAGCTATCCACTTTCTGGAAGGAAGTTGGTTGAACAAAAGATAGCAAGGAGACATAGAGGAAACAGGTCTCTGGTCCCTGGAAAAATACTAATGTGCTTCTTCCTGCCCAAACTAATTTCTATTTGGACGGTCCCTACATTATACTTTGTGGGCAGTATTAAGTTTATGGGTTTTTTTTGTCTCCAACACTGGTTGTTCTGCACTGGTCACAAGATACATCAGGCATTAGTCCTTTCACTGTAACACATTTGAGTAATTTTTTGTTTGATGCCATTGTATGAGGGCAAATTGAAGTCACAGGTACAAATGTTCATACAAACTTCAGAAACTACTGTATGGATATTTCTGCAGAAGTTAAGTCCTGCAAAAACTACTAGTGGGTCAGAAACAGGAGTTCTGAATGAATTATGAGTAGTTGAATAAAGGCACAAACTATTTATGGATTTCTGTACACAGTGAAAAAGTGAAGAGCTATATTTTAGCATCTTTTAGTACAGCTTGAGTCTAAAAAATTTACATGGGGAGTTTTGCACTTAATGAGTAAACTGCAGGTGCCAAAGAATTTACTTTGTTCCTTACACCTGCCATAAAACCAATGTGGAAACAATAACTGAGATTTGGATTGCCAATTCAAACAAAGAATGATACAGGGCCTTTATATCAAAGACGACCTCCCCTATGTCCATTTTGAGAATTTAATGGGAGCTACATTTCTGCATGTCCCCAAGCCAGTGCTGAATTCAGAGGATGGGTGTGACTATGGCTATTGCAGCCAGTAAACAATCCGCTAGAAACTCATTTACTATCTGGTTTAGAGATAGAAGAACTGGATTTTGTTTTCAGTTCACTTTGTATTTCATTATTTAACTTCATTGTTTCTAAATGTTATACTCTTTCCATAGTTCTGAAAAAAAAAAATACTGAAAAAGACTATTTGACTGGGCCTTCCAGAATGAGAAAAATAATAAAATCAAATGAAAGGGAAGTGTCCTGCTGTTTGATCTGACAAACACTAGTGTCCAAAGTGGAACATTCAGACTTATAAACTCTTCTGACTTTTAACTGTTCCCATCAGGAACAGGAAGACAAGCTTGAAACCATGAGTCTATTAACAAAGCATTCATCAATAGGCTTTTTCTCTAAGTAGATATGGCATTTTTTCATCACAATGTTGTCCAGCAGCTCAAAGAGAGAATACTGAGAAAGGACTAACTGATCCAAGCCTGTCCTACAGATGAAGACTGACTTCTTTCTTTTCATAATTAAGGGTAAGCAATTGAATAAATATAACTGTATCAGCACAAATATAAAACATTATTCCTATCTGCACCAAACCCTTTCAAGCTATTGGATCAAATGAAGACAGTGAGAGTCAACTGGAATGATTCTTAGTGCTAGTGTAGACTCAGATTAGCAAGAAAAAGGACATAACCTTGTCAACAGGACTAAGGAGAAGAGATGGTTTTATTATTACAACAGAGTTTTATTTGTTGAGAGTTTCATAGTAACCAAGCTAATCTGAAAATACAGAGTTCACAATGCACAGGGGTGTTCATTGCATAACTGAATGCAAACCACAATATGGTGTGTTATATTTCAAACTTTAACCACAAAGTGATGTAATAGAAGAGTTTGATATGTTATCTGACTATAGACCTATAATCAGCACAAATATTGTATTTATTAGCTTTTGCTTAAGAACTAGAAAATTGTTGACAGGCCTAAATTGCTGCTTCTTCTATTATTAAAAATTCAATGGGAGAGGGATATAGCAGGTCTGAAGGGTCCTTACTTAAAACCACAAAAGCTACAGAAACAAATAAACAACAAATAAACAAAACTCTGTTATTATATATTGATATACACAGGAAAAAAAAGCTTACAAAAGTATCTCATTTATCTATCCATTTAATATTTTTTGGGGGGTGTATATGTACATACACATGTATATACATATATGTATATTTATACATATATGTATACACATTTTAATATATAAATACAAATTAAATATATGTTATATAAGACATTACTGAGCCCAGAACATAAGAAGTTGAAGAATTGTACCCATTTCAAAAGAAAGCATTCATCTACTTATGCTCAAGTTTGTACCCATGTAAAAAATTTGTATTATTTCTGTTGCTGTCTGTGTTAGATTAATCTGAAAGCAGTGGATCCACCTTATTTCTTTTAAAGAAATATTTTTTTTTAATATTCGTTGGTAGGCACAGGATTCATTGGCCCTGATAAGCCTTTGATGCTGATCTAACCACTCTTGTCCCCAGCTTTCCCCCTACCCACCCCTTTTTTTAAAGAAAGGGAAGCTAATTGGAAATGATCCAGCTGAGTTATATTGGAATTAGAAGAGTTAGTCACTGAACAACAGATTTGTAACAATATGGCTCACAGTCTGTTCTCATTTACTTTCTTCCTTGGGATTAATCCCATTGAAATCCCAAGAATTGCTTTGAGTTACACCCCTAAAATTAAAACCAGAATGAGACCTGTGGATTTTACAGACCAAATCACATGATCATTTGCTGTTAGTCAGAAGTTTCTGTGCATAGGCGCTGAGAGGCATAAACCTCTTCTAACAGCAAGGATTTTTGGCCAGTTTTGATCATCTTTTAATACCAGATGTTCTTGGTCCCAGATGAACGTGCACTAGCTTATGGTTTTGTATCAAGGAAACACAAAAATCTGCGGTTTCACACTGTTCGTATGTGAAACTAGGTGATACTGGATAGATGAGGAAAATTTGTTTTGTGGCATTCAATGGAACGAGGATTTGAAATATATAATTTTTCAATATTTAAAAAAGCAATATTGTTTTGATTCTGAACCATGAAGCAAATCAAAGTGATTGAAGGGGTTTTTTTGCCTGAAGAAAACTATATACAACAACATATCATATGGTAGAAAAGCAAAATAAAAGTCTTGAATAGTTGAAATCATTGCCTGTTTGCGCTGTAGTGCTTGATGTGCCAAAGCTTTGATTGTACCGTTATAGTTTGGAAGGTACAGCAAATCTGTTATACCTGACCCTATGTATTTTATTTAGCTTGATGGCACCTGTTCTGGGAATTCAACTGAAAAAAGCTACCAAGTAGTTCACATTCCCTATTCCTCAATGAATACCTTGATTTCTTTGTGAAGACATGTTCGGAGACACAGGTAAGTGATCAGAAGGCTTTAGATTGGGCAGAAATTGATGGGTCACAGAGATGAAGGTTGGAATGTTCCCCAGAAACTTTTTACCCAACTCCCTGGGCTGGTGCTTCAGGTACACCTGCCTGTAGGAAAAGCTTAATGCTATAAAGACTGAGTCTTGAAGCTGAAGGTCATTTAACTGAGAGGAATTTAATGACTTCTCAAGTATTCCTCTTTACCTGCAGCAAGGGACATTTTGTTTCCAGCCTTTTGCACAGTCTTTTAGCATAGCAAAAAGCTTAAATCTTTCAGTAGTCCCTAGCCAGACCAGCCCTCATACCAGCTGAAACTTCACGAGCATTGTTAGCATTCAAATGCGACAGTGAATTGTTACAGTCCTGTTATTCTCCTTTCTCTGACTCTATGATGAGTAGAACTAAAGAAGGCAAAAGGTAGGATCACTCTCTCACTACTGAAAGTACATAAAAACATTCTGAGAATTGAAATATATTCAGTAACAAACACGTCAGAAACCTGAAAGTCTAAGGACAAGCACAATTTCCTTAGAGATTTTTAATAACTTATACTGCTCCAGAGCCTGGATTGCAATCATTAAGGGCAACAGTTAGAAGAAGAAGAAATTTAGTAGCACTTTAAGGATTAAATAAAGGGAATGGGATCTAAGCAGTTGCCCTTCCTGAGATGAGAGAGCAAAAATGGTTTTGGTTTAATACCCATGTGAAAGACAGGGCTATTCATGCAGCATTCAACATTGTGCACCGCCAGCTTTAAATGTATGGTGAAGTCCTTCAGTAGGACTTTGCGTACGATTCTGTTTCAGTAATAAAAATCCTGTCTATGTCATCTGAGTAAAATGTAATAAATATTTTTTTAAAATTATAGTAGCCTTTTTCTAAAACAAAAATGGAGGAAAAATATTTATTACTTGGTCTGATGCAAAGAATCTTCTGCAAAAGTCATGGGTTTGTATAGTGTGTTATATATGCCCTTTGTGGTTTCACTGCTAAATTTATTACCATAGTATTGACTCTCTCTCTCAAGCAGTTTCTTGATGCTTTTTGACTAGTGAAGTCACTTTCAGGTTCTATTACTCTGAAGCAAAACAGAATTTTGAGAAGTAAAGCTGACTCTTTTGAGAAGAATTTACTGATTTTAACTGAAACAATATTTCAGACTTAAGACTACATGCCTGAGTGTTGAGTGATTCTATACTTCTAATTCATCCTTGTACCACAATTTTTTTCAAAACTTCATGTAAACCAAGAAGGGACATGAATTTTGTAATAGGGGACATTGTTTCATGTTCATACTGAGATACTTGCTTATTTCAAACTCACAGAACACTATAAACAAAAACAATTAAACCACAGTTGTTTACATGCTTACGTAAAATAAGACAGAGATGGACGTGAATAAAGATTCACAGTCACCTACACCCAACTGTGAGGTCTTCAAAGAACCTTTGATAATTATCCATTGCAACTTCATCTTTAGCTTTTGACTATTGCAAATAGCTAATAGTAATTTTTAAATTTAGTCTGCTGGGACTCAAAGCAAAAAGATGTACCCCAAATCTGTGCCTCTCCACATGCCTTTTTAGGTTTTTGTATGACAATAATGCTTAGAGACTCCCAGTGACATTAGGGACAGAACTGTACAAACATAAGAGACAACCATTGCTACAGATTGTTTTTAAACATGTTTTTTTCCTGTTTATGAGGTTGGTGAAATTTTATGGCTTTGCTCGCCTATTCCTTCTGGCTACAATCATGCATTTGCAAAGTTTACCCAGAAGTGTCTTGTTTACTGTAACTTTGCTTCTAGCATCCATAATGACACTGGCAATGATTAACGTAGCTGGCCAAGATTCTGGGATGCTTAAGTGTTAGAAACAACAGAAGAGAAACTACTTTTTCTGTTTGTGTTCAGAGTTTGTCTCCCAGATGTAATCATTATTACTCTTTTAAGTCTGGTTTTCTGTTGGTCTTAATTTGAAAGACCAGTAGCTGTGGTGCACTGTACTTCTGTTGGCAAGAATCAGTAATGCCTAACATAATGTGAACTAGCGAGTTTATCTCCAGGAAAAAAAACCCAAGAGTTTGCATATCAGAAAGAGATGTATTCCAGGTCAAAATCATGCCAATCTGAACCACCCCTTTGAAACCTAAATGTCCTCCAGTCCTACCTAGTTTGTGTGTTTGATATCCCTGCAAAACACAGCTAAGGGTACTAAACCCCTCCTTCCAGAAGCATAATCCAGCCTTTTTGCTTATTGCCTCTATGCCTTTTGAGCTTTGTGAAGTCTAAAGCTGTAGGCACCATAGTTTGATGAATAAGAAATGGGAAAAGGGAGATAGAAATTTATCACTCTTTTCCTGCAAGAATGCCCTTCTCAATAAATGGAAGATGGTCTCCTAAAGTACACCTTACAAAAACCTAAAAGAACCTTTGGATCCATAAAGACAGGGCTGTGCTTGTTGCGTATCTGAGGATTTCTCAAAACTATTTGTTAAAGTAAGAGAAAATGAGAGAAAAAAAATGTTTGTGCTCATGTGCTTGTTGCAGTGTGGGGAACAGGAAAATAATAGCATCTTGGTTTTCAGGAAAAGGAGAGTAGTCACTAATTTTTACAGAGACTTTACTAGCACACACCCAGAAAATATCAGAAGCAAAAGTGCATTCAGTCCCTTGATCCCAAGTTAAGTCTTTAGGGAGTATAGTCTGTTTTAGCAATCCAGCAACTTAGATGGCCACATTTAATAGTTCCATGGCTGTTGAGAAATATTATTTCATCTATATTGCCCAAACCAATAGGAAATTTTTCAAAACAAGTAAAATCTTTCAAAACAGGATAAATTCCTTTGAAGTGAATAGTGATTATGCAATCTACCACAACTCCCCAAATGTCTCAGTCCTTTTCTGTAGTGACCATATTAGAGGTGGGACAATAGTTCAGCCTATGTCTACAGCTTCTGTGCGGAGGTTATGATTAAGGACAACAATTAGTCCCCATTTCAAGTGTTGTTTTCTGAAATGGATACATTGTACAGAAAGCAGAGCAAGAGTATTAACCCGTGTCAAATGCACTATCATTGACTCATCACACATGAAAATCCTTTTCAACTGACATAAGTAATACTGGAATTGAAATGTTGCTAGGCTGCATATATCACAGATACAAACCAGAGCTCTGCAATTCCCCTCTGTACCTCTCTGCTTAGTAATTAACAAAATTATAGGCTAATGCAACTTCAGAAGTCTAAAGTGCTGGATCTCTCGCCAACTCACCTCCAACAGAGTTGGTCTTAAATAATCATTAATGCTATTAGGTGATAAAACATGATGATGATGATGAAGTGCTATGGAAATTCTGTCTTAAAGTGTGAGGTGTTATAAAGATTCCAAGGAGATCATTGTGAACAATCCTATAAGATGACTCCTTTCTTGTAATATGGGGAGGCAAATTATATGTAATTGAGAGTTTTACATTAAAGGTACATTTCTTATTCCAGAATGATTCAGCAGATGAGGTGTAATTGTTAAACAACCACAGTGATGTCATCCGCCCGCATGTAAATCTCTGGAACAAGACCCTGGCAATGCAAGTAATGATGTTACTGTACTATAAGTAAGCCAAATATTGTTTAAGCAGTTGTAGCACAGACTTCCCTACTGCAAGCCAAATGGACTTGCCAAAAAGTACTCCTAAGGCTTAATAAATAATGTTAACCACAATCTTTATGTCAATAAAACAGCTGAATCAGCCTTTATAACTCTAGAGAGGATGCAGTAACACAACAAATGTTCTGGTGACTTATCTAGCAACACTATACTAATGTCCAAGTGGAGACCAGTGACAAGTGGCGTTCCTCAGGGGTCGGTATTGGGACCGGCGCTGTTTAACATCTTTGTCGGTGACATGGACAGTGGGATTTAGTGCACTCTCAGCACGTTTGTCAATGACACCAAGCTGTGTGGTGCAGTCGACAGGCTGCAGGGAAGGGATGCCATCCAGAGGGATCTTGACAGTCTTGAGAGGTGGGCCCGTGCGAACCTCATGAAGTTTAACAGGGCCAAGTGCAAGGTCCTGCACATGGGTCAGGGCAATCCCAAGCACAAATACA
>NW_008795695.1:5363792-5377158 GCF_000699145.1 Aptenodytes forsteri
TAGATTTAGATTAGATATAAGGAAGAAATTCTTCATTATGAGGGTGGTGAGGCAGTGGAACCGGTTGCCCAGAGAAGTTGTGGATGCCCCCTCCCTGGAAGTGCTCAAGGCCAGGTTGGATGGGGCTTTGAGCGACCTGGTCTAGTGGAAGGTGTCCCTGCCCATGGCAGGGAGGTTGGAACTAGATTATCTTTAAGGTCCCTTCTAATCCAAACCATTCTATGATTCTATGATTCAATCTTTGTGTTTGCATGATTCAAGTAAAGGACTTGTCATGTTATTTTTATTCATATGGATATGCATAGATTGTCTGACAGGAAGAGTCTTCATCATTCCCATATTTCATAAGAGAAAATGCAGATGTAAATTACTCTTCTCCTACCCGCAGTGAAGAGCAAACCCTACCATCTCAGAGAGGAGAGGCTTTCCGGAGAGGTATGCACTCCCATGGCAGGAAACTTTATGGAGCATGTCCTAACTCCAGATATTTTCTGTTTGATTTGAAAGCTTCATTGCTGAGTCAGTATTTCCTTCCTAGATAGCTGTTGCCTCTCTAGTTTCAAAAGCCATGATATATACTTCAGAATAGTGAGCATGACTAGTAATACCATGCCAAGTGGTAGAACAGAATTCTCCCTGGCTTTCATTACTTTCCCTTCTGACGGAGCAAGAAAAATCTGTGCCATAGATATCTAATAGCTGTATTGGAGCTCATTGTTTTGTATGAGCCAAGAATAATGTCTCTAACCGGTTCTCTCATCAGCTACACTTATGTTCCTGGATTCCAAAGGCCCAACTTAAATTTGAAACCAAATTTTATTTTCAAGAAGTTTTTCTTTGTATTTTTTTATTTCATGCAAACTCAAGTTATAATAATGTCATGAAGTTCTACCAGTCCATAAAGTTTAATTTAATTTCTTACTCTTTTTCAATGTGTCTTAAATATAAAGTGAATTAAAAAAATTAAGACCAACCATTAGAAACCCACCCCCTCTCCCAACAACAATAAAAGACAGGATACTTAAGACAGATCTTATTCAAATTCCTGCTTATGCATATTTGTACTAGGGCTATAAATCAGTGTCCTGGTTTCAGCTGGGATAGAGTTAATTTTCTTCCTTGTAGCTGGTATGGTACTGTGTTTTGGATTTAGGATAGGAGTAATGTTGAGAACGCACTGATGTTTTAGTTGTGGCTGAGCAGTGCTTACACTAAGTCAAGGACTTTTCAGCTTTTCATACTGCCCTGTCAGTGAGGAGGCTGGAGGCACACAAGAAGCTGGGAAGGAATACAGCCAGGACAGCTGACCCAAACCGGCCAAAGGGATATTCCATACCATATGACATCATGCTGAACAAAAAACTGGGGGAGTTGGCCGGGGGGGGCGTGCAGCTGCTGGTAGGGAACTGGCTGCGTATCATTCAGCGGGTGGTGAGCAATTGCACTGTGCATCACTTGGTTTATACATTCTTTTATAATTATTATTTTCCCTTTCTTTCCTGTCCTATTAAATTGTCTTTATCTCAACCTACGAATTTTACCTTTTTTTTTTTTCGATTCTCTCCCCCATCCCACTGAAGGGGGAGTGAGCGAACAGCTGTGTGGTATTTAGCTGCCTGCCGGGTTAAACCACAACAATCAGAACAGACTTTTTCGTTCTAGTCACATCAGAAATGTTACAGAAATTGAGAATATGACTATTTCTCAGGAACTTAAACTTCCAGCAGAAATCAGAATGCACAGAGGTGCATAACCATAGCAAATAACAGGAATAAAAGATGAGTACACCTGAGTGTGAACTTTCAGGGGAAATCTATAGCAATCTCTGTTCACCCTTCTCCTAAAAGCAAGTTTTTGGCTTTTAGTCTGTAAAGTTATATTTTTCTAAATATTAATCTTCTTCTAATCCCATTTGCTCTGGAAGTTTTAAATACTTCTGATAAACCTTTCCATGGAATTTGACTGAGTTCCCCAGTTATCAAGTGAAGAGGTATGTCAGCACCACTTAGCAACCAAAACTTCCTTCTCCTATAATAAAGCCTGCCTGCAGAATAAATAATATTTAAGAGAGTACAGTGTCAAATTTGTGCCTTATTTTCAAGCAGCCAAATACAATTCATTTAAGCTTCAAAATCTGATGTAGAAACAATGTATTACAGGGAGAGAATTACTATGTCAACGGTAGAGCACTGGTTTATCCCAGATGAGCAGGCAGCCATGAACTTCTAAAAGTATATATGTATATATTCCAGTTCCAGCACTAAAACTGCCAGACACAGATTAGTGTTTTATTTATGTTTTTAATGACTTTGGAGCTTTCCATTAGGCTTATCTTTAAATTATCTTAGTCTTTCAACCAATTAGTAATGTTCTCACAGTAAGTGCAAATACTGTTATAGCCAGATTTATAGTCCTGCTCCCTTCCACCCTCTGCCCCCTTTCTTATGGTCACGTTAGAGGTTTAACTTACAGTTTTGATTTATGATTGATTGTAGGAAAATAAATTCAGTATGAAATCAGAATGATGACAGGATTGTGATATGATAACCGGAAGAGTTTCTTAATACTTAAAGTAATATATAACAAACTAATAATCAGCAGTCTTTGCACATGTGACAAACAACATTTGCTTATTTTCTGCATTAAAAATGCATATTATTTTGTCACTTTCTCAAAGTTCAGAAAATCCTAGATAAACCCAAAGTTGTTACAGTAGGTCTGCAGGCAAAAAACATCACACACTCAAAAAAATAGCAGATTTTTCTACAGGTTCAAGTGCTTGGTAGCCTTTGACTCTAGGTTATTCCCTCCCACCACCACTCCCTGTTTGTTTGGGTTTTTTTAAGAGTAACAGTTAATATCTGCTTATACCATACATAGATAAAGGACAACTTTCAGAATGAAAACTGCTGTATTTGTGGCCTGTTAAAGGAGACCTGCTCTTGCATGTTGTTTTAATAGTATCAGAGACATTTTTTGGGTGGTTTTTTGGTGCAATGATTAATTAACAAACAAAAATGTAGTCTAAGCAATTTTAAAAAGAGAATAGGTTAGTAAAATTTGACTAGCACTGACATTTTCTTTTTTAATTAACTATCAAAATACCAATTTATTTAACTTAAAATGTTTTGGTGTTACTTATTTTCCAGTTGAACATTAAAAAAGGTTTGAAAGATTGAAATGTTCTTATCTGAATATTTCAACTTTTAAGAACAAATATTTCAATTTTCTTATTGAAGTAAAAGTTTGTTTTCCTTGTCTTTGATCATATAAAACAAAATAAGGTGTCTGGGGCTCCAAGGGTTTGAAATTTGAGTGTTTAAAATAACCCCGATGAGGTTTTTTTAGTACACCATTTCTCTTCCATGAAGATTCTAGCATTTAAATACGTATTTTTTTCCATCTCAAAACAGGAAGAATTTTCAAAGTATCAGAATGTCTTGCAAAATGAAGCAAAAATAGTTCTTACTCCTTAGTAGACTTGCCAGACTACAGCTTGTTTAATTTAAAAGCAGGATTAAATGAATTACATGTGACATGCTGCTACTATGACAGTCAATGGTGACCTTTGTTTAAACAAAAATATTTCTCATTGTTGTCAAACTTCACGTGGTATATTTAACTTACACCCTGTCAGGATTTGAATGGCCACTTCCAGTGGTTTCAGCTGGGCAAGCAGAAGAGTGGAAAGAGATATTGTGGTCACAGCAAAAGGAGTTCAGATGCAAAGAATATAAGAAGTACTAGGTGACAGCATGTTCCCTTAAAGGGCAGCAGTCAGGAACTAGAAAACTCCCTGCTCCCAGCTGGAGTCTGAACTAAAGGCCAGATGGGGCTGGAGAAAAGTCACATGAAGGACAAAACATGAAGGACAAGAAGGTGATTGGGAGTAGTCAGCATGGATTCACAAAGGGAAGTCATGCTTGACCAACCTGATAACCTTCTACGATGAAATGCCTGGCTTGACAAATGAGGGGAGAACCATGGACATTGTCTACCTTGAGCTCAGAAAGGCTTTTGGCATTGTCTCCCATGAAATCCTCATAGAGAAGCTCATGAAGTATGGGCTAGATGAACAGAGTGAGGTGGTGTGAAAACTCTGAACAGCTGAGCTCTGTTGTGATCAGTGGCACAAAGTCTAGCTGGAGGCCAGTAACTAGAGGTGCACCCCAGGGATCAATATTGGGTCCAACCCTGCTCAACATCTTCATTAATGATCTGGATGATTGGGCAGAGGATACCCTCAGCCAGTTTGCTGATAATACCAAACTGGGGGGAGTGGCTGATACACCAGAGGGTCATGCTGCCATCCAAAGGGACCTTGACAGGCTAGAGAAATGGGCTGATTGGAACAGAGGCAAGTCCAAAGCCCTGCACCTGGGAAGAATAATTCTGCAATACTGAAAAAAAACCCCAAACCCAGAAAAGTACATGTGATAAGTGCTATATTACTAACTTGTTTTCATTTTCTTTGACAACAAACCACTACTGTAAACAGCAACACCAGTATTCTTCTGTTTCCAGTTCTGTTTTTCAAAAACCTTTAGAGGGAACGTGTGCAAAATACAAGGTCAAAGTGCGATATGCACTAATAACTACCTTTTGTAGGATGTTTATCACAGGTTAGAAAGCAGAGATGAGAAGTAAGTAGGGACAGCAAAATCCTGTCTAGTGGGTATACTGTGAACTTTGTTTGCTTCCCAAAATTGACTTTGGGCCTAGTAAGAAGTAAAAAGGTGGGGACAGAGGGGAAATGAGAAGGTATTGAAGAATATAAAAAGTATCACTTTTCAGGATCACAGTCCATTTTTAAGCTTTTCCAGCACAATTTACCAAATGTTTACCTTAACAAGTAGCTTTCTGTCTACTTCCATCTAACCTTGCCTTTGATACATTAAAGAAAATGCACAAGGAAAACCAGATAGACATTAGCACCTACCTTCAAAACTGTCAACAGCTGTGAAGCTTGAAAAGACACTTAACCAAATAGTTCTGGATTTGGTATGTAGTGTACAACTCGGGGCAGGCAAAGGGACATGGCTAGGGTTAACCTTTCCATCCTCTGCACCTGTATAATTGAATACGACATTTGCCCACCTTTTAAGTCAGGATCCTGAGGGGCATGTGGCTACTTTTTTGATGCCAGTCTTCAGTCATCATGGGATGGGGCCCCAAGTGTTTAGTTTTTCTAAACTAGACTTAACACTGACTAGTGTTTCTCCTCATTTCCTTGGACTCCTGTACTCTGCAAACTAGTTTATTTGGTGCATCAGTCTGATTAATTTTAGACAATCTCTCAGATAATTATATAGTACATTTGTATAATGTTCAGCACAGTATGATTTTTATTCATGTCATAATGACAGTGTAACATGAAGACAGGTGTTCCCAACACAGAAGGACTTAGTGGGTGTGTGAGGAGTATTTGATATCTGTGATAAAAGCAGCTTTGTACTTGTAAACTATTAAAATCACAATGGATAGATGATGATGTGGAAAAGATAGGTGAGGCAGGGATATGTTATGACAGCTGTTCTTCACATAACAAATATCTGCTCTTCTTTCCTTATACCCCCTACACGAAAGATGAATGATATTTGCCCTTCTTTTTGGCTCTGGGAATTTGTGGCCTAGAAGTGTACCATCTTACATTTGTAACATGCTCATGGAAAGCGTCTGAACAGAGCAGTATTCTAGAAAGTGTATTTTTGTTGCTCAAGTGCCTCGTGCACAAGAGAGATCCAAATTGAAATCAGCAGCTAAATTTCCCAGACACCTTCTAGCACCACTCAGACCGCACTTCCAAATCAGAACCCCTGCAAAAAGCATTCAAAATACATGTCTGTCTGACAAGAACAAAATCTAAGACATGTCCTGGGATGAAGTCAAAACTCAAAGCACCTTGCCAAAATCTGTTTGTTAACAAAAATTCTGAAAGGAAACTTAGCTATTAGCTATGCAATATAACTAAAAAAACCAGTCAGGTCTGTGTTTTTATACAGTTATCTCTGAAATACCTGAATGTCTGCTACTATAACCCCAGCCTGGCTAAGCTAACCCAAGATTGGATAAATTTACAGATACCAAACAGATGCTTCCTTAATATAGTGCTAGCCTTTGTGTAATACAAGACATACATCCGTTCCCTTGGCTAAATTAACTATTGCTGTACATAAGAAGAAAGTTCCAGGTTGTCTTTCGTTACATGTCTAAAATCAGAGTTTTCTTTATCAGGCTGTTAAGGAGAGGGGAAGGAGAACCATGTTTAATATTTTCTAAAGTAATAACTGCTACTTCTTAGCACTTTGAGATTAGGGAAATATATGCTGCATTATAGGAAGAATCATTATAGCAGACTACATATCCAGAGAAGCAACATTTTCATCTCCCCTTACTGAAGGGTTGCAGCATTGTTTTCCACCCCTCATTTTCCGAACTGGCAATCTTTCTGAAGTACAGGTTTGTGGAAGTAAACCTTTTTGACAGAGGAAACAATGTCTCACAGTTCCTGTGGAAGATTATGTTCAACCACAAAGAGCTAACATTACAAAGTGTGATTTTCCCTGTCTGTACTAGGAAGACAATCAGATGCTCAGAATTCAGTCCGAGAATTTCAGAATGCTGAAAATTCTAGTTAGATGTTTATGGAGCTGTCTGCACACTTGCTTAAAAAGAAAGATACTTTAAGGCAATGCAATGAGAAATCCAGTCCTATTTTTCCACAGGATTTTCCTTTCATTGTGAATTCTCCTAAGTTTATGGGATAAACTATAAAGATATATAAAGATATGAATTCAAAATTTGCAGGAACAGTCCACTTCTGGGAAGTTGATTTTATATTGTCAATGCTACAGTAATATTTTAAGAGAACACTTTCAAAAGCTTACTGGATTGAAATATTCCCCACATCAGACATATGTCTAAGAAAGTGGTGCTTGATTTTCTTTGTAGCCTATACCCAGAGTCAAGAGAGATTTTGGCTTGCAATGGATATGCAATTTCAACATGATATCATGCATTTCTTATTGCCTTTCTCCAACCACTGACATCAACAAGCTGCTTAGCTTTGCTGTCAGTGATTTTGATAGCTATGGTTTCTCTTATATTTTCAAGTTTACTCTTGAAATATTCCCTGGAGGGTCTCTTAAATGAACTAAGATTTTAATTATGTGGGAAAAAAAAATCCGAAAAGGAAGGTCTATTGTTTTCTTCCAGTTACCGTGCTAAGCTGAGATGCCTGCTCATGTTGTATAGACCTTGCAGGAGGCTGGGCTAAGACAGTTCTCATGTACACTATTGTAAACTTGAAGCATTCCATTAAATCAGAAGAGCTATTTTCCTTTCTTATTTGTTTTTGGTGTTGTTTTTTTTTTGGGGGGGGGGGCAGGTTGTTTGGGGGTTTTTGCCTCTTTATAGCTCTGTTACCCCACTGTAAAGGCATAAAGAAAATGGAAACTGCTTTTAGAAGTGATAAAGTGTCCTCCTAGAAAAAATTATGCCAGAATATCTGTGTGCCAGCTATGGCTGAGGGAAGAGAGAGAGTGGAATCTTAAGCAGTGTTCAAGTTTATTTTTAACCTTTGGATTGCATCTAGCCACTGGAGCCAGATTGTAAACTACAGAATTGCTGAGACGGTCACTGAGTATCAATGAGCCAGTGGTCTGGGCTAATGTTCAAAAGAAATATATCCTGAGCTAAAGGATCAGAGAATCAGGGTCAGCAAACTTACACTGGTTTACACCACTAAAGCATATGTATTTATTCATATTAATCATGCTACAACATGCCCCCCCTTCCCATGCAAAGTCCGCACATTTTCCTGTTTCAGCACTTTATCATGATGATTGTGAAAAGTTTCGTCCTCTGAGGTTTTACTGCAGCTTACCACTAGACACATACTTACCCAGAATGAGCAATGTCAAAGATTAAATTGGGTTTTTTTGCCTCTTTATAGCTCTGTTACCCCACTGTAAAGGCATAAAGAAAATGGAAACTGCTTTTAGAAGTGATAAAGTGTCCTCCTAGAAAAAATTATGCCAGAATATCTGTGTGCCAGCTATGGCTGAGGGAAGAGAGAGAGTGGAATCTTAAGCAGTGTTCAAGTTTATTTTTAACCTTTGGATTGCATCTAGCCACTGGAGCCAGATTGTAAACTACAGAATTGCTGAGACGGTCACTGAGTATCAATGAGCCAGTGGTCTGGGCTAATGTTCAAAAGAAATATATCCTGAGCTAAAGGATCAGAGAATCAGGGTCAGCAAACTTACACTGGTTTACACCACTAAAGCATATGTATTTATTCATATTAATCATGCTACAACATGCCCCCCCTTCCCATGCAAAGTCCGCACATTTTCCTGTTTCAGCACTTTATCATGATGATTGTGAAAAGTTTCGTCCTCTGAGGTTTTACTGCAGCTTACCACTAGACACATACTTACCCAGAATGAGCAATGTCAAAGATTAAATGGCAATTCAGGCAAGGATTCCTCTTATTTTGCTTTTTCCAAACAAATGGTCACAAATACCGTACAATCAGAAGATCAGTGTTTCCAACCCAGAGCCTCATTTCACTGTTGGTCTATAAGATTATCCATTTACATATTTTTTCCTCAGTTACCACTTGGATCTCTTCAGAATTCCCTCTCCGCTGCCTCCCCCCGCCTCTGTCTTATCCACAACCAATGAAGAACAAACAGCATTAGCAAGTCTTCCAGCCTTTTCTCAAGAAAAATTAGTCTGATATAATTAAAAGAGATCTATCATTTCATATTCCTCCAAGAGAAACAATACCGCTTTCTTTTCTCTGGAGCTGCACACCTTAAGGAAGAACCACACAGAGCATGTGACACATATAAGAAGCTTAGATGAATTATCCTGCATCTCAGACACAGGAACATTTATTCATCTCTTGGTGGTGCATTAGCCAGGCTTACCGCACCATCAGGTGAGCACCTGCAGACAAAGTTCTGGGGATACTTACACGATGCCTTTCTGAGCTATAATACGCTAGAGAGCATCTCTTTATCAAACTGTCTGAAAGAATAGGTAAGGAGTCCTTTAAAAGGTATGGATACATTCAAGCAACATCCACTGTACAGCAGTAGAGTGGTATTTCATTTAAGTAACAGTAACTTACATTTTGACAGGAAAACAAAAACACCTTTCAACACTACTGCCTTAGATAGCAACGTAGACAATGTAGGTTTTCATAGGTCCGTATGTTCAATGTGGACATGCAGCACTTCTGTACTACTCAAAACTTATTAAAATATTCACTTTGTTAGTCTAATGAAGTGTCATTGGTAAACATCTGCAAGCTCCTACTTTTTTTTTTTTTTTTTTAAGGGATGATTGGCACTTTTTGACAGAATCTGATCAGATCTGGTCAGATCGTATTTTGTATACATTCCACGGCAATAAACTCATTATCAAATCTAGGCACATGATACCTTAAATGTCGTAAAAATCAGCCATCACCTTCCTGACTAGCTCCTGAACCTGGCCTAGCCACTTTACTATGGTTTCAGGGAAGATATCCTGATAGTCAAGTATACAAAGAGTGGTTTAACACAAGGAGCCATACAAGATCACATACTAATGAAACCCTTCACTGTGTTCTCAGCCTATTCATGCTAAAATGCGCATTTCTACATGTGGTAACAATGGAACAGAATTACTTATGTATAAGATGGGCATCACTGTACTGAAAGGAAATACGGTCTTAATGGGATGAATGCCTATACAACTCATTACTCTTTGTGTAAAGAAAAGTCTATCTTTGTATGTAATAATATCTTTCAAAAAGAAAACAAGAACAAAAAGAAAGAGGTCATATGTCATACTGATTTAATATGCTACTTTTATGCTGTAAGATAACTTTATAATACTGTTTCAGGATTTTCAACAGGCGCAAGTTCAGTCATAAATATTGGCATGACCAACAGGTAACTGCAGAAGCATGGAGCTCCCAGTACTGTCACTGAACACTTTCCAATGGCCTACAAGAATCCTGGAACTCAGCAGGGCTGGCTCAGTGTTTCCCAGAAGTGCAGGAGGTGAGTTTTGTAGCAGCATTATTGCTGTTCTTCCAAACAATGCCATCCATGTGGGGCTCAAAACAGAAAACCTCCCTGTCTCCACTGACTGGGTGCTCAGCCTAGGTCTGTGCCCACCTTCCTTTTTCCTGCTTATCAACGGGAAGTGAAGGGTACAGAAGAGTATGGGATAGCGGAGTACTACCTGCTAGGAGAAGAAAGGCAAAGAGCACAGCCTTCAATTAGATTATTTTCCTCTCCCTTCTGTCCTTCTATCCATCTGCTCATTACTGAAGTGATTCATGACTTGCACAGTTTCTTTTGCCTTGGTTTGCTGGCCTTCAGTAGAGGTTTGATTTATTTATTTATTCGTCTGGCAGTTGCTTATGCCAATGTCAGAAGAGTGCCATTCAGCACCTGGTGTTTCTTTTTCAGCTCCACTGAGGCAACTTTAAGGTCCTTTTACACCAACTGATCTTAATAAAACAGAGAAGTCAAACTGCTCATCTTCTGATGTTTAGGAATAATCAGGTTCTTTACTCTCCAGAAGTGGGGGAAAAAAAAGAACAAATTGCTCTTTGATTATTAAGACCACCTTCATAATCAATGCAGTGTTATAATGAATCCCTATGATCTCGGTGAAAGAACACTGCTTCTTTTGTGAGATTTGAAGTTTCAAACTACTTCCACTGTTTCTATGAAAAGTTTAAATTAGTGTGTAGCCATTATGTCCAACCATAAGCTAATACAGAGATTCAAGAGCACACTTGCATGTTAACTATTTAGCCTCTTAATATCGGCTCACACTTGACGTTTCATGCATATAGGTTACACTGTGAGGAATACACTGAACAGAGTTTGGTCATTTTTTTATTACACCTGAAAATGGACGCACCATTCCTTTATGTTATTAATAGTAAGAATAAAAGATTAAAAGCATTAAAAGGAGCAAGAAAATCTTAAGGGCTCTGGCTGATCTTGTGCTGTCCTTTTGGTAGAAATTTTCACACAGTCAACACAAAGGTTAAAAAACACACACAAAAGTCACACCATTAGGAGAAGAGTGTCTCAGCTATTGTCTAAGAAGAGAAGATTAAAATTGTCAGTGGGGAGGTGTTTCAGAAACAGCAGCCCCTACAAGAAGCCTGAGTAGCAGAAGGAGAAACACTAGGGAACAAGTCCACAGGTATCAAAAAATGTTACAGTCCCTCCGAGTTTTACATACAGCTCAACAATTGCGATTGAGCAGAGCTGCACATACGTAAGTAAAATATGAAATAATGGAGGAAAATCAAGCCTGGATCAGTGATAAGAAAGTCCCACTAGTGTAGGTAAATTAAAATATCATGAAATACAAAAATAGAGTAGATCTATTGGTATCAAATAACATATTTCAGAGAGCACTCTGTGTTAAAAATTACTCTAAAGGAAGAGGTATTGTAAATGTGGTAATTCAAGTATAAGTCAAGTATTTCTTTTTATTTGGGTGAATAACTATGTACAGCTACTGTATACATTACACTAAATAGTTCATAAATTTCATTTAAAAGAGTTCAGTGTCCTAGAAGGAACTATTCCTAGATTTAAAAATGTTGAGCATGAGAAACATCGTAATACTAACTTTAAGTAGTGTTCAAAGGTAGAACGTACATTACATACCCCCTGTGTTTGCATTGGTTTTCCTCCCACTCCCTTAACTTTGAATCCCTGTCATTCAATACTGAACTTCATCTATGCCTTGTATCTGGAATGATGGCTGCTAAACCAGCCCCTGGAATCCAAAGCTTCATTGACAAATGAACTCACAATTGTGTTAAGCGATCATCTTTTTTTTTTACAAGACTGAAGAGAAGTTACAGGAGATGATATTTCCCCCTTCAAGTGTTAATATACATTTAATTAGTAATTTTTGCTTCCATGTGAACAATTTCCTCTCTACTTTTTCTTAATCAGCAAAAAAACAACAAAGAAAAACCCACAGGAGTGGCAGGAACACTAGCTTTTCTCTTGCTGTCATTTAATGTTTCTTGTATAAGTAACATTGGCATATGCTATCATAGCCTCATTTCTTCTTAGGTATTTCGCTGCTTTAAGGCAACTGGGTTGTGGTTCTGGTGTCTACGCATTCGAGGGTTTTACAATATGAAAGACTGTTAGAAGATATGCTTTCAGTGCTGATGTGCAAGAGATCTCTGTCTACCAAGAGAGGCTTCCTAAGGTGAAGCACAACATTCTTTTCAGTGAGAATCTACAATGTACATTAACACCAGCTACAAATGCTGTGACCAGATCTTGTATGTTCTTAGTTGAGCGTGTCTGAAGCACAATACTGAATTTCCTCATGCTTTAAGATTCTACACAACCCACATCTTAGTGACATGATATGCCTCCTGTTTCTCTGTAGCAATTACCTGGTAAAATACAGGGGGTTTTAATTGCAAAATATGTAGTATTCTTTAAATTAGCTCCATTGTAAAATTCATTGCACCAAGACACATCACTTTACCATTTATTGCTACAGGTTTCATTTAGCAGAAAAATTAATTCCTGGCTCCAGAATATTTCACTTTTCAGTATGATCGCTGAGAATCTCTATCCATGCAAACTGTCCTTTCACCATTTGATGCAAAAAGTCTGGTAAGGAGCAAGACTGTTTCCTGCTTTTCATTCCCATTTCATACATGGAGTCTGTTACGTAGTAGAAAGCTTTGTGGTTCACAGACACTTAAAGTCCTCAAAACTACCTTGGATCAATAATGGCCATGTAAACTGCTGATAACTGAATGCCACAGTTTAGAGCTGAGCCAAGTGGTCACCACTCAGTCCCCTGTGGACAACGAATGAAGTACAAAAGCTTCTTTTTCTGGCAGTGCACAAGGAAGGTCTATTCACAATCCAACCAAGATTATACTAGGAAAATTCTGAAAATAAAAGTATCTCAAAACAGTCTTATATACATTTCTTCTAGTACTAGCCTTTCATTTCAGATATTCTTGTATAGACACATGCCTAAATTTAGATATGTCCTTGGAGTTCAATCCAGTTGGCGGCCAGACACGAGCGGTGTTCCCCAGGGCTCAGTACTGAGGCCGGTCTTGTTCAATATCTTTATCAATGATGTGGATGAGTGGATCGAGTGCACCCTCAGCAAGTTTGCAGACGACACCAAGTTGGGCGGGAGTGTTGATCTGCTCGAGGGTAGGAAGGCTCCGCAGAGGGACCTGGACAGGCTGGATTGATGGGCCGAGGCCAACTGTATGAGGTTCAACAAGGCCAAGTGCCGGGTCCTGCACTTTGGCCACAACAACCCCATGCAGCGCTACAGGCTT
>NW_008795695.1:5377676-5378492 GCF_000699145.1 Aptenodytes forsteri
TAGATTGGACGTGAGGAAAAATGTCTTTACTGAAAGAGTGGTGAAACATTGGAACAGGCTGCCCAGGGAAGTGGTTAAGTCCCCATCCCTGGACGTGTTTAAAAGACGTGCAGATGCGGCGCTTAGGGACATGGTTTAGTGGGCATGGTGGTGTTGGGCTGACGGTTGGACTCAATGATCTTAGAGGTCTTTTCCAACCTTAATGATTCTATGATTCTATGATTAAGTCTAGCAATCCTTCGTATTATCTGGCATGTGTCTGCAGCAAAAGACAGATTTATGTGTTTCCTAGAATCTGGGATGAAATCAATAATTTACTAGAATGCCAAACTATTTCAACATTTAAATCCCAAATCTTAACCACATTGCTGGATGAATGTAAGCTTGCTTGGTTGTTTTTTTTTCAAGAGCAGCACTTGAAAAGCCAACAATATTTGGTCACATGAACTTTTTTCTTTCGCTGAGATTTCTGGAGAGATGACAAGAGAGAACAAGGAAATCTAAAGAATATTGCTACAGAATTAAGGCTGTTGGATTAGTTAGGTTATATTATAATACCATAAATCTAAACATTTCTATCTGGAGTTGCAGAAAGAAATTCATTATGAAAAAATCAGTATCAGTTAGAGATTGTTGAGGCTGTTGTGTATTCAAGCTCAGGAGTGATTCAAGCTCAGGAGCGATGCATCCCAACAAAGAGGAAGTCAGGCAAAAATGCCAGGAGGCCTGCATGGATGAGCAAGGAGCTCCTGGACAAACCCAAACACAAAAAGGAAGCCTACAGAGAGTGGAAGCAAGGACAGGTAGCCTAGGAGG
>NW_008795695.1:5380015-5407326 GCF_000699145.1 Aptenodytes forsteri
GGTGGCAAACTTTTTAGCAGGGCCTGTTGCAACAGGACAAGGGGCAATGGTTTTAAACTAAGGGGGTGTAGATTGAGACTAGATGTAAGGAAGAAATTTTTTATGCTGAGGGTGGTGAAACACTGGCACAGGTTGCCCAGAGAGGTGGTGGATGCCCCATCCCTGGAAACATTCAAGGTCAGGCTGGATGGGGCTCTGAGCTCTGATTTAGTTGAAGATGTCCCTGCCCACAGCAGGGGGGTTGGACTAGATGACCTTTAAAGGTCCCTTCCAACCCAAACTCTTCTATGATTCTATGCTTCTGTTGCAGACGGAAGGGAACAATTTTGTTTGGATATTTCATGATTCATTCTTAGTTTCTGTTTTTATCTTTTACAGTTAAGGTTAAAACAAAATATTTGTATAACATACCAAAGATATTTCAAATGGCAGGAATGAATACATAAGACAAGTGAAGCTGGAGACATACTTGCTTGTCATGTACTTAAAATATGTTTCAAAATTAGAGTTGCAATGAAGTGTCACTACATTGTTTGTCACTACATTGTTATGCATGATGTAATCTCAGATGGGAAAATGAAATCACACAGAATTTTTCTGATTTTGAAGAAAATCAGTAAATGACCAGATTTAATAAATACCACTGCAAGACATTGGAAAATATTTCTGCAGGGATACTAAGAATTTTCTCCCTTTGAGTTCTTAAGATTGAAAAAATTCTGCTTACAAAAACTGATAAATAAGTATATTATCCAACAACTAAATAACATTAAAGTTGTTTGCCCATCTTTGGATTATGAAATGGGTTGGAACCTTACAATATTGTTGTGTATTGTAAGATAGCTGTATTAGCCAGTTTGCTTGCTTTCATATCTATGAAAAAGGCCTCTTATCCAGGCATTAGAAATACTAAAATTCAAGGTCATCTTATAACAGATCTTTCAAGGCTGCAGAATGCAAGATTAAACCACAGGTGGTCTTCCATCATAACTACTTGAAGATGAACCAGACTAAGAGGAACTGCAGCTCGCATTCGTCTCAGGAATGCTAAGGACTCTGTCAACTCTCTGAAGAGTACACTGTCCTCATGGAGGAGTATCTTTCCTTCACACATCAGATAGATAAGATGATCAGCTACTTTGAATTAATGGAGCTTTTAATCTACCTGTCAAGATAGGCCCTGGGGTTCTGATGTCTAAAAAAAAACAAACCACAAAACAAAAACGCCAAAGTCTATAGTGGACAGACAGAGTCCCAAAGGCAGTTACATGTCACAGTATGAAGAATCAACACATGTGATCTGAGAGAGGTTTTACATATGTGATGATAATGTGTACCAACTTCAGACACACTATGGCAATCTAGACACATGACAGTTGCTTTCATCAGCTTGACTCTTGCAAAAGTTGGGAACCAATGTTTGTTTCAAAATTACTTCCAGTTCTCTACCCAAATCTACTGCAATTCCAACTGCCTGCTTTGTCTACTTTGTAACACTTTTTATTTTATGAGAATATGAACTACCAAGACTTGTGCAGAAACATTTTTTATATTCAGTCTAAGAATACATTTGTTTGAGTTATGCAAAATATTTTATATATAATATATCATATGGTGCGTAGATATATATTGGAGGCACTATAAAAGTGATTTCTGGTCCTTGGGCAAAAGTGAAAATGTGATAAAGCTTTACCACTCATAAAGTGAGCTGTCTTTCTACATGTAACATGCTGACAATTCCAAAACACAGCTTCCTTCACTAGCATTGAAAGTTGCATATATAGGAATTTGCAGACTCTAATGATCTATTGCATTCAGTGAGAGTACAGGATTTTACCTAACATTTTGTTGCAGTAAAAATTTCCTTAGAAAGGTATTTGTACTCCTTTGCAACAGCTTCAATATAAGGGAAATAGTCACAATATGAATAGTGACAATAAAAAACACCTCAAAATTGTCTACATATACAGCAGAACCTCTGCCCTTTTTACATTTAAATATAGTGCAAATAAAGGCTTATGATAAAAAGAATCCTAACTTTCCTGGTGCTCACATAGTTCTAAGAAGACTCTGCAACTTATTAACATATTAGCAAACCTGATGTCTTTACCTTCTGCGTACGGGTTTCTTAGTTACTGTATACAGCGCAAGTGGAGAACGAAGAGATTTGTCCTCAGGCAGAAGATAAGAGAAGATGTGAACCTTATACAGCCTTTTGCTTGTATTTGATTCAAGCTGTCACTCTTTTCTTTGAGTACTGGCTGTTTGAAAAGTCTGTTAATTGATTTATGCCACTTTTTGGCCAGTATAGCAGGAAAAAGGCAATTAAATATACTATGCTGCCCCCATTTCTAGTCTATGAAATGAGTGTAAAATTCTGAGTCAGTAGCTTCAGCAGAAGCCACAGGAAAAACAAAATTAAAACCGTTCAGTCGTTTCATGGAACAAAGAAAATATTTCTTGTAATGACTTGACAATCCATGACAAGCCCTTTATGAACTGAAGAATCCACTTATTTGTAGAAAGACAGCTTAAAACCTATAAAGCAACTTAATTTTGGAAACAGATTCTTGCCAAATGGAATTCAATGTTCAAACATGCATCGATAAATAGACCTTCTGTAACAGAAAACAAATTACATCTCCTGAATCAAACAAGGGCGTGGGCATAATGTCCAGCTGGCTTTTTTTGTACTCTAGGATATTTTTCTGAAATATGAAGCAGGATCTCAGACTGCTGCAAACTTTCAGGATTCATTCAACTGCCAGAAACAGTGGTAATCAAGAAAAACTGCTGTACTCTTCTAGCACATTTCAACAAACAGAAAAAACAGTTTAAAATTTATGTAATCTGATGATTTGCATATATTAAAAAACCTTATGAATTTTGAAGCTACACATTCCAAATTAATTGGCATCAGGTTAGCTTCAATTTATGCGTCAAATGCATTATATGAGCATGCTATGAGCCAATACCTTGAACTTTACAAAATCTGCCTTCGACAGCTGGAGCAACTCCTCCAAAGTCTGTATTGCTGCTGATCTATTAAATTATTTTCTTCTTTTTCCTTGCTCTTGAAGAAGACAATGAATTTCTCCAGCTGGCAGAGAGTGCTGTTGTCACATTACTTATGACATTCATTGATAAAGCTTCAGATTGCTGAGCTGCAGTAGGCCAGGACTGATTAAGCTGATCAAACCAATGTTTGCTTCTGCTCATATTAGAAAACAGATAACAACTGTTAGCATTGCAGTTTCTCTTCTTTTACGGAATAACCCCCTGCAACTGTACAGGCTGAGAGCAGACAAGATAGAAAGCAGCTTTGCAGAAGAGAACTGGGGAGTCCTAAAAGTGAGCAAAAGTCAGCAGTATGCTCTTCTGGTGAAGAAGGCCAACCACACACTGGGCTGTATTAACAGATTGCAACCATTAGGTTACAACAGTAACTTCAAAGGAAGTTTCTTCATCAAAACTTATTTCGCCTTTTCTTTAGGGGGAAAAAAAAGCTGCTTAATGAGTATCTTAAACTTTGTAACTTTGTAACTTCTCATGCTTAGGGTAACTTTGCATTCATTTTCTCCCACAGACTAATGGGAAAGCATCAGACACTGCTCACAGAACACTTCTTAAAACACTTTAAAAAAAAAACAAACTAAAAAACCCCACAAAACAACTTCCTTATCTTCATTTAATACGATTCCATGATTATCTACACGTTGAAGAATCAATTCTGACAGAACACAGGGGAACATACACAGAAGCAGAGGATGCAACAGTTGCTGTCATGTTTCAGTGATGCTGTTATTTTTATTTGTATGAGTCCAGCCATGGTGATAAACTATCAGTCAGCTACAGGCAAATATGCACATTGAACATCCTTTAAAAAATGACAGCTACAACCAACGCTAGTTGTATTGAGTAAAATTAGGACAAAGTTAGGATTTTGTTAAATTTTGTGCACACCAGGATCTGCAACATTGCAGCTGGTATGTCCTAGGAAAATCAGAATGATTGATACTTCTTTTTTAACCTTTATCTAATAGGTACGCATGAAACCTTTCTACTGCAATCCTGAACTTACATATAACAATAACTCGTCAGCAAATCTTTCAAACAAATATAGTTTCTAATGAGCATTAATATTCTGAAGGGAAATAGTCTGACATCAGGTTTTACTGCTAAGCTCTAGAAAAAAGATGCCAACAAACTACTATTCATTTGCAGATCATAATTTTTCAGAATTTGTGCCAGCACTTGTATCATAAATCTGAATTTCTAATTCACCAGACTGAGTGCTATAGGAGTTACTCTTAACTGTACTGCACCGATGACATATTAGTTTCAGTCACCTCATATCAAGAGACTAGTAAAAGCTTTTAAGAGGATATTAATGCATTAGCTGGAGAGAAACATGACCTTAAGCGTTAGACACATCATCCTTGCAACTATGGGACTCAAGGTGATTACTTTCCCAGTAATTTATCCAAGAAGAAAAGTGTTTTTTTTTTTTAAAAAAAGAAGGAAGCAACCACAGTCAAGTTAGGAAAGTCTGACCTGAAAAGAGAAAACTGTAAAAAGAAAACATGACTATCAGTGAGCAATTTCCGTTGATGGAACATTTTTATGCTACTGTGTTGTCTGCTATGTAGTGGCAATTTCTGAAGTATCACTTCCTCACATAAAGATTACTGAGGTCCTCGTTAGATTCCTGCTAGTGTAACATTTTTGTGATTTGAGACCACTAAGCCATTACTGGTTTAAAATGGTGTTGCCTCAGTATAAGGCATAAGGTGTAAGTAATCTTTTACTTCTTGTTTCTTAGCTGCAACATTCAAACATGCTAAAGAGGTACACTGTATCATCACAAATAAAAAATGTCCTTAGGAACAAACAGAACAAATTGTTCCAGATCTCCATTCTCTTCATTCCTAACGCCTATTCATTTTGTAAGTGGTGTTAATTCATAATTCGTTCAAGTAGTGGTAAAGCAATATTAACAGAACGTATTTTAACTGCTTCTGTTTATCTCAGTTGGTCTAAACTAGAGAAGAACTTGGCAAGCATAAATAAAGAAGCGATAGAAAGAAAGAATAAGTTAGTTAACTGAAAATGAGCTCTCTGCAGGTTGGATTTTTTTAATAATTTTACAACAAGACTGTAATTCCTCAGGTTTCCTAATTCTATACACAGTGAGATGTTACTGGCTTAAAAGTTTATAAAGCAATCTGTTACTTCCCTTTCTGCTCCAAGCTATAGCACGATATCCACTCTGAGAAACAAAATACAATTTCTTTTCATAAACAACATCACTTAATGCCACAATTTTTTTTGAAGTGTGGGGAAAAGTGGAGAAGATAAGAAAGGATTAAATAATCATTCTTATAATCATTCTTCTGCCATCCAAGTGCAACTACTAAGTAGCCTATGGGATACAAATTCATGCAATAGAAATAGAGATAAACTACATAGTACCAGTAATATAAACTGGATGTATTCTACAGGAGGAAAGGAATGGTCGTATCTATTGATTAATCATTTGATTACTGAATTCATAAGGTGGAGCCATCTCAGTTGTACTGCGCGAGAAGTAAGGAGAATGGATTTGCACTTCATGTGTTGGATTAAGCTTTGAAGGTACTGATTCAATGCCTTCTGTCACCCTTCTTGTATCTGTATACATTGCCTCAGAAGGTAATCACAGAATTTCAATTCCTCTCTAAACCTGTTACATTTATCGCTTTTTGCTTTCTTCCTGTGATGAATGTTTAGATAGTAACTCTGCAAACATATTGGGAAGTCAGTAAGTTTTCTCACTGAATCATTTTTAAAGTGTATACTAGATCTCTCAACACTTTCTAAGAAATGACTGTTTCTTACCATATTCATGTAGTACCCTGTGGTTTTAACTGTATAGAAACATACATTTGTCAGTGATACAGAAGCACCTGAAAATAAGTGGTTGTAGGTATCAGTCTTTTTAACATTCCATTTACATCTGCAGGAGTCCAGAAAGCTTCTAGAGTTTCTGGCAGCACCATTGGAAGATGACAAACTCATTCATAATCTCCAGGATATGCCAAATTTTGACAACTACTCAAATACAAAAATATTACTTCCTTTCTTGATTTCTCTAATGAAGGTATGCATTAAGAGGCTCTATGTTAGAAAGAATAACTACCTTCTGGCCACACTGAGAGGGTGTATGCTAGTCACTCATTGCTGTGGCAACTGAAAAAAAATAACATATTTAACAAACACCGTATGTAGAGTTTTATTGTTCTTTAAAATGTATATTTTTTTCATTGATTGAAGGACAGTATATTTTAGTGACTTTTTATATTTTTTCAAAGAAGAGTTTCTCAAATTGCCCAATTATTATGTAATTAGAAGCTTCCAGAGATGTCTGTGAGAGAAAAGACATGATTTGGGGCCAAGAACCTAACGCTCAAATGGAAGCATTTAAATGAGGAGCAGAAAGTGGATAAACAAGCCTTAGAAGGAATGGAATACATTTCTTTGGGACTACGGGTGGTTCTAAACTCTGTTATAAAAAAAAATCCATACCTTCATGGACACAGTGGGCATAGACTTCTCTAGACCCTTTGTTTTTTCATTTTAGCTTAGTCACACTTATTTTCTGTGTTTAAGAAGCCAGCTTTTTTTTTTTTTTTTGGGGGGGGGGATGAGGGATATAAAACTCTTTGGGCTTTGTGGGTTTTTGGGTTTTTTTGTGGACCTCACTATAACCGTTGAACAGACTCAGAAATCTGTCCAATTAGGGACACTAAAGTACTTCTGTACTTCAGTGGAATTTTTACCATTTCTGGCAGGCTCACGATAGGTGTCAGCTGACCAGCTTTGACAAAATTTCTGAACTAATTTCGTTTCCTTTCTAAATGTAGAAACCTTTCCTATTAGGACCGCAAGAAAACCACTTGTAATTGTTCCTGGATTCTCAATTTATAATCCTGAGCCTCAGCTATCTGATAAAGATATATTCCAGAGTGCTCTGTGGCTTTTAAGAGCTTAGCAAGTCAAGAGCTAGGACCTTGCAGATAAGGCTCTGCCCCTATATTCTTCACTCTAGTGAGAAAGGAGAAAAAACAACTGAAGTTTCACTTCAACAAGAAAATCACAGACCAACAGGAAAACAAACACAATCAACAGCTGCTGTCAAATCTAACAGGAGCAGATCACTAGTAAAATCAGGTAGATACTTATTATGGTAAATCTTACATAACACCATACGTAAATAATTTGATGAATTGTGTGATCTTGTCTTCTCATGAAAATAGATTTGACCCTTGGCACTGACTTTTATGTAAAAACTTCAGGTGGTTTTTAGTATCAACTCCCTAAGGAATTACAGTTTAAAGACATTTTTTGTGAACATCATTAGTGCCTAATAGATATGTTTCTGATCTACCAAATAGATGTTTTTATTTCTCTCAAACTATCTGAAGTCACCTCTGTATGTTCTTTAGTTTTACTTAACTCTGAGCAAAAAGATATTTCAATTTATTTCTTGTAGTGTATTTTCATGAAACTAGTTGCACCAAGCAACGGGAGGAAAGCAATCCTTCTTATGTTTAAATATAACTTGATATAGGTGAGTTTGTGTGCAAGGAATGCAGTGTGATTTCCCTTGTGGCTCATAGCCTTTCATCCTCTAGGGCTCATGTTTGTGTTTTTCAGTGAGTACAGAATTAATGCACATAAATGCTGGGGAGAAATTATTTGAAAAGCACAGAAAACACATAACCAGGTGGAGCATGACTGAAGTATATGTACAGGATTTGAAATATTATCTTCTACCTCCAAAGAGAGGCAATGTTTCTACCATGGCTATGGAGCAATTATTTTAAGATCTGTTTTTTATGCGAGTGGTAACATCACAGAACAAAATCTGTCTTAATGAGATGCAAAACAAGTGTCTCAAATTTGAAAGTTATATTAAAACAAAACACTAATAAAATTATATTGGTCTCACTATTGTTACCACACAATGCGTGATAAAGCCACATTGTTTAGAAAGCTCCATAAAATGAAGATTATGAAGCACCTGGAAGGTTCCTTTACATATAAAGACATAATCCCAAATTCAATAGGCATGTATTGCTTAAATCGTTATGTATTGCTTAAATTGTTTCATAGAGTTTCAGCTGTAGCTTCTCAGGGGTTTTAAGGGAAATAGTGAAGTATTCTCAGAATTTTGTACAGGAAGAAAACTTCATGCTACTTTCACTTTTTTGTTTCCCATTTCTGTGTTAGTTTGGTAAACAAGAAAAAAATATGAAGGAAAAGAAGCCACAGCAATCCACATATGATACTCTGCTAGCCTTAGGTAAACTAACCGTCTGTCTAAAAGGCTGTATAATGCATTTATATACAAGTATAAAATGCAATTTAAAAAATAATCCCACTGACAAGAAGGAAATGTCAGAAGATATGTTTAGAGAATCATGAATAAAACAGAGGACTGCTTCATCATGTCTGACAATCCACTTGAGGAACTATTTCAAAATCCGAGTAAGTCTTAAACTCTAGCCTTTTTGCCCTATGTTCCTTAAACATCCCAGTGAATCTCAAAGTCAAGGACTGTAAACTAGAGAAAAAAAAAGAACATAAGCTAAACATAGCCACCACTTAGGAGGAAAATTATATTGAGAAAGGACATGGTATATGCATCATGAAATATGAATAATCAGAAATTCTATTCTTATAAAACATCTGCAGTTTTCTTTAAAGTATAAAAAACATTGATCATTTCTTTGCTATCACTACGCTAGGCAGTTCAGTTTTTTTATAGAATACCAGCTAAAGTTGAGATTATATCTTCAAATTATTTTCTACAGAAGTTACTAAAGTTGTACTTCAGAGTGCAGCAGTCTAGTTCAGGAAGTGCTACTGCTGATAGGAGTCGCAGTGAAATTAGCTTAGTCTACAAATATACTAAACCCCCTACACACATACCTCAATATCAAATGTACCATTAATCAACTATATTCAGTTCTTGGAAATGTTAGACTGCCTTATTCAGTTTTACTGGCCTCAATAGCAAAACAAATTATTTATTGATGACTGATGTTAGCAGGAATGATATTTCAGTGGAAAGTATTCACATGCAAAATCCTGTGCTCCAGAACGAGTTACCTCCTAGCAACATAGGGATGAGCTAAAATTTGTTAGAACATCGGTATTTTTTCCTTCTGCTTAGTTTTGACTCTATGTGCTGAAAATTAATCTAAACACTGCCCCTCCAATTCATCATAAATTACATTTAACAAGGAAAAAAACATCTGTGTAATTAAGGATCACATCTGTAAAAACCTTGCCCAGTCTGTATTAGAGATAACTGCATTCTTATAGGCTAAAATAAAAGTTGACTTCGCTTCTTTTGAATGAAGGAAGAAAAAAAAACCTAACAAAACAACCCACCTTTGCATTTTGTATTCTACTGAAAACTGGAAGTGAAGAAATAAGTCCAAGGGTAGGATTCTTACTACTTCCTTAGGCTTCAAAACTAGCAAACACATGTACATACCTCACACTTAACATTTGGGGAAACATTTTTACTTTTGGAAGAATAAATAATTCATTAAGGTTTGGCAATTGTTAACATTACTTGAGGTTTTGGTTGTTTTTGTTTTTTTTTTTTCTTTGACCGCTTGGTTGAATAGGCAGGTGCTCAGGAGAAAGATTGTGTTTGGTTTAATTTTTGATTAAGATTTACTGCTTCTGTGTTGCTCAAAACCACATGATTTGTCTGGGGAAATATTCCTTGGATGATCAGCCACCTGAATGTACCTATTTCTCTAAAATAATGTCATTGGAAGAGAGTTTTTAGTAATTTATGTGAGTGAAGGAACGTGCAACCTGACCCCTAAATCTCATCCTGGAAACCCTGTGAGGTGAGTCACAGGTAAGTAAATGGGATTACAGAGTGTGGGTCCCTATAGGTTTTACAGGAATCAAGAATGATGATTAACATATGTGCCCCATGTTTCTTTACTGGCTAAGCTGTTGGTTTGTTTGTTTGTTTGTTTGTTTGTTTTGGCCACAGTTGGAATAAGATCTTTAAATGCTGATATCTGAAGTGTTTTATTTTGTCTTTAAGAGGATCCAGTCTCTCTATAGAAGAAGCGCAAATAAAACACGGTATTTTTGTCACATCACATTTCAGTCAGATTCACATTTTTTACCCTTCTGAACTGATTTTTGAAAAAAGGTTAAATATGTTTTATGCTTTTACTGTGCTAACTGAAACAAAACCAAATTTGAGCCATTAGCAAGTTACGAGAGACTATCCAGAGAAATTTCACAAGGCTTCTGACTATGGAAAAATATTTTCTTTTCTGTGTATTCCATGTGTGATCACCAGTCAGTGGCAGACATTCAAAACAGATGTCCACAATTAGCAATCCCACAATTCCTGGTTGGTGTCTCTTGATGCATTTATACTGACATGCAGCTACTGACTCAAGAGTTGATTTCAGGTCAAATTTACCACTTGTATACATTGTTTGCTGAATAGTCTCAGGGCTTGCTTGAGTAATCTAGCTAGTATTCCTGGGGAAAACCTATGCTTTTTCCAGAACTTGAATATCTTCCTTGCTACCCAGTCCAACAGCTTTCTGTTAGCCTGTTTTCCATTGCAACTCCTGTATTGGATCCATATCTAGCAGACAAAACAGCCTGGTGTATTTCCTAGGAAGACCTTGACTTCATCTGTCAAGATAATGTGCACTTTGTAGCCAGCCTGACTTTGTTTGCCTACTGAATGAAAGGAAAGAGTAAATCTTGAGAATGGCAAGACCTTCAAGTCACTCAGGTGATGTTTTTGTTTAGGAAATCTGATTCAACTACCACTTCAAAAGTATCTGAGCTAACTAGTTCAAAGCTAGTTTAAACAGCCTGTGAACCAATATTCTTAGGGTACGCCACTAAAATGTGGTCAGTCTGGTTGCTCAGAACCTTGAAGTAAGAATTTGTTATCATGGGCCTGATCACATCTCATGACTATTGATATAAATTATGTTTGTGGGGTGAGGAGTTGGGTTTTTTATATGTCTTTGGATAAGACTATGAGACTATAAGCACCTCAGTAGAACAGAGAAATTACTGCAGTTTGCAGAAATATACCCTTGCTAACTTACCCTCCCTTCTCCACACTTTTCTTCTGCTTCCATATTTTCAGTAATTACATAAAAATATACATATAATAGACATTTTATAGTCAAGATATATTAAGGGAAATTTTATTTTGAATTCTTACTCATATAATACTTGCCTTGACAAAGTATCACCAGTGAATATTAATTTAAAAACAGTTCCTAACAAGTTAGAAACATACCTTTAGAAACATTACTTCATCTGTTTTATCCCCCTTTATCTTATCCCTACACTATACTGAATTTAGTTTCCCCTGCCCTCTTTTACTCTCTTCTGGTGGTGAATGGCCTCTGGAAAATACTGGGTGTGGATAGACTTCCTTGCTCACTAGGGAAGAGAGGAGTTTTCCCATCCCAAGAAGTGTTGGTTGTTATTGTTCCTCACACCCTTCTGAATCACATAAAGTAACTCTCTGCTTTTCAATATCAGTCTTTTCAACACAGGACAAGTGAAAAAAAGTACCTAAAATCATGCCCTCTACTAAAAGGCACAGAAAGTACCATTTACCAGGCACATGGATAAACTCCACCCTTGACATCTGACCATAAATCTTTGATTTCTGTGGGAAATAGTGAGGCATATTATATACAGTAGACATAAAGAGCATCACTTTTGCCCCTCAGCAAAGTCAGTTTATTGTGAGGTTATTGCTTCTTCATGCTTTCGATTAAGTTCTGCATGTTCATCCCTGTCATTCAGAGGGACTCATCAGTTGTACAGGCAGATTGCATGCAAACTGAACAATACAGAGCTTTTTGCATGATAAAATAGGCAAATGCTAGCCATCCCCCATAAAATATAGGAGGGTGTACATGTATTTTCAGGTGGACAAAGGGGACTCCACCTATCTCCATTTGGGATTTATCACTAGCCTCTTTTGTATTCATTCCAAAGATGGAAAATAAATTCATATGAAACTCATAGGAGTTGTTGTTAAAGTGGTTTGCTGGTTTGTCTTCAGATCATAGAGTTGTCACAAAAATACTGGAGGGAATGCCAATACAATATTCAGTTGTCTAAAGCTAATATTTTAAAAATATAATCATAATTTTGATAGTGAAATTACTTGTGATTTGAACTGTACAATAGACACATTCTCTGTGAAAGTTACATGTTGTATTCGTCCTATTGCTAAGAAACAAGGCCCATCCTTTCCTTTGAACAGGATTTTTCTTCTAAAAATTATTCCTATAGATTTGACACTTACAGTAGATTAAATACATAACAGAGGGTGTACAGTAAGGGAAAGAAAACAATATTGATGCAACTATTCCCTCTTCTCTTTCTTCTCTCTTTTTCTAGAATACCTGTAGGGTAGGGAGGGAATGGAAACAGTGTAAGAATGTTTTTGCCAGAATTTCTATCAAAGAACCCATTTTACACCTGCTCAGGAAGTGAAAGGATGATGTGAATGCATTTTCTCTGAATTTTACCTCTGAGCATGCCGAAAAACTCAAGAGTTTCTTAAAAAAGGTGTGTTACACATGGATAAATGTTTGTCCTCAATTCTAGGGCAAATCTCTTTCTACAATGTTTGAGCTATAGCACAGTCTCAATGAGAGTGAGATCATTACCCAAATTCAGGATTTATAACATTAAAAATATAGTAAATTCTACATTTTTAAAACCCCAAATAACATACTGATATTTAAGTAAATTCTAGACAGGCACTTTGTGCATGTATTTATTTCCTTACACCTAATTCCTTGCTTGTTCTGTACAGTCCATCAATATTTTCCTGTAAAATATACCTGATCCTAGCCACAGCCAAAGCTTCTACAAGAAATTAAATACACTCAGTTTCTTTAACATGTGTTCTTCCCTTACCCCCAGCTATTATTATGCAAACTCAAGAGTAAATACTTTCTTGTATGAAAGTACTTACATTTTAAAGTGGAAGGTGTGATAAATCCTCAAAGATTTGATGGTAAGTTGTTATCAGGAGTTGAGTAGATGGCAGCAAATACATCCATAACTAGGATGAAAACTAGAATGTTAAACATTCACACATCAAATAATTTCTTCATTTCATTGAAAGTAATTTGGATACTTACCAAAAAATGTTGTTACATATATACTGTGAGAGAACATATTCTAAGTAACAAAGGGGAAAAAATTAATTCCACAAAACAGTTGCAGAGGCCCAGGGTAAATACAAACCAAGTGTGATCTTATTCAAGCATCCGAGTTTTGCTGTTCTCAGAAAAAGCAGTTCTTGTTTATAAAAAAAAGCTATTGATTTATGCTAAGCTAATTCTAATATTTGGAAATATTTTCGAGTTGTGTTTTATAAAGCTCTCCCACACAGTCAAAAGACAGCCTACCATCCCCTCAAGTCCTCATTTAATAATTACAAATTAGCTGCCTCTTCTGATTTAGTTCACATTCTCCCCATTTTCCCATACTTAACATTAACTGCAGTTGGCTTACAGAAAATGAATGCTTTGATCACTCACTCGTCTAATTTGATCAACAAACGGCATTTTGGATAGCTAACGTGAAAAATACCACTGTAAGTGAAACCCACCCTTTGAACTTTAGCACACATTGCTACTTGCTCACTTTTATTTTCCCAGGCTTCTGTAGATCTTTTTTTTATGACAAAAGCAGTACTGAAGAACTGTGACTTCCACTTATTATTTCAGAAGGTGTGTCGGGACAAAGCCGGACATGGAAACTTCTGCTTTTTGGGGGGAGGAGAGGGAAGGGGTGTTATTTTTTTCTAAGGTGAGAAACAGGTCTCAAACAATAAACTTTATACAGGAAAAATTATTCATCTCTGATACTATTCCAGGGAAAGGGAGTGCTAAGCCTGAACATGCTAGAGGAAGTTTTATATATCTCATTGACCTCCAACACTCTTATGAGAAAGTGTCATTCAACAACCTTGCTTGCTGGCTCATTTACTCTTTTCTGAAGGAACTTGGAAAAGGATCCACCAGCATTGCTTATTAGGAAGCATTTTATTCCAAAGGAAAAGGCAAATCAGGTTTTACCCATTGAAATTTCCTTTGCCAAAAAGATCAAATCCTGACTTGTTGTATTGCCTCAGAGAAGATAAATTGCACTCCCTACCCTGCGGTAAAGGACACATTAGCAATTGTCCTATTCAAGTACATGTGAATATATATGTAGTTACATGAAAAAGAGATCTTTTATTTGACAATGTTCCCATATTCATAACATCCAAGCCCTTCATAATTTTTATTTCATTCCTCTATTTTGAAAGGGTTTAGAGATACCTAACAAAGGTATAAGGGTCTAAGTCCAGGCTCACATTAGCATTTAGTCTTCTAATGTCCATAAAAATCCATGGCAACTAGGTACTAAAATAACTGTCGTCTGAGCCTAAATAACTCACCAAAGAGTTAGAAAGGAAGTCTGTGGCAGAACAGGGAATCAGTTCCAAGTCTCAAAAAACCAATATCTCATGTACATTTCTTTCAGCAGTAGTTTCAATTTAAGCAGCTGCTTGGCCCAATTGTTTCTTTCCTATCTCCCTCCCCTGCAAACATCACCTTTTCTCTTATGCCAGTCCAAATATTAGTGTGGTGCTTGGTAAAACAGACCAGGGAACAGACACCTGATGACATGATCCATATATGCTCCAGGACCAGATAAAAAATGTTGCTAAATCAAAGCCATTTTAAGAAAGACTATAATAGATAAACATTGTTTTAAAAGAGACAGACACAAGAGACAATTCTAATGAGAAAGCAACGAGTTTCTCACTTATACAAATATTCTTCACCTGGTTTAGAACTATTGTTGGTAACAAAATGCTCGAAAAAAACCTCAAAAAACCACCAGTCAATGAGTAGATTTGCAAACAGTGGAGTTGCAAAATCATGATCTACTTTTACTACGGTAGGGCTGCCAAAACTAATTTGAGGAGTTCAAACCACTTATCTCGATTTAGATTGTCCCCTTCAAAAGCTGGTATAACTATGTTTATCCTATTTCTAACTGAAGAATAACAAGTTCTATAAATTATGGATAAAACTACATTTGGGCACGTTAGAATCTCTCTTTCTATTTCCACTCCCTTTTTCCAGTCTCAATTGCTTGGTCCACTCCCTACTTTGTTTTCACCAGTTCATATCTTTAAATCTGTTTCCTGCCTTCCTTCAGCATTCTCTGTCCTCCCCAGGAGATAATCACCTTATTGGAAAGTGAACCAATAGTATTGAAGTGAATACTTTCAAAGATCCACAAAGGTTAATATGGCCTGAAACAAGAAAAGCAATTTGGTCACTCCCAATAATATTTGTTACATGCTCACACTACTGAGATACAGTTTTTCATTAGCACTAGGAACCTTCTATCCACCAGGTTGTACACCTGAAACTACATCTTAACAACATTCCCAACCTACCTGCACCCTCTGCAATAGTTTAGGAAGATCTAGACTAAGCAGGACTTTACAACATTAGTAACCACAAGTTTTGAAAGAAAACTTTAATCTTTGCATCAGAATGATGTGGTAGCATTTAAAACAGATCCAGAGAAAGACACACAAAAGCATTAAACAAAAATGTGTCAGTCTGTCAATCAATCTATCCCAGTCAAACAACAGTTGCAATACTACTACCACAGCATTAATCATATAACAATTAATCAAATCCACTTTAGATGAATTCTGAAACTGATTTTAAATTGAACCACATAGTGAAGATAGCCTACACCTCATATAGTCCGAAATGTAGTTTACTCCCATATTCAACTGAATACTTTCTCTAAAATATTAATTTTGTAATTGCTTCCTATTGCATAGTCTGGGAAACACATATGTAAGAAAGGAATTGTAGAGCACACCAAATATCTTATTTTTTAAACACATTTTTTTTTTTTTTTTTTTTTTAGAAGAGGTTTGGCTGGCAAAAGTGTTAAATGCTTACATATCTATTTGTGTGGCTTTTGGTTACTTGTCACAAGCAATGCATCTAACTATTCAAAGCTAGCAACAAACCCCCCAAAACAGGATTTTCTCTTTCCCTTCCTGGCCACAACATACAAGATTCTTAAATTCAGCTCATTTGTCTGTATAACTTCCCCATAGAAAATAAAGCTGTTGCTTTGCTATGATATTAGATAATTAAGAAAAGATTTTTGGGTTTTTTGGGGGTTTTTTTTGTTTGTTTGTTTGTTTTTCTCTTCTTGGTTTCTTCCCATATCTGATCTTTACTGACAAATTAGTTGCTCACTTAGCTTTCTCTAAGACACACTGTAAGGTTTTCTTAGCTAACCATTTCTTGACTCAACTTTCTGAACAGTAGATTTGTTAATGTGAAGGACTTGATAACTCAAACAGTAGTAAAAAAATAAATTGATTTTGGTATGATGCATTATCATAAACTGAATAGGCCACAAGTAAGCAAAATTGCACCTCTGACAAACTGGCTATCAAATGCTGATTAGCTGTCAGCTTCATTCTTCTAAGCAAAACAGGACATATGGTAACAGCCTTCAGGCCTGCATTATTTCATTTGTATAATAGGAGGTCTATAAAGTCTACCAGAAGAAAAAGGAGAATTGGTATTACAGTTTTATTTTTAATAGCTGAAAATTAGTTGCATTATTGTGAATGCTACGATAATAATTTTCCTCTGGGTCAGACAGGTTTCTCAAGGACGTAGAACTGTAAAACAGCTATCCCTAACATCATTAACAAATCATTACTATTTAACTCAGTTTCTTCCATGGAAGAATTATTTTCTCTCTGCTGCACATATTCTCACATCTTTCAGTGTACAATATTCAGTCATCTCAGAAGCTGATGCATTTTCTTTTCTTTTTTTTCTTTTTGCAGGATGAATGTTTCATGCCTATTGAACAAGTTTGGTAAAAACAACCAACAAAACGCCTGCACCCGCTTAGTGCAAAGGGTAGGAATCACCAGGAAACCATTCATAGAGATGAGCTTATTAGCAAGAACCTGCACCATGGCAGAGAATAAGGATCCTGAACATTTCTAACCTGTATCTGACAGCAAACACCCAGAAAAGATAGGAGCCAGCTGGAGGTAAGAGGATGACATAGTTCTAAAAACACCCTAATCTTTTGCCAACCCAAGTTAAAGCACAGTGTGTAAGCATATGTGAGGTATCTAGGGAACAGTCTGCTGGATAGATCTGGCTTCCTGATACCACCCCAGACTATTTCAAACAGGCAAGAACATGAAATAATCTGGCCCACTATACATGCAGTGACTGTATCCACAGTTAAATAACAGAGGGTATAAAAACGTACCTCAGATTTTCTGCCAGCTAATAACTGACATATGATTCCATCCTGTGTTTTCCTGAGGGAATTGGCACTTCATTTGTCAAAGGCAGCCCCCTTTTATAACCAGTATTTTGAATGTCCAAACTTTTCCACACACATATATTGTAGAAAAGTAAGAAGAGGCTACCTATTTTATCTTACCCTGTAGGTAAATTCTCCTAAATGAATGAACTAAAGTTTGAGATAACACATAAGAGTTTGGACTCTTAGTCAGGTATCAGACTATATCAGATGCTAAAAGGCTTGGAAAAGAAGAGGTATCTTAGAGGTCTTTTCCAACCTCAATGATTCTATGATTCTATGATTCTATGCCTATTGAACAAGTTTGGTAAAAACAACCAACAAAACGCCTGCACCCGCTTAGTGCAAAGGGTAGGAATCACCAGGAAACCATTCATAGAGATGAGCTTATTAGCAAGAACCTGCACCATGGCAGAGAATAAGGATCCTGAACATTTCTAACCTGTATCTGACAGCAAACACCCAGAAAAGATAGGAGCCAGCTGGAGGTAAGAGGATGACATAGTTCTAAAAACACCCTAATCTTTTGCCAACCCAAGTTAAAGCACAGTGTGTAAGCATATGTGAGGTATCTAGGGAACAGTCTGCTGGATAGATCTGGCTTCCTGATACCACCCCAGACTATTTCAAACAGGCAAGAACATGAAATAATCTGGCCCACTATACATGCAGTGACTGTATCCACAGTTAAATAACAGAGGGTATAAAAACGTACCTCAGATTTTCTGCCAGCTAATAACTGACATATGATTCCATCCTGTGTTTTCCTGAGGGAATTGGCACTTCATTTGTCAAAGGCAGCCCCCTTTTATAACCAGTATTTTGAATGTCCAAACTTTTCCACACACATATATTGTAGAAAAGTAAGAAGAGGCTACCTATTTTATCTTACCCTGTAGGTAAATTCTCCTAAATGAATGAACTAAAGTTTGAGATAACACATAAGAGTTTGGACTCTTAGTCAGGTATCAGACTATATCAGATGCTAAAAGGCTTGGAAAAGAAGAGGTGTATTCTGTGTTAGGTGTGGTAAAAGAAACAGAAAATAATTTCTGGCCTCAAGAAACTCGGTCTCATTGCTTAACACACAGTAAGGGAATGAGACAAATAGAACAAAAGAGAGAATTTAAGACAGTAAGGAAACATTCAAGTGAAAAAAAATAGAAGAAAGAGGAAAATAACAGGTCACCACTTGCAGAAAGGATGCCTCTGTATTGTTAAACATAATAATATAAGTGATGGTAGTGAGGGGGATTGCATCATTTTTCCTCAAGGGCAGATTTAAAAATGAGTAAAGCAGTGGCTTTATGAGCAGTGAGATCCTCAGGAGAGAGTCCAGAAAGCTGACAGGTCCTTCAGGTAAAATGGTTGAAGGATTTTGACCAAAGCCTAATGGCAAAGTTCTACCTAACTGCATCACAAGGTTGGGACCCTGAAAAAAAATCATATCATCAGAGTTGAAAAGTAGGAGTGTAATCACATGCATTTTACATGTGTTTAAGAATGAAAACAGGAAAAAAAAAAGCTATAAAGGGGAAAAATGGCAATAGTCACAGTCTGAATTATAAGTTGACAGTACTCAGTACTTCACCAACACTCATCTTAACAGAAACACTCATCAAATGCTGGTTATTCAATTTTGGTTGTAAAAGTAAATATTGGGATGGGGTATTAGCATGGCAGCCAGCTAAGACCTGCTAGAGTAGGTACTCAGAAATCTGAGATATCCTACCTTTACTGTGCAAGGATGTCTGTGTTGCAACTCAGAAAAGGGGGAAAGGGAAGAGAAACGGTGATAAGAAAATAATTTGTTCCATCCTAAAAACAGAGGCAGACCATTTTAGTTTTGCACTCTGAAGGAAGCAAGGCTGCATCTGAAATCCTCCTGAGAAGATGGAGAGTTGTTCTTTTCCATCAGCTGAACGTTCCCTAGTGTATTTCATGGTCAACTGTGCAATACAAAGAGAGAAGAGCTCCTATTTAATAGGAGAAAGCAACTATGTTAAGGTACAGACATAGGCATGCCACAGCAGTAAGAACAGTAAATCCAAATACAAAGCTTGATCTTGAAGCAGTAAAACAAAGACCAGAAAGGACTAGTGAATCATGCTTAGTTAAATGAATTTATTTGAAAGTACTTTGTGACAGCAGTGACTTGAAGGCTCAGAGCTTTACATGAGCCTACAGTATGTGATAGAAGATCTGTGCGGCAAGAACCAGCTGTGTTAAGATTTGTACATTCACATGCATTTGTCTGCTGAATAAGAAGACATACATCTTTCCTGTTTGGCTGTTCAGTAACTTCTTACTGCTCCTGAACAATTGTTGCCTCTCCCAGTTGACACTGTGTGCATCACAAAGATGTGCAACACTTTGCTGTTACTTAGGGATTAAAATATGTAAGTTCAGACATTATTCTGCTTCCTCCACAGCTGCAAGTAACACTTTTCCATTAGCTTTTTTTTTTTCTGCACAAGTGATGGTTTTAATGTTCTTACCACACTGTAAACACCCAGCTTACAAAACAGAAGGATGACTAAAATGGTGACTACAGCTCTTTGCAATGAGAAGTAAAGAAAAGACTACATCTGGAAGAACATGATGAAGACATTCCTCGTAAGGAACTCTCAAACAAAGAGCATAAAATTTAACTCAGCCAGGATGAGAGAGGTTTTAAATATCAAGTGTGATTGCCTTTTTTTTTTTTTAAATGCCTTACTTTTAGGGTGATTTTAAAGTTATTTTGTTTAATATATATCTCTCTCAATATGTGGATCAGTAGTTCAGTACCTCCTTTCATGTTTAAAAAAGAAACTTTGCATTTCTTTTTAATATTTTAATAAATGCAAGCTTAGAACAAGGTCAAATATTGCCTTCGGAGATATGTGTCTTGAAAATCTTAAAAATCTCAAATTTTCAGAAAAAATGGTCTTCATATAGATTTTAAAAGCCAGTTGGAGGACTAGGGTTTTTTACAGCACACCAATACCAGCACTTACAAAGGACAATATATATGTTTATTAAGCAATAACTGCCTTCACACCTGTCTTACCACAAGTCAGTGTTCCTCCTACACTGACACCTTTGAAACCATGCCATGTCAATGAGTTACGGTTCATCTCAGACAAGTATTAGGGCTAAGTTTTGCTAGCTCATGACTTTTGTAAAAGCAGTGGGAATGTTTTGTAGGTCCATACCTGAAGTGTGAGACATGGCAGCTTTTCAAGGAACTAGTGGTCAGGGCACAAAATTAATTTTCTGAGTGAAAATCTGAGAAGGGGGAAAAATTGTCGCATATTGGAAAAAGACTTCAACATTTCTTCAAACAAGAATCTTCAAATGTTGTTTACAGAAATTGATGCAATATTTTTACTTGGCTTTTCAAAACAAACTCAAGATGACATTCCACAAGCTCTCTGAACCCTGACAGCCCCAGAAGCCAAGCAGCTTAGACTCATCCCATGGCTGCAAATCTGGCTCCAGACAGGCAAACTGTCAGTGAGGTAGGCAAGTTTCCATGGAAACCTGCCTAGTTTCTGTCAAGAGTAACTAAGAAAAACCAACTTGTTCCCACAGAATGTTTTGATGATATTGAATCAGCATTTTTTCAAACGGTTCTATTAATAAATTACCTAGACTTGTATCTGGGGGCTAGTTTTCAAAGACTGACAATACAGAGTAACACATT
This sequence comes from Aptenodytes forsteri, assembly GCF_000699145.1. NCBI lineage: Eukaryota > Metazoa > Chordata > Aves > Sphenisciformes > Spheniscidae > Aptenodytes > Aptenodytes forsteri. The sequence goes on from NW_008795695.1 coordinate 5,401,182, forward strand.
GTGATCTCAAAGAAAGTGAATGAGTCTGCTACTGACTTTTTTATCAGGAGTTAATCTCCCAAGGCATCGTTATTTCCACCTGGGCAAAACCCTGCCACTCTTCTACATGTACATACATAATGTATATGCAAGTGTGTATGTACGCACACTTGTGTAAAGTGGCACAAACCCACAAATCCCACCTTAAAGAGTAAACTCTCAGTTCCTTACTTTCAGCATTATGTTTACTCAATTATTACTATTAATTCAGTGACTGTAAAGAGCTTTCTGAGCCTAGATGAAATAGGCCTTTACAATTCTATTATTAACAAGTTATTTGAAGAGCCACCTTTTTTTCCTGGAAGACCAGTCAAAGATTCTAACACGGTGTTCCATGGTAGAGCTTTTAAAGAGCATAACAAAACAGACACACGGGTGATAAGATAAGAAATAAGACAGAGATCTCAATGTTTCATCAAAACATTAGTAAATTCAGGATTATGCATTGTGAAGTAGAGGAGGGTGCACAGAGTGTTATAAGAGACTAGTACACTAGCACTTAAAGTTACACTACCTAAGTGACTAGTCTTCGCTGTGATGAAACACAGGGCAGCAACAGATGACAGCCCATATTTGTCACCAGAAGACACCAGAACTACATTTTGTCTGCTGAAGATGCAGGCTGTGTTTGTATACCCTTTAAGAGGAAAGCATATAGTTGGGGAACATGCAATATGCCTTTCACTGTAATAGCAGTAATATGATATGTTCCTCAATTGCAAGTAATTTATACCCTTGAACATCACAGATGGAGACCTCAGGAAGTACAGTATCTCTCACAGTCAGGCTTTCCTACATTCATTTGTTTGGCTTGCAGGAGGGGTTCCAAAATTATTATATTGTCATGATTTCTCCCAACTCTGCAATCTACAGATCATTATCTTTCAGTGTACAAGTATGGATTTCTTTCCACAGTGTTTTTGTTTGTTTGTTTCTCTTTGTGGGTGGGGTGATGGGAGGTAAAATTAGATTTTACCACCATGCAATTTACTCATTCTACACCTGAGAACCTCCAGGGCATATTCTATAACATATTGCTTCCAGGGTGCCAGCTTTAGTTTAGATGAAAAAGAGGAGGCACATGTATGGCTAGCAGTCTTTGTGCATTAATAATCATGAAAGAATGCAAGCTAACTTTAAGATTACAAATTATGTGTTTTACTTTTTTCTGCTACTAAAATTTTGTTGAGATTCTACTTACTCTTGATGAAATAGAAAGGATTTGTGGTTTTGTCTGAATTGAGAAGTATTAAAAAAAATTGCTTGTGACAGTCTTTAAGAGCAACTTTTCTGGTAAGACAGCATTATACAATTAGATCAGAATTCTTACGTGATGCTTTTCACAGATACTTAGAAATTTACAGAAATAACAACCTCTTTAGAACCTTAATAGCTTTCAGAAATATGGATAGCTATACTAGAATTGTTATAGCAAACACCAGAACTAAAATTTCTTTCAAATATAAAGCTAATTTTTCTAGTGTTGTTGCATACCTAATTACTGTAGACCTAATTACTTGTTAATGTAAAAAAAGCATTAAAGACAAAAGCACTAATAGTCATAGATCAATTACATACAGTAAAGGCACATATAACAGTGCAACGTAATGTAAATAAACAAGCTGGACACTGCTGTGTTGCCAATGAACTATTGCATCATTATAAAGTATCAGGCAAACTGGAACAGAAGATAAAATTTTGCCAGAGTGTGTACTTAAAGACTTGGCACTAGCTTAATTTCATTTCATTACTATTCTTAATCACATAAAAAGCATCCAGAACAGCAGGATATAATCTTTATCATATCTGACGTCAGTAACTTAAGACAGATAATGAGATATTTCTTGGTAACTCATCCCCTTAAGGCCTTCTCAGTTCAGAGCAAAGGATTCTTTGGAATATCAAACCTAACAAAGACTTAAGTTAAGATCTGGTTAGGTGCTGGAAATGAGGTTGTAAATTTTTAGTCAGGGAATTACAGTTTTTTCCTATGTAAAAATGAGGCTTGAAGTTCAAAGAGGAAGTAACAAGGTTACTTTGGCACACAAGATTACAAGACTGTTTCTTCTCTTTCAGATTTAAGTATTACAACTTCAGTTCAAGCATGTGAGTGATGATACTCCCCAGTGACTTAACTGTACTACCAATGTTTATTATGCTAGCTACCCTCTCTAGGTAAATAGTCTGTATATAGACAAATCACTCCACAGCTATGCATTACCTCTTCTGGATGATTCTAAGGTCAGTGGTTCTTATGCGGCTTGTCCTACTGTAGTCTGTCTTCCAACAAGGAAAAATAAGCTTTCCTCCTCTTTTTAAATCTTCCCATACAATTTTCTACTTGATGATATTTCTAGCTGTCTCCTTAGTGAGCTCCAACACTTCTACTCTTATGAAGGACTTAACCTCAGAAGAATGTCCCTCTTCTGCTAGTCCTTCATGCTACTAAAAGTGCAGCAAGCTCACTCTCTTAATTAATATTCAAAAATAAATTAAAACCAAAACAAAAACCCTTGAACACCTATCGCTGGAAAGGCAACTAAATAGGTACAGGCTTGTCTGATTCCTAGCCCTTTAATGAGCCAGACTTAGGATGATAGTGCAATTTAGGTTCAAAGGGACCTCTGGAAGTCCTCTAGTCCAACCTCCTGCTCAATGCAAGCTCATCACGTATATGACAGTTTTAAACTAATTTCAAGAATGTTTATATCTACGGTTTCTGTACATAATAGGGCTAGACTGTACACTTAGTCTGAACTCCAAACAAAGGGAAGTGAAAATATTGAGTTCTTTAACTGTATAGTTGTTTACACTGGCTATTGTTTACATATGTACTTCATACAATCTGTGCAAAATTGTATTTTCTGTACATCGTTATTGAGATTTTGTGCCTGAAATGAACTTTTTTTCTTATAACCACTCTGCAAAGGTATTTCAAGACATAGCATCTGGTAGGAACATTAAATTATTTCAATGTCACAAAAATATGCACCTTTCATTTTTCAGCAGGTTGCAAAATAGCTGTTTCTGACAAAAGACTAAGTGGTAGCAAACAAGAAAGAAGAAAGGGAGAAAGGGAGAAAGGGAAACTAATTTCTTTAAAACACCATGAAAATTAATTGCACCAGCTTGTAAGTGCTAGCATACAAATTTTCTCACACTTGCCCTTTTGGCATCCCTTGGATTAGTTAACAGTTTCTATCACTTCCAAACTAATCAGTCCATAAAGTCAATGCCTTAGACATTTCTGCTAAACAGATGTTGTTTTGTTTGAATATAAGTGAGATATGTTATGGCCCTAAAATCTACAACTAGTGTTACAAATTTAGTTTTACTCTCAGTTATTTTTAAAGCAAGCTTAAATGCCATTTTTTTTATTTACCAATATTTTAACTTGCTTATGATTAAGCTTCACTTGCCTTCCTCCAGATTTCGTATTGACTTAAGGATTACACAATATTTCAGGTTGTTCTCCATCTTCAATAAAATGCTTTGTCTGTTGACATATTGTGAAACACAACAGTTTTACTTCCTGCTCATCTTCCAAAGTCCATGAGACCAGATTCGATCTGTTGTGAGTTACAGACTGATGGAAGGATGTGTTGACAAAGAACCACCAAGACTTTCTAAGGACTGGAGAGAGCGGAATTAAAAAATAACTTCAGATAACAACATGCATCAACTCTTACTACTTAGCCACACTCTTGCCATAATTTACAAGTACTACAAGGTATTTGATAAATAGAAGTATGTACAAGAAAGTGAAAGGACCTCAATCAGTTAGTTGCACAACATAGAAGGAGAGCACAACCTAGCAGTAGTATAGTTTCAATGTATAGTTTTAAAATGTAACGCTCAAACTAGTCACTTTACATGCATTCTATCTTTTCTTCTCTTCTTAAATTTAAAATGTTCCCTTTATCTCTCCAGCATAAAGCACAGCCAAAGACTCACATACACAGAATTCTGTCACATAATGTCTGTGTGATTATATTTTAATATCTCTCAGATTACTTCTGGACTTCTTGTCTTCCAGTCCTTTTTTCACCTCATTCTCCCACAAACATTGGATTAACACAATACCTTTGAATGGAAATTACATATGAATTTACTGAAAAAATACACTATTAATTCCTTCCGCAGGTCCGCTTGATAACTTTATGGAACACAAATGATTTTTTGCTCTCTCTGCTGGGCATGTCTGAACAATACTAATCAAACAGTTGACATTAGAAGAGTATAGGGAGAAATTATATAGTCTTGCCATCTATAATCTTGCCATCTATAAATCTAAATTATAACAAAGCTCAAAAAATATCTCTTTGGAAAACAGTTTTATTATCCAACTCAGCAAGATGCAAAAGTTAAAGAAGAGGTGTACTGTTTCAGTTGTGTATATTTCCACACTTTTCCATGACATGCAGAGAGATGGTGTAGTGGAAATGCCAGAGAGATCAGCATTTCAAGAAGAAAGATACAAACATGTAACTGTTACTTACTATGAAAAATGACACATTTACTTATCAAGCTGTGCATATTTGTTATGTATGTTCAGACAGGTATTTATAAAAAAGAAGAGGAACAAAAGGTATTTTTAAATGTTCAAAGGCATACTTCTGTAGTATATACTATGGTGTTTTTTAACCCCAAACCAAACTTTCAAACCCAGAAACTAAACTGGATTAATTAATAGTCAAGTGGGAAATATTTTTCAACTCATAATTGAAAATCTGTGTCTCACAACTACAAGCTCCTGGTTCTACCCCTGGGCAGAGAGCTATTATAGAATGTGTTAATCTCAGAATTAGTTTTCTAAAATCTAACTGAAAATTATCATCTACTTTAGATGTAATGGTAATTACAAGCAGCTACAGTGCTGGTAAGGGTAGTGTTCTCCACTACTACAGAAAGGATATTTTTTATTACAGTTTAATATACTTTGCACAGAAGTTTAAGAATTAATAGTTATTCCACAAGCAAGAAAACTGAGGGAAGGATGCTTATTTGTTAGATAAAGGTCATACAAATGTGGTAGAACCTGTTCAGACCAGGTGAGACAATACTTTTTGTCTCATCCATTAAATTATGCTTAAGCTAAAAAAGATATTAAGTTATATATGTATATATAACTATAACAGCAAGCTATTTGTTTTTACTGACACCTCTAAAGGAACCATTCAGGTTACAATGCACTAACAATATACAAGCTTTCAGACTGATTAGATATGCATTTACAGACAAGTCCCTGACAGGCTGAAATTCAGTTACATGATACACTCTGAACTGTCACTCATGTTACTTTTATAATAAAAACTTCTCTTGAGCTTAAGGTTCTTGTAGATAACAGAAAGTAGGCTAGAGCATAATATTCAATTTAGTATTATGTCTTCATCCAGAAAATTCCAGCCAATCAGAATATTTTAAAAAAGAAGAAAAAAAGAAGCAGCCAGTAGGCAAAACAAGAAGATCCTATTTAATTTATCGGTTACATATTTAATTCATCTGCAATTTACACAAAAGATACCTCACTTTGGAATCTCCTTTATCCATTTTCATTACTCCACTGATGGAAATTCTGACTCTTCTTTCATTTTTTTCTTCTCCTAACTCCAGGCTCTCTTTCACTTTGTTCCTTGTGCTTGGAATATCCTTGGTAACTTCACTAAACCGAAAAAGAATAGACCTGAATGCCAAAAAAGGTTCATTTTAAGTCCAAAAGTGTTTGCCTGAGCTTAAGTATCTGAGCAGTTATTGATTTCAATGGGTCTTCAGGTACACATAAATACTTTGTTCAAACTGATGTCATTCTGCACTATTTTACATGGGACAAGAACGAAATTATTCATAGAGGATCAAAAAAGAAATGATGGAATTTCTGCACAATGAGAAATGGAGACAAATTAATAAATAGCCACATATTAACAGGGGGGGAAGACGACCAGCCTGGCTGAACGGGGAGCTCTTGCTGGGACTCAGGAAAAAAAGGAGAGTTTACCACTTGTGGAAGAAGGGGCAGGCAACTCAAGAAGAGTACCAGGATCTTGTTAGGTCATGCAGAGGGGAAATGAGAAAGGCAAAAGCCCAGCTAGAACACAATCTGGCCGCT
>NW_008795695.1:5409517-5454027 GCF_000699145.1 Aptenodytes forsteri
ACGGTTGGACTCAATGATCTTAGAGGTCTTTTCCAACCTTAATGATTCTATGATTCTATGATTAAAATTTGGCATTAATCTTATACTTTCTAAGATGAAAGTAATATGGAAAATAATTATCTAGTGATAAAATTTCACCCAGAATCTGAAATTGGAAGTGAGATAACTGATTGACTTCTAAGACACTGAAATGTGTTAGTGTTTCTACACTAGAATCGAATAGAGACATGCTGTGAAGGAGATGAAACTTCCTTCCCTAATCTGAGTGTGTTTTGGTATTATGTTTGGTTGGTAACCCACATAAGCTGAGGTTATTTAGGATGTTAACGTTGGCTATGCTGATATTTTCTTTAATTTTAGCTATTTCATCTATAGGAAATGGAATTAAGTAACAATCACACTTGTATCTTATAGTTGCCCCCTTCCTCCCCTTTTTCAGTGTTTAACTAGATGTTTGAATAAACCAGCAAGTACTCTAAAGTACACAAAATGGAGGTTTCGCTAAACTGTGATGGGACCTTTAGATTGAGCTCACCACCGCCTGCTGCCCTTCACACTAGTAGAAATTTTTGTCAGGCTGTAGCCTACTAAAATCCAACATCACCTAATGCATGAAAACTATTTAATAAAAAGAGGGGAAACAGAAGGAAAACTAAAATCCTTTACAAAAGTTCCCTTTGTATGCAGCCTTTTCTGTAGGATCACTTCTGAAAGCAAGAGAAACAAGAATAAAAAAAAAAAAATCTGTAATGCTCTTTATTCCTCTTGGGATGTGGCAGTATTTGCATCTAAATTTCCAGCTGAAAAACACTCCCGGCACCTGTGCATTGTTTCCTCACACAGTGACAGCAGCTGCTCTATCAGATCCCCAGAGGACTAGAAGCTCTTTTGCAGGGCCTTCAAGTGAAAAAAAGCCCTTACAATGGGTTAATGGAAAAAGAAAAAACAAATAGAGTTCTTGAATACTGTGAAATGGGAACAATTACTCTCTCTCTTTCTTTCCCATCCCTTCCCTCTCTCCCCACCTCCTCATCCCCTCCCTCCCCCGCCACTATTTTCCCCAAAATATTTTAACATTTGGAAATCAATAATAAATGCATAGCAAAAAATAAGAGGGTTTTTTTCTATTTATGAATGATCATAAAATGATGTTGAATTATATTTGCAACTTGATGAAAATATATCCTGTTAGGAAAGGACAGACTTCCTAGCCAACGAGGTGATTTTGATGGTGAGGAACAGTTCAGCCAGATACTTAACCATGATGAAAACAATCATATTAAGTATCTGTTAATGTGTTTTATTTAGTCCTCTCTCTTCACATTCGGAATACATTCACACTCTTTTAATATGTTATTATATTTTCATAATGCACTCAGAAAAGGGGATAGATGCTGGTCAGTTAGAATCATAGAATCAGAGAATCATAGAATATCTCAAGTTTGAAGGGACCCATAAGGATCATCGAGTCCAACTCCCTGCTCCTCGCAGGACTACCTAAAACTAAACCATATGACTAGAGAGCGTCATCCAGATGCTCCTTGGACTTATATATGTTATATATATTATATACATATATATATTATATACATATATATATTATACAGTTCTTATATTTATAGCCTGAAGTCTTACAAAACACTAAAGGAAAAATTCTGGAGGTAGCAAATTCAGGATTAGGTTTTCCTAGCTAGTGATCTTTCTTCGGGGCAGAAGCATTGGTATGCAGGGGTTTCAAATATCTTCACTATTAAAAATCTAGAAAACTGAACACTGAACTTTTCATCTCAGGAAACAAGCTGATCTGTTTCCCTTCAGGTTTTTAAAAGTTTGGAAAGAAACTTCTCCAGGCCTAACCTTTTTGCTCCCAAAAGCAGACAGCTGTCACATGGATTGATGGGTATTCTCTTATAGTTACAGTGCAACTGGAATGCACAAACACTCTCTCGTCCAAAACTCCAGCTATTTGAATTCACTAAAACATTGATCTGCCCTTCATAAAGCCCATTTGGATAACTTTTCCAGTATATAAATACTGACCCAGAGTACGCTGAAATGTGAAGAATGGGATTTTTTTGTCTACACTAGCTTCCTAAACCAGCCCTACATTCCTATAATCTCACAGATTCATCTTCCCTTCCCCCGCATCCCCTATTCCCACTGCTCACAGTGCCCAGTAAATTCAGGAGTGTCTGGCAATCTGCCTGGGAACTGGAACACGACTGCAGTGTATGCTTGTACGCTGATAAAAATCAATTGATTTCTTTGCAGAGTTTGATATTTAAAAGATGGCAAGGACCATTCCCACCCAGCAGTCTGCATGTAGCCACTCTGTTTTGATAAGAGCACTTCGTTAACATAACATGGGTTGGTTTTATCCAGCTACAGTCTGCATGTTTTTTTGCCTCAGCCTTTTGAGTGGTACCATTAAATTTACTATGCAGTCGTCTTTGCCGCTTGTGAAGCAGAGAATCTTGAAAGAATCTTTCCCAACGACATGATCTCCCCCCAGACTGAGCATGAAAGGCAGGTAGTGCTTCCTAGGAACAGTTTTTAGCTAGTCATAGTTATACAGCTGGCTGGCAGCCCTTTCTCTTCTAGTGACAGCATAGTAGCAATTAATTAACCATTTAAGCTGAGACTGACCGTGTGTCCAGTGCTAGAACATAGATTGTCTCCTGTTGCGTCGGCCCTTCAGCCCTTGGTTGAAGATGCTTTGGCAACTGGAATATCAATGCTGGGGCATAGAAAATTAGTTATCTGAGCTGGGAAACTACAGAGTAACTAAATACAATCATTTGTTTTGAAGAGGAATTTATCCACGCTTTAGATGCTTGAGTTATGTTAGACAAGTCCTACTCTAACTATCTTCAATGACATCTAATTGAACTTTTATTTGAAGAAATTTAACAGCTTTACCAGGTTTTACGTTTACGAATCTTACCAGAATAGCTTTGACTTGGTTCCCTCCTCTGGATTTTTTAATTTTGCTAGGAAGAGACAGATTGGCTTTCTGATTCTAAACCAGAAGGTTACTTGTTTAGAAGGAGTGACTCATACAAACTTTACAGGGGAAGCTAGGAAAAGAAAAATCCTCAAAAACCAATAGCAGGTGGATTTCTCTCACAGCTGTTCTGAAGAGTTTGTAGTTGTACAGTCCAGTTAGATATTAATGTCACTCAAGCATTGTTTCCTTAGTGGCAGATTGTAATTAAATAAAACATGAAAAATAAGCTATATAAACATTTTGACAGACTTTGCTGAAATAAGTAGGATTAATAGACATTTGTATAATAAAACACAATAAATCTTATAATTCCTTAGAAATTATAGAAAGGAGTTTTTAATAATCTCTGTACTGAGTCACAAAAGCAAGCGAAGAATAACTTCTGGGTGTTGATATTAGAAGCTATCACACACCCAGTTCTTCTGATTACTGAATGAGTGCTAATGCCAAATAGAATCAGCGGTTGATTCATTTAAAAATTAAAAGGACTAATGATTAAGAGCTTTGCAGTGTGCTGAAATCACAAAGACCAGACCTTCTACACCCAGTTCTCACAAAAAGAAGGCTACAACCTGTTGCCAACATGATTCTACTGTGCAAGTATAACTGAGGAGAAATGCCTAGCTGCATGTATTCTAAGGCAGCAAAATATCTGATTATTGCCATCTTGATTAGTCGCCTCATTTGTAAAATTACCATTTTAAGTATCACCAATAGTAAACTAAATTAAAGCTTTATATGTATCTGGGACAAGATTTTCAGAGTATCTCAAAACACTGTGTATCAGCTAGGGCTCAAACCACAGAGGCAGGTGCACAGGCACATGCTGGATGCCTAAACATCTTTGAGGCCTATAGTCTTAAGTTTGGAGGTGCCACTTTGGTTACGCACGCAAGGCAAGCTCTTTGGGGAATACCACCTAACCTTTAAGAACAGAGCTCATTGCACATTTGCTCACCTGACACAAATTTCTCCGACAGCTATCTGAAAGCACCCCGTCAAGTGGTACCCAGAGAAGTATGGAGTCAGATGCAAGCTACAGTAGATTTCACTGAGAGCAGATAGGAGGAACGTGCAGAGCTCAGGGGGAACCCCTCGCCGCCACCATGGCGGGGCTTTCTGGAAGCTTCTGGGCTCCCCTTGGGGCAGCCCCTCCCCTCAGAACGGCCCCACCGGGCCAGGCTCAGCCAATGGGCTTCGTGCTGGCACCGTGCCCCCCGATTGGTGTGTTCAAACCCCTCCAACGGTCTTTGGCTCCCTGACGTGGGGTGCTGCCGGGCTCCCCCCACAGCACAGAGGGATAGCAAACTACCGATGAGAGAGGTGGGTCTCAGCTGCAGTGCCCACCCGGGTCACTTTGGGACCTCTAGCTGCACTGCCCAAGTGCAAACGAGGCCCCAGCACTCTGGTACACACTGTAGCGCACATGTGCCACCGGTTGGAGCCACAGAAAGCCCTCAGGATCCTGTAACCAGGCACATAAATCACACTGCATGGACACTAGCAGGTGCTGGGTTATTGTGAGTGCACAGGTGTTAAAGCATAGGCAGATGTTTATAACGTCGAGATTGCCTGAAAGCATCAGCACTAAAAGCTCATCTTTGATTAATAGTTTACCAGTGCCAAACAAGTATGCAAAATGATGAATGCTCATAAACCCCCAAATCGTGGGAAATCACGTCTGACTATGATTGCAATCTGTATTTCACACACACCCCAGAATGTGAGTGCTGGCTGGATAGAGAAAAAGATCATGAAAACATTGCCCAGTTGTTAAAAACACTCCCATGCTTGTGCTACATTGCCCTCTGCCCTCCAGACAGAGCTGTCTTTCAGAGGAGAGGCCAGGGCGCTCGGCCAGACCCAATACTTCGGACTATGTAAGTTCCCAGGGTATAATACATGCAGAGAGGGAGACAAGCAATTTTAAAGGCTGTGAAATACTCTGAAAGATAAATGTAGGCAGTGGATTTATTAACTGGCTTTTCTCTCTGAAAACTGTTGGCCTTTCATGATCAGCCAAAATATGAACCCTGAGAGCTAATGCTCTACTACAGGGAAATTTTTAGTGTGCTGGCATTTATTCTAAATAGAGCAATACCTTATGAATTCCTAGCCTCCTGAATTTTCACTTCTAGGGAGAAGAATATTGATAGTGCTTGCCTTTCTTCTCACTGTGCTGTGTTCCTAACTCATATTGCCCCATCAAATAAGTCAGCTAGCTCACCAGGACAATACGAACCAAGTACTTAAAGAATACAGGTATGTTGAGATTCCAGCTACAAAAGAACCTTATCTCGTTCCCTCCCTCCCCCGCAGAAAGAAACTCTGCTTTTTCTAGCAGTCCTAAGTCCGATCTCTACTTTTCAGAGTGCAGCAGTATGTCCCATTGAGCCAAGTTCTTGCTTATCACTTGGGCTTATTATCAGATTTAACTGAAGGACTGTGTAAACTCAAAGTGAAGGTGGGAGGTCTCAAAGCTGTATGACCCATTTTTTATCATCTTAAAAACAAACTGAGAAGACTTTATAAATGCACCTAACCCACAGATCCGAAAATTAATAAAACCTAATACATTATTATGAGGTAAATAAATAAACACAAAATATGGAAGTTTCTTGACTTTTCTGGTCTATAAGACTGGAGTTTGTATTTTAAACATAAAAATTCTTCCCTGCTGAATTGGAACTCCAGATACAATGCTAATTTAGGGGGGTGAGGGAGAAGCAGCAGTGGTTTGTATATGATAGATTTTCCCAAGCTTACCATGTAAAAGAAGTCATATTGTGGAACTATCATATTAATTACTAAATAATTGAATGCCTGGCTTTTAATTTGGATGGAAAGATCAGGGATTCAGATGAGTTCCATGTACATCTTATTTATACGTTTTGTCATCCACCCAAACCCAAAGTTTGTTGTTGGAATTTTGTTGCTCATTTTCAAAACTCAGTGGCAACCAGAAGCAAGTGGGCACAGAAATGGTGCTAATGTGATCCAAAAGCAGTGGTCTGTCCTTGGTAATAAGCTTAATTCATCTGTGATAATCTCATGCATAGGTCTTCTGTTTCATTTGTATTCACAAAGGCCACTGCTCCCCTAACAAAGTGTGTTACTGGGACAAATAGCAGGAACTTTGGAGTTTATCAGACTTTCTCTTCTTACAGGACTTGATTTTCCTAATGTGAATGACCATGCAGTTCCAACTGAACCTTAATGAGGTTTGAAAAGAGGTCAAAAACTCTTGAAAACACTTTTTCAGAGACTTGTTCCTGGCATCCTGGATACAGAACTGGACATGTTTAGAATAGGAGGTGAGGAAATCATAGAAATCATGAGTATTTTTCAGGCATAAAAGGGGGTTTCAAAGGAGAGCATCATCAAGTAAAAAGTCATTAATTATTGACACTATGGTTCCCCCAAAGCAATACTGAAACTCCAGAGTTCCCTGGTGAGCTAGTAAAACTAATGCAGATGTGAAAATCCTACAAGAATTTATGTGGTGCTACTCTGTGTAGCAGGGATGAAATTGATGGGGCCAACTCATAGAAAAGCTTAATGCAGCCTAGGGAGTGACTAAATATAAATGAAGTCTGGAAAGAGCTTGATACCAAATTATCTTCTGTATTTCAAAATAAAATGTATTTAAACACTGTGAATAAATAATTATCTTTTACAAATATTTTGTCTTAAGAAACCCTGCAGAAAATTTATTTTTTAAAATATTCAAACCAGTATAATCACTTCATCTACTGTTGCCTTAGATTTGCATGATCATAATCCAAACATAATAGCAAATTTTAAAATTTTCTGACTGCCATCTACTCTAAATCTTTATAGATTTATATATAATTCTGTACGGAAAGGGAATCTGTGTGGGAAAATTATTTCTTAGAACTTTTCCATTATGACTATTATTTTCCAGGCAGATATATCTGTACGTTGTTGATTTTTGTTGATAGGGGGGCAATGGAATAGTAGTAATCAGCTTGCAGGCAGCTTTCAGTGACTTCCTGTATTACATTTCAAATCAACAGAGTAATCATCAGGCATAATGTCACCATTTGTCTCCATTCAGGCTCTTGACCTTTAGATTGCCCATTAAAGAGAGGAAGACCAGTTCCTATCCATGTTTTGGCAACAGAAGAGATTTTCCTGCTGTGGATACACATTTATTCAACAGAAGTTGCAGCCCAGTTGACGTCCATCTGATTTGGAAGTTTCCTTCCCCTTTACTGGAATAGGAAACACATATAATTATGGGCTAGTCCATTAATTAGTTTTAAGGGAGGAGGTTATAAGAGAGGAAAACACTGTCTACGTAGATAGAAATGCTGAACTTTAGATAACCACTGAAGGGAGAGAAAATGTTGTGTTGGATCTTTATGGCTTTTGAATGGACACATTTATTGCTCAAACGAATCCAAATCCACTAACAGAAGGAAGTAACATACTATAGCTCTTGTGGCACTGTCCCTCTACTTATTACACAGGTTGGGCAAAAAAAAACCCAAAAAGATAACTGGGTGGGATGAGAATAATAAAAGAATTTAAATTCTGTGTAACTTTCAAAATATCCATGATGGGCTGGTCTTACTGCTCACATCATACACTCAGTTGCCAACATAGCTAAATTTGCAAAAATTTTTTCCACAAATATCAGAAATGTCATAGAGATTACAATATATTATACAAAGGAAGGAAGAGAAGAACGTACTTCACTCGCCTTTAAGTGGAGATAAAGTCTGTAGTAAGCCATACCCTGCAATACAAATTCTCACGTAACAGTGGAAGACAGCTCTCTCCTTCCCACATTCTCATTCACTGAAATGAACAAACATTTTTTTATATAATTTCTGAACAGAATTTTACAGTCTAGTATTTGCATTACATTTCCAATAAAGGACAGCTCACCACCTTCAATAAAGTAGTGAGGTCTGTCTCAGATTATAGAGCTCCTGATTGCCAAGAAAATTAAATGCCAATTGTTTAGTTGGGGTTTCCCAAGAGTAACTCCAAAAGTGGAGTAAATTTGGCAGTCAAGCTCAAATGCTGTGCAGCAGAGGCATGCCAAAGAGAACTGTTGTAGTATAATATGTCTAGAGATATCTGGAAAGACTGGTACTCAGAGCAAAAAGGAAGCGAGCTTCAGAGAGACATCTCTCCTTTCTTTGACAGCTGCCCCACAGACACATAGTGGAAGTTGATCTACAGTTTTGCTATTTCGCAGAAGGCCCTGTATTCAGGAAACTGCAGGATCAAAAGAACGAAACGCAAACCTCAGCTGACAGTGACACATGCTTGCGTATACCCAAAGCAGGACTGCAGTGGCATGCTATTTGAATTCTTCATTTTCCCTGTAAGTTTTGAGGAAAAGCCTGGAGATGAATAATACATTGCATCTCTTTCTTTCCTAGGACTGGGAAGTACTTAGGGACGTATTAGTCAGTTCTTTGTCAAGCAGAGTTCTTCACTGTAGGAAGTAAGTGACACAAAATTTGTGTCACTTTTGTTGGGTGTGAGTCCATACAAACTACAGCTGTCTCAGCTGCCTGTTTCTTCCCCTGACTCCCTTTACAAGATAATCCCTCTTCAGATGAAACCCATGCAATTCAGTACCAGAAGTTAAATTCTATACACCCTGTATACATATATACACATATTCTATAAACTATGTTGGTGGCCCTTTTGGTTATGTTTTGAACTGATAGTAAAACAAGAAAAGTTCTTTTAAAGCACAATTAAGTATAAAAGAAATCTACAGAGAGGGCAGGAAGGTGGTTGTGGTTCTATTAAACACATGTGGAAGTGAAAGGACTGCCTTAGTCTAAAGAAGTGTTGAATAAACAAAAGTGGTAGAGTCTATGGTGGAGGCCAGGCCACATCAGGACTGGTTTTGCTCAAGGGAGGAAAAATACTTCAGACTAAAGAGTGATTATAATTAATATGAATGAGTTGGAGGAAAGACCTGTGTACTCAGTGTTTTCAACCGGCTTTATCCCTTCAGTGCTAAACTCTTGCCTTTTGAGAACCTAGAAGATTTTTAAGTGTTCTGGCTCTATCTCTGGAAATAGTGTCAATATTTAGGAACTCACACTTTTAAATGAGTGAGAACACTAGCTTCACGGTGTGCGTTTCAGTACCTGACCCATGGATCTCCCACTCTGGCTTTTTGAAAGGGAACAACTGATCAGAGCTGTGGCAGAACCAATGCAGACCTTTCCTTTTTCTTACTTTGTAAATGATGTGAAGACCATGTTCTTCTGATTCTTAAGGAACAGACCACTCTGCTATACACACATTTATGTAAACACTTGTGATTAAATCTGGTGAGCACATCTATCACAGAAGAAGCGGAGAGTATTTTGAACATTGTTACGTTTTACTGCTTTCCTTCTGGCTACCAAATATGTGAAAGACTATGTATAGGCTGGGGTGTAAAGAAGTTATAGGCAAGCAGTGGAATATAAATTATGCTTTTCACCATTACTGATGATAACAGAATGGAAAGGTCTCTCTATTTCTGTGCAAAGACAAGTACAGAATAAAAAATACAATGACATGCAGAGAGCAAGAAGAACAAGGTGCATGAGGAAAGACTGCGGTGATGAGGAGGGTCATCACAACTGTTTTTAAAATATGTAAAAGGACCTTGAAAGAAGAAAGAGAATAAGGTGTCCTCCATGTCCAAAGGAAATAGGATTTGGGGTAACAGACATAAATTGTAACAAGAAATAGTCAATATAGACCTAAGGAAGAAAAAAGGTAAAATGCCAGTATTTTAAAAGTAATTATTATGAATCATTTGAACGGATTCATTGGAGAGGTTGTAAAGTTTGTGTTATAGAATACCTTTAAATACAAACTAAATACCTCTTAACCCCACCTGTAGGCAAGGCAATGGGATGGACCAGAAGAAACCTTGATATCCCTTCTCGCACTGCAATTCAATGATTTTCAGAACACTTGCTGATACTTCTTTTGCCTTTTAAAAATGTAAAAAGCATATCCTTCACATAGCCTCTTGTTTCACTTTAGTTCTTCGCTAATTAAACATCTCCCAGTAGATGTTGCCAATCAATTTCCCCTAAGACTGAATGATAACCTAAATCCTACACTTTGACATGCTTGGGCCTGCCTTTGCATCTCCTTCATACATTTGAATTTCTGAATTGTGTGTGAATTTTTTCTGTCACATATTATACACATAAGCATAAGTTGGATCTTTAGATATGCAAAATGAAATTTAAGTTACAGAGAAAAACGCAGAAACTATTTAAAATGTGCACCTACATAAGCAAATAATTTTTTATAAAGAAATAACCTTAATATACTACTGTCCTTTAAGATTTTTGTACAAGTTACTGGATTAAGTTAAAACACTTTTCAATCACCATTATGAAAATATCTATATTCATGTATGAATAAGAACTAGAAATGAAATGAAAAAAGAATTCAAAGCCAAATATTCTTAGGCAAGGTGTAGGTTTCAGGATCTAAAATTAGTTGCAAATTTTGCAGCCAACTCATGCATTTTTATTGCTACAAACAAAACCTTACATCAGGTATACTGAAATCTTGAATGGGCTTTAGGTTGTCCTATTTCAAGATAAAGGTTTGGCAACTCCTGATAAACCCGAGACTTAGTAACTTTAGGTTATAAAACAGTTGAAAGAAGACTTTTCCATCCAATGAAAGAAGACATTCCATCTTAAAAGGTTGTCATTTAAGGCATCTAAAACTCTTGGATACTTTTATTGCCATATTACCATTTAAAACTCTAAGTACAGATTTGTAGTTTTTGCATTTAGTAAATTCTCTTGCTGATTTTAAGCAGTAGTATCAGAGCAAAAGTTGTTTTACACCTTTTAGTCTCTGACCTCTGGAAAGCATTTATGCAGTTTATCATTGGAAAACAGATAAAGCCCCTCTCCTTCCACCCTGCCCCCCACCCGGTACAATTTCCTGAGGTTTAAAAGTAGTATACTCACACATCTCAGTGCAGAAACAGCATAGAAGTTTTTCCTCCTGGTCTGTTCACATTTTTCTTATTTCTACACTGATCCACTCAAGTAGAAGGAAATTGTGTCCTACATGTGACCTCAAAGTTTAGACAAATTATTTGCTTCCCTTTCTATCAAAGGCGAAAACATCCATACAAATATGAGCATCTAGAAGATAGCTGAGATCTGTACTTTATGTACCTATAGCTTGTAGGTTTCAATTTTCAGCTGTAACTGATAGAATGATTGCAGTCTATTGGATTTTGGATCAAAATCTGATCTCATTCCAGAATCAAGTTATGCTTGTATAAGTGAAATCAGATTTGAGACTTATATGACATTATATAATATTAAAAGAAACAGTTATTTGCCTTTCAGTGACCATCATTCTGAGATATGTTGTGCACTCTTGGTGTGTGTGCATATCATGAGCTCAAAAATATCACACTGAGAATATTCTGGCCAGCCTCTTTTGAGGCCATAACTGTTAGGTAGTGCACTACCACCCCATCCCAATTATGTGCAGAGGTGATCACAACACCCCTGCTTTACTTCTTTGCCAAAGCGCAGGCCAAGCACATTCTTTATTCTGAAGCACAAAATGACAGTGGGCTGTGGGATACAGCAATGAATCTAAGCTTTATATGGGCCTTCTGTTCTTTTAGCTGTACCTACCCTGAACTATTAGAAAAGAAATAGTAATTTTTACACTGGAGAATGTTATTGCTTGTTACCTCAACTGTCTACCAAGTAGCTGCCCTCCACATTTAAGGAAAAAAGAAGATAGCTGCCCTTTCCAAAGCAAAGGCTGCATGTGCCCTGGTGGGAGAACCACTAACCTGACATCATGACTCTCATTTGACTAATATGCAGCCTCCTGAGTTTTCACATCTGGTTGCATAAGTTTGGGGACAGTTGGGACGCTTGTCTCTTCTAGTATCTACAAATGCAATATATAGCCTTTAAGAGAGTTAATTGCCTTAATTCTATTTAGGTTAAAAGGTATGCCACTTAGGATTTCAAAATAGTGATGCTGGAGAACTGGGTTTAGGAGAAAATGTGGTGAATGCATTATGTAGTTTAGGCAAAATCCCAAAGGAATTTGGGAAATACTTTGCATGTAACCTTAGTAGAGTTTGTCTTTGGGGAAGCTGGAGCATGATACATCTGCCATAAGCTCCCATAATTTTGCTGTCTTGTAGGCTGAAATGGCTGGAAATAAATAAGAATTTTTCTTAGACACATTATGGAAGTATTTATCAATCCTAAAAAAGTATTATTATGAATCCAGAATGGACAAAGGAGGGAAAATGCTCTTACTGTGAAAACACCTACAGAATTTAAAGGGATGCAGTTGTTTCAGAATGTGAATATAAAGCACGATACTATGGAGGTGGCTCTGTTGCTATTACAGGTGCCAGGTGAACACTAATCTAGCCAAGATTCCTGTTTAGGGTTATGTATGCAGTCACGTCATCTCTGCAATACAGTTTGAGCAATAATGAAGCTTTTTATAGATGCATGACAACTCTGAATTATACAGATTAAGCTACCACTATCCTCCCATCCAACTCTGAAGTGACCCCTCTACCCATGTAAGAGACAAAGTATTGTGAAAAAGCTCAAGGAACAGTCAGGTTTCACACATTGCATGAGCTCTCAAACAGGATTAATTAAAATGAAATCATCACAAAGGAAGGAGAAACTGTGAGCATATTACAATTCTTGTGCCTGGTAGGATGCCCTGTGGAAGGTAATTGGGGACTACTGAAAAAAAATTGGAGAAAAAATCTTTGGCGCTTTCATTAAGGGAATGTTATTCCTTCAGAAACTGAAAGATCTTAGAAAGAGAACTCATTTTAATTTGGAAAGCATCCCTTGTGTCTTCAAAAAATCAGATACCTCTGCTGGGGTTGGGGGGGAGGGGAAGTAAAAGGCCTAATAGCCTTACTTCTTAAATACAATCCTAATAAATCACTCTGTTTTTATGCTGCCAAATAAATGATAATTCAAACCAAAGCTTACATCAGATATACTTTGTCTAATGGGAGGAGGACATAGCAAGTCTGTTTTGGACATAACAATCAACTTACTTTGATCACTAGGTAGGCCACCTAAACAACTTGGAATACCATTATTATCAGCTGAGTAAACAATTTGAAAGCTTGGTGAAATTTTGTCTGTGTTGTCAAATACTGATGAAAACATTTTTTTATGAGTACTGTTAACCATTTTCTACTGGAGCTGCATTACATAAAAATAATTTAAATATTACATCTTTGAAGTACATTTTATTAAGCTTTGGACTGTAGCACTAAGAAAATCTAAGAACTCTGAAGATATTAAAAAGAGTAGTCTTCACAATTTATATCAAGTCAAGTTATCTCAAAATATCAGTTTTTACTGGAATTAGTGTTACTATAGAATAGGTCAGCAATAATGTCAACCTTTACAAACATGTTAGAGCTTAATTCCAAGGAAAATTATTATAATGTTGACAGATGTCTTCTATGGCTGACAGAATAGTTACCAAAGGCAAAGTTGATACAGTGCTTATTAATATTAAAAAAACATCAGATTTTAAACTCTTCCCTTTCTCAAGTATAATGACCAAACTTGTATATAAACTTTACAAATGTACTTTTGGTTCAAAAGAACACAAAAATTTTAAATGATATTGTTATCACTGGACACCTCAGAAACACAAAATCACAACCCTAACAGTTTCACAGTTCTATGCAAAGTAGTTCAGAAACTGCAGGGGTAAAAATCAACATTAGTGTTAGTTATAAGGACTTCGGCTGCTAGAATAATCAAATCTTACTATAAATTATTTCTGGTGGAACTAAGAGCTGAATATTCTTCAGCCACAGTCACATCATAGTTCTTTACACTATGTACAGGCCACACATGCAGTAAGATCTGTTAGTCTGCATACACACTAGAAAGAAAGAAGGAGATTCTATAACACAAGTCATTTTTAGGTTGGTAGAACCTTTCTTTGATCCAGAATAAAAAACTGAGCTGTCCTTTGTATATCTTTAAACTATTTTGTTATATTTTTTTTCTTTGTGGAATATTTTGTGTCTAAACCAAACACATAGTAAATAAACTGTGCTGAACAAGTTCTTCCCTTTTCCAGAGTGTGTTTCTAATTGATTTCTTTGTGTTTATGTCATCATAGACTTGTTCTCCTCTAAGAAAAATAAATAGTTCTAAAAAAGTGTTGTGCAATATCCAGTGCATCCTCTGAGAAGGAGGAAGTAGGAGGAAGTATCTGAACACATGCTTTAAAGCTTTTCTAAAAACTGCTTATCACCTTATTTATAAGAAGTTTCACGAATATGCAATACTAACAATCACAGGCTAGTTTGATGTACAAAGTCTCTGAGGAAGGTTGGATTTTATAGTTCAAAATACAAAATAAATTAGAAGCTTTTGTCATAATATCTGCTCTATTTTTCCATTTTAGGTAAATCTTTAAACTACTTCTCTGAAAAAGCAAAGCATTTCTCATTGTCTGCTTCTTAAAGAAAGAGATTTAATGCACGAGGGGTTATTAGAATAGGCATCAAAACATCACTTTATATCTCAAAATTTACCAAGATACCTTGGCACAGGCAATGTGGGAAAGTGAGAAAAACTATTACCAGTACAATACCTACACAGAAGATAAAAGATGGCATGAATAGCTGGGTTTCAATCATTTTACCACTAGAGGTAAGGAACTTTCCCCTTTGGTTTTAATATACTCAAAATTTGGCCTCAAGGTTTCCATATCTATTAATAATTCTTGCTACCTGCAAAAAATAATGAAATTCTGGAGTTATAAAGTTCTAGTTATTTAGTTTAACATACATTTAAAAATGCGAATACCTAGTTTGTTAATACTGTCATATTTCACCTCCAGTTCAAAGAGTTCCAATCCCTCTTCCTCTGTTTATTACATATGCAAGTAGCCAGTTAACCCTTCTTAAAGTAATAGATTTGACTAACTTTCATAGGGAGCATTTTTGTTGCCAGTGCAATTAAGAACTCCAAAATAATCTAAAGATCACATAGAACTGTTAAGTAGTAATGATTATGACTGCTCAAAGTAGCCTGTGGCCCTGTCTACCAAAGCTATCTTATATTCAGTGTGTTTAGAGACATGGAAATTTTCAAATCATTATCAGCATAGCAGAAAAAAACCCTGACTTCACTGGGACCATTGCCTCCTTTTTTTGAACCTATGTCAATCTCTTTTCTTAGAAAGGAGGAAAACTCTGCTTTAGTTCAAAATACAAAATAAATTAGAAGCTTTTGTCATAATATCTGCTCTATTTTTCAATTTTAGGTAAATCTTTAAACTACTTCTCTGAAAAAGCAAAGCATTTCTCATTGTCTGCTTCTTAAAGAAAGAGATTTAATGCACGAGGGGTTATTAGAATAGGCATCAAAACATCACTTTATATCTCAAAATTTACCAAGATACCTTGGCACAGGCAATGTGGGAAAGTGAGAAAAACTATTACCAGTACAATACCTACACAGAAGATAAAAGATGGCATGAATAGCTGGGTTTCAATCATTTTACCACTAGAGGTAAGGAACTTTCCCCTTTGGTTTTAATATACTCAAAATTTGGCCTCAAGGTTTCCATATCTATTAATAATTCTTGCTACCTGCAAAAAATAATGAAATTCTGGAGTTATAAAGTTCTAGTTATTTAGTTTAACATACATTTAAAAATGCGAATACCTAGTTTGTTAATACTGTCATATTTCACCTCCAGTTCAAAGAGTTCCAATCCCTCTTCCTCTGTTTATTACATATGCAAGTAGCCAGTTAACCCTTCTTAAAGTAATAGATTTGACTAACTTTCATAGGGAGCATTTTTGTTGCCAGTGCAATTAAGAACTCCAAAATAATCTAAAGATCACATAGAACTGTTAAGTAGTAATGATTATGACTGCTCAAAGTAGCCTGTGGCCCTGTCTACCAAAGCTATCTTATATTCAGTGTGTTTAGAGACATGGAAATTTTCAAATCATTATCAGCATAGCAGAAAAAAACCCTGACTTCACTGGGACCATTGCCTCCTTTTTTTGAACCTATGTCAATCTCTTTTCTTAGAAAGGAGGAAAACTCTGCTTTTTAAAATGTTACTTTAAGAGTAAATGTTGTACAATATTAGCAGTATCCTGTTTATTACCTGTGACTCAACAAGCCCCAGTGAGTCACAGTCTTAAGAACATTTCTGTTGCAACTTCCAGCCTGACTAGAAAACAACATTCTATAAATAATCAAGTCACAAGTACTCAAATGCTTTTTTCCAGATGGAAGTAGAGTAAAGCACATTCAAGGACTTAGCTGAGTTTGGGACTTAACATGTATGCCTTTGAAGGGATTAGCCAGTTGGGTTTGGTAAATTTCATGCACCGTTGTAATACAAATAAAAGAAAAAGTACGTATTTGTCTCATGAAATTTGGAAAATGACCACAAAGAATTGACTCTATAAATGAAATGAGAAACAATTAAGTTAAGAAATTCTTCAGTGTCACACCTTGGATAGTAAATAAGCATTAGTGGTAACACACAAACAATGTCGAGGTACTGTCATAAATTACACAGTTACCAAAGGTGCACAAAAATATATAGTAGTTATACTGTGAAGTCACTCCTTCCCTTTTCAAGGACAGTTTGTTTGCTATATACCAAGCTTCAAAAAGATTCCAAGCTTCTTTTCATGTTTTCAGGCTTTCCAATATATTAACATCTGTTCTCTTGTTTTCCGTTTTCATTGTGTTTTAAGATCTCTCCTTTTTCTCCAGACAAGATTATTAACATCTTCTCTTGTTTTCCGTTTTCATTGTGTTTTAAGATCTCTCCTTTTTCTCCAGACAGGATTATATATTATAAACTTGAGGGGAGCTTAAGAATCAGTTATATAATATACATTATATAATACTAAACATGACTGACATTTCAAACTGAAATAAATTTCAATCTAGCTAGAGGCTTTAGTCAAAACCGTAGCAATGTATAAAGATTTAGAAATCTCTTAAGCACAATGAATGTTCCCATTTTTAAGTGAATTACATTTCTTGTTTGTTTTCTTATATTTCTGTGCTTTTGTGAATTATGACCATAATTCATATATTCATAATAATAAATTTATGGAGGGATACATTCAAACAGAATGAGAACCCTCAAACCCACATCTATGGCTTTTAATATTTTTAAAGTACATATAACTCATCTGCACAAAAATCAGGTTCTTTCCATATTTATGTTCTAAATAATCACTCTTTTTTTAGCTAAGAATTGGTTCCCGTGTGCAAAAAATAAGGAAAAATTGAAAGACTGTTTCTTGCCATTGTTAAGGTCCATTCCAGTCAACAACATTTAAGTTCACATGTTTTCATCTGTGATAAAAACTAGGCCAAGAATTTTAATATCTGCTCTGAAAAAAGAAAAAGACAACAATTAAAGTATCAGATAGGTCATTACAACATGGAGACAAAAGTTCAAACAAAAATTGTACCTGTTAAAAAAATGAAATTTTTTTTGGGAAAAAAAAAGAGATACATTAAATTCTAGTAATATACTGAGGTTTCCAGGTTGCCCCCTTTGTTCACCTAGATGTCAATTAAATAGATGAATATTCAAGACTGCTAAACCTCTGTTTTATTTAGGTAATCGCTTGGATAATTCTTAGCACAGTCACTATATTTGGTGCACTAGTTTTCTAGAATAGTCACATTATAAGTTTATGCAGCAAAAACTATCAGAATTAATGAAGCCAAGAAGAAATGGTTTCATTCTTTTTTCAGATGATGAATGAATGAATGATGGGAATAATTTCTGCTGGCAAAAATAATAAAGTAATTTTATGCTGGATTCCCCCAAAATACTCTGGACTCCCTTTAAAACACCTCATGGACAGTTTTTCAGTTTTATAATCTGTTATTTTTTTAAATTTAAATTCGTGAGAATAGTTGAAAAATAAGGGCAGATGCATCTGCTGGTCTCATAAGAGGAGTACCAGGAAAGTACTCCAAAGTACCTGTGAACACAACATAGACATTTTTCACGCAGAACATTTCATCTTACAAAAAAATAAGATTTTAATCAAATCACACAACTCAGCCATGAGAAATCACAGCTGCATTTGAACTTAAAAGAAAAATGAAAGACAAACATCATTTATTTGAAAATTAGTTTGAAATCACGATTTTTCTGGAGGGAGGGAGCTTAGCCCACTTCTCTCTGTCTCTGTGTACATTTAGAAAATGGGGCTTGCTATCCGTCACAGTTCTTCGAGAAGAATACACGTAATTGGACATACTATATTCTGCTTTCTGCTCTTCATTCAACTGTGGTTATGTTCTGACAATTCAACTCAGTGTTCGCAACATTTGCTCCAGAGTCCCAGTGCTTTCCCTGATGCCCATAGATTTCCAGAAGAATGTCTTTTGGGAAGGCTGAGTTCAGTATGATTCCCTCCTGATTCTCACCAAAGTCTGGTCTCTTTCTTTGCAGTGACAGCAGAAAGTGAGCTGGCACAGGGCTGTGAGTAACTCAGAAAAAGTCACGTACTTCTCTGTTAGTGTCCCAGTTAACTACACAAGGTGAGACAAAAGCTGTATCTTGATAAATCGGTTTGGTTATGATAATCTTGCCTCTCTTTCTCTTTGCTTTTGTGGTGTGCTAAATTATCCAGATATTTTATCTATTGCCATAGTGGATTCTAAGAGAAATATCCTCTATTTGCTTTGAAGGCATATAAATTGTCTAATCCTCCTTGTCTTCAAAGCAGATGGAATCAGGAATGAAAATGAGATTTTACTTAGGTATAGAGTATACCTTTAGCCTGGATGCAGTAGGAAGAAAAAGCTGAAGAGAATACCGATACCTTTAGTGTTTCATTGGCATATGTATCGCATGATGTTACATACTTTATTGACTTTTTAAAAATGCATGAGCTGTCTCTTCAAGTCAATACAAAAGCTATTTAGTACACTGCATTGCTCAGAAATATTTATGGCACTGACCTGAGTTCTAAACTTTCTTCCAAGTTGAGTGTTCAAGTCTTTTTATTTTCTTGGCTTCTTTCAATATCTCCAGCCATTATGACTGAGAAATGAAACAGTCTTATCTGACTAAGAGGTGAACTGTTTTATCCTGTTGAGGAACACACCCTCATGTGTGTTTAAATGGGTACAAGTACAAAAAAATTCCTTTACACTAATATCTGTGTCTTAATTTTTTCCTGTGCAATGTCACATCTCACCAGAGCAGACCTTCACAAAATTTCAAGTGCTTCCTGTTAGCAGCTGAATTTGGATGAAGTATCCAGTTTTCATTTCCATACCAGGCCTGAGGCAAATGCAAATAAATAAAGAAAGAAAAAAAAAGAGAGAGTGCTTTTTCAAATTAAAAGAAAAAAAAAATTACAAGTTGAATTTAATTTGAACTTTTAAAGAAAGGAATCAGTTTTCATGATGTGTTAATTGAATAACGAATTATAAAATATTTATAATGTGCCATTGCTCTTCACTGGAAATTGTACCATAAGCATTTTGGTTCTATTTCCAGTGGAAAGTCTTTAAATGTTATAGAAGTAAATGCTGCTTGAAGTATTGACTGGCAGGAAGCAATATAAACAGATTTTGAGCTATATCAAAAGTAGTTAAACTACCGAGAATATGAGATGCTTGATGCTCTGTGGGAAGTGTTATTACTTATATTGTAATAGTTCTTAGGAGTCCCAAGAGTGAGTCATTACCCTACAGTGATGGGTTTATACAAAACAGAATATGAAAGCCTCTCTCTAACCAGGTTTCAGACAATGTAACTGCAATG
Source organism: Aptenodytes forsteri (assembly GCF_000699145.1). NCBI lineage: Eukaryota > Metazoa > Chordata > Aves > Sphenisciformes > Spheniscidae > Aptenodytes > Aptenodytes forsteri. Next base: position 5,429,376 of record NW_008795695.1, read on the forward strand.
TAATGTCCTCATCACTGAACCGGGGCTTAAATGACCTGATAAAGTACTGAGCGCAATCTAGACACACTGAAACCCAGATTGTTTCCTGTTCAGTGACTTCACATCTGTGATAGACTGGTCCAAACTAAAACTCCATATCCTTTCTCAAAACTAGACTCCAGTATTTGAACTCCAATAATGCAACCTGCAACAAATTTTGGATGCGTATATCATCACAATCAAATTGTCTCAAATTAGAAAAAATAATATATTTTTAAGATATTTTTGAAATTAGAAGATGAACGTATCAGTAGCTGGCTTTCATTAAACTATGAAAGATATCAGGGTTTCATATGCTCTACTTTGACTGTTGTAAGAAGACCATCAGGGACCTTCGCTTGAGGTGCTTGCTAGCATAGGACCTGGCCTTACTGTTCAGTGAAACAGGATTATGTTGAAAAATGCTGACTTGCTGTCTGAAGTGCAAGCATTAAGTAAATGAGAAGAATGGTGTCCATGAAGCTTTGTATACGTTCATGGAAAGCTGCTGGGGTTCCTTATGCATCACTGTGAGAACTTGTGGGATATCCAGTTCTGGAGTGGTTCCATGGGTTTTCCAAGGCCTATGGCTCCACAGCAACCCAGTTGCTCCAGGGTGCCCATTGTCACTGCCAGAGAGCTGTGGGAGCCCCAACTCTCCCTGCTACAGAGCTCTGACACAGTGCTTGGAAAGCAGGCTGGTGACCCCAGCATTTCCAGACGCTTGGTTAACTAGCCAGCACTGCGGGATTTCCCTGGAGCACATTCAGGCTGGAACCAAATGTTAAATGTTTCCAGTTAATGAGATGTTTTGCTTCTTTCAGCTGTTTCAACTATTGGTTTCACTTGCAGTTTTGCCACTGAATTCAGTGGGGCCACCATTTTACTCTAAGGGTACTATGAGATTAATGATTATGAGATTAGTGAAGTTTAACTTGGTTTAAATGAAATCAAAATCACTCATCAGAATTGATAAATACCAATTGGTCAAGGTGTGTCTGAATGGTACAGAAGTTCACCACATCAATCAACAAACTGAAACCACAAACTTTCTTCTGCTTGCAAGCAGAAGCAAATGTACCACCACATGGATATCTAAACCCTGAGACTGTGAAGTGTGTTACACAGGAAGGAAGACTGGCACAAGCACAGGATGTTACTGAAACTAATAAAAAACCCCAGTGAGGTTTAAACCTACATTAAACCTATGTGGTCAATTAATCATAATATGAACTGTTCATCACTGAAAACAAATTCATGCACAAATATTTCAAAATATTTCTCCCTGATGGGGAGAAATTCTTATTTCCTGGATTTAATAATTATATTTTGTTTTTTCTTTCTGAGTAATGTAGATTTGTTATATTTGGATCCCAAACTCAGTGTGACTTCCATTTCTTCAGAAGAATAAGAAACAAAACAAAACAAAACATTACATGTTACTTCAACAGACCACTGGGAAATTTCAAGGTTTCTAAAGCTTCCTTTTTGAAAGACACTGTCCAGTAAGTAATGCTGGCAGTATTTCTCATAAATGCCAAAAAATAATTATATTAAAAACTGCAAACGTTACCTCAGAACTCAGCAGGGCTTAGAATTTTTTCCAAATGAACTCCTTTCAGCTGCTGCTGAAAGGAAGTGTGGTTTTTTGATTTGTGGCCACCATCACTAGTACAAGAAAAGGAAGTGATTTGGTTTGGGGTTTTGTTGTTGTTTCGGTTTTGTTTTTTTTAATAGATGTGCTGATTTTAACAGAAAGTAGGTGGATTTTTCTGGGAAACAGAATCCTTTGGTCATCTTGAATTCAGGTATCTCCATATATACTATTTTCACTTACATAAATGTTTCATGAAAGAAAAAATAGTATAAATTCTGTTTGAATAAAAGTTAATTTCTCATTCTCATTCTTCTGTCTCAGTTTTAGCTGTGGTGAAAGGACGCAGACAAAGTGTCAGAGGCTGCAGCCTTATGTTCTCTCAGCAGGTAGATCTGGGACAATCTGTGCTGCCATTTTTCTCACACTGTACTGTCTTACCACTGGTCTGAGGGGACCAATTCCTCCAGATGACGTAATAGCTTATTTGCCATATTATTTCATTTTTTAAGACTTTGCTGAATGAGCCAGTATAGACTAGGCCAGGTTTGACACATATGTCTTTATCTACTTATCTATATATAAGTAGATATATTTTTTTTTTTTTTTTACATAGATATATACTTACTATATCTATATCTATTTCTTTAGGAATCTGCAGCTACTTTCAAGAACACAGTTGCCAAATGGTACAAAGGAAAAGGCAGTAATTTTGAAAAAGAAAACAGTTATAATAGTACACACATTTAGAAACTGCAGGAGAAAAACTGTATGCAGAAGACAATTACCCAAACCAATCAGAACAACATTTTTTCATCTTACCAAAGTGTTGGGGATTCTTTAATGTTGAATAGCCTGGACCTCACTTTTCACAAAAGACTTATGCTGGGGCATTTGTTCAATGCAGAGGTGGACAGAAGAGTAGAAGCATTAAAAAAATTAATTGTTGTAGTACATAAGGCTGATTGATCAAAGCAAAGACAGACATAAAATGCGAGATAAAATTCAAATAAATTATCTGATTGTTGAAATAGTTTGTAGTCATATAAGCACTTATTTGGAACTGTATCCCTTCCACAGTCAGGTGTATTATGTGACTTTGAAGTTGCTTGAACTTGTTCCTTGTGGCTTATATGTTCTGGAACCGCTGCCACAGAGTTGACATAATTCTGCCACAGTCAGTGGGATCTCCAGTCTTCCTTTGGCATTGTAGTCAAATTAGAAGTGTCAAGAGCCTCTGATCTTGTCACAGGAAAGGATTATGAACTGAGATTCAAAAGCTGCAAAGTAATGCTGTGATCATTTGATTGGGCTGTCCACATACTATGGCCCCTGGGTCCTCATCTTGTGTGTTTTTGCATTGTATCAGTTGCTCCTATTTGAATTCCAGAATATTTGTAAGTTATTCCTCTTTGAAAGGTATTAGGTCACAGGCCATCTACCATGTCTGTTGTTAGGCTTTCTAATGGCTAAATACTGTCACTGCTAGCTGTGACTATGTGGTCTCCTAGTCCTTTCCCCTTCCATTCCCTCAACCCCCTCAGCCTCTGTTGCTGGTCTTCAGTTTGAGCGGGATTAATTTGGTCTAATTTTGCCAGCTAAAGTCTGGGCAATTTACCTCAGCTAGTTGTCATTCTTCCCCTGTAGTCAATGGAAGAAAAGAAAGATACCAGGGAACATCTTTTTTCAAACCTATGTTATGTACCTATGACTGATGACAAGAAAGCCTTTCAATGTTGTACCTGTCTGTCACTACAGACTACAAGAGAAGACTGGACAGCTATATGATACACCAATGCTTACACATTTAAAGTTAGATGAAATTAAATTCATCCTATTAGAAAATGTCAGAAGGGGAATATAAAAATAAATCACGTTGTCCACAAACTGAAACCCAACTAAAGAAAGAGCTAAGGGAAAACGCATGGACACGCCTTACTTTCAGGCAAAAAGGGAATTTAATGTTATTATTGGTGTTTTGTTCTCTGAGTCTATAAGTCTGCAGTGCAGTAAGCTTACTGGGACTAGGATGAGGTGAACTTTTTGGGAGCTATCAGAAAACGTAGCTGGAAGCCTTGCTGAAACTTTACTGAGGGTATTAAAACAACAATTTGCAAAGTTTTGCAGCTTGGCTGACCATGAGTAGATTCTCACTCAAATGACAGAGCCAGTTGGTGCTATAACGCATGGAGGTACTACAGCTCTTCAAAGAAATACATTTTAATGTTGGGAAATCAGCCCATTTTTCTCTAATCTCCCTCTTGGAAATGGCAGGGTGGTTTTCACTGAAATTTCCCCCAAAAATTTCACTTGAAGTGAAGAGCAAGTGTGTGGAAAATTCAGCCCAACCAGTGAAATCTGGCAAAGTAAAAAGGAATAGAGTTTATGATGGAAATTTCATGTAACCTTAATTGCAGACAAGTCTACCAAGTTCTACCTGCTGTTGTGGGTGACACTAGGGGGTATTATGCTTTTTTATAGCTTTTTGGTTTGTATTGCTTTGTTCCCTCAGCCTGGGAATAAATTTAAGCCTGGAAAAAAATGCTTGCAGTGGTATTCAGTGTTGGTTACAAAATGTTTGGGGAACAATGATGGCTAGCTCAGCTTTGTTCTTTTGCAGAGGTCAGAACTGGAGACTCAGCTACTGTATGGAAAGAAGGCTCTGGTTGGGCTAAGATTCTTAGAAAAGTGGGATGCCCTTAAAGCCTCTTTAACAATTTCATGGTAAGATTGCCATGTGAGCACATAAAGGAAGCTATACTTAAAAAGTATCTGTACTCTCCATTGATTATTTTTGTGACCTAGGAAGACAAATTGCAAGTTCATGGACATGTGTTTCTGCTTGAGAGAGAAGTAATACTACTATCCAGATAGGTCATGTGTGGTAGATATCACTAGAAGCAACACTAGATTGTTCACATTTGAATAAGGTCCATATTACTTGCATACATCTGTTGTGAAAGACTCTTCTGTATTTGTGTATTTACATATGTATATAGGGGTGTGTTTGTGTTTAAACATACTTATCAGCCAGATGTTTTTCACTCAAGTGTGCATGACAGAAAAAAGTGGTTGTGATCCAAGATCGTCCTGTGACTTATGAAGGTTGATGCAAGTTGCATCTTATTCCTGCCTAAGAGGGTCGGAAGGGAAAAAGCTACCAAAGATCCAAAGGTTTCCCTTAGGTAAGATGCAGAGAAGCCATGGAGGCTGCCTGAGAAGAACCAGTGATGTACATGGGAAGGTTCACAGTAATCCTCTACCAATAATCAACATTAAAAAAAAAAAAATCTCTGAAAACTTATTAAGCTACGATCACAGGTATTGCATTAATCTGGATCTAAATTTTTGAGAAGTTGTTACTTTTTCTTCAAAAGCACGTGTTGAAAGTTGTAAATTTCAAATATGTTTCTTTTCCATTCGAATGAATGTGAATATTTTGCATTTATCTGTGAATTATACAGAAAAAAACCCAATAAACGCCCCTGCCCAGCTGTCATCTCTCCTACTCCAAAAAGTTTTGATAGTAACTTAGACTGTTTCTTATACTCTTCTATATGATTAACTATAAAACACACCTAAAGTTCATACTCATAATTCTCCTAATTTGTCTGCTGGCAGCTCTTCCACCAATGCCTGGAAGCGCTCTAAAACTTTCAGATGTAAAGTCCAAGCACCCAACTCAATTCGAAGCCTGCTCACTTGTACCCTGAATTTCGAATATAAACTGGATGCATAGGCCTTGATGACAGGATGTCTGCCTGCGGCAGTCCCACAGCACTGTGTCCTAGTTCTCACCCTGCAGCCATGCTCTTTCTTTATATACCTGTGAGCATACATTATTAATTCTCGTGAGGGCTCCAGCCTCCATCTGAGCAGTCTGGTGCTTTTGGAAAGGTATTTTATGATGCTGAGCTGGGTGAGGGTGAGTAGTAAAATGAGCCCTTCTTATCTTGTAAGCCCTATGGGCCCTGTGAAAATGTGAGCTGAATACTTATCAAGAAGAGGAGGAAACCACAGAGACGCTTCTAAATGCTCATGTTAGTGTTTTAGCTGCTTCATGCTGTCCATACTCCAGTTCTACTGAGGGGGCATATAGCATATGGGAGACTTCTGAGTGCAGAAAGGCATTGCATAGAAAGGGGTACTTCTGACTGCCTTCCCGCTTCCTGGTAAGGTAAGTTGTACGGTGACATACACGTAGCCAGTGCTGCTTCAGCATATTTTTTATTCTCTCGTTTTATCTTATACACTGGGAGAAGAGCAAGCTCATATAGGACAACAGCAGAGCATTTCTGAAACGTGATGATATACTGGAGAATTAGCATGTCCATAATTTGCACAAAGAGGCGACAATGCAAAGCTAAGATATTTTTGGGTATGTACCAAATGAACACTGTTAATTTAAATTTGTCAGATGTTTAATTTTCCAAAGAAATAAGCCTTAATCGAATCAAACACTAGTGGAAATGATTTCACGGGACTCCACTGAAGTGCAAAGAAAACAGTTAAATTAAATTTCAAAAAAATATATATCCTTCGAGCATTCGAAACTAAAACAATGAAACATTAAAAACTCAAATCTGAGACATAAGAAATACTATAACGAAACATGTACAAAAAGAAAACAGGGAATAATGTCAAATAGACCTGATTTTCATTGTTCTTCCACCACAGACTCAAACTGGTAAGTAAAGCTGTTCACAACACAGGATTTTAGCATTCATTGCGTTCCTTTCTCTAGTTTCTACCATACTGACGGTAGAATATGGTTGGCTATAGATGGTTAATACAGTTAAGGGAGCAGCTGGTCCGCTTTATGTGAAACCTGACTCAGTAAGGACAAGAGGCCTTACTTTGGTAACCTTCATGTCCTCTGCCTCCCATTTATATCCGGAGAACTCTTCTCTCTGCCTTTAAGTGTCAGCTCTGAGGGGAACCACCTACACACTCCAAATGATCCCCAGTTATGTACATAATTCTTCCTCAAGCAACCAAACAGGTCAAGTTACTCTTTCCATCAATTAAGAAAACTCAATAAAAGTTTCCATATTTTAAAGGTAGGATTCTTTCTCTTATTTTGAAATTGATTCTTTTACTTACCAGTGCTATATCTGCTTCAGTTAATTCAATTTCACAATGCTTCTGATGCGTTTAGGATACAAAACTGGCCAGGAAGGAATGCAATGGGAGGTTTTACATTAGAATTTGCAGCTTTTCTTGAAAGAAGGTTGTGTGCCCAAGATCTCTGCTTTACTGAAGTTAGTAACCATTGCAGCAGTATTATCAACTTTATGCAGCTCCAAGCTATGTAATTAAACATGTACATTCATTCCAAAGAGACAGATGGCTGTATAATTAACTCTGATGCCAGATCGCCTAGATGTGTGTAAGAAGCATTCCACTGTCTTTCCTCCCTCATTCCAGTATCTTTTCTGCAGACTTTAACTTCTCCATTGAAAGTACAGACCTGACTCTGCAAAGAGGATTATACTCTCAGGCCTTTGTTGTAGTAAAGGACCTCTGTGAAAGTGCCAGGGCTCCCCTTGCATGCACTTCCTGGAAACAAGGGGCTTAAGTTTTAAGTATTGACATTGAAACTGAAAGAGGAAATACTTACAACTTCTCTTTCTCTATCATACATAGTCATTTTCACAGCAGAAGCATAAGTGGCAGGAAAACAAAAGAATAAATCATAAAAATGAGGAACCACTGCCAATAGAAAATAGATGAACAGTTACATAACACTACTATTTCCATATCCGGGCTTTATCTACTTTTAATAAACTATGTAATGCAGAACCATTTAACTAAACATGCAATAGTCCACACTGCCAGTTCTCTGTTATCCTTGCTAGCTGTATCATGCAGGTTAGAAGCTGAACTGGAAAAGATACTTTTACTGCAATCAGACTAGCTTTGGCTTGGTACCTGAACGCTTAGACGTGCTCATGCTGCCTGATGGGCACTTGTACATCTTGGTGCATTTTGTGAAGACTAGACTCATCCCTAGCATAAATCACAGCATCCCAAAGCCCCTCAGGGCAGAACCTGACACGTGTTGACCTACAGATTGTGGAGAAAATTAAGTGCAGGCACACACCCTTTCTGAAGGATATGTCACTCTTCGTCACACATGTGTTTTCATAAGGGGATTTCCAAAAGCAAAGAACTTTTTGCTGCTGTTGTTGCTTTGCCTGCCACAGCTGTACATAGTAAATGAAACAGCAGAATGAAAATGAATGAAGCTCAAGCTGTTTGCAAACCCAGAGGTTAAATTAGTTTCCCTACTGATATCAGCAAGGCTGTCACCTTGCATCTGCTACAGTTCATAATGTTGCAGACCAGTATTCTCTGACAAACATCAGCTCTCTTGGCGGAACAGTAACCAAAGAGAGCTGTCTAGTCTGACACGCAGAGCCATACCAGGCAGAGAGGAACTCAATAGCATTGGGTTTAGCCCAAGGACCCAGATGTACTGGAAATGAGCCTTTCTCCTTCTAACTGACAGCCACTTGCATGGTATTTCAACACTTTTGCTTCCACTCTGGATCCAAACCATGAAATGCAGATGTGAGCAAACACGGTTTGGGGTTTTTTTTTTAGTTAAGCTAAGACAATGATTTGTTTATTTTTCTCTTTTTGCTGTTGTGTTAGAATATTCAGAACAGAGCCTTCAGCAAAAGTTCATGCTGGGCTTTCTTTGCACCATGGTGCATGTACCCTCACATCCAAATACCGTATGTTCTGAAATATAAGATACCATGAATTCTGCTTTATAGACTAAACTACTGTGACTATTATAGTGTATTCATTCTGTAGCTTGTTCTATGAATATTCTGGTCATAAGGTTTTTAAACAGGTAAAACAACATATTTAAAATAACATTTTATCCAGAAAGATGGTCCATGTTTCCATGCCTCCTCATTTTATTCATACCAGCAGTGCTGGGTACAGAGTTGACACGTAATATATTTATAGAAAACCAAACTATGATGGCAGCTAAGGATTGCATCACAGTAATGTTACATTTTTCTTCTACATTAGTTACTATTTATGCAGCCACAATTTTATGTTTACCAGGACTTGCTTATTTTTTGTTACTCCTTCATTTTCTCCTCAGCTCTGCCAGCTTTTGCACATGCTGTTCTACGTACTCATGGAAAACCTTCTATGAGGTAGTAGGAATCTTTTCTGGTTCAGGAGCAAGAACAGCTGAGTGCATCACTATTCACAGGCATCACATGTCACTTTACTATCCCTACCTTTAAAACAAGACTTTGTGTATACATATGCAAACAGATTAATTACCATACAAAGGATTAATTATATATGGAAGTCTCTCTTGCAGATCACAGTATCTCTAAGGTTGTGAACATCCTTTTAACTTTTTTTTTTTGCGGTGGGGTGGGGGGAGAAGGCTAACAAAAGCATGTCGTTGCAGTTAACATGAAGCCAGTGTTTCCAGCTGAAGTAAAGCAAGGTGGAAGTAGACGAATACACTAAAAATATGGCATATGCAGTTATTGAGCCAAGAATATGGTAAAACTCCTCACTGACAATTAGAGCAAAACTTGTTTAAAGTCTTACCCATAGCATCTAGAGTCACACATTTTAAATTTACTTTGGCTTTGGTATTGACTACAAGCCACAGATGTTGTTATTAATGAATGCCTAGATCTGTTATAGTCCCCAAGAACCATGCTTTTTAACACTGTGGTGCTAGGATACTCCCCTCAACATACAGTGATACATATGGTGTCAACTTTATTCCATCTCACAGCTCATTGCCATCACAACTAATGCTATTATGATAAAGAAATCTTTCAGATTAAATGCCTTTCTCACATATGACAGACGCTTCCCTAATCAATACACTAAAAAGTGATCTAATGAAAATAATGGGGAAAATCGTCCCTCCTTCTCTCTTTGAGGGAGACTAACCCGGAAATGAGGGATGGGAGAGAGGGAGAAAACAGTTCAAAGATAAATGGGTCTTAATGGAAAGGTACATCTAAAAAATTAATGACAGACACAGCAAATGAATCATAACTGAATGCTAATATACATATATATGCACACACACAGAGTTAAGTCTTACTTTTTCAGGACTTGTAGTTTGTTTGTAAAAATCAATATATACAGAGCTGCTTAATTAATTTCTTCCTTGCTGTTTTAGCTTGCTAATTAGAAATGTATTTCACAACAAGCTTTCCGATTTCAGTTGTTTTTCTGGTCTTCTCAGAGCTGGAAATTCTCTTAACTACTTACTTAGTCAGTAGCGGAGTATTGTGATATACCAGAAGCAGAGTGCAGTTATCACAAGTAGGCCTATAAAGCAGCCAATATAGAATATCAAAAGATAGAATTATCACAAGTATTAACCAGCAGAAAGCATGAAATATAAATTTCACAGTGTTCTTATTGCTCAAGTCAAACATTTTACCTGGGGTACCCCCAGTCATGGATAGTTTCTTCAATTTTTCCTGTCCTTTTACATCCAATCAGAGAATTCAGATGACACAGAAATGCAGTAAAAGAGTGGGAATAACCTTCAAAATCACAAGCAGCATCTTTGCCCTGCCCACACCTAATGCAAGTTATGCAACAAAAAACAGTGGTGTTTCAGGAACTAGGAGAATGGGTAGACCATCTAAATGAGAGGATTTTTGCCTCTGGGACCCATGTTTCTAGTGTGGATTTCATAAAGCCCTTTCAGGCACCTTAATGTTTAATAAAGAATGAGTGAGGAGAACTAGGTGCTGTGAAATGGGATCCACAGTTAAGAAAGGACACCTAAGCAGGCCAATAAGTGATACTAAAGAGAAAATGGATTCAAATTTCTCCCCATCCACCAGACACAGAATTAAGGAATCACATTGCTTTTAGCTTCCCGCTAAAGTTTTGAGGCTAGTGAGGCTGTTAGGTCTACTATGGATCTCCTCTACTTTCCTAGCAGGTAGCAGCTGTTTCATCATGTCCAAAAGTGCAAAATTAGCTCAAATAGTTAGAATAGCCAAACAAAAATGTAGTAACTCTGCATATAGCTGGGAATCCAGTGGGCAAACTGCTTTCTTTGGCTTGCAGGCAGAGAGATGTGTTTTGTAGAGCAGTTTCACAGAGGAATTCACAATGATCTTCCCTGCAGGATATAGTGAAAGAAAACAAGTCTCAGAGCCAAAAGGGATGTAAATGGTGGCATGAATACTTGTTCCTCCAAAAGAATATAGTGTTAGCAGCTGTCTGAGAATCTGTAGAAAAATAACAAGTGGGTAGCTATCAGCAAAGACTGTATTTCAGATTGTTTGGTTTGATACATTTGTTTAAAAGGGTAATAACAATAAAATACCCTGAAATAATCACTACTGAGCAACAACGTGGAAGAGAGATGAGATGGTGAATAAGCCATTTTAATATCCATTTAAATTGTAAAGACCATTAATGGACAAAAATTTATTTTTTTTTTTACAACTTTCTTGAAACTGCTCCAAATTGAAGGATGGGATTACTGTGGGTACTAATGTAACTTTTTCCCTATTTAAGACCCTTACGTACAAAGATCTCAAGGTATAGAGATTTCGAAGTGTATGAGAATGACAACTTGCAAACGCTAAGACAAAGCATGGGATTTTATAGCCCGTGTTATTTTTTACCCATCTGAAGTGCTGTGGTATGCCTGTCCATGTGCTCCAGTAGCTCTTGATTACCCCAGTTTAAATAAAACATCTGTCAATATTCCCATTAAAGTCTCCATCAGCTCTGAGCAAAACCACAGATCCAGCTGGAGTTCAGCATGGTTGCCTTCAGTTAGGAGCCGTTTTCCCCCCTCTAATACTAACAGATTACATATGGCCCAGTTTAAAAGTCATGTGGGGTTTCTGTGGGAACTGCCTCCACACTGGCTGGGTCCCACTGCAGCTGTCGAGTAACAATCATTAATGGGACACAGAGGGAAATAATACAACTTCCAGATTTAATTTCCATAGTGGTGTCCAAGTCCAACACAGAGGAACACCTCTTTCCTTCCCACCTTGGCTCTGGTTTGCAACCTCCATGGGACTCTGCCCCTGAAGCTCCAAAGACAGGCAAGGAAACCAGGGTCTCCCAGCAACAGCCCGTCTGCCCCACCAGCTCCAGATGCAGTGTGCCAGGGCTGTCTTTAAAGGCAAATGTGGAGTCAGTTCACTTCATCACGCAGAGGGCTCTCCTGGCACTTAGATGGGAACTGACTATCCAAACACAGCCTTCCCTTACACCCAGATGAAAGGAATGAACATCATCATCTGCTAATGTGGTGTGATCAGCCTCTCAGATACACCTGCCAGATTTAGGAGTGTGCACTGGTCGCCATCTACCACCACCTCCTAACCAAGTTTTGGGAAACCAAGAAAGTGCAACTGGTGCAAGGGACAGACTCCCTAAGCTCCCGAGCGTGTTAGGATTGTGACTGTCACTTTATCTTTGTACAGATTATGCCCAACACAAAAAAGACAGTCTGGAGCTACAGAGGCAGGATGTGGAACACATATATCCTTTCACACAGTAAAATAGTAAAGCCTATACAAAGCATCAGAGCTGTTGGAGAAGAAGGTGAGAATGCCTTTGTAAAGGACTGCTGGGCTATAGCCACGTGCAGCAGCACAGTTGTTACAAAGGAATCCCAGTCAGATGACTTCATTCTTCAGTTTTCTGTCTCCTGCTCTTGTACGTGTGTGTGTGTGTCATTGTCTCACCAACTTACACCTCCCTGGTTTAGTTTTCACAGCAGGAATCACTACTTTTTGTTTGTTGGTTTGTTCTTCATATAAAACATCGCATGTTTTCTCCACTTATGTCATTAGCAAATATACATGCTATGGGCAAGCAATTACAGAAAGCAGCAGTTTAATAGGGGAAACTGCAATGAGGCCGTGCGCTGTGGATGCCTGCTAGGCAAGACCCCCAACAATGGGTTTATGGGGCTTGTGTGGTCACATGAAGTACGGAAGCTGCTTGATGCTTTTATGGAAAATTCTGTAATTGCCACATGCTCACAATGTATATCAGCACCATTAAAATCCTTACTTGCTTTAGGTGAAATTTACCCATGTAAAGTGGAAGCACACAAACTGTGTCATATTTAAGCACACAGTAGAAGATTAGGCTGCACATACTTTTACACTGTCCTTCTAGTATGGGAAATTCAATGACAGGATTCAAGACCGGAATCGGTATCCAGGGAAGTTGAGGAGTAGAGCAGAAAAGGCATCAGAGTTACCCAGGGCATCAAAATTCATTTGAGCAAAAGTGCTGCAGAACTAGAGCATGATATTTAAAACAACAACATCAACAACTTTAAAAAGTGTTCCTGTAGGGAAAAGTGCCTTTTTTGGACCAGTAACTCTTCAGCAAATTTCAACTCAGAGTTAAATTTTTACATCTGCATTTGAAAGTTCCCACAAATAAGAGGTTATAATGGAAACAATGGCACAGATTTAAATTATACTGTGATGCAATCATATGTCATTACAAAAAACAAATGCTTATTTCTGGAAATATGCACATGGTTTGGGGGTGAAGACTGAATGAGATCTATCATAATTTTTGCCGGAAGCCATTGCTTTTAGGTTAATGTAAAGTAGAAATTGGCAAGCACTTACTTTGTAATAGTGATTTTTTTTCTGGCCATCTGGGGTTTTGTGTGTGAAACTCCAATTTCCGGGGGGGTGTGCAATTTTGTTTTCCATTTTTTCATTCTCATAGATAATAGTTTGATATGCAAGGTGGTATTTTAGGTCCTTGTATCATGTATTGTCATAATCCTGGTCAGCAAACAGCTCAGCACAATCCCCATCACACTGAAGTCGGTTGAATCCTCGTATGTATCAAGTCAAGCTGCTTTTTGGTTCAGAACCTCAGTTCGTTTCCATAGTTGGAGAGCCGACCCTCTCATGATGTGCATATGTTAAGTGCAGACATCAGAAATTCACTTTTATTTGGCCCTAATTATGGATATCAAATATATCCTTGTTCAGAAATCTAATTCCTTCCAAAACAAATTTAAAAAGTAACAAAATTTTTTAAAAAGATGTAAATAAAAATTAAACTGATAAAAAGCTGTAAGAACCACTTACTGGATCTGAGAGGATTCCCTCAAATCCACATAAATGTCTGACTGAGCATTTGCTAAAAATTGTCTAGAACTGCAGATTGTAGTTATCAGAAATCACAATTCACACAATATTCTGAACTCACAGATTCTATGGTGTGAATTACTATATTTACTGTTTTTGTTGTCAAACTGGAATGTTCATACCCTCAGGTATTAAAATTATTTCAATAAGAGGAACAAAAATTTCTAATATGTTACTTCCTGATTTTGAGTGCCCTTGTTTCAAGTTTGCAATGAAGACAAGTAATAAACCCCCGTTTTTCTAAAACTCTGAGAAACTTTTTCACAGTACAGTCCTCCCTACGGTCTCCAGCTGGACACTCTTTGGAGGAAGAACTTCTTTCACTACCCATTTTTTAAAATCCTAGCCAACAGCTAAGTCCTAACCTCTCCTTTAACAATATCATTTCTTATGCAAATAATTTAATTTCTGAAGATCGTTGCTAGAATAAGATATTCTGGAACAGATTTGTTTATAGCAACAAAAGCAGTAACTCTGGCTCATTCTCAGTTACACTGAGACTAAACTACGCTGGTGTACCCAGCATGTGAGGACTTCTCCAGCAGAACAGACTGTCACTGAGAACCAGCACACACCTCCTACATCATTAATTGACTGTTGTTGTCAAAGGAGGCATAGCAGCTAGGGAAGACTGTGAACATGCTGGCTTCTGAAGCATCTTCTCGGAACTTTTTACAGTTGGCACAAATCGTTCTACCCTTAGGTATTTGAACCCAATTAACCCGTCTATTTTTCTCTTTCCATGCTGGTGAATACAGAGCAGTAGGGACGACCTTTCCAAGTTAAGTGTTTATATGGTGTGCTACCACTTCAAAACTAGAGCCACTGTATGGCCTCTGTGCAGGATATCAGTAGCAAAGGCATGTGGTAAAGGTGTTACGGACAACAAATGAGAGTACAAAAATAGCATTGATACTGTGTGTTCAGAAAAGTTACATGTGCTTATTAGAGTCCACATTGCACATTTTGCTTATATAAATATAAATCATATCAGATTTTAAAAAATAATATCCATCCATCATGGAGGTTGATTGCCACAACAATACCTCGTACAGACTAAGTCACATGAATAAAAAATCTGCTTCTTTAGTTTTGTTCTTGACATATTGTCAGAGCTGGTAAAAGAATTTATTGCTTCACTTTTAATATGCTCTGTCCTCATAATTATGCACAAATGAAATTGGATTCACTATTCCCTAGCAAAGCATGTGTCATTGCTTGGACTAGATAAGGTCTGCATTGCTGTTCTTGCCAGATCAGGGAAGAGAATGGAACATTCAGATCATCAGTAGTGCTACCATGGGACAAGTCTTGCGGCATTAAGTAGTAGACATTCAGTCATATATAGTGAATTGCATTCAACCTGCCCTGGCTCCAGAGAGGACGCAGCAATGCTGCATCCGACCCAAAATGAAATCTTGGATGATGTCATGATTATATGCAGCCTGCAAGAAGTTTCACACTCGTACTTTGTCCAAGGTAAATAGAGATGAATTGTATACAAATGGATCAGGTCACAGATCCCAGAACAAGTGGATATAAACAGTTCCAAATAGTATTATATAAAGTAAAATTCTCCTCACATACTAACATGCGTTGGATTTTCCTTCCATTTTAATACAGATGGATAAATAAAAAATGAATAAATAAACGTACCCTTTGACACAGGAGTGTTCCTGTAGTACCTACAAGTGTATATGAGCTTCCTGTTATTCACAGTTTACAATCTACAAGTAGGAAAGATGGGAAGAAAACGGAGGTTACAGTATTACCCATCACTTCTAGCAGTTGCATGATCACTGACATTGTACGCTGGCATGGATCTCTTTCCTCATGGTCCCATGCTGTGGCTCAGAATCTGAATTTGACTGGACATTGCAACCCCTCAACAAGTTCACCGCAAGGGCTGTAGCTGAAACACAGCCTACAGGACCATTTAAGGGAGCAATTATTTTGCTCATAAATATTTTGGCCAGCATTTCCTGTGCTTTCCCTGAGTGACCAAAGGCAAAGGAAGTGGCAAAACTACTCTTACTCTTTCTTCCCTAGGGTCTGTTTAGAGAAGAGGAAGCCTACAACAATTTTACCCCTGATTTTGAGTGAGAGCGTAGTCACAGTAAAAAGAATCCTACTCTCCTGCTGCACTGGAGATGATGTTTGTCTCCGTGTCTAGAAAAACAAAAGCAAAATAATTTAGATAATGGTTTTCAAGTCTCGCCATTTCTGCCGTCTCTTTTCCTTCAGCAACTGCTCAGAAAGGCTTGGATCATGCAACTGTGTACAGACACTACAGGCTCATTCGGTTAATGACCTTTTCACTGCACCAGCCAATGAGTAAATAGAAAAAATATGTCTCTGTTGTTAGCTTTAGCCCAAAAAATTTAACTCAAGGCAAGATAAGTTCTACTCCACCCTCCAACCATTATGCACCCCCAGCTCTTATCAAGACCCTATATTTAAAATATTGTACAAACTGTACTGGAAGTACTGCTTTTCACAAAACACCAGTAATAGGCCAAGGTATTCTGAAGGTAAATGTGATAGTTTCCGTGTGAATTAGTGAATCTGCCACCATCTGGTTATCTTTAAGCATTTATTGCAATTCTTACAACACAGACAATTTCTAGGATACATTGAAGATTTTACATTCTGTACTTTCTGGACACATGACAGCGAGAGAATGACATAATTTAGAGCTTTAGCATCAATTAATCTTGCTACGGGTAATACTTGAAAAAGTGTTTCAGTTTTTGGTTGGTGTATTTACAATCCTGTTTCACTTAGTTATTTCTTTCAGTCCCTTAATAAATATTATTTTTAAACTATGGGTTATATTTACCATGTCATCTGATACCAACTGCAGTCACATAAACATTTTAAAAGAAAATTTGTGTTATGCCTGAAACAGAACACCAGATACGAACACTCTTAAAACTTTCTCTGACTCCCATTCCAGTTACTACATGCTATACTTATATTTTGCTGAAGTACAGATTCATCTCAGTAAAAAAGGAGACAAGCACAGCATATGTTCTTGCAAGACTCCATATTTTGCTGCAGCTGCCGCAAGAACCTTCTGATATAACAACTGATGCTACAGTCTCCACAGAAAAAGATCTGTGGTCATATAGACTATATCTGAAATAGCATGCAGAAGGATATAACAGCTCGGCCATAAGCTCTTACTCAGATTGGCAACTTACCCATTTGCAGTAAGGTTATGTGCTAGGAAAACAGATACACTGAATGGGATGGGCCAGGGATCCACACCCTGATGTGGAGTCAGGGTGTAGCCAGCAGCATCACTAATTCCCCCAGTGTTACTACTAAAAGTCAAGGTGTAAAATTGACACTCTGGCATTGAACTTACTTGGTAGAAGTTTTGCTGTAGTGCCAAAAAGACAAAGGTTTTTCTAAGAAACTGCAGAGACCGTACAGCATTGCTAGTACAGGACTTCTCAGGAGGTAATCGCTAGACGACCTCTGCAGAAACACAGCCTACTCAGTCCCTTATACCAGGAGGCTGGGGAACTTCTCCAGCACCTGGTGCCCCATCACACACAAGCTTGAGACTTTTTGCTCATTGTAGGTCCTCAAAGTGGCACAAATGCCACAAAGATATTCAGAGGTTGCCATTGATCTTTTAAAGGAGTTGTCCTGTAGACACTAGCTCCAAGTCTGGCATTTTCGCAGACATTTCTGATGTGCTCCGAGTCTCTGAGTGTCAACATGCAGCAGCTGGCCATTAATGTTTCTAACTGCTGGATGCATTTTGTGTTTTACTTTTTCTTAAGTTCAGACAGTTCTAAGGAAGGTTTGCACAACGGTCTTATCGACATAAGATGAGGAACACATGGAATTAAGACCGAATCCTCACTGGTATGGTTCAGTACAGCTACTGTAAATTGCCCCCAGTTTCAAGGGTACTACTCCGTATCCTACCAAAAGGACACCTAATCATAAGTTTATGAGGCTGTGTCCAGTTAAAGGTAGAGGCCAAGCTTTTTAATAATTCTTTACTTTTTACATTGCCAGTGATCTCAGTTTGGCTACAAAATTCACTGCCAGAATTGGGGAAAATTGGTTACTAAACAGGGGTTGAAAAACAAAACTGTTGGCAATTTAGATATTTGAAGAGGTGATGATAGACAAATACATGTATGCCAGTAAAGGATACTGAACATTTTTCTTCAATGATTCTTAACTTTGGAGGAGCTGGAATCATTCTCAACCAGCAAATTTATATATAATATTCTGTACAGTTTGTAACAAAATCCTAATTTGCAATCTGCCAAGTACTGGGTGAGAGACAAACCTCAAATTTTTTCACATTATTTCTAAATTTGTTCTTGATTTAGTTTTGTTTACAAGATAACATTTTGTGAAGTTCTCATTCCCTGCTGGAGGAGTTTCTGCATATCAAAGTGTGAAAATACGGACTAATGACAGCTCCCTATGTTATACTATAGCATTATATACTACTAGGATGCTCATTTAAAAATGGTGTGGTTTGGCGACTGGGTGGAAGATGCAATTGTACATGCAAGTTTATATAAGAATTACATTAGCCTTGCAAAGTGTTTTGCATGCCATTGAGGGAAAAAAATACGTATTAGGCCCCATAAATTTTGAAAAGTTTTGTTTGGTTTTAGTTTAATAAAGGGTTCCAGATAAACAGCCTTATAGATAAAACAGCTTTAACATTACCCATAGAATTAATACACTGTGCAGACAGTACTATGTATCCTCTTTCACCCTCTCTTCAATGACTACTTTTCAATCCTTTCCAAGTCCATCACACTCAGGGGAAACTGTGCTGCAGACTAAGACAAGGGGGGCAAATCTTCCTGTAATGCGCTTGTATTTCTCATACTATGGCCAGTTCCTAAGCTCACTGCCACCGACAGCAGAAACTGTCAACACTTTCTGGGCAGCACTTTAAAAAATTCCCTGAAGGGGCAGCTGGAACAAAACCCATGTATTTTGCAGAGGCCAATGACATGCACTGCCAAAGTGCTAGGACTCTTACAGTGGGTAGCTTCTGATATTTCTAAGCTGATTAGTGTTCAATGGAAATACAAAAGCTTCTTCTACAGTGATGTTTTTCAAAGACTACAGCACATGTAGCATTCAATATCCTTGTGATGCATGAACTTAAATGTATTTTTTGGAACTAGATTGATTCCCTAAGTTACTTCTGCAAACAAAAGTGACAGGAATTCTAAATACAAACTGTTATTGGAAGGACAAGAAGCTGTAGACAGTTCCTCTGTTTGAAATGTTGTCCCCAGAGAAGTTTATGGGAATTTTTTTCATCGACTTCAGTACTACCAAGATTGGCCTGCTGTGTGAAATATGAAGTTATTTCTATCCCAGGCAAGTGGCTTTCTGATCTTGTTTGGAAATTTCTAGAGCTTGAACTACAATGTTATATCTGTCCTGATGAAACATGGCTGTATCGGAGAAAATTGGGCAGACTTGATTCATTCACCAACTACTAGAGTTTAAAAAAAAAAAAAAAAAAGAAAATAAATAAATCTTTCCAATTCTCTGTGCTGGGTTCAAATGCTTCACATCAGAAGTAGTGAAGACTACTGTTCCTCCTTTCATTTTAGAGAGTGATAATTTTTGCCTTTAAAGCAAAACTTCTTTGGATGTTCTGGATAAATAGTACCCTCAGTCAGTCAATATGAATGTATATATATGGGGAGTGGTGGTGGTGGATTCCAACACTGTTGTACATTTCACAAGTAGCATCTCACCTACACAAAGAATGAGCCTTTAGAGCAGTGCTTTGAACAATTGAGTACAATCTGTATAGAACTTAACAATACTGTTTGTATTTGAAGAGAAAAAAAGCCTTTTAAATACATGGACAAATTGAATGAAAATGGTATCACTGCAAATATGGCTGTGCCAGGTTGCATGGTATTATCAACAATGAGGTCAAGTACAGTATCCATTAAGCACAGAAAATAAACAGAAACTACTTAAATAGCAAATAAAACACAGGCAAAGATTTCCCTAGCTGCAAGCTTGGTTCAAGCCAAATATTTTTATAACAACTGACCTCACAATTCTTGGTCATGGATGATTCAGGGACACCACATTAAATATACAAATGTACACAGTAGTGTAGTCTGAAATAATACAATTAAATAAAATGGACAGCCATTATTTGAACTGGAAATGCAATAAAAATCTAAATATTTCCTGCTTCAAAATGAGAAAGGTCAAAAGGATCAGTGTCTTGCAGTGCTACGTAACATTAACTGATTGCTAGCACAAAGAAAGAGCTGGTAAAGATTTCACAACAATTAAACCAAGTCCTTCTTTTTCAGCAGCCATCAAACTTTATTTTACTATCTTTTAATCCTAATGCCGAGATCTAGAAACTGGTAGGTCACAGAGGACTGTGTCATAGGACTAATCAAAAGACATAGAGCAGTAATATGGGATATGAAAATCTCTATACTTTTCCTCAAACAAAATTTGTATGCTGTCTATTGTAAAAAGGAGGGATAAATCAATTTCCTCTGAATGAAAACTATACATATATTTGTTAACACATAGGAGAAATTTCAACGCTTAATTTTTTTTTACATTGAAGTGTTAATTTACAAAACATTATAATTAAATGGGAAAACATTTCCTATCTTTTCATGCATCATCCAGAGAAGTGTGACAAAGAACATTTTGATCCATTTGGCCAGTGGACGAATCTGAGAGGATCTCAAGCCACAATAACTGAATACTAGAGGGCTTTTTTCCTCAGAGCTTCTAACCCCACAAAGTACAACCAAAATGGCCAAGTCCACATGGTTATTCAGTATGAAGGTAATCTAGAACCATCTTATATATTAACACAGAAGAGAAGGATGATGTTTCGTTTTAAAGAATAGTATGTCTCTGAAGAGAAATTCACTTACATAAAGCAGGATACTCCAGGAAGACCAAGTGAGAGACATACTGCAACTTGCTTTTACCTTATGGAGCTGATGATTCCCATTACCAACAGAGATGCTTCATAAAGACCCTCTACAAGAAATAAACTTGCAGTGATTTATAACAGCTGCACCCTACCTCCTCCCAGCTGTGCCAAACAGACCTCACTCCATCCAGAGCAAGAGAAAAACTGCTTTTTATGTTTAAGCCACCATAATCAATATCAGAAGGGCTTAGGTACTATGAGTGGCACACCAACATCTTAAGAGAAATGTATTTTATTTTTTGCCAGTTTAGCAACTTTCTCCTGTTTTCATTATTTCTCATTTGAGGACATTAGGTACTTATTTTTTCCATGTAAATCTCATCTAGGGTCCTTTCCAATGACATAATGTGTTTGGAAAACTTGCTTTTCTTCAGCTATTTTTTTTCTTTTCCTGCCTACCACTATGTAAACAAGGTAGGCTGTCAGGGTTATGGAACTAAATGATTTAAATCAGGACAAGAGAAAGAATAATGAGATCCTTAGATTTGATGCATATGATTTGTTCTCCGGTCAAAAAAATAATGCTTTTATTATGCTCAAGATTAGGATGATTGAGTTTTTTATTTCAGTGAGAGTCTGCTCTGAGGAAGGAGCCTGCTTTATTCCTTAAGTACGGATTTAAATTGTCCCTCACTTCTTTCAGAATAAATGTTAACACAAAGTCGACTAATTAAATTCTGACGTCCTCACTCCATAGACAGAATGTGGGAATTCTGTACAGAGAGTTTATCCTATTCCCTGTGAAAGGTGCCTCACTTTGACGTGAGATTACATTTCTGAGTAAGTTAGAGTCAGTGTAGATTCATTTCCAAGGCAGTCTGAGGCAAGCATTTTTACTCAGGGAGACTTGCTATGACTTGAAAGTCCCTGTGAACTCAGACAAATGCATCTGTGGTTCAGTTTCTCATTTATAAATAAGAGAAAGGAATGCTGCTTCCCTGTCCCACAGTGGTGTCAAGCATGTAAGTATTTTAAAGTCTTCAAAACTGGTCCGTCAGTCATGTTGTAGCAATATAAGCTATATAAAAATTATGGCTAGATAGTGAGAATGAAAAGATGGAGCACAACACTTCAGAACTGGCAAGATGAGATTATATTGGGTAATCAATGTAACAACATGGTAAACTCTTCTCTGAACTGAGGCTATGAATTCATATTTCTGTTCTTAATTCATACTTGAAAATATGCACACTTACGCAAAAAATATGAACTGGAAAAGATGCTTGATAATAAGGACAATTTAGAACCTACATTTCACTGAACACTGAACATTTTACCCCATTTGGAATACCAGTTTTCATAGTATTTCCAGCCAGTGTACATTTTTATTTAAATTGAATTAAACTGTTTAGCCACATGTGCATGCCAGTCTAAATAGTGCTGTTTGGAGAACATTATTTTCACCTTTATTGGACAAAAAGTATCATAGGAAGTTGCCTTCCCCTGGAAATTGAACCCAGTTGGAAATAAATGAACTGGGATACAGCCAGGCCTGGAAACCGTAAAATAAAAATCTACTTAGCAGAGAGGTGCACATCTTAAATGCTTCAATATTGTTATCTTTTAAGAAGACGGAATGCTTTCTGGGACTATATCCCATGAAAATAGCTGAACTTTACAGAATTCATGTTATAACTCTGCATGCTTCCATAGATAGAGCAGGTTTCTAATAGCATCCATTTGGTTTTCATGGGATAAAATATTTCTTATTACTGCATCTCCTCGAGTCTCCAGCCACTACATGAACAGATGATGAGGAAAAGATACTTATCATCACCATCTTTATTTTTGTTTGTGAATGACTTCAGAGGGATTTGGATAAAGTCCTAGATGATTGCCTACATCCATAACATAATTCAGTATAGGTCTCTTGACTTCTAGAAGTATCTACTATCTACACGCTCCAAAGAAATTTCCAAACAGCGGAAGCCACAGATTTCCCTGCAGAGCAATCAGTGTCCCACTACAATACATTCTGTGTACTGAGAATGTAACAGACACTCCTGGCCTCATGGTTTGCAGACTACATGAACAGATGATGAGGAAAAGATACTTATCATCACCATCTTTATTTTGTTTGTGAATTGACTTCAGAGGGATTTGGATAAAGTCCTAGATGATTGCCTACATCCATAACACAGCTAATAATTCAGTATAGGTCTCTTGACTTCTAGAAGTATCTACAGATCACACGCTCCAAAGAAATTTCCAAACAGCGGAAGCCACAGATTTCCCTGCAGAGTCTTAGGAACAGGTCATATGAAAAATATGGCCAGCATTAGAGGAATTTTACAGATGAAAAATAGCCCATAGAACTATTCCTCTGAAAGTTTAGAGGAACATGAAATACTTATAGCAGGAGTACATGTGCTTCCTGAAAAAGAGAAACATTTTCTTTATAAATGATAACAAGAGCTTCACACCAAGCAACATTCTTCTTCTCCATTCTTCATGCTATTCAAATTTGAAAACATAATTCAGTCATCAGAAATATTATATTTTTAACACCTGTATTTATTTGATGATGCAACCTATGAGAGTATGCATGCTCTTGCTACTTGGAAGATAATACTTTCTGTTCTTTTTTTATTTGTATTTAAATGTTCTACAAAATTGTTAATTTTGACAGCTCACGTAGGAGAAACTATGTGCCCTCATTGTACTGGTGGTGAAACTGGGATAGATAACCTATTCACCAGAGGAAGCTTACCAGTGTACTGGCCCAATATTATTGTATCACCACCTTGACAATAACCTTCCAGTGGACACTATAGTTACATCTGTACTGATAAATCAGAGACTGCCATGAATAGGCCGTTCTAGAGCCTTCTCATCAATATGGTTAAATTGTTAGAAGACAGTTTTGGTCCAGGCCAGTTAGTTCTCTCATCCTAAATGCCACACTTTCCATCAGACATCCTGTGGCTGACAAATTCCCAGGCCTACATCCCTTTTGGGAGATGTGAGTTGCACCATCATGCTAACAAAAGTTGGGGTATAGTTATCTCAGCTGCATATTTCTTAGGTTAATTGGCTCTTAAGATATTTCAGTTTTTCATTACTACTTTGTACTGGCTCCAGTTTTTGTGTCCAGATCTTGTAAAACAATTCATGTCAGTGGGCAGCTGTATCCCAGAGGAATCAGAGTGAACTAAAAAAATCTTGGTGCAGATCTCAGAGTAAGTCAGCAGAGATTGCTTTGAAGACCATGTGTCTTAATTTCTTTTTCTCTAAATCTGCAAGATATAACTGTTATTGACAATCTGGATATCTTTCCATTTCCTATCAGTTGCACAAGACTGTCAGCAAATTATTAACAAGTGAAATGTTAGCTTTAAGAGAGTAATTTGTGAAGCTGTGGGATTTTTTCTTTCTTTCCCTTTTTTTTTTTCCCCAACACTTTATATTTTAAATTCTTGGGAGCTCACTCTGGCAGCATGTCACCAATGAGGTGATATTTGTCCTCAGGAAGATAAACCGTATCCTTCTT
Organism: Aptenodytes forsteri; assembly: GCF_000699145.1. NCBI lineage: Eukaryota > Metazoa > Chordata > Aves > Sphenisciformes > Spheniscidae > Aptenodytes > Aptenodytes forsteri. The sequence continues at coordinate 5,453,642 of NW_008795695.1, forward strand.
AGTGAGCACTGTGTGGTGGGTTGACCCTGGCTGGATGCCAGGTGCCCACCAAAGCCACTCTGTCACTCCCCTCCTCAGCTGGACAGGGGAGAGAAAATATAACAAATTTTATATTTTATTATCATGGGTCGAGATAAGAGCAGGGAGAGATCATTCACCAACTACCGTCACAGGCAAAACAGACTCATCTTGGGGAAATTAGTTTAATTTATTACCAATCAAATCAGAGTAGAGTAATGAGAAATAAAACCTGAATCTTAAAACACCTTCCCCCCACCCATCCCTTCTTCCCAGGCTCAACTTCACTCCCAATTTTCTCTACCTCCTCCCCGCCAGCGGCACAGGGGGACTGGGAATGGGGGTTGTGGTCAGTTCATCACACGTTG
>NW_008795695.1:5454360-5480335 GCF_000699145.1 Aptenodytes forsteri
CCTCCATGGGCTGCAGGGGGACAGCCTGCCTCACCGTGGTCTTCACCACGGGCTGCAGGGGAATCTCTGCTCTGGTACCTGGAGCACCTCCTCACCCTCCTTCTTCACTGACCTTGGTGGCTGCAGGGCTGTTTCTCTCGCATCTTCTCACTCCTCTCTCCGCTGTTGTTGTTCTGCACAGGTTTTTTTCCCCCCTTCTTAAATACGTTATCACAGAGGTGCTACCACTGTTGCTGAGGGGCTCAGCCCTGGCCAGTGGCGGGTCTGTCTTGGAGCCAGCTGGCATCGGCTCTGTTGGACATGGAGGGAGCTTCTAGCAGCTTCTCACAGAAGCCATACCTGTAGCCCCCCCCCCGCTACCAAAACCTTGCCATGGCCCCATACACACTGCCACCACTTCACAGAAGGGTAGCAAGGATAGGACACTTATATTGCTCAAGGAATAGGTAGGCTACCGATCAGCTTCCTCAGGAAACCAGGGTTGCCCCCATCAGTTTAAGAGCTCACCTCAGACATTCCAGAAGATAAACTTGGGTTGAAGCTATCTTTTCTCATCTCTACATCCCTAGCAGATTTCAACTCAGGAACACTGCAGGCTTTAACACCATCTGGTTAAAAATATTCGTGTGGACACTACTTAACAGCCTTCATATTTTCAGCTCATGCTGATTTTATTAAATATATCAACACACTATTCTCTCAGGTCTCAAAGTCCTCTGGAAGGCCCTTCAAAAAACATGTCCAGCTGAATTCTTAAGGCTGCAAAACATGAGTAGACCTTTACTATTCACTAATACTCCTGCAAGTATTCATTAAAAAAAAAAAAAAATCAAAAAGTTCCTGTGTGATCCTTTGGCTCCTGCATTTTCACATTTTTTAAATTTCAAGGTACTTCCATTAGAAGCACGTGATGATCTTTGTGGAAGGCTGCTGCTGTTGCCAACAGCAGGTTTTTAACTGACATAGGAGAAAGGCAAGCAATTCCAAATATGGCAAAATCTGCATGTTGCCTGCATTCCCTTGAGATGAAGGAATGAATAGGTGTAAGTGGCACTACTAATACTGCATCATTAAAAAACAAGACAATCCTAATGTCTATTGCTGAGCTTCTGGTGTGTTCTGAAAAGGTATGAATGGAGAACATCATTAAAGATCATTTTTAGGAGTCCCCATGGCATGGATCTATGTGGAAATAACTTTTTACATTTTATTTTTTATGACTTTACACAGTAACTAGAAGTTACAGAAGAGGAAAGGAAAAAAGTTATGGGAAACATTTCTCTCAATGAGGCTCCACAGTTGCTGTCTGAGGAAAGCATAGTTCAGATAACCAATTCATTTACTTCAATACCGTATCCACAAAGAATAGCTTATCTGATACTACACATGCATGCAGTCTCCTGGAAACCCACTTTGTCCCAAAGACTGTCTACAGCAGAAAGAGATACTTAAACTTTTCATTGCAAACATATTCAAATTAAATTAATAAATAAAGTGTATTTGAAGGTATGACAGGAGCATTTTATTGTTTTAGATAATAAATTGGGACCAGCAGTTCATAAAAGCTCCCAATCAACCTTTTGACATTTTGTAAAACTCTTATATTTCAAAATTAAGTGTGAGATTCTTCAAGCATGGATTCATTGATAAAATGCCCACACTCAGACACACAAATGTGCGGGAAATTCTGGTTCCACCAAAGTCAAGGAGTTCCCATCAAATGTCATTAATTTCAGGAGGTAAAGAAAATTATTCTTTCCCAGTAAATTCTCCCAAACCAGCTAAACCATAGGATCTCTCAGACCTCAGTGGAAGAGTTAACCACAACAGTAGTGGAAGTTCTGGGCGGCTGCACCACAATATTCAAGGTATGATGCATATGAAAGTGGCTACAGGTTGTAGTAAGTTTGCAGCTTTCACTTCAAGTGCCAATACGTTCAGATGAAAAGTCCACCTCTAAAGTGGAATTGTTTTTTCTTGGATATGAATTCCAGATTTCTTGTGATTAAAAAAAAATAAATCAGGTTAATAATAAAAAAAAATAATGGGACGTTTAGATTCTGAGAAAACAGGGGATGTTTAGATTGATCAAGAAAACATTTCAAAATACACTTGTATTTTCAAATGCACTTCTCATTAACATATAGCTCTAATACACTATAGCCAAAATGTGCGGATTCTGATGCCCTTCAAAAGCAGTGACAGTTGTACCATGACCACTTAGAATCCATGAAGTATAAATCAGCTTTTCATAAAACTAACAAGTACAAAACTGCTTTGAAAAGGCATATTATATGAAAAGCCCATGGTGATAATCTGCAAACTAAACAAGTCCTGTATGGACTTTGCCAAAATTTCTTAGTAAGAAACACAATAAAGGAAAGAAATTAAGAAGGATATAGTAGACACCATTCAACATAAATCATTGTGTTTTGAATGAGAAAAAAGTGTTTATCAACAAGAAAAAGAAGTGTGTTAAAAGTACCTTTGAGACAACAGTGTAAAGATTTGTAGATGACTTTGGAAAACTCATTGGGCTTGACTTCCTAAGTGGTGCACAGGAAATACTGCCTCGCCAAGAAATATTGTCAGCCTACTCAGAAGAGACAGTGGAGCCCAGTCTGTGTCCAGACTACAGCTTCTATCCTCAACAACTCCTGTGTAGCTACTTTCCTCCTGAAGAAGTACATGGGTAAAAGTAAACAGGGACATTCATGTATTTATTGAGCCGGATAGCTGGAAAGTATTTTAAGATTAGTTTTTCAATTCTTTCCTAGCCCAGCAGGCAATTTGTACATGCTGTTTCTGCATCCATTTTATATGTAGGCCTTCAAACAGGGTGCAATTACATGATTACTCAGTCTTTCTGAGTATATCACTGGCAATGCCTTCAGCAGTACCCGCTTACATTCCCTGATCCACTCAGTATTTTACCTAAGTATATCAAATAGATACATTAGTTATAATTAAAAATCTATGGGTTGATCTGTTCACCTCTTTTTTTTATCGGCTTACTAGAACACCGTTAAGAATAAGAAGCACCGCACCTTAAGTTAAGACAGAGAGAAACAAATGTGGATGCCATCTGAAGAAGCACCATCAGGAGAGCAAAACAGAAGTTCTAGGGGCTGAGGGAAAAAGCTATTCTGTGACTTCCTCCAGTCAGTAAGTAACTGACTTAAGTAACTGAGGTAATTAACTTTCAGTAGGTTACTGAAAAGTAACCCTCCATTATGCCTCAACACTGGAGGCCCGGAGTAAGTGTTACTTCTCCATTTCAGCATCTCAGTCAGGTGACCCTAATTGTTAGATTTATGTTGGCTTAAGCATGCCTTGGAGGAATAATAACTAGCCCAGGGAAGTACAGAAAGTGAGAATTAATAAGTGAAATCTCTATGGACATTGCTACTAAATGAATGAATAGAATAATAGTGTAACCAGCAACAAAATGAGAACGGAAGCGCAGGAGAATTGCAGGGGATAAGAAGAAATAATGCCATTAAATAATCCTCCTTTCTCATCCTTCAAAGTGCTCATATGATGACAAGATTCTTCAGTGTTTGATATGGATTTCTAAGGAATTGTGATTCCAACTGGCTTGGGTGTTTATCTCCAGCTCCTTGAAAAACATAGAAGTGTATGAAATGTCATCTGAAGGTCAGCTCAACACAACTCAAATAAGTGATATTCAGTCTCAGATCTCAGCTAGAGTGCAATTTTTGATTTAAGGCAGAAGCTTGCATTAAGCTTGAAAAAATGAATAAATGTAAAATGAGGTCTGTCTTATTCCAGAGATAAAATGATTTTTCCAGGTCAAGATATATCAATTTTCCTTTAAAACTTGATATATTATTGAATCAATAATTCTCTGCCCGTGAAAGTTCATCCAAACTCACTGTAAGAGCATGCAATGTAGGAGGAAAGCCCAATAGACTCAAGCTGTTCATCTGAGCAAAAACACTTGGGTTCTCTCTGCTCCATCCTTCACTACTCATTAGGGCAGAGACCTGAGGGCAAAGAAAACCTCTACATCCCGCCCAGACCATGTCTGAAAGATGGCCACGCTTGCTGCTGAGAGGAGTCGGGGGAAGGAGAGGCAGACAGTATTTCTCCCAACCACTCTAAGCTGTGACATGAACTGATGTAATCTTTCCCATAGACCTCTAGGGTTCTGAATGAAAGATTGAAATAGAACAGCAAAGTGTTGTGAAAAAATTTCCATCAGAAATTTACGTAACTGTATCAAAAGAAATCATCAATGCCCCAATTATTTTTAATCATATGACATTTACAGTGCTGTGGAAGAAACAACTGGGTCATCTAGAATCATGATTTAAACTATCACCTTGTACTGTCTTGATTGCAACTGATTTTTCCTTAGTCTCCCCCCCTTCTCAATTTATATGCACTAAGAAATAGCTAACTCAAAGTCTTGACTTCACCCACCCCCAGTGTTTCTCTGTTACTACAGTAGAAACAATGAACAGATGAAAAAAAAAAACCCCACCCTTTTCCCAACAGGTCACTCTCATATTGTGCTCCAGAGGGCACCCATGAATGAATGGCAAATGGCCATTCAGAGAGTTGCCAAATATCATTAATCAATGCACCAATGTGGCAACATAGAGCTTTGTGACAGGCATGATTTAATCTATTGTTTGGTAATCAACCTCATCTATGGACATTCTGTAGTTCTTATAAATCCAAGAATTATTGTTAGTCTTTTGGAGCAGAACAGTACAAGAATGTCTCACTTAATAATCACAAATTGCTCTTGTCTTCAGTCAAAGAGGTAACCGTTTCATGACTGTGTGAGAGAACAGATTATGTCAGCTGGACCTAACAGTGCGTGCTTTGTCTCAGTGAATACTACTTTCCCCCAACCAACCCTCCCAAACCTCCATGCAATCCAATGTGAAATTGGAAGTTGCTCACTAGGAGCAATGGATAATAATTCCATTCATCCACTGTCTGATTCAGATTTAATAATTAGAACGATTTACCCCCCAATTAAAGGGCAATGTTACTTCCGCTGCTTATTGTTCCTGTGATTTACAACCTAGTACCATAAAATACTCAAAGTTAAAAAAACCCAAAACCTTTCTGGTCAGTATGCAATAGTTAGTGGATTACTTCATACTTGACCTTATCTTCTGAATGAAGACAAACTATCCATTTGATGAAGGAAGGAGTGAATCATTTTGTCTGTTTTAGAATGTGCACACTCAAAAGATTTAAAATATTCTGGATTTATATTGAGACAAGATCTGAGGACGAAACTCTCATTTATAACATTTCAGTTTGCAAAGTAGAAAGCTATAAAACTAGATGCTTTCAAAGACTGAGAAGCTAACTCCCAGAGAAAATGGAAATATCAGTAGAAAATACCAGCACTTGTTCAGATAATTTAAATGTAGTTATGCACGTATAAATTAGTAGACCCAATGAAACTGTTCTTTGTTGGCAGAATGAAATGCTTTCCTCTGTTTTCAATGGCTCAGCTTTTTTTAGCTTGCTTATCAATGCCTATATTGCTATCATAATTCTTGCATTATTAAAAATATTATTTTACTTCTCAAATCACTTGCGGTCATAAATTGAAATTGCTATCCACCTGTGATGCAAATTAAGATTGGAAAATTGCACGATCCTTCCTTTAAATATTTTGTATTTCGCTAGTTAAAAGATCTCTGCAGTTATTCCTACTTCCTATATTGACACTTGAGGTTTGAGGAGATAAAAACTGTACAGTGGAGGTAGATGAAGAGACCTTTGCCTGATGGCAACTTGAGCTAGTGAGGCTGGCTGCTACAGCAAGGTGTTGGTGACCTCAGGTCAGATAATGAACAGTCATGGCATCATTTACAGAGTTGCACTGTAAGTTAAGAAACTTTGCTTCCTGCCTACCATATTTGCTCAGCTTGCTTAGTTTGAGTCCCATGCTGTACGCTTGCAGTTTTTCCATATCTGGGCCCAAACTATTCTGCAAACAGCTAGTTTAATCTGCTGGTGTTCTCAGTCCAAATGACTGAGAAAAGCCAGAGAGAAAGCCTTTGCCAAACTGAAAAACCTCCTCCATTTATCAGTTTTCAGTCTTGTGCCTCCACCATAAGACATCCTGCCAACTCAATAGTAAAGAAAGTTGGTCAGGAGGCAGAATAACGTGGCCTATAATTGCACTTTTAGAAATAGGTAATAGTACAAAAACTGTATGGATTTAAACATTGTGCTTGGGGTAGTACAGGCTGTACCTAAGCATATAAAAAGCATTTTTAACATTTGAAATTGATCAGCTTGGAAAATTATTTAGACTGATGTTACTACTTGCATGATTATTTTTTGTATTGCTCTCCACCTTTTCTCCCCTACTTCTTTAGTAAATTTACATCATTATGAAAGCAAATCGGAAACTTCAGCATCTGTTCTCATGATACTGCTTAAGGTACTACTATTTTACTATTACTGTGCGAAATTGCTCTCTTATCAATAATTTCTGTTCCCTTAAAGCTGTTTCTTTCTGTTTTCTTATAACTCCATTTGAGTGTAGTCTGTTTCCTTTTGTGGAAAAATAGCTCCTTTCTTTCATATGGAAATCTATTGCTCACAGGTTTCAAAATGGGGCAGTATGTACATCACCGGACTAAGTTGGCAGTACATGATCAAAGCAAATGACATACAGGGGCAGGTACAGAACCTAGGTTTGATAAAAAAGAAATTGCTTTTATTATTAAAAGAATGCTTATTGCCAATGTGACCAGCATATCACGTATTTAGATCTTTCATTCCTTTTAAAACTGTACAGAGTTTTAAACTACTATTCTCATTTGATTGATGCTTTCTGGAAGTCATATAGCTCAGCTGTCCAGTCTATGGTGCATATAAATATAGATATTACCCCCTATAGGAAACTCTTAATACTAGCTTAGATGTTCACAGCTTACATATGAAAATTTGGAGAGGGGAAACAAATTCAGTTCCCAACATTTTGTATTGCTGAGATCCATGTATACAGCTGAAAGAAAATGAACATTTTATCAATCCCCAGACTAGGTAATTTTGATGTTTGTCAGAATATAACTATCTACATTGGACAGCTACACAATAGGCTGGTTTTGTCCCCAGATAATGGGATATCTAATAAGACCATGCATCATTTTTCATTCCTGAACTTTTATGCCTCCAAGGTATTTTATAGTTGCTATTATCTATTTCCTCTTTCTCTGGCTCAATTTCAAGGGTACATTCAGTACAAATTCTTGAATCGGTGTTTAGAAAACATTAAATGCCTAAGTAGAGTATTGGCAATATATAGGGAAAAAATGACAGAATCACAGAGTTGCTGATGTTGAAAAGGACCTCTTGAGATTGACTAGTCCAACCCCTGCCTACTAAAGCAGGGTGAGATAGAGCAGGTTGCCCAGGACCACGTTCAGTCTAGTTTTAAATATCTTCATGAATGCAGACTCCACAATCTCTCTGGACAACCTGTTCCAGTGTTTGATCACCCTCACAGTAAAAAAAAAAAAAAAAAAAAAATTTCTTGTGTTCAGATGGAATTTCATGTATTTTAATTTGTGCCCATTGCCTCTTGTCCTATTACGGGGCACCCTTGAGAAGAGACTGGCTCCCTCATCTTCATTTTCCCCCATCAGGTATTCATACACATAGATAAGATCCAGCTGAGCCTTCTCCACTCCGGGATGAACAGTCCCAGCTCTCTCAGGCTCTCCTCATAGGACAGATGTTTCAGTTCCTTAATCACCTTCATGGCCCTTTGCTAGACTCAATCCAGTATGTACCTGTCTCTCTTATACTGGGGAGCCCAGCACTGGACTCAGCACTCCAGATGTGTCTCACCAGTGCACCTCCCTCAAGCTTCTGGCAATGCTTGAGGGAGCATTGCCCAGAACGCTGCTGGCCTTCTTTGCTGTGAGGGCATATTGCTGGTTCATTATCAGTCTGTTGTCTGCCAGGACACCAAGGTCCACCTCTGCAGAACCGCTTTCCAGACAGTGAGTCCAGAGCCTGTACTGGAACATGGGGTTATTCTTCCCCAAGGACAGACTGAGCACTTCCCTTTGTTGAATTTCATGAGATTGCTGTCAGACCATTTCTCCAGCCTGTTGAGGTCCCTCTGAATGGCAGTATACCCATCAGGTGTATCGGTCACTTCTCCCAGTTTTATATCATCAGCAAAATTGCTGAGGGTGCACTCTGTCCATCCCCCAGGTCAGTATCAATCCCTAGGGTGCACCGCTAATGACTGGTCTCCAATTGGTCTTTGTGCCACTGATGGCAACCCCTTGGGCCCAGCCATTCAGCCAGTTCTGAGTCCATCGGAATGTGCACTTACCTAACCTGTATTTTGTCAGCTTGTTTATGAGGATGATATTGGAAACAGTGTCAAAAACCTTACTGAAGTCAAGATGAACAACATCTAATGCTCTTCTCTTATCCATCAAGCTAGTCAGCTCATTGTAGAAGGCTATCAGGTTGGAAAAGCATGATTTCCCCACTGTAAATCCATTCTGACTACTCCTGATCACCTCCTTGTCCTTCATGTATTTGGAAATGGGCTCCAGGATTACTTGCTCCATCACCTTCTTAGGGACTGAGTACAGGCTGACCAGGCTGTGGTTCCCTGGATCTCCATTCTGGCCCTTTTTGAAGATAGAGGTGACATTTACTTTCTTCCAGTGTTTAGGAACCTCTCCTGATCACCGTGACCTTTCGAAGACTGTTGAGAATGGCCGCCTAGTGACATCAGCCAGCTCCCTCAGCACTTGTGGGTACAGCTTGTCAGGCCACATGGACTCATGCATGTTCATTCTGTTTGTTTCCTAATGTCATCCTTCTCCACCAAGGGCAAGTCTTCCTTGCTGCAGCCTGATGGCCTATTGATTTACTTGCAGGTGATCTAGCTACCTAGTATTATTTAATGTCATGGGAATTTTGAATTGATTTGTTCCTTTTTTATGCATGTGTCAGAGAGAGCTTTTGTTCAATAAACCTAAACAACAAAATAACCATCCACCATGTAATTCTTCATGAAGTACAAGCAAGGTTGCAGTGTACAGAAGTGTTGGAAAAAGGCAGAAAATGAATTATATAATTTAGGATATCCAAAATTAATAATGTAACTAAATTTCAAGACCATCATGATAAGTGTCTTTTGTTCTGTTGTGCATTACCTTCTTTTAATTTAGCTGTCATAGTTCTTTTAGATTGAAACAGATCATCACCAAGACAGATGTTTGAGATTTATTTAAGATGGCCAATTACCTGCAAGTGCATTGTAAAAACCCTCGCAGTGTAAAGTGCTGGATAAATACGGTTGTGCAAAATTCACATTTTCAAGTCAATATACAGAATAACATTAAGCTGTAAGCTATTGCAAGATCCTGAAACACCAATAGATCAAATAAACCCAGTCTTCTGTCAGACCATGTTTCCTTTAGCATACAACTTATTCAACTAATGTTATCAAACTTCAGCACAGTTGCAGAAACCTGAGGAAGAAGAAAAACTCCTCTCTGAGTATCTGAGTACCATCATATTAGAATTAAATGGTTAAAAATTACAGTGTCAGGGGGATTTAAGATTAATCCAGATGGATCTATCAGATCGAAAACTGCATTCTGTCTACTAAAATAGGAATGAGTTCTAGCTCAAATTATTTATTTACAATTATGCTGACTTACAAGATCCATGGAGCTGTCCATAAGTACAGTATACGTCTGTTTTGATATCCATATATATTTTTCTACTGATCTATTTTTTTTCAAACAGTAATATATATATATATTTGAGAAAGAGAAATAACACAATATGTAATGGCATTAATAGTTATAAAGGGAGTTATTTATAATCCCCTCAGTGTTACAGCCTGAAGATAATTTAGTGATGAGTCAAACTGTCTCCAGTGTAAACCAGGAACAAAATGACAGAAGAACTGGCTTTTAAGGACTGGAAAACTTGACATATCTGAAAAGTGCTTCAAGGCCTGAACGGTGTGAATAATGTTTAGCTTGCAGCTGTTGTGAATCCAGTTGGACTGGCAACGCGTTGAGTGCTAGTGTTACCACCCTCTTCCCTTCTGATCTAATGTCTCTAACATCTGATGGATATCATTATAATGGGCCCCGCAAGACAGTTCTGTTTTCACTTAATCGAGCAAAAGCAGTCAAATGTTTCTCAGTGGACCCCAGTTATGCATTACCACCTATCTTCATGTTTTTGAGGCATTATTGAAGTTTAGAAATTCCCATCACATTTGCATCCCAGAAAGGTTACACAGAGGGTTGGGTCTAGGCTTCTATGAACTGTTACAAGTAAAAGCTGTGGCTGTAATCATACTTCAAGAAGATCCAGCAGCTTCCATGTCTAATGAGGTAGCAACACTCGCTGGCTGCTAGCAAGGACTGTGGTCTCCCCAGTATGCTCCATTCTACTAATGCAAGTGGATGAAAAGAGCAAGTGTGCATCCCACTCTTCTTCCCACCCTCTGGTGTAACAAACATGACTATGACAAGTGCAATCTCCTTATCTGTGTGGGTTCATCTCAGTGATGACTCCTCAAAGAGCTCTGAAGAGCCTCAAGATGGCACCTAGATTGGCAGTAGGCACCGTAACACACCTTGGCATTCAGCTCACCCAGGCATCCAGAGACTAGGCCAGCATATGCCTCAGGCCACGGAAATGCAGGCATCAAATAGAAACCTTTGCTGAATAAAGAATGCAGCTGGAAGGGGGTATCTGAAGCTACAGACCTCAAAGGATGTGCTGCAGACTTGAAGACCTGAAAAAGAGAGCTCATATTCCATCCTTCCAGCAAAACAGGAAAGAATGGGGAGGCAGTTCTGTTCTGCTTATTTGCTAAAAATAGTCTATTTGCTAAAAAACTTTAATTGAAGAAGTCACACTGAGAAAACTTCAATGCCTCATGTTCCCCCAAATATATACCTCTATAGAGAAATGCTTCTATGTGTGCTTATAGTGAAAGAGTGGGGAAATCATATCCATAATTAATAAGTTATGACTAATAAACACCAGCCAAAACCATAGGTTTTTAACTGACTGGCTTCATTACAAATATTTAAATAATCGTCATTTTCCTTTAGCTAAAACTGAGCAGAACTAGCTTTGCAATTGTAGCTTTATTGGGTCTAGAAAAAAAGACCTTAATTGAATGGATGCAGACAATACTTTTGAGCTAACATGTCTTACAATTAATGGTCCAGCACTTCTTCAGATAACAGTTTTTTCACTACCTCCAATTCTCAAATTATGCAAAAGCTCCACTACTTTCACTTTGGAGGAAGCTCTTGGCACTGGTCATGACACCACCAACAAGTCAGATGTGCTTGCTCTTGTTCCCATAAAAGTCCATCCCAGGTATTGGTACATTTTAAACCTAGGAAGTACCTGTTCTCAGGTAAGTTAGTAAAAACTTGTTAATTTGTTTGATACATTTTCGAAGTCTTCTTTTGCTGAATCTCTTGGAATTGTCCCCCAGCTGTGTGAGACACTGTAACATCAGAGGTACACAAACTGAGAACATAAGCAGGAATATCCTCTGCTACAGATGCTTCCTTGTTGGTTCCTAATCAATTTAGCAAAAGAAGGAGTAGAAAGTGGAGGGGCCAAGGAGATACCTAAGTTTATTTTGCTGGAAGGAGGATACTGAGAAAAGGAATCACTGGGGAGAGAAGGCTGGAAGGTGAAAAATGAAAAGGAAGGAAAGTTGAAGCAGGCTCATGTAATTAATCTTGGGTTTAGTGATTACTGAATCTTTGACTTGCAACCCTAATATACTATTTGGAATCATCATCATCATCATGGGATACATCTAAACAGTAGCACTTGAATTTTAAAGTCAGGCAGGCTAACGCTTAATGAAAACTGGTTTTACCCTTTCTATACAATTGTATTTCTGAATATATGTCTTGTGCTATGTTTCTTATGGTGAATGAGGCAGAATGACAGCTGGTAAAAATGAACTGCTTAAAAAAACCCCTTTATTAACATCTATGCACAATATAAAGACTGTTACCATGGGTACTGGATGAGGTTGACACTTCAGTTTCCAAGTTATTATGGTTTGTTAACAGTGTTCTTCCAAGGAAGAGAGTGAGAGACATTTTTGCTAAAATTCAGCAAAACTTAAACAGAATTGTATGAGACTAAGAAAAGGTATGTAGGTAAATCCATGTCATTCAATGGGAATATCATCATATAGTGGATGTTAAAAGATGCCTCAGGGAAAGGGTTAGAAAAGAATAGAGTACAGTATTAGATAACCTAAACATACAGGCTCAAATTAGTTTTGCTGCTTTCAAATCTGTGAGTTTTTTGGTGCAGGTGAGGGGGGCTATTCTAGAAAAAAAAACCAACCCCAAACCCAAACCATCCTTAATGGTACTTTTGAACCATAAAAATAAAAGTTTTAAAGTTTATGGTGATTATACTGTGACATGGTTATATAATGACACATGGCATGTAAACATTTTTTTAAATTTAAATTAAAATTACTTTTAGTACCGAGAAGACTGTACAGGGCAAATTTCACCTGAGAATATAAATTCTCACTGATTTCCTCTGTGAGATAAGGGTACTGTTTCTCACCCTCTGTTTTGCAGAAGTGCATCAGGGTTCCTTAGTCATTCATCCTTTTTTAACGAACTGACTTCAGTGCCTGAATAGGAACTGACATAAATTGTATTTATTGTAATTCATCCTAAATTTATGGTGAATGGCTCAAATACTCCCAATACTACCCTTTTCTCATAAATATCCTCTCCAATGTTTTTAACTGTGACTCACCACAGATACTGAAAGACTGAATAAGGAGTGCTGAATGAATTCCTCTTTCATTACACAAACAAACATACGTATACAAGAAGAGTTTCAAGTACATGAATATTACGAAAAAAGAAAGATTTCCCCTTCAGAGAGAAGTTTCTGGGACATATTAAATCAGTCTTCTTCTAAATTAAGGACTTTCCTTCAAAGGGAAATGATCCTTGCATAACTAAACTGTGATTTAATGAACTATTTTACTGGCCAGCTCTAATTGTAGGTAAAAAAATCATATTTTCCTCTGGAAACAAGGAGGAACATATTAGACTTTCTACTCATACAAAATGCCTCATAAGGACAAAAAGCGTCTAGATCTGTGCAAAAATTCTGACAGCAGAGTTGTAGTGCTGTTGGGACAACCTGATACCAGTTAAAAGTATATTTTATTCACTGGATCTTCAAAGTAAAAGAGGAAGGGAGACGTCCCCATCCCTGGAGGTATTTAAAAGACGTGTAGATGAGGCGCTTAGGGACATGGTTTAGTGGGCATGGTGGTGTTGGGTTGATGGTTGGACTCGATGATCTTAGAGGTCTTTTCCAACCTCAATGATTCTATGATTCTATGATTCTATAGGGCTACCATTTTTTTTCTTCCTCCAATTAGTAGCTTTGTCTGAAAATCAACATCCCTTGTTTTTTTTTTCTTTCATCATGGCAAAATGTACTTTGCTGTGTATACAGCTATTTGCTATAATTTTCATTGCTATATCAAGAAGAAGAGATGAACTTTTCAAGGAGCCAAGGATGGTGAATTTTCAGTCAGCTCCATGGATAAATAGTTCTTCTTTCTGTAAAAAAATTCTAATTCCCCTAGGGGTTTTCCAAATAATTTATGTCATTTTTCAAACCACTTTGCTATGGAGATCTCTTTGGTTTTAAAACATTTGTTTCCCAGTGTGCTTCTATTAAATATTGTCCTAAAAGAAATGAAATGTTTTATTTTTCATATTCTTTTATCATGCCCATCACTTTAACACCTAAGATAAAAGATTTCCTTTTGCCAAAGATATTCAACATTAGAAAACTCAGTCTAAAAATCTTCTCTAACATATATGTTGATGAGTTCAAGTTATAATGAGTATCTTTTGGTAAGTTATCATTTTGTTAATATACTATTTTTGGTACTTAGAAATATTTAGAAACCCATTTAAGCTAGGTGTTGTTCATTCTTAAAACAAGGAATAATCTCAGGCAATAGACAGCTTGAAATCAAAATAGGTCAGTAAAAAAGAGCAGAGAAAAGCTACATATCACCGTTATATAGATGAAGTCAGAAACTCATCAGGACTGGAGCCCAGACATTCTTATGAATTAGGTATCTAAATATATTTACAGCCAGTGGTAAAATTTCTTCTATGTATGTACTGCAACCGATTCAGCTTTCCATTCTTTAAATGCTTGTCTTGTCAGAAAAATATACAAAACAAGTCATTCTTGCCTGTATAAGGGCTTTTATAGACATTCAGCAACTAAATTTTGAAAGAATAAACTTAATAGATTAATACTACAATGAAAGACTGAAATTGACCAATTTGGTCAAATTGTCAGTTAATTTGATAAATTGCAGTTATTGGACTCAAAAGTAGAGAATACTACATGCATTTGTATTAAATATGTTGCCTCTATATTTAGGGGGGAATTATAATGAAACAGGCATATATTTCAGCGTTACTAAAAGAAAGTTCTCAAGATTTTGGTGGGTAATTGCCCTTCCAACTTTAGCACAGAATCAGTGTTGAGAGGCCTAACCTGAGCACAACCCCCTCAGCAAATCAAGGACTGTGTTACTGTCCTGGTTAATTTCCAAATTTCCAAATGCAATACAAGTAATTTTAGTTTAGGTAATAATTAAATATTTACAATAAACACAGCCACCTTATTATATATATTCACATATCAGAATAAAACCTAATGATGAGATCACTGTCAATGAAAGCTGAATTCAAGCATTTTGACATAGCTGTAAGAAAACAACTGGAAATCTGTTTAGACTCAGAAAACCTGACTGATGCATTAGAACAAAACTATTGCAAATTTCTATCACCAGAAAAAGGAATTTATGCGGTAGCACAGATTTTACATTTTAACTGCAGCCTGTATCTTCTGGGAAATGATACTAAACAAGGTCCTATACACAGTGTAGATCACATTCAGTACCAAAACTGTACAGAAGGAGAATGATTTAGACAGAGGACCTGCCAGATCACATTCAAAGTCACAATAGTAAGACCTAGGAACAACAGCCTTCTTATTTCAGAGGAAAGCTACTGCCAGAAACTTCAGGGCTAAGCGATGCCTTAAAATCAGATTTTATGAATTTGCTATATAAGTTCTGTGGCCTAATGTTTCATGCTGCACAATTGCAAGACATTTATGTGGTTTTGAAAAAAGTGGTTATGGAAATTTTTGAGGATGGCTTCTGAGGTTTCGTAGAATTGCTTGCATCAACCTGTTGTCCAAAATGTTAAATCAGTGAAGTTGTGTTAGAGATGATTCACATCTTCAGAGAAAACATAATGGACCATGCACAAAGTCATGCTTTGTGCAACTCCAGCGAATTTAATAGGGTGACATGAGGGATTGGTTTTTGTTAATCTTGGATAAAGCTGTTCAGTTACATTAAATTTTAGCTCAAAAATAATAAATGGAGAAGGATAACATTATGGCTTGGAGCCTTGGGGCCCACAGGCCTGATTCCTCAAGGACATCATGAGCTTATCTGTAAGCTTGGTTCATAGAAATTAACAAATTGACTTCAGCCTATTCCCTTGGAAACAATGGTGCAGTGGAACTCTCCACTGCATGTTCCTGTTCTCTCAGTGATGACTGACTTTAGAGACTGGTCCCCACTGTGGGAAGGTGATCCAAAACTTATCTGGTTCTTTTGGGAAGGAGGAGGCACTTATCGCAGGAAGGTGATAGAACAGCTGTCTGAATGAGACATACAGGTTTCTGAGTGCTTATATATATGCTGTAGGGTATGATGGTTGCCCATCATTAGCTTGCACAGTATTAGGAATAAACTAGTCTTGCTCTGGTGGCAACAGTTTGCTAAGAAACTTAGCTTTTCACCAGAGCAAACACTCTGAAATTGAGTCATGAAAAGTAATTCACTTCTAGCACTAAGGAAGACACATTGCCTTTTATGCAAAACAAAGCTTTTCCTCCTGCAGCCATACTTCCAGAAATCTGCCTGATGGGCTGAATCACTTCTTAGATGGTTCTTCCCACATGGAAGGTTCCAGGCTGTATGACAGAACAGTTTGAATATGCTCTAGAGCAAGAGGTTGCCCTGCTGAACACGGTGGCTAGTTGAGGCCCAACATCGCACACCCAACAGGGGTTGGCGCCTGGAGAACTGACTCCAGGGAAACTTCTTTCTAACTTTCGTCAGGTGGCAATTACCCTCGGTCCAGAAACATGACGATTTTAAGCCGCCACAAGTTTTTGGTTCCCCTCTCCAACCTCCACCTAATGGTTGCAGACATTCAAATGACACACTTCAATAGTAAAACCTTAAAAGAGTATACTTTTTTCTTTCTTTTCAATCTACCATGTAGACACTGGCAGGACAAGGCAAAATGATTGCTATGATATATCTGGTAGAAAATAGGAGATAATGAGGGTGTTTGCTAAAGCAAAACGTGCTGCAGATTAAATATTTACAATAAACACAGCCACCTTATTATATATATTCACATATCAGAATAAAACCTAATGATGAGATCACTGTCAATGAAAGCTGAATTCAAGCATTTTGACATAGCTGTAAGAAAACAACTGGAAATCTGTTTAGACTCAGAAAACCTGACTGATGCATTAGAACAAAAAGCCACCTTATTATATATATTCACATATCAGAATAAAACCTAATGATGAGATCACTGTCAATGAAAGCTGAATTCAAGCATTTTGACATAGCTGTAAGAAAACAACTGGAAATCTGTTTAGACTCAGAAAACCTGACTGATGCATTAGAACAAAACTATTGCAAATTTCTATCACCAGAAAAAGGAATTTATGCGGTAGCACAGATTTTACATTTTAACTGCAGCCTGTATCTTCTGGGAAATGATACTAAACAAGGTCCTATACACAGTGTAGATCACATTCAGTACCAAAACTGTACAGAAGGAGAATGATTTAGACAGAGGACCTGCCAGATCACATTCAAAGTCACAATAGTAAGACCTAGGAACAACAGCCTTCTTATTTCAGAGGAAAGCTACTGCCAGAAACTTCAGGGCTAAGCGATGCCTTAAAATCAGATTTTATGAATTTGCTATATAAGTTCTGTGGCCTAATGTTTCATGCTGCACAATTGCAAGACATTTATGTGGTTTTGAAAAAAGTGGTTATGGAAATTTTTGAGGATGGCTTCTGAGGTTTCGTAGAATTGCTTGCATCAACCTGTTGTCCAAAATGTTAAATCAGTGAAGTTGTGTTAGAGATGATTCACATCTTCAGAGAAAACATAATGGACCATGCACAAAGTCATGCTTTGTGCAACTCCAGCGAATTTAATAGGGTGACATGAGGGATTGGTTTTTGTTAATCTTGGATAAAGCTGTTCAGTTACATTAAATTTTAGCTCAAAAATAATAAATGGAGAAGGATAACATTATGGCTTGGAGCCTTGGGGCCCACAGGCCTGATTCCTCAAGGACATCATGAGCTTATCTGTAAGCTTGGTTCATAGAAATTAACAAATTGACTTCAGCCTATTCCCTTGGAAACAATGGTGCAGTGGAACTCTCCACTGCATGTTCCTGTTCTCTCAGTGATGACTGACTTTAGAGACTGGTCCCCACTGTGGGAAGGTGATCCAAAACTTATCTGGTTCTTTTGGGAAGGAGGAGGCACTTATCGCAGGAAGGTGATAGAACATCTGTCTGAATGAGACATACAGGTTTCTGAGTGCTTATATATATGCTGTAGGGTATGATGGTTGCCCATCATTAGCTTGCACAGTATTAGGAATAAACTAGTCTTGCTCTGGTGGCAACAGTTTGCTAAGAAACTTAGCTTTTCACCAGAGCAAACACTCTGAAATTGAGTCATGAAAAGTAATTCACTTCTAGCACTAAGGAAGACACATTGCCTTTTATGCAAAACAAAGCTTTTCCTCCTGCAGCCATACTTCCAGAAATCTGCCTGATGGGCTGAATCACTTCTTAGATGGTTCTTCCCACATGGAAGGTTCCAGGCTGTATGACAGAACAGTTTGAATATGCTCTAGAGCAAGAGGTTGCCCTGCTGAACACGGTGGCTAGTTGAGGCCCAACATCGCACACCCAACAGGGTTGGCACCTGGAGAACTGACTCCAGGAAACTTCTTTCTAACTTTCGTCAGGTGGCAATTACCCTCGGTCCAGAAACATGACGATTTTAAGCCGCCACAAGTTTTTGGTTCCCCTCTCCAACCTCCACCTAATGGTTGCAGACATTCAAATGACACACTTCAATAGTAAAACCTTAAAAGAGTATACTTTTTTCTTTCTTTTCAATCTACCATGTAGACACTGGCAGGACAAGGCAAAATGATTGCTATGATATATCTGGTAGAAAATAGGAGATAATGAGGGTGTTTGTTAAAGCAAAACATGCTGCAGTCTTTCACATACACTTTGATCAGCCCATGGCAGGCCAAACCTGAAATATTTACATCAGTCCTTAGAATTTTAGACATCCTCACTGGGTTGCTTCCCTGGTTTAAGTGGAGTAGTGATTTTTTAATCTTTGGGTTTTTTTCTCACCATTCACAAGCCCACCCAGGCAGCATGTAATTCATCCAGACAGGAAATATTCCATTGTGTGGGCCAGATTACTTGGAAATGATTTGTACCTGAGTTCAAAGCTTCTGGCGTAGACCTACGGTACATTCTAGTCTGCAGTCATTCTTGCCTCAGACTTCTGTGTTCCATGCAAATAAGCTGCTTGAGCAAATCTTATGAAAGTTCAGTGGCTTCAAACTAACTTGGATTTGAAAGTCTCATCTGGGATTTATGAAAAAGAAACAAAGAAGAAATCTTTTAGGAGGAAAAAAAAGCTGCACAAAACAGCTACATTTCATGCGATTGCTAACCCAGAAGACAAAGTTTACTTTTCCCCCTAGGCTGTAAAGTGATTTGAAGTCCAGTATCTTAACTCACTCCATAATGATGTGTATATAAGATTACACCACTTTCCCAGCAATCTCTTTCCTGATTTATTCAGTATTATAAAGTGTGGTTATTCAGCACAGGTGGAGGAAATTAGACAAACGCAACATTCACTGCTGCTTTTCTATCTTGTTATTCATGTATGCAATGAAGGCATCTGTGAGAAATCTGCTTCTTGCCTACGTACAAGTAGGAAATGATTTTCCCATTGCATGAAAATATTTTAAATCACTTTCTCTCTCCTCCCATCTGATATTATTTTGCAACATGTTCAAAAAAAGATCCCTTGGAACTGGAAGGTACCAGAAAGGTAAGAACAGTAAAGGATAAAAGTCTTCTGCACCCCTCAGTGACCCAAAGCTTGTAGTATTACATCAGGTTGCTCATGTAATTCTCCAACAAGAGGCAAAGGCAAGACTCTCAAACCCAAATCTCCCTAGGTCATATTATTAGTGTTTTTCTGCATCAATAAACATATCATGTTTTCAGACATAACATTTTGAACCCAAGAGACTGAGGAAAAGTCTACAGTCTTTTGGTAGTCTCATCTACTAAGAAACAAGATAGCATAGTCTGCACCAAACTTGTTTTGCTCTTATTAATTACCTGAGGTAACTAGTTTAGAGACCTCTCTTCAGGAACTCGAGCTGTTGTTCCCCACAGAGGTGCCCTAAATACTCCCTATTATTCATTCTAGGTGATTTTGAGCATTTTGTTAACAACTCCAAAAATGTCAGTAAAAGACCACTGAAAAAACAAGATGCACACCTTGCAGGATTGAATACATTACATAGAATGAACTAACCCTTCTACATGGATCGTTAAAGTTGCACGAGTTCACACTAAAGATCACCATCAGGTGGAAGATTAGTACCAGCAAATGGTATAGAATTGCAGGGGACAAATATGGAACACCACCTTTTATCCCTGTTTCCAATTTCCAACATTATTTTGCAAAGCAGTTTGAACAGAGCTAAGGTCAAGCTGAAATTAGACGGCCTGTGATCAAACCACAGGGCCAATACATGCTGCTTTACTTTCTTGGCTGGTCCTCACCAAGCAACCACCCAACATTAGGAAGGGCAGCTGAAAACAGAGGAAGCTGCAGGGCTCATGACAAAAATCTTTATTTCAAGTGTCATGCAAGCTCTGAAGGGCAGAAACAGGATCCTTTCTGCAAAGCTATTATAGGTTCACCAGAAAGGAAAAAATGGAAAGAGTCTCTCTAGGGAGAGACAGATAAAAGTCTAGGTTCAGGCAAGGGAGATGGCTGCCTAAAGATTTGTGGACATAGCCAAAATAGTTATGTAAACAATGACAACTGTGCTCCTGCGGAACAGCAAACAAGAACTCTGCTGGCATTATTATTTGAACTACTATACAGATAGGAGAGTTCCAGTTCAAATGTGGGCACATTGTAGTAGGCTCCAGGCAGCTAGTAAGAAACTACCTATGTCTCAAGGAGCTTATGATTCAAAGACATAAGACAGATATGTAGTGGGAGGTAGAACAGAAGCAGATGAAATGAGTTAACTGGCTTCACACTCCAAAGCCATGCTGGGTCAGAAACAGTAATCAATCTTGAGTTCAAGTGTAATGCTAATGCACTCTACCACACTGCCTTTCTTATTCATACTGAAAGATGAATAGGAGAGAAATACTATGCTGGCACTTTTTTTAATACTGACAATTGTTTTAATATCAAGTGGTGACAAGAAAATGTATTGTGGTTCCAGACTGAACTCCCTTCACCTTAATTTTTCTGCATTTGAGGAAGACATAGATGTACAATGAGAAAATGAAGTAAACAAAACTTAGTCATCTAAATCCCTCACAATCTGGAAAACCAAACCACTATTTCCACTTTCAAGAAATATTTTTAAAGTCCTTGAAAGAATAGTTTGTTCTTGAAAGCACCTGTCATGAAGTACCTGACAATTTTTAATAAGAAGAAAACACTTAGAAAATGACAAGACTTTGTACTGTTGGAATCACTCAGAAGTCTTGGATGCAAATATATGGAGAAAACAACACATTTGAGATGCAGAGGGCCATGGATCTGTGCTCCACTGCCATTTAGAGATGACATTAGATTTACTGTGGGGAAATAAAAAACATGAACAACTTTTCCACTGCGTCTTGAAAAAATAGATGAGGATCAGTAATCTAGCATACACTAAAGTTTTCAAAACAGCTGACCAGCATTTTCTAGAAACACATTAAGAAACCAAAATTGCTCTGACTAATAAGAAGTTCTTCATGGGAAATTACACTAAGTACAATGAGAAATGTTTGTTTCCAGCTGGGGCCATGTAGTTCTTGAAGTAAAACCCAGTGGAAAAATATCTTGGATTAACAGCTCCTAGATGCACAGGATGTCAAACACCAGTTGAATTTTGAATATTCTGCTTCCTAAGTCATTGCTTCTGGATCATAATTCCTTTGTCCTGATTTTGGAAGATTACCTTTTATCTTTGTTTCCCAGGTCTCTTTATTTTCACTCACTTGTTATAACTGTGTAAGAAAAGTGAAACTTTTTACCTACTCCTTTACTTTATAGATTTGAACATGTGCCTATTTACACATAGTGCTTGTTTAGATACAACCAGGTAGAACAAAGTGGCTCATGCCCTCTTTCAGCAATAGGTCTCATTTCTAGGACAGACCAGAACAATGCCTCAGTCTCCTCCTTCTCTTATATTCCACATGCTTCCTCACATAGTGTCTGTATTATCTTTTCCCCCTAGCCTTTGCTCTGTTTCCAATCTTTACATGGTCTGGATTCTTTTACATTACAAATTTGATAAGAAAAGGAAAAAATGGTTCAAATATTAGAACTGAAATGCGTTATGGTAAGAGTTTTAAGTCTCTTCTCTGCATAGATCCAGATTCTATCCGCTCTCTGTTCCAGTTGTCACATACAGGAAGAACTGTACCTCAAAACTGTAGGACAAGCAGACCAGCGAACTAAGCTCCCCTGCCACTTGCCCCCCAATAAACCTCTAAAGTGTTGTTGAGATTGCAAAGGACAACCTGATTGGGAAAGAAGCATGCCAGAGGAGTCAGATGAGAGAAGATGAACTGATAAGAGACGAAAGCCAGCAGTATTCCTTTTTGAAAGATTTTCTCTGAGGAACTAGACTGGGTCATGAGGTTCTGCATTAAGTTCCTGCCTCATCAGGCAACCTCTGGTGTGCTTTCCGTAAGTAAATATAAACTATGGGTTTCTACCATGTGGTCTGTAAAAGAGGAATCCTAATATTGATAGCCATTATTTCCTGTTTGTTTTTTTTTTTAAAAAAGCAAAACTCCAGACCAATTATTTAGAATTGGTCCACAGGGTGATCCCATAAACCTCACAGCAAAAGCTGAAAATGCAAGCATTACATGAAGAAAAGGAAAGTTAAGCAGAAGGGAAGCACTTTCTTAAGGTTGCAAAACCAGCAACAGGTAGAGCCAGAGTGTGAGCTTGGCCATGTGGCTCCAACCATTAGTCAACACTGCCCCCAGCCTGATGATTTAACGTGCCAGAAAGGAGACTGCACATCCCCACTGCACAGCTGTCAGTGATTAAGGGTGGTACACTGAAAGGAGACTGAGGCTTTCACCTCCAGGAGCTGCTATTGCGAAGTTTCTCCGTGATGGACTCTTCTACTCTGACGTGTGCAATGGTTTGAAGCCACAGTCTGGCCACAGAGAATGGGTCTAAATGCAAATTACTCGAATCCCAAGAAAAGGTCAGAGAGTCTCTTACTCACAGATGTTGTTCCGGAAAAGGTGTTGCATCGGTTCAGTGTTTGAACCAAATCAAAAATTTCCATTTGGCTAAACTTTTGCTGAATATTATCAAGGGATTATAAACATTCTACTTTAAAATGATATGTCCAGCTGCTACTTGCGAATTATAAATCTAGGTTTTAGTGCTGGCTTTGAAAAATATATTTCCTGGGTGGATAATATGTCTTCCCAAACTTCTGTCTGGGGAGCAAATACAAAGAACCACCACAAAAGCTTTTGCTATCAGCTATCGCATAGACTGAAAGTATTCATTTTAGTTCCAAATCTGTGTAGCTAGTAAAGTAAATATGTACCTCATGTATGCTTACTTAAAAGTCTGATGGGAAAGTAATGTTTTTCCTGATTGTGGGAAAAGACCAGTCAACCATAGTGTAGAGGAGGAAATCCAATGTGTCAGTTGGCTGACCTGTAGTTAAAAACAAAATGATATTTAAGAACATCTTGTGTTGACCTCATTTTCCATCCAAAATACATGAGAACTGGCAAGAGTGTACCAAAACATCCACTTGCTACACTGTAGGTTAAAATCAGTTCAGTTTGATGTAACCATTTCATTCCTCTAGTAAGCTAAGCTATACTGTTTTATCTATTACAGACTAAAGACATTTGAATTTACTGTAACAAATCCACGTCAGTATTTTCTTTTGCATTCAGTTCCTTCATTGGTTTGTTTTTGATGACAAGCAGACTGATGGGAAGGACAGAAACAAATACAAAGGGTCTTCAGAACAGACTGTTCCGATTAATGATGTGCTTGTGACTGAGGCGCTTGTCTGAAATTCAGTTTCTTGTTCAGTTCTTGGCTCTGCTGCATACCTCCTGCATGAAATTGTGCAGTTCACAAAATTTATCTCAGTTTCTTCATCTGAAAAATGGAGGTAATCTTCATTTTACTGTGATTTTGCCAGAATAGCTTTACTTATAGTTGTAGGCATCACACACACACCCCCAGATGAAAAGTAGTATTCCTGGTCTCATCACCATGCGGAATGTGCTTACTTTTAGCATTGTTTATGTTAAGTTTTTAAGAAATTCTTCTCAAATTCCTGTAAGTCTTGTGCTGATTATGGACATCCCATCTAATATGGAAACTGAACCAAACTGCTTGGTTTATGACTTTTAATCAGACAGCAGACAGAAACAACATATGGCAATAAGCTAAGAATTAGAATTCTTCTGGCAAATACTTGAAATAACACATGCATTGAGAAAATACAACCATTTGTAAATAGATGGCAAACAAAAACAAGAGAAAGATGTCCTGTAATGAGTATTACGTCAGCAAACTGTTCTTATCTTCAGCAGCAGGCCAGCTGTGTGTTGCATATTGCTGCAGGTGATCTCAGGACTGAGCTCCAGCTCTGGGATTAGTAATGTTGTTCTAGGCCGGGAAATGTACTCCTAATAAGTAAAAGCTTCTGTACCCTTAACGGATCTCTTTGTTTTTTTGAAAGCACATAGGTGTTTTGAGATTTTGTACTCAATGTCAGCCACTCAGGCCCACTTACTACACAATGCTAGACAGATTCAAGAATTCTCAGAAATGAACATCAGTTCAGAATAATAAAAATTTAGGGCTAGCAAAGAAACAAAGCCAGGAGATGAAATCAGTTCTAAATTAATGTTCTACTGGTGGGATGTTATGAATGGGTAGTGGCAAACATGGTACTTTACAGGGTTTTTACAGGCAAAGTTTCTGTGAATGTAAGATTCTGCTCCCTAAATAAGGTCTCCCAATACATGTTCATTTAAGTACAGTAGGTATTTCAGATTTGAAACTGCTTTGGCCAAAAGCCTCATCATTTCTCTTTTAATTTTATGTATGTACATCAAAATATGCTTGCATAGATATCTTTGGTTGTCCTTCTCATATTAAGAAACATTTCAAGGCTGCGCGTTCATAGCCTGGCTTTCATTTTTTTAACCACATTGCACATTTTAGGCCGGCACACCTGCAAGTTAATGGCTGTCTAGAGAGCCAGCCTTTAGACTGATTGGAATTTCATTTAAGACAACAATCCAAGTGCCCTGGCCTTCTCCTGTCTCTAAAACACACATGCTGAGCTTGAAAAAATAGCTGTAAATGTGCTGAAAGGAAATTGTAGAATGCTCTTTCCCCTGCCCCCTCCTCCTTAATGCCCCACTCCACGGCACTATGGTAAATACCAGCAAGGCAGGCTGGGAAATTCCTCTGAAAATGCTAACACATGAGTCTCATATTATACACTAACACTGGTCATTACCAGGCAAGGCCACTGAGAACTGTACTGGTGTGAGAAAATTCCCAGAGCCCTGGTTTATTGCAATGACTATTGTGAAGGCCACTTTGTAGTGCAGCTTATTCCTGAGATTTGGAAACAAGGGGACCGATCAGCACTAAAAATACTTGGTGCTTTTTTTGGTATCAAAGGACTTAGGTATGGCAAGGGACAGCCGATATTAGTCACAAAGTCTGCAGAATATCCAGTCATTTTCAATTATTTCACCTGGCCTAGTATTGCTGCTTTTCCATCAGACAATATTGTGAAGCTCTATTCAAAATGGTTATAGGCATCAGGTGGATGACCTTCACTGTAGGCAGGAACTTCTCAAAAATTCACAAATCTTAATTGGGAATCAACTGATCGTTTTTGCTTTAAAATGCCAATATACAATAGTAAGTTCTCTTCCTTTTTAAGAAGTACTTCAAATATTCTTATGATTTAAGAAAATCAATTATTGAAGTGTTTCAATATTGCAGTACAAATCCACTTTTCCAAAGACATAGAAAGGACAGGTAGAACACTGCTGTGTAGTGTGCAGTCTTGCTTTTATACAGTAAACACCAGATCATAGAATCATAGAATGGTTTGGGTTGGAAGAGACCTCTAAAGGTCATCTAGTCCAACCCCCCTGCTGTGGGCAGGGGCATCTTCAACTAGATCAGGTTGCTCAGAGCCCTGTCCAACCTGACCTTGAATGTTTCCAGGGATGGGGCATCCACCACCTCTCTGGGCAACCTGTGCCAGTGTTTCACCACCCTCAGCGTAAAAAATTTCTTCCTTATATCTAGTCTAAATCTACACCCCCTTAGTTTAAAACCATTTCCCCTTGTCCTGTTGCAACAGGCCCTGCTAAAAAGTTTGCCGACATCTTTTTTATAAGCCCCCTTTAAGTAC
>NW_008795695.1:5480966-5522166 GCF_000699145.1 Aptenodytes forsteri
GGAGTGATGGTGCCTGCCTTCCCAACTCAACGTTACGCGTGATGGAGCCCTGCTTTCCTGGAGATGGCTGAGCACCTGCCTGCCCATGGGAAGCAGTGAATGAATTCCTTGTTTTGCTTTGCTTGTGCGCGTGGCTTTTGCTTTGCCTATTAAACTGTCTTTATCTCAACCCACGAGTTTTCTCATTTTTACTCTTCTGATCCTCTCCGCCACCCCACCAGGGGGGAGTGAGCGAGTGGCTGTGTGGTGCTGAGTTGCCGACTGAGGTTAAACCACGACATTTGTTCTAGAGTGCTGCTAGTACTGTGATAAAATAACTAACCAGGACACTGCTGATTTCTCTTTACATTAGTATGTAAATATTTTCTTGTGTAAGTCTAAGCACATGTTGGAAAAAAAAGTTTAAAGATGACCTGTACAGATAGGAAAATTAACGTTTTTGTCATAAATGGGGGAGTGTGGTGTGTGTGGCATGGGGAAAGCTGCACAGGAGAAAGGTAGATTTTTTTCTCTTAAGTCATGTATTTTAATTCATTTTACTTTTTACTTAGGAAAAAAATAATTGACTTCAGGATGTAGATTAATATCATTTAAAGAAAAGTGTTTTATTTAGCATTTCAAAGCAGAAAAGTCCCTAAACCCATTGCCAAGGGGGAAAAAAAAAAAAAGAATACTATAACTACAAAAGCTTTACAGTGTATTGTTATTTCCAGGAAACATTTCATGTGTATTAACTCTACAGACAAAACCAGAGGGAGTACATAAACAAACTTGGAGGGAAGTGCTCCCGGCAGCAGATGAGTACACCAGAGACTCTACACACTGTCATCCTTAGGCTCACTGGTTAGGGACTTTTTGTTTTTACAACCACTTTACAGTTGGCTGTGACACTTAAGTAAAGCTAATACAGAGAATAAGAAATGCATCTTGTCTGACTGTTCTTCAAGAAACTGAAATACTGGTTCCAAGAATAAGCAATGTGATTTTCTGCTTTAGTTACGTGTTCAATTCAGTTGTAAATGTCAACAAAGTGGTGGGGAGGATATCGCAGCAAGCTCTGACACATACACCTCACCTGCTGCTCTGGTTTCAAGGGGTTGCCTGCTTATCGGTGGCAGTCAGGTCTGAAGAGGTTAATATGCCACAAAAAGGCCCTGATATCAGGCCAGCACAAACTACTCACTACTGTTGACAGCAGCAGGCACCGTCTGTCACATAGGTATAGCACAACATTTGGTTTATATTAACCTTGGAGGCATCGGAGAAAGGTCTTGGAGAAAGCTGCATATATGGCTCCAAAGTTTGAGAGAACAAGAGATGGGAGTGAACTTGGAGAAATTATTTTCCTTGAAAAGGTGGAGATTAGCCTTGTGCCATTTTCTTCTCGCACTCAATGCCTCTCAGTTAAACTTCCCTGACCCCTGCACTTCACCAAATTATCCCTTTCCACAAATCTCTTTTTCAACTCTAGTAGGCACAGTATAAGAAAAAAGGTGGGAAAGAGGAGGGAGGAGTCTTCATGGAAAATGTCTTCTATCATCGATCTAAAAATATTCAAGGAAACTTTTCCTTTCTTGGTCAAACTTAGGACAGTGTTGTGAGCATTTAGACATTTTCTTTAGAAATTAGATCTACTTGTAGATAAAGCAAAGCCTGGAAACCACCACCAAGTAAATCCATAAAAGAAGAGAAAGTAAAACCTTGTTTCCCTATTAATGCAAGTTTGGTGGCTGGTAGCCAAGAATGTGTGAAGTCCAGTCAAAATTTTTCCCATATTTAGAAGATATGGTGATAGATAGAAGATATTTAGAAGATAGGTGAACACTCCAGTATCCATAGTCCATAGCATATTACACCTGTTCTCTACCTGGCTTCTTGTTTTCAAGAAACTTTTAGGACTTGAACTGTCTTTGTGAATATCACTCATCTAACAAATTTAGTTAAAATCAGCAAGTTGGTTCAGGCAGAGGAAACAGACACATGCTTACACAATCCTTTTTTTCTCACAGGTGACCAGGGCAACAATGTGTTCCTAAAAACTCATTTTTCCTTTAGAAATTATTTCAATGGGGGTTTTTTGTTTGTTTTTCTTAAAGCAGGTCTAACAGCTTTTTTGCCATATAGTCTGATCAGATGTAACACGCCTTCTTTACAAGTTAACTAAATATTTACTTTTTCCCACAATAACAAACTATTCCACAGTTATTAGGGGACTTCAAAACTAACTAATCTGAGGACCCCCTTACTCAAAACATCAGCTTTGTCATGAAATAATTTTGCGTAGCTCACTAGATGCTGATGCTGTCTACTCTCAGCAGATGGTAAAATATGGAAAGCTATACCAAGCTGCAAGCCCCCTGGGCTTAAATTTGAGTGATTGCTCTATAGGAAATGGTGATCAGAAGCCTCTGTTACAAATTGGTCCACGAGGGTTGTAGCTCATCCAACTTCCTTGAAGATGAGGACTCATCTGACATTGGAGAAGGCTTGTCATAGGAGGTGTGGGGATAAGAAGGAGACATGACATCCACCATAAAGTGTAAAATCTATATAATTGCCAACAAGCTCTGCTTCAAAAGATGTAGAAACCTGCATACTCTATAAAAGATGAGTCAAGGAGAAACCAATATTACTACAATCGATTACAATTAATTTGTTTAGCAAGTGATCTGAATTCGGCCTTAGCCCTGTGGCAAAGTTTAGATTAAAACATTCAAACCAGAATCCGTATTGATACAGAGTATCTCCCTTTACTTCCCAAGAAAGATGGAGGAAAATATATCCATCATCTTTCCGGTAAAAAAATTCTGATAGCCAATTTGCACTGAGATACATTAAAACATTTCAGAAAAGAACACAAAAAACCTTCTTCATGAACAACATAACTGAACAGTAAAAGGTACTAAAAATCAGGAACTTTAAAGCTTTTTTTTTTCATTTTTCTAATTTTAAGAGCATTAAAATGCTATTTTCTTAAACCAAAAAAGGATGTTAAATTGACCATTAGTATCTAATTGTCTTAAATTCTGTCAGAAGCAAGTATCTGGATTTCCAACTTTCCAAAAAAAGTACAGAATAGGTTTTTAAAGCTAGCTTGGAGCTAAAAGGAGACTAACATGGCACTGAATATCCACACATCTCTCTAATGAGACTTTTTTACTGCACAATAAATCTTAGAACAGTTTGTATATGTACTGCAACTGCAGTATGACTCAAACAGCATTAATCAAGTGTTATGGTAACCTCATTTTAAAGTACAAACCCAGCCAAACATTTCTATCACAGTACTTCATTTCTTACCAAGATTCTTTTAATAGGAAGGATTTTAGGATGTCCTGCACATTCGCTTTCCTTATAAAAATGTCAAATCTCAAAGTGTACCTACATACCCAGAATTCTTTACTGTATTTTCTTCTGTGTGCCAGTAGTTGACATCATTTCTGCTTTGTTTGCACAGCTGGTCTTCGCCCAACTTCAGGAGTTCAGAGGTACAATCAAGGCCAAGACCTCACTCTTCATAAAGAAGAAATACAGAGCACAAGGAAATAGAATGTATCACCAAACATCCATGTCCCTTCCCTCGAGGGATAAGCTTGTTAAGTTAAAAGGTCCCTACTGCTTTGTTAAGGCAGATTTCATCATATACCTCAGAACTCCAGTGTGTTATCATAGAGTCATGATTTTCAATGACTCAAGGATATATGTATTCTTTATTTTATACACCGCAATTCTGACTGACTCCATTGTAAATTACAGATGCCCATCATATCCTCTATCTAGACCTTATCTCACCATTCAGCTTTCAGTGTGACAGTGAAGAACGCAGGAGAGGTTTGGGAGATGCTTTTCAAGGAGATGGGGAGGCTGAAAATGGATTTTAGCATAGTCAGCTGCAAGGGAGCAGTGAGAGCAGGGCTCCACAAAGAGACCAAGCCAGCAGGGACCACACACAGGACCCTTGGGTGGTGGCAGCAGACAGTTCCATAAGTCCAGACAGAGCAAGGAAGTGGCTCAGGACACAGGACTGGAGACAACGTAGGTGCAAAGGCCACCCAGGAGTCAGAGCCAGCAGACCAGCTACTACAGTACAGCCTAGGCAAGACTAGGTGCCTGGACCTCAGCTTAAGTGGAACTCCTGGGTTATCAGCAGAGTAAGCCTAGGTACGGGTCCCAGGTCAGGCCAGTCAGGGCAATTAAAACCCACTAGGGCCCTTAAAGCCTTGACAGTCAACAATACAAATTTTCAGTGTTTCCATGCCCATTCCTCTATTTCTTTCAGCCTTCAGAGCTCTTTGAGAAGAACACCAGGTAGTATCAACAGAGGATTTCATCTGAGCTAATCATTGCTTATTCTTTCTTTTGGGTTTTTCAGCCTTTCCAGCCACATTGTTGATTGATTGCATGTTTATTTTCATTTACATTTATAAAATGGTTATAAAACAAAAAGCAATCGTTCTCTCCACATCACAATTCTTCTTAAATCCAGTTCTCAGTGTGGTGAAGAAGATCAAGACTGAAACACTCGTTAAGGAAAGGAAACTCCTTAGCTATCAAAGTCACCCCTGTGAATAGAAACATTCCTGTGTTGAAATTCTCATAGACCTGAGCCCTAAATCTTCCATTCCTTCAGAAGCCCTGAAGAACCAGCTGTAACATTTTCTGCAAACTTAAGTTTCCTTTGAAATGTATTGGTTTCAGCTGCATTTTGTCAAAAGACATCTAAGTTTCTGAAGTTGATTTCTGCCCGATTCAGAGTGAATCAGCAGAGGAGGGACCTGAAGACAGACCAGGGGTCTACCTGCAGAGGTATGTCATGTCAGGATATCAGGGTTCCTGTGTGTAATGCACTCAGTCTCTGGTGCCATTTGAAAGTTTCTAAATGGTAGAAGTTGCTGAACATCAGAATCCTCCTCCTCCATTCAGGTTCAAAATATATCCAGTCTACCACAGAGTGACATTTTTGGACTGCTGGTCTATGTCTGCATTCACAAAGAACGGATCTGTAAAGTGAAAGAGCTGGTGCTGAGGAGCTGACATCCACACTATGCACGCTTCAGGGGTTTATGGTTTGGATTAGCTCAAATTTGACTGCATGTACTGCGTACCTTTCTACATCTGGAATGCACCAGGTACCCTTTCAGCCTAATTTTATCTAAAAGGCATCCTGCTCATGTACTTGAGACTGCTCCATGATACAAACCAAAGCACATTAAGTGAAGATGATCTGGAGAGTCACCTTAAAAGCACACTTGTGATATGAACTGACAGTGATGTAGTTGGGTGCAGGAAGATCCCTAATATAGACGGAAGCTGGAAGACACACCCCCCACCTCCCACCCTGGCCTTGGAAGCAGGGGGCTGATGTTTGTGGTAGATTATTGAGCACACAGACACAAATACTATTTTGAATTCAGCTTTAAATTTTTTTTTTCATCTCCATGTTCCTGCATAAGATATACCAATGACACATTCTTTAGTAGCCATCTGATGTATGAAAGAAGTGACAGAAAGTGTATTCACCCCTTCATCTTTTCAACTGTCCTTATCCAGTGAAATGCAATGTACTCATAAAAACACAAAATAAAACTTCCTTCTACTCCTATGCATTTGAGTGCATCCGTGAGAATGAGGCTCATGAAGCCTGGATGAAGCTAAGGAAACCATGATGGCGTTGTAGGGATTGGATTAAAATAAAAAACAAGGTACAGATGAAGTACGCAATTCATTTTCAGCTCATAAATCCTGATTTTAAAGTGAAAAGGGTACACAGAGGATGTATAAAAATTTAGTGGCTACAGTCCTTCTAGTGTTAAAAACACATATTGACATAAGAACACACACTTCTGTGGAAAAAAAATGTGAAGCCATTAAATTGTAAGATGTTAGTAAATCAGCTTTGGTTAAACTCGGCTCCCATTGTGCACCTGCATATGTATTTCACTATGTTCCAAGCCTTCTTTACTACGTCACTCAGTAAATCAATCTATGATTTACTGAAAGAAGAAATTTTGAGCAAGGAATGAGTCATGATATTTATTTGAATTTCATTGACCCCTGGTGGGAATGAGGAAAGGGTGGCACTGTCCATTTCTATGAATGCAATGTTTTCTTGTCCCGGGCCAAGACACTTTATTTTTACTTCTGAGCTGGAAACATACATAACAAAACCAGTATTCCTTTTGGCCACCTTCTCAAGTAAGTGAGGGTTGCAGGGGAAGGAAAGAGATTTAATTCAAACGTAGCAGTCACTAGGCAACCAAAGAATAAACAAAGCTACACAGGGCCAAGGTAGGATGAAATAAGGATGTGTTGTGTCTTTTTAAATTCTGTATTGATTACTCTGTGTGCAAACATATATATGTGTATATCTGTTTGTGTGTGTGAGAGTGTGTGTGTGTATAAAATCCAGCAAAGGTTTATATTACTTTATGTATAAATGCTTTATGTATGCCTTTTAGCATCACAGAAGATGATTTGATAGAAGAGCAGAGCTGAAGACCAAACCTTTGCTTAGTCACATTTTTGCTCTATTCCAAACATGACAAACATGGCAACGAACAAGGTGGTTGAGTTCCACGTCATAGTTCTTACTAACTCTACACAAACATACAAAGGTGAGGTATGTATGTGCACACAACTGCTCCACTGAGGTCTGTTGACTTTGTAAACAAACTAGGGATGCACCATCAAAGCCTCCAAAACTAATGAGAATTACTCCTATTGTTAAGATTATTCTATTACACTCTTTGTTGGGGAGGAAAGCAGCAAAATTGAGTGAGTTATAGTAGGAAATGAGATAAGTTTATTTTCCTTCAGGGCAATTAGCAAAACAAATGTCATGTTAATTACCTCTAAATATTCCTGCATGACAAAAAAATCCCGTGTCTGTTGACTGAGATACAACTTATCTGGACTCTTGGTACAAGGTAGATTTTTCAAGTAGCCCTTAGAGCAGCAAAACAGTTAATCTTTTGATACATGGCCCATAATATTTCAGGTCCTGTGCTAGGCTGGAAATCAAACTAAATGATCTTCAGAACTCTTGAAAATCCCTGACCTTGAAACACTGAAGCAGTCTCAATGAAAACAGTTGGGCTGGATCTGCAGTGTCTGAAGAGCTGCATGTATTCTTCTGGTTAAAGCACCTGTGTCTATTTGAGCACATTGAAGCCTTTGGTTGTGTCATGCTTCTGCAATGTTTTGATAAATGATGTTGAAAACTTATCAAGATGAATCATTCTGCTTTGGACACCTTACTACCAAAATGGCACCGCATTATGAATAGCACTGCTACATGTCCATGTGCAGACCCCTGCTCACTTGACAAATGTGCTTTAATAAACTTAACAAGAATGTGGAATTCCACACAGCTGGTGCTGAGCTGAGATCAGCAGCTAACATAGCTCAGGAGACAACTGGTCCCCATTCCCTGCATTGGAAGCATCCAGCCTTCTAGAATGAGAACTTGGGTTGCTCACGAGAACTGTCAGTCATGGGCTATTTTCCTGTGCGTTGCAGGATCTACCGGCAAGACCATAAAGAGCATTAAAAGGCTTTTCATTCAGCCTAGTTCTTCTGCTCTTTCTTTTCAGATTCTTAAGTTATTAAGAAGGTGTTACAAAACAATTCTTCCCTATTCCCGTCTCTGGGCAAGCTGTATATGGCCAAACGGTAGTATAAAATACCGTTTCAATCAGCTGATTCTCTAGGACCTTTTAGCCCAAAAGAGACATTCTGCAGAAAGAAGAAACAGAATAAAATCAGATCAAAAGCATCCTTGGCACTGAGCAAATATCAGTATTCGGTTGTCTCAGGAGAATATATGATATCCCTATTGTTACTCTAGGAAGGTAAGAAAGAAATTGCCATTCATATCTCTCATACCCACTCCTGTTTATGAAAAGCTAGCTTGCCTATGCATCTCTTTCAGTTAATTGTAGATGCTTTTAAGCATCTACAGTTCATTTTTTTGTGTGTGTCAAAAGGGCCTCACTGAATCCCTTCAGGATAATTTCTTACTAGTATTTTGCTTATACTCTGCTGTCATTCTAACATTCCTTGCTAGCTTTAATCACAGAATCACAGAATGGTTGAGATAGGAAGGGACCTCTGGAGGTCATCTTGTCCAACCCCCTGCTCAAGCAGGGCTGCCTAAAGCCAGTTGCCCAGGACTGTGCCTAGATGGTTTTTTTAGTGTCTCCAGGGGCGGAGACTCCACAACCTCCCTGAGCAACCTGTGCCAGTACTTGGTCACCCTCACAGTAAAAAAGTCTTTCCTGATGTTCAGATGAAACCTCCCGTGTTTCAGTTTGTGCCCATTGCCTCTGGTCCTGCCACTGGGCACCACTGAAAAGAGCCTGGCTGCGTCCGCTCTCCGTTCAGGTATTATATACATTGATAAGATTCCCCCGAGCTTTTTCTTCTCCAGGCTGAACAGTCCCAGCTCTCTCAGCCTTTCCTCACAGGAGAGGTGCTCCAGTCCCTTCATCATCTTTGTGGCCTTTCGCTGAAAACTCTCCAGTGTCCATGTCTCTTTTGTACTGAGGAGCCCAGAATTGGACACAACACTCTAGGTGTGGCCTCACCAGAACTGGATGACAGGGAAGGATCACCTCCTCGACCTTCTGGCAATACTTCGTCTAATGCAGCCCAGGATACCATTAGCCTTCTTTGCAGCAAGGGCACATTGCTGGCTCATGTTCAATTTGGTGCCCACCAGGACCTCCAGAGCTTTTTCTACCAAGCTTTTCCTGCTGCGTGGCCCCCAGCATATATTGGTGCATGGGATTGTACTTCCCCAGCTGTAGGAAAATGATATGAAAGCTTGTTGCAGAACAGGGTGAGATGTTCCTGCCATGGTAAGTGATGCTACTTCTGTAATGAATCCTTATGCATTCACTGTCATTTTTTCCTCTTTTTTGATTATCCCAGGAACAGAGAATGCATGAGATTGGAAGGGACTTCTGGAAACCACGTAGTTGAGCCCCACCCTGTTCAGAGCAAGGCCAACTAGAACATTAATGTTTTGAATCTCTCCAAGACTCCATAACTCTCGAGCAACCTGTTCCAGTGTTTGACCCCTCACAGAGTGATCAAAGATTAACCATTTGCCCAATTAATTATTTATTCTTCTTCATGATTTCTGCTAGGATGCTAAATTCATCGTGTCTAGAAACTATTGTGTTCCTCAATGTTTGTGTTGCAGGTTTGGGGATTTGGAAGTTGGTTCTACCCATTTGCGTGGCTGTGGAATCACTGGCCTTAGTCCTGAGCCAGTGACTTTATCAGTATTAATACACATCGATTTTACTTCCCTGCCCCATCTAATCACAGTTAGTTTTGTCAGTCCCCTGTCAAAAGTTCCTTTTAAAAAGCCCTTTCCACACAGTATTTTCTAGTAGAAGTCTAGGCCTTTAATTTTTTTTTTTTTTTTTAAGACGTACTCCAAACTGCTAAAGAAAAGTGCAGTGGTTGAGAGTTTATCTCATCCTTGCCTCATGTATTGATATTATGAATCATGTGAGGGATGTCTATAGCTATTAACTCATGGCTAATCATACTTTCCTTCAAAATTAAAAATAAAAAGCTAAGATGGACTCTTGCATTGATTATTCAACTTTTTAATAAAAGTTGGACTTACAGAAATCACAGCAATAATTCAGTATTCTAAAACTGCATGGCATACAAGTAAAGAATTAGAGGTCATTAATGATTACTTCATAATCATCCCTGTTCCAGAACAGTTCAAATGCCGTCAGAGGAGGGGATAATATTCTGAAGTTTCCTGTTCTGAATCAGGTCACAGCAACTGCAAGCCAAACTACATTTACTGGGAACACCCTTCCAGACAGGAAGGATCTTGGCTAATGAATGCATCTGGGAGATATGGGTCTAATAAATTTGGCACATATTTCCTCTATCTTGAAAAAAAGTAAGAGTAGGGGTCTGGAAAACTGTAGTTAGTAAAAGTACTCCAGCCTGTCAGTGCTACACTCTTAACAAGGTTTTATGACTGTTACCACATTTGCTCTACTTTATGGAACTGAATCATATGACAAATTCTTCAAATAACAGTGTGTTATTTGGTAAAGAAACAAAAAATTAGGATCTAGTCACCAAAACAGATCTAGGCCTTGATATCTAGATACAATTGATTCTGCAAAACTTTGTTGCTATAAGCAATGTTTTAGGATGCAACTTAGAACTCAACTTGTCAGAAACTAATATTAATATTAAAGCACCAGTGTGTTATACAGAGTGAGTATGTTTAGGGAGCCAATTAGATACACAGCAGAAAAGACAACTTGGACCCATAAATTTTCTTACCACCGCATCCTGCGCTAATACTTCTCACAGAACATTGTACATCACAAACTTGAATGAGGAAAAAAAAGTTGAGACACAGTAACAGTTCTCTGTTGGGTTTCAAAGTTTGATCCTGGCCCCACAGTTGCATGGTTGTGTTGTACAGAACTACGTTGCTAGAGACCAGTTCCCTTTCTTTTTCCTGCTGAGTCTCCAAAGGTGTACTTAATCAGAGCCATGGCTAGTAGAGATAACAAGACAACTGAGAAGTCGTCTCTGGAATCTCAGTTTGGTCTGATTTTCAAATCATTTAACCAGATCAATCTATAAAATGTTTTTTGAAAGATCAAACCACACTGCAAACACATGCTAGAAACACTCTTACCACTCAGTGAAATGTTCAGTGGCAAGAAAAATCAGTTTTTTTAAGCATCCAAGGGGCAAAAATCTAGGGAAATGTGCTAAAATGTTCTTGTTAGGCTACTAGAAAAGGAATGCCTCTTTTTTCTGGTCTTATTCAAAAATCTACTTGCAGGTAATTTGCAAATTATCTGGAAAGAAACAAGAAAAAATATGCAGATTAAACAGCCCATAACGTGGGCTCCAGAACTATTGCATGCCTGGAACAGTCCAGATGAGGAACTAAGATACCAGACAAAGCTAAACGTGAGGAAGGCAGCTGGTAGAAAACAGCTTTGGAAAGTTTACGGTCATGGTGCAGACAATAACTGAAGACATATAACCACCTTTTGTAAACTGAATTTCATAGTTTAAAAGTACTTTTGGATAGCTTGTTGATACTAAACGCTTAGTGTCACACATACCATTTTCTACCCTTTCCAGTTGAAGAGCATGCTCTGCTGCACATTGAAAAATGACTTGTGCTTAGTTACATGCACAGCGAATAACATTCCTCAGTCACAGCAGTACTTTCTTCTTTAAGGGTAAATCTCTTTCCATACAGTTTGATCTTCTGCCAAGGCCAGGTTTCCTAGGAACAACACCACAATGTAGCAGACCTCTGCAGGAGACAGAGCTTCTTCAATAGCTGATCTGAAATTGCAGAAAGAAATTGCCAATGCCTCTAAAAACCTCTCTGTCCTCTGAAGCAAAAGGCCTGCCAGCATTCATTGCAGCATAAGATAGCCCAGTGTGTGGAGGACTGCACTATCAATTCTGTGCAAACAAACCCTCTGCTTGCATGTGTAATTCTTCCTCCTGGAGCAGAAAGAGAAGGGAACTGTTAATTTGCATTGCATAATGCACTTCTGGAAGGCATAAAGATGCCATAGTGTTATGGATATTTTAGCAGATTATTTTTTAAGAGTCTTAGTGAGGACACTTCCTTTTACTGTTGAACGTCATCATCCAAGACTAAAACCAGTCAGCAATTATGTAAAGTAATAGTCAATATTCTGAACTTTTCTGCTTTTTGCCTCGCACATATAATAATAAAATGGTCTACCCTCAACACTGAGGGAAGAAATAAATTAACCAAAACTGTTGAGTAGCAACCTTCTTTAGCAAGCCACCTTGTTTCCTAGCAAGAGAAAAGAGACATCAGACATTGAGTTTGCATAGTAGATGATTACAGAACTATTTCTGAAAACTGGGATCAGAATATATGTCACAACTTTCATTTATTTTGTTAGCCAGGCTTATCGGATTTAACGGTATCATACAATCACATTTCTTTTCCATGACCCCGAATACTTCAAATACGCAGGTCATTTATGAGCATAAGAGACATGTCAGGATTGTATTCGTGTAATTGATAGAACACAAAAATAGCAATAATCCACTCTTAAAAGTATTTCCATTTCCTTTTATAGCCTTTTCCATTTAAAAATCTACAAAATGTCTTTATCAATGAATACCCAGCTGTGAAGTTGATGCAGCACTTTAACTGAGCTAGGTTGAAGTTAAAGAAGCAGCACATCAGGACCCTGAGTAAACTCAACCCTTAGATATTCTAAGTGTTTTCTGAGCAATACTCATTGTTTTGCAGAGGACTGGTCAAGACTTCCACAATACTGAAGTCCATGCACACTCCTATTTGAAGCACTTAAATAATATTTTGGCTTAAGCCTTTCTTTGTCCCAAATAAACAGGACTAAATAGGACTTGTAACCTCCGCAAGTGGCTGATCACCACATATACTAAATAATAATTCTGTTGACTGATGTTTTGACCACACATATTCTCCAAAAAACAGGCAATGGGAAACAGAAATAAGCCTAACATCTGGAACCTACTTGCCACTTAATATCACAATAGTATTAGCAATTGCAAAAAAGCCAGGATCCCTGCAGCTCAATAGTTGTGCATCAAAACTCTGTCTTTCTAAGGAAACATTCATGGAGAGAAAATAAAACCCTAGAACTCACTCAGAAATCAAATTGCTTGCTAGTGACCTCCATGCAGCTTGGAATCCAGCTAGTTCACAACAGCCAGGCAGGGAACAATACAAAGAAACTAGCTGATTTTGGAGTACCCTTTCCAACTTTGTTTCCCTAAAGAAGAAGGAAGATATTGTTGACTGACTGGAACTAGTGAGCCAAGAGGACAGCCATAGATTTGTCTTCAGATAGGCAATACCAAAAGGAAAGATTTTTCTAAAGCAAGCAAAGAAAGGAAGAGGATGCTCAGCTGAACTGACTTCAAGCTCAGGAAAAGCATCCTTACCCTGCATCCTCAGTAAGAGCATCAGCTTCACAGCAATCTTGATAAAGTGCATTTCAGGCAATTGACATCATCATTCTCTTCTCCAGGGCAAA
Source organism: Aptenodytes forsteri (assembly GCF_000699145.1). Taxonomy (NCBI): domain Eukaryota; kingdom Metazoa; phylum Chordata; class Aves; order Sphenisciformes; family Spheniscidae; genus Aptenodytes; species Aptenodytes forsteri. The sequence continues at coordinate 5,494,049 of NW_008795695.1, forward strand.
GGTCTTACTACGTGACTTTTACATAGACATTGTAAGGAAAGGAAGTGGTACATAAATACAGTTCAAATAAACATATGTGGGCAGAAGAACTTTAGCCCTTGCCCTCATTAACCTACCCATCGCGGTACACACCCCAAAGGCACATGGTAGTAAAGAAATGGCTGCCTGGATCCTTCCATTCACAATGCTATTGCACCTGGTCCTATACACATACAAAGCTATGGAGGGAAATGGCTCATATTTATAACACACTTCCTTTCTGAGCCTACATCTTCTGCATTTTGACTTGCTACAGTTGATCGTGCTTTCCGATAGTTAATCCTGCCACAAAACCAGAAGCTGTTGTCCTTCATGGTATGCTTGTCTAAAATACCATAAATATTTTCTACTAAAGCGGACCCAAATTCTCAACTGCTCTAAGATAGCTTTAGTTTATATGACAAGCATCACATTACCACATACTTTCACATCCATCAGAAGCAGCTGTCAGTACAGTCTGAACTGTATTGTTCATGTACCGTTAGGAAGCTTTGACTAGAATATGGGAAAAACTGGATTTTACAAACATGAGGGTGAATATGGTGTGACTGAGGAAGTAATAATGATGAGATTGTATCAGTAGGTGCTTTTGTCTTTTTTTTTTAAACCTTCTTAAAATCATGTTGATAATAAGAACTGTTCTGGTTTACACAAGCTATCAAAAGCTGAAAAAAATAATAAGAACTAAACAGAAAGTGGTCAAATGTACATCAGAAGTTTAAGACATTGGAGCAAGCTCCATTCTAAAATTTTCCTCTCCTTGACGAGATAGGACACCTATGTATTGGCTGGGGGGGGGGTTTTTTTGTGTTTTATATTATTCTTAGCTCGTATATTATTTAGCTCAATACAATAAGTTTTTATACAAAAAATGGGCTGAAATTTGCTAGCTAACATTAAAATCTGAAGCTTGTTTTTCTGTCAAAGTTCAGAATAAAAAAGGAAATCTGACAATTCAAGTTTCAAAAATATTATTTTTCTAAAAGCATAGACTTTGAGTTCTCCTGGTAAATAAATAATAAAACATCTTCAACTTAAGGATTATCAGCAATACCTAGCCATGATTCATCTGCCTGCATGCCAGCACACCTAACTTTTTGCACAGTAGTCCCCTCAGGGAAACAAGAAAACCGTATCAGTGAGTAAAATTAGGCATATTTTTCAGAATATCACCAAAGCATTACGGGTCAACTAAAAAATGTAAAAAAAAAATAACGTCTGCCGTTTGACACAAAATCATTAACGCAGAGAAACTAAATCCAGTCTAGTTAACAGAAACCACAGGAAGAAGCAGTTTGGGCCCCATATCTAGTTGTCAATTCTGTCCTTTATATTATTACTTAGTTAACTACAAACCGCATGGAAATATAGTAATGTGACTGAAATCCCGAAGTTACACAGAATGCATGTACAACCAGTATCATGCATTGTAGGTATAAAGAGGGTATCAATCGCAGATGTGAACAGCTGAGACCATATGAAGCAGCAGACAACTGGCAAGCAGATTAAGATCAAACGCAGCATCATTCAGCCCCCAGCCGCACAAGTCTAGGAAAAGCGGGATAGAATTTACATAACAGTACACCACGGGGTATTGAACATGAAGGGGGAGGAGAAGGGAGACAATTACCATGATGAACCCCACAACCGACACTGGAAAGATTTATTAATGGCACATACATTTGTATTCCGCTCCCCCACCGAGACCTTGGGGAAGGCCTGAAGTCATTGCAAAGGCAGGGCTTGCTATTTACCCTGAGCTCTAATGCCCGGGGAACATTTTAGAGATCCAGGCTGAATCTAAGCAAACAGAAACATGCCCAGTTATTTAAACCAGAGTGAGAACTCATCCTATTTGTTTTGCTCTTGATGTGATCCAGATCTTGTCCAAGATCAATTTTATGGGACAGAACTGGTCTTTGCCCTCTTGCTCGACCAGACAAGGGTGCAGGATGGAGCTGACAAGCCTGGGAGAGCACTCTCTCTGTAGAAACATGGCACTGGAGCTTCCTGCCTATGGCAATGTGACCATCCTCGATCTTGGTATGGAGTCCCTTTCAGCTGGCACAGGCCAGGACCTCTCCAAACAGAAGGAGGTGTCCAAGAGGGTGGCTGTAGCCTGTAGCCCTGTGCAGTCTGGGGAGCCCTGCAGCCCAGGCTGGCTCTGCATGGGGCGCCAGCCTTGGTGGCACCCGCTCCATTTTCCCTTTGTTCAGGAATTTGCTCCAGGAAGGATAGAGAGCGAGTATGAGTTTTCTTTCATTCAAATACTGTCATCCTGGAAAGTTCATGGAAGTCTGTATGCCCCTGAGAAACTGTAGAGCCCTGACCTTGTTGTCCACTGCAAGCCCAAACACATGGCACAGGCACCAGCCATGGAGGTAGCACGAAGAGCCCAGAGTATTAGCTATCATTCAGCATCGTAGGAAATGTTTTGCCTTTATGAATATGAAGAAAAAGTTGATAAAAAGGACTGGAGTGGGGCCTATCTGGGCTTGAAGACTGTCCAAAATGAGAAATCCCAGAACTGCTCATGCTCTGCTCACCTGTATTTTGAAATCTGGTCTGATTCGGTGCGTCCAGACACAGAGACAGTAGCATGGGGCTGATGAGACAGCATAGGGTCTCCCATCACTAAAATAAATAAATTGTCCCTTCAAATCAACTTTGAAGCTGAAGTTTTTCAACTGATAATTGATTATTTCCATTTTTAGTATCTGAACAACATATTCTTATTTGGTCCAGGCTGACAGGCACATTTCAACTTGGCAATCAAGAACTGTTTCAGTTCAACTAAAAAAAGAAAGAACCTGTCAAGTGATCTGATTTTTTTTTTTAATTGAAAACATTCTTATATATATAATACTGATTTCAGCTCAGGAAAACTTAGTTAAAATTTTATCTCAGAAATTGATTTAATGAAGAAAACTTTGATTTCATGAAACTATGGGAGCTCACTGTAAGATGCACATAGAATCCTTAAACATTATAATATAACTCTGGCTCTTATCATTTTAATAATAGCAATATAAAATGTTTTAAGTTTCTGTGTATAATCACCCTGTGGAGCTGAGAGCTGACAGAGTTGTAAAATTGATAGCAAGCTGCCTGAGAGCACAACTACAGCCAAGCACCACTCCTCTGCTTCATACAGCCTGCCCTCACTGATGCAGCTGGATCACAGCGTGGTCAAGGATGTTTCACCTGATTATTCCATGTATGAGCTGAGGATTGTGAATACAGAGCAAGTAAATTCTTGCTACTGGCTTTTTTCCCCCTATACAGGAGATTTTCTCTAGTTCTAGAAAAGAACTAACATCTCTTCTCTCCCTGAGTCCCAGCGCCCTCACATTTCTTACACAACTTCAGTAGGGCTCTGCAAGCTTATTAGGCCACTGTGCATCAATTCCTGCATAAGGTCCCACCACAAGGCCCAACACCATGTAGAACTAACAGAATCTGAATAAAGGAAAAAAAATAATGCATATGTGCATATGGATGCTCATAGATGTCAATGCATTTGAAGTTACATACATAATATGTACTTAAAATAGATTATGAATGATAATGACAGTGATATATTACATAATGTCTTTCAAAGATGTTTAATTGAGTTTTTATTCATATCTAGCTGCTATTTTAAAGACAAGAGCTACTTTTATACAAGCAATATCTATTGAGGGACTGGGTATCCAATACTTGAGGGACTGGTTTTCCAATACTTTCACACTTTAGAAAGGTTGGAGACTCTCAGCTTGAGAGATATATATATATATATATGCATACATGCATATATACATATATATGTGTATATATGAGACATATCCGATCGGATTATACCTAATAATTTACAGTATTCCTCCAAATGACAATTTCATTTAAACATCTAAAACAAGGAATAATACAGTTTTCAAACAAGTTTATAAATTTTTCTATGATGAAACACACAGCTTCCATTCAAAGGCAAGAGCTCCCTCTAGATAATAGCTTGGGGAATTTTTTTAGCCTGCATTTTGAGGTGAGCTTTAAAGAAAACAGAATAAAGTCAATGGATGTGGGAAGCACCAAAGCACAGTTGTCACTCTTCTGAGAAACCTTGGAATCTACCTACTTTTCTATAACACACAGCTTCCATTCAAAGGCAAGAGCTCCCTCTAGATAATAGCTTGGGGAATTTTTTTAGCCTGCATTTTGAGGTGAGCTTTAAAGAAAACAGAATAAAGTCAATGGATGTGGGAAGCACCAAAGCACAGTTGTCACTCTTCTGAGAAACCTTGGAATCTACCTCCAGGACTTATGTTTTGAAAGAATGAATGGTTTGTAGGAAGAAAAAAAAATATTAGCACCTTTAGCATTTTGAAGTGATTTTTATTATATCACATTGAGTTATATGGGTCATCTCCCAAAACTAATAGCAATAGCTCAGGAGCTCCTGACTCCTTTTCACTCAGATTTCAGCACAGAATCAGATACTATTGGGTCCCTCCCTAAGACTTTCTTTCTGCTTAGCACTGAAATGCTCAGGTTGGAAAACAGGAATCAGTCTGGGGGTGACAGGTGCTGTACTGCAAGAAACTTAGGGACCAACAGGAATTAGAAGATTTACAACAAGAATCACAGAATATGGCGTGCAAGAGAAAATGGAAAAAATTTACATTATTTGTCTGAAAAGACAGAGACTGAGAAGAAACAGGACACCAGTTTTTCAAAGAGCGCTGCAAGGAACAAGATGACAGTCTGTTTTCCATGTCGTAGGATGCTAGGGCAAAAGTCACAGGTTTAAATTACCTGGGGCAGCAGTTTTGGAGCAACCTTAATTTGTTTAATTTGAGTTTAAAGACTTCCAGCCATGTCAGGAATTGCTTAGATAAAGCTGCTTCTGCCTCAGTGAAAGGAAATGGTTGGCACAACAGCTTTTGGTGTCCCATCCTTCAGGACTGTACTATATTGTACGCCACACACACCTCTTCTTGTCCGTATTTCTGTTCACACCTCAACCCGGTTTACTTCTTTGGAACAACATGACATCCTTTTTGCGGATAAGCTAATGATTCACTATAACTTCTAGATTCTTTCTGTAGAAATACTACGTGGCCACAAAAGCATCAGGCAACTTGCTGATTATTCCTTTCTCTGTGTAGAACGTTGTATTTATTTCTAATGAATAATGGCCTTTTCTTCTCCAGGACATTGCCTGAAATTTTTAAGAGCAATTTTGAGCTCTGTTTATGTTGTCCGATGTACTAGCAGCCTCTCCCAGTTTGGTCCTACTTGCAGTTTTAATAAGAACATTCTCCATCAACTGTTAGACTTGTCCTCTTCCTGTTTTTCAGTTCCTCCACTATTCTCCACAAAAATGGGATTGGAGACATTGGCTACTGAGCCTGTAAATTCTCAAGAGGAAGACTATAAGGCTCAATCAACTTTGAATCAGCAGATCTATCTAAGTGTTCTTTTACTTGTTCCTTCCCTATTTGATACTGAAAGCTTGCTCTTTACCAGTGGTACTAACTTTATAAGCCTCCTGATTGTATTTTTGTTTTTTTCTGAACATATGAAATAAAATGTCAAACAATTTAAGATGCCTAGGACTTTAATTTGCACTCAATATCAATCTACTTTTTTTGGAGGGTGGGGGGAGTATTTCTTATGACTACCATATGTCCAGAAATATTATTTTTACATGTGATGTTGCTTATTAGTTGCATTTTGATTTGCACAACTGGGAAAATTCCAGTGAACACTTCAGTATTGACATATTTTACCAGTAAACAGCAGTTTCTAGAAACCAGAGTAGAAATATTAATATCAAATTACAAGATGGATTGAGGGAATTCTAGACAAACAAGAATTAAAGCATCCCTCAACAATATTTTCATATAGTGATTTACACATCTACATCAATGCTGAGTGAATCTGGGTGAATCAAAGAAAATTATTTCTCCAGCAAAATTAGTTTGTTTCTGATTGCTGAAAAGATTCAGCTTTTTTCAATTAAGCTGCTTGTAAGCCATGTATCTATTAATCTGGCTCAATAATATGTATTGCAATCATAGCACAAAATGCAAGTATTGTTCATCCTCTTTATAGAGTACTTTTGCAGCTCTTTCTATTAAAAAGTAAATTCTAGGGTAAGACTGAGATTTCTGTTCATTTGTAGGAATAAAATTTCACTTTATCTAAATGTTTTCTAAATATTGAAATGAAAATGTTTTAATAATGCTGCCAAAACCTTTGCCCTCTACAGCAATGATTGTCAACATTTTTCCATGTTTATGACCTTATTTTACAACAGAAAGTGTCTGGGACACTACCACCCCACCCCACCCCCCCTCAAATTTAGCTATAGAGGAAGAGTTATAGCTTTAGAGGGTATTTTTGACCCTGTTTATGACCCCCAGTAGACCCTAGCTTGAGAAACAGTTCACTGGGAATGTTCACTGAAAGCACTTAAATGAGGAAGTAGAAATATAATGTTCAAGTGAATGTTCATATAACTTTTGGAGATGTTTTTCCAGCTTAAATACAGAGACCTAGCCACCTTTGTCTTGCACATAACAAAACTGTACATATAAGCTAAGCCCTTTAGCTGGTGAGAAAACCTTTATTTGCTTAGCCAATAGAAAGGATTGGCAAAACACCCCGAGCACAAGTATATCGTTCTGTTTAATAGACAGCGGGAGTGTACTGACATGCAAGCCAGCAATTACAATACAAAATATTCACGTGTTTGCCAAAGAATGATGTCAGTTCCAAGCTGTGGTGTTTGGTACATATCAAAATACCCTCGCTACTAGAAACAGAGGCACGTATGTGTGAGCTGTATACGAATTTCCAAACTTAATAAGGCCACACACCTTGAAAATGGATCATTTAATGGTCAGCATCAGAGCATTCATTTATCTGCAGTAAGATTCTTTTTTAAATGTTAAACATAGGTTAAATTGTGGCCTTTTTGTTTGCTCTTACACACCTGGAAAAGATTAATAAACATTTAGTTTTCCATTCTGTAAAAAAAAGTCCTATTTCTTTAAGTAAAGAGCTTGAAACAAGTCATATAGAATAGGGAATACTTTTAACAATCTAACTTTATTAATAGAACACATCTTTCTTGTTATGTACTGAGTTTAGGGGCCAGGGGAATTCCCTCTGTATCAATAACGTGAGAAGATTAAAAGCTTTAAAAATATGAGGCACCATCAGGACATTGTTTCTGGAGGATCCCCAAGAAACTACACTAAATTCAAACTGGGATTTTGAAAATTATGTGGGTATTTTTCCTCCTCCCAAGCAGGGTCACAGTTCTCATTTGCTCTTTCCTAAATTTTCTGAATAAGGCTGGCTCTTATTAGTCATATATTATGGCTCCTGAATGGATATCAGCGCTTAATACCCAGAGATTTCCCAAATATGGCTTTGATACCATAGGCCCAAACCAAAGCCCGCTTTAATCTTTGGAAATTTTTCTATGCATTTAAAGGGATTTTTAACCAGGCCTGAAAAGCATACTCGAGTATAATTTATAGGTAATTTCAGTTGCCTTGAAACTGGTTTCACACTGTCGCGATTGAGACATAACAGAACGGGGAGGTAGGAATCAGTTCATGCGAGAGACAATGGGTTGTAGACATAAGACAAACAGTAATCCAAAATGCAGCAACGTAGTGGAAAGTCATAATTGATTTTGAATAACTTCCTTTTCCTCCCACACATCCAGGAGCTGAGAAAATACTGAAGGAAAGATGAGAAAATTCACATCCATTCCTCTTGAGCGTGGAGCCAAGCCTTGGGAATCGGCTTTGCCTGTCTGCCCCTTGTCCCCCTCCTCCCAGTGGAAAAAAATGCTGTGACCATCTCCTCTGGAAAACTGGTGAGCATGAATCATTGTGCTGATGAATAATTCCCTTATTAAAACATTTCTAAATTGTTGCCAGCTTTGTGATTTTTTTACTGTCATGCCTCCAGCGATTCCTGTACCTGTGAGAGAGAAGGAAAGAACTGTGTTGGATATGCAGGTGACTTATACAAGAGTCAGTACTTCAGCTGGGAAAGTAAGACAGCCTATTTCTGAAAGGCTTATGCAGTAACTTAGTAACCCAGCCGGATATCTCTACAATAAAGAGCAATTTCCTCCAAGAAAAGGAAGCAGGTTATCCCCCAGACTGGCACAGAACAGCTTTCATAGAGGCTAAGCTCACAAACAGGTGCTACGGGAAAGAAGAGGCTCTACCTTCCTTCTCCACCTGTCCTGCTTGTGTTCGTACTCCTCACTGAAACATTGCGCTTAACAGTGCAGACATCTCCAGGTTGCGTTGTAAGTCACATAAAATAAAAATGTGGTTTTCAAACACGGGATCGTGACACAAATTGTAAAAATAGAACTGGTACTTGTTAAAAGCTTTTGGCTGAGCATCTTTTTCCTAAAAGACTTTGTAGGCAATTACACTGTGGAGCTAAGTATGGAAATACCCACAATAGCGGTTACAGCTGTGCAAGTCCATCTGAATCCGGTTCACACGGAAAACTGCTGACTTTCTTATTGATGACCTTCATTCACACGCTTCAAGGCAAAACTGAGTAAACAGTGACCTCTAGGTGAAGAGTCACCTAGTCATGAGCATTGCCATGACGTCCTTTATGCATGATCCTGCAAGAGAATAGGAGGGCTGGGGTTCAAAAAAACTAGGTGGGGGGGAAATCAATGAAAACACTAAAGATTTTTGATCAGCTCCTAAGAAAATAGTTGAGCAGCCCTTGACCCCTGGGTTTTCATTTGAGATGTGCAGTGATACAGCTCATTGGGACATGCTGGAATTGACAACACCTCCTAATAGAAGTTGAGCTTCTAAAAATTGGTGAAGGTCATGCAGATTTTCCCAAGGAACTTTTGTTCTATCTCAGGAAAAGGAACATCCTTTCAACCCTGAGAGTCCTTGTTATGCTGTACCTACATACGACACCCTCTATTCATACAAAATCCCAGAGTGGGAAAAGGCTACACCTACACTAGGAAATTAAACCATGCCAGGGCATATTCCTAGGCACTGGTAATGTGATTGTGTACATAAACCACAAGGGAAGTCACTGGCTTTCAGCCTACGGCATCTAGCACTCTCCCAAATGGCTCCTGGGCATGGCTTAGGCAGGGCACATGCAGCCACCCCAGTTTGAAGGCTCAAAGAAATCAGCTTTTTCCATTTCAGAAAAGACAGGATGGAATAAAGTATATGAAGCTGAGGTCTGAGTAGCCATCTAAGAACTTCTTTATTCCCTTCTGCAATTTCATGTTTAGTTCAAATATCCCCATGAATGTAAATCCAGTATTATCATCTTCATATAACAGATGGGAAATTGATAATCTAAAAGCCAGATTATCAGAAAGCATTTCAGCACTGAAATAGCCTTGTAAATCTAACAGACTTGCCAAGACTATACAGGAAGGAAACTGATGGAAAAGGTTATTGAACACAGATCTCCTGAGTCCTTTACTGGCACTGTCGTCAATGGGCCATCCTTCCTTCCCTTCAGTGGAACAGCCTATATGCTGTGTAGAAGTTTACAACATGCACAGGCTCTGACGTCACTATAAACAAATGAAATGAGACAATTCTAGTAAAAAATATCGAGGTGTGCTTTTGAAAAATACTTTTTTTCTGTTTGATTATACTAATGTATAATGGGAATCAGAACACAGGCTATTTAGATAACTCTCCTAGGAATGGCAGTAAAGATATTTGTTTTAGTACAGTTAAGGCAAATAACAATAATAATTGAATAAATACTTTGTTCATCTGTTGAAAGCTGTGCACAGCTCAGCAGGAGATGATGTTTGAAATATTGTCCCAGCACATACCAGATGTCCTACTTTCATATAATGGAAAAGAAAAATGCAGGTTTAGCAAAGTATAATATCTCTCAGATTATCTCAGCTCTACAAAAGACAAAGGTTAATGATGGATGCCTATAAAAACGTGCAACAGACTATTCAGCATTCCCGAACTTTCAGACAATGGCAATTTATAGTGAGTTAGGGAGACCACGTAGAACATGAGAGGTTTTTTCCTTAACTGAACACTAATCTCCTGGCTTTGGAGATCCGGATCTTTCTTTCTAAGGAAATCTGTATTGGCATCAAGAGGAGGAATTAATGGGGTAATATAAATTTGCTATCAACTGTATTTATATAGGGAGCTGTACAAAAGCACACCCCTATGCAGTACCTACTCCTAGGAACGGACTTGCAGAACAGCAAGCTGAGCTTCACTCAGCTTTGGGATCACATAAGGCACAGTATTTTAAGTTTGGTTGCTTCTTTAGCAAGTTAGGAATGTTAGGAAAGCTATCCTTTGTACAAGAATGTATAAAGCCAGTACATCTCAGGATTCAGTGTTTACAATCCTAATTCCACATATATTGGGAAAAATGCCTAGGCAAGTCCTAGTATATACTACAATTTCACGGTAAATTGCTATTGAAACTGCCTAGGAGCAGTGCTAGGACCATGCCTACACATCAAGATTGCTACATCCCAATGAAATGCGTTAATCCTATGGCCATCTATCTTTCCTGATAACTTTAGTTTTGAATCTTAATAATTTCAGGTTATAATTCAGTATCTCAGCAGAGGTAACAGAGTACACTTGTTGAAAATTGTGCATAACAACAGATATGTAGCAGGCATGTTGAGCTTTAATTAGCTAATGGACAGATCTGCCAAATTTACCAGGCATGTGAGGTTTATTTCTGAACAGCAAAGACAACTTAAAGAAATTTTAAGCCTTTCCAAAAGACTGAAAAATGTAAATTCAAAGTGAAGGACCAACGAGGCCACTTAACACTTCATTTGATCAAAAGGAATTGGTGCCAGACAGTTTGACACAGATATGCATACAAAACACTCCCTTCATGACAAGACTAACATTAACCACAGGGAGACATAATGCATAAACTCAAACACACAAGCCATTTGTGTCCTAAAACTATGCAAAAAGAAAAGTCCTGCTCAAACATATAGCACAGTATATAGTTTTATGAATGAGTCAAAGTGGTTTCTACAGAGAGGTAGGCTAGAGAATAAGGGAGAGGAACATATTTTTCTTAATTTCCCTTCTCAATTTTCCCCCCAGGTTTTACTAGCGCTACCCTTTCCAATCTCGGAAGATATGTGCTCTGAGAGTCCCTCTCTCCCTCTTCCTCAACACAGAAGTAAAATATGTATTTAAATTGAGAATAAAATTCCTGTGGATTTCAGAGGATGCTGACTCTATTTAAGTTAACAGCTGGTGAATAACATCATGGCTATCACATCTTGATAATGACAACTGCTTTATAAGATGAGAGTCTCACAGTTACAGTTAAATTTTATAGTTTATTACTTGATTAATCCTCTAGCATTCTTATCAGATGATCTATCATTTTCTATCAGAGTACATTGTATTTCAGTATCTAGGCCTTTATTATCAAAGTTTCTGCACTGCTCAAAATTTAGTCATATCAGTACAAGACAGTTGTGGGATTTTACTTCACATCATTCAAAGTTGAGTTCTCCTAACACTTCTGGTGCTCTAGTCCCTCGTTTCACAATTGTAACAGCCTGTGAGTCTCCTGGTGGATTATTGATTCTGCTATTTCTGGCGATAGTTTTGTTGGGATGAAAGACTCTTCTAAATTAATATTTAAAATAGCATTGGCTATTTTTATGATACTCCAACTAATTCTGGAGTTTTTAACTGGTTAATTTTAATAGCTCTTTCTTAATTGAATTTTTTATGTTTCCTGTTGTCTTCCTCATATAATATTATGCTAAGCAATATTTACTTAAACTATTGCCATTAGATAGCTTGTAAATATGGACAGAACATTTGTTATTCATCTCGCTTGAATTTAAAAAATAAGGGTTTATATAAAATGTCCACTTATATAATATTAGATGAATCCAGGAACCTCTTCCAAGAACTCTATGGACAAACAGATTTATAAGGTGAAAACTGGAAAGTACAATGCACCTCTCACAGCGAAAAATTATATCTCAAACCAGATGGATGCAGGAACCACATTCATAAGCCAATGATCTTTTTATTGCCATAGTTAAGACTTGTGTCTCCCCAGTTTACAGTTGGGAGCTAGTTTGCTGGGCTACAGAATTGCAATGCTCTATTTTGGTCCCCTCCCACTTATGTTTGATTTTAGATGCCCTTATGGTTCCATCACTGCTATTATATCCAACTGTTTGGACTTTTATTTTGGTTTCTGCTGTAGCTGTGACTTATTACTCCTGGCTGCAAGCCATGAAGTGATGGAAAATGAAGAGATGACACCTTTTGATGTTACTTGTATTGTTGAATAGGCTTCCTGTGGGCCAGACACAGACTTGGGAGCTGATAGCATAATTGTTTTTTTAAAGAAAATGCTGTGTTAAGATTGCTGTCTTAAAGATTTTCCCTATTGTCATCCATGCAAAGTTTGACATTTGTATATCTAAATTTATGGATATAATACACTTGTTGGTTTGTACCTGTAGTATACATGAATTCTGACTAAATACTAACGCTACTTTGTTCCCTTTTCTTTCAAACTTCCATACGGGTTCGAAGGCTCAACTGCAGATATTTATTATTTCCAGTCTGCTATTTTTATGGCTAAACTAATCCCCTTCAACAGACAAAGCAATATAACCATAAAAACAAAAGACTTAATTTGAAGATTGAATAGCAATTGAATTGGACATTTGAATACTGAAAGAATTTATTAACTGATTTATAGTGTCTTCAAATGTACAGATCACAAAATCAAAACCTTATGGTTTCACTCATAGCTTTGCATTCATATTATAGGTATTCATATTACATATCCTTGGATGCACAGCAGCTCTTATTGAAGTCTAAATGACACAGCCTTTTTGAAACATCAGGTCACTAATTCAGGAACATGCTGTTAAAAATCTTGACCTAGATTTCATGTAGAGAATTCAGTTTTATTTTATGCCTATTATCCATTTGGTATTGAATTGGTATTAGTAAACAGATTAGCCTCTTTTGAAGGCTTTTCAGTTTTTCTTCCTTTCTTCCACAGAATTTCGGAAGGGTTGATGTTGAAAGGCACCTCTGGAGGTCATCTTGTCCCATCACCCTGCTCAAGCAGGGTCAGCCAGAGCAGGTTGCCCAGGGCCATGTTCAGTTTGGTTTTGAATATCTCCATGAATGCAGACTCCCACTATCTCCCTGGGCAACGTCTTCCAGTGTTTGTCAACCCACACAGTAAAAAGGTGTTTGTGTTCAGAAGGAATTTCATGTGCTTTAATTTGTATCCATTGCCTCTTGTCCTGTCTCTGGCACTACTGAGAAGTCTGATTCCCTCATCTTCTTTCCCTACCACTAAGTGTTTATACATATGCATAATATCCCCCTGAGCCTTCTCTGCTCCAGGCTGAACACTCACAGCACTCGTAGCTTCTCCTCTTAAGAAAGATGCTCCACTCCCTTAATCATCTTTGTGGCTCTTTGCTAGGCTTGCTCCATTAAGTCCATGTCTTTCTTGTCCTGGGGAGCCCAGAACTGAACACAGCACTCCAGATGAGTCATATTGTACATGACATTTTACTGTAGTCTACGAAAAGCTCTGCACTGGGAGAAACATAATTCTTTTCACCATGAAAATAATTCTGTTGACAGCAGTTCCTATTTCTGATAAGGTTATTGCTATTCTTTGTATACCTGTGGAACCGACGGTCTTGACTGGATCACTGATGCTCAAAGGGAGAATCACAAAAAGAGTCTTAATTTAGTACATAAACATTCTTATTCCTTTCTTCATCAGGATCCCGATGTTCAATTCTCAACTTGCAAGTGTAGGCAAAATATGCTTTTATCTATAGAAAAATAGGGTGTAGTCTGGAGCAGCTGAATAATTCGCTGATGATCAGTCTTGGCTACAGTGATGAATATTTATCATTTTCCTTTAATAACTGTGTTTAAAGAACCCCCTTCTTGCTTTTGATGATTTATATCTAAAAAGAATTCAACCGCTTTCACTTCTCTTATTAATGATGGACAACAATTGTTTGAAATATTTTTCTACTGCTTCCCAGAGTTTTACTCTGTTCTGAGATTATAGGCACCCTGTTTGTACACCTACAACAAAATTCCCCTTTTCTCAGTGGGAGTTTTCGCATGACTAAGATAAATACTGGTGAATAAGAGTTCTTCTCATCAGTCTGTACAGTTTCTGGTATACTCAGTCTATATAGGAAGTGTTTTAATTATATAGATGCTGAAGTTTAAGTCATGCTTTTCCATAATTCATTGTTGCACTTAGGTGCTTTTACTTCTCAGTATATATAGTTGTTAACTTAGTTTGCTTTCTACAGAGAGAAAAACATTCCATATTGCCATCAAGGCTAGATGACTGGAGGGTTTCCACTAGGGACCACAGATATGAACTCTGTAGAATATTAGGGCTGATTTTGACAGTGCATGTCTCTCCTATGCCACTTTAAAATCCTTACCTATATATAGTTCCCTCACAGAGTCTGTATTCTAAATCCAGAATTAAAACTCCAGTTTCCTAGCTAATCTGTTATCTCATTTTCTTCTCTTTCTCGGTAACAGTTCAGCAGAGACAATCATCTTTCCAAAACATAAATACAGAGGCAAAACAAGAAAGACCTCTGGCCATCAGGTATTTCCACAGTTTTATCCTTTTAGCTACTAGCAAATAAAGGACATTGTGTAAGGACGTGTTTCAGTGCTTCAGCCTCTCCAGGAGTTACGTTTTAAAAAGTTTCCAGAAAACCAGTTAGAACAACACTAGCATACAGGTTGGCCTTGAATGCTCTCATATCTATTGTAAACATGTAAAGGGCATTTTGGTTTATTACCTTTTCAAAATTAAACATTTATAAACTTCAGAAAAGCTCCTTGAATTTCTCATGGGAAATAATTGCTATTTTGGAGTCTTCATGGCTGTAGAGCTTGTTACCACTTAGTATTAATAAAGGAAGCTCTGCTTCAATTTTTTAGTTAGGTTTTGTTTTGTTTTGTTTTGTTTTTACACTAAAAAGATGTGCACCTCCTAATTTTAAGCACTCTGGCCCTCATTCAAGGAGGTCCTTGAACATCTACTTTGTTTTAAGTAGGTACTTACAGGCTTTCTTGAATGGGACACTTTTCTAAATGATTAAACATATGCCAAAATAAAGTTAGCCATTTGTAAGCTAGAATAATGTATTCGGTTTAACATTTCAGTAGAGTGCATGGAATGAATAGAACACTTTTCTTTTTTTGGCATGCAAAGACCAACTCAAGTTCCACAGCTAAACACCTGAGGACAGAGCTGCTTTGTTTTTTCCATCAGACACTCTTCCCAAGGGATTTTTCTGGACATTCTTCATCTCCTACTTTGTAACCCCAGCATAGCTACAGCCAAAACTTCCTATAGACTGATTGACTTGTTCCCCCAAATATGCGTTCTCTCATGCCACTGTGAATCCAAAGCCATGTTAGGCATGGGTTTTAGCTGCATATCTGAAACTCTAAGTAGGAAGTGAGGAGAGGATGATGAAAGAGCTAGATTTTGATAAAGGGGAATGATGATTGTTATTCTCAGTCTTCACAGGCTAGTTTTTCAAGATTCCACCAGGGAGCACTGAGCACCTGCCAGGGCTGATCAGATCCTATTAGGCTGACACTGGATATCTCTGCAATTCTTTGCTAGCTAGACTTCTTACTATTTAGAGCTCTTTAACAATTTCAGAGCAGGAATGGAACAGTATGAAGAATTCAATCTCCATATATCTTTTACCTCTTTCTTTGCAGTCATGGAAATTTTGGTTCTAATGTCTGCTGTGAAGGCAGCATTTCATTTGTGGTCTTTCTTTAAACTATAAATTGGCTCAGTAAAATGCTTTCAGATCTGCTTTGCCTATTCTTGTCTGATGGCAGCTCACAAATAATAGAAATCTATATGCATCCATGAAACTCGATGCAGAGATTCTATAGGTAAGTATTGAACCAGTAAGACCAATGTCTTACTTCCAACAAAATTAAAAAAAAAAAAAAAAAAAAGAAAGAAGAGTCTCCCATTAACCTCAGTGGCCATGACTGGAAGTTACTTGTTTGGTTGTGTGAATGAAACAAAAATTAAAAAGATGATGCACAATTATACCACTAAATATACAGTTAGCTTTAATCACTGCTCTGATTAAAGGCGGCCTAGCTCAAAGAACCAACACTACTCTTCAACTGTTCATCTACAGAAGTTACTCTGAGCTAGAATTCAGTAATCATCTAATCAGAGTGGTTATAATTCTACATTTCAAAACAACAGCATATATCAATCGTCGTGTTGCATGTATTAATGATTAAGAACTTTAATAACCTGTTATGTTTTTCCACTCCAATTTTTATCTCCTCATCTAGCCATAATTTTTATCTTTTAATATCCATACAGTACATCATCTTTAAAAAAAAAAAAAATTGAAAACAAGATGTAAAAATAAGAGAGGGAAGAAAAAAAATAATCCCTTCAGATGACAATCTCTTGCAGAAGCAAAATACAGAAAAATCATACCAATGAAAAATCATACCAATGAAATTTTGCCATAATTCCTTACTAACTCTTTCATGATTATTAACTACATAATTTCTCTTCAGACTATCTTAATTCCCAATATAGTTAATTTATTTTGTCAAGAGTTTCATTAATTTTTATAATTTAAAATCATTCTCTTTTAGGAATACTTAGTCCATGGTGTGCCTTAACTGCCACTAATAAAGAAGAAAAGCTCAAAAATTAAAGTTTATTTGTGATATCTTCTTTCGAAGTATTTACCAGAGCACAATTTCAACATCTCACAAAAAAGAAACTCAACCTAAAATGAGATTTTGCATTAGGTTTCCATCTTCTTTCTCAGCCACCATCTACTGAACTAAGTCACATTCTTGCTGTGAGGTTTATATTCATAACCTCTTGCAAAGAAGACTTGATTGACTTCAAGGCAGCAAGAGAAGCAGCTGCTATCCAAATAGCTTTATTTGTTGGAAATAAAAAGGAGGGAACTGCATGCATCATTCAAAAAATATGCTTAAATTCTCTCATAAGAAATTTTAAATTACAGTTAATAAATGCTCCAAATTCTGCCCTGCTTCAATAAAAACCTATGGCAGTTCTACACACAAAATGTCTATTTGGAAAGTACATGTCTTCATTATTTTGATTCCCACATCATCCACCCTTTACTTGTTTTAGAAAAGTATGTGAGAAAAAAAAAAATATATATATTTTTGTATGGACTTATACAAGCTTTATTGTCCTCTGAGGAGGGTAAAAAATTTCAAATTGTGAAATTTGCCATATGCAAATACCTAAAACAAATTGCCCTGATTTTTATTTTTTGTGATGAGTTTTATTATTTCCTGATAGTTTCAAAACTCATGCATGGCATTAGGCTCTTCCCTTCATTTTATAAAAAGATTCTAGTGGCTGAATGCATGAGGTAGAGAAGCGGCAGGCAAAAATGCACACTAAGAAAGTGGAGAAGAGAGGTGATGCCTGCTAGATTTTGCCATTTCCAGGTTCTCCTTATCATGGCACAATAAAATCTTGAAGAGTATATATTTGAAGAACTGTAAGAATTTGGAAACCTCATTAGAATACAACCTCCATTAAAAGAGATGTGATATTCAGAACAAGAAATCAAAAAAACCCTGAATTCTGTTAAACTGAAAACTGCTAAATTCTGAAAACTGTTAAACTCTGTCCTAATACTTTCATATGCAGTGATGAAAGTACTTGTAATAAAATCCATGCCTGGACAGATTAGTTTTACTCCATTTAATAATTTTCATTTTAATGTTTTCAGTGATAAACTGAGATGTATCAAGAATGCATCATACTGTGATCAGGAAGAGTTAGCAAAATACATTACAAAGGTAGGAACAATCCAGTAGGAAAATTCCTTCGAATACAACCTTGAATAGGAAAGAAACTTACTTTGCAGCCATGCAGCTTAACCCTGATTTTTACATGCCGCAGTCTTTTTTGTCTTAGAAACCATCCTCACAACATCTTTGGAAAGCTGCATGAACATCAACAGAAAAGACAGATCATATTCGTACAATTTCCAAATTCAGCTCTTCGCAACCACGTGTGGCCATTACCTCACGATGGCAGCCTGGGTGGAAGGACTGTGCATTCACACTCCTGGTACTCCTTAAGAAGAAGAAATAGGGCCAACTCACTAAGCTTCTCATGCAGCAAAGACCATAACTGTTTCCCTAAGAAAGCCATAAAATGCAGTCACTCTCCAACAGTAAGACTACACGTGTATGCAGGAGTTAGGATATGGACCTACTGATCATGAGTGGCTCACCTCACGTGGGAGCAGCACCGTCTGGCAAGCCTTCCCTGTCTGGGAACACCTCAAGGCAGCACAGTCTCTGCCCCTGTGTTGCTCCTGGAGTTGACGGGCACCAGTCCTTCCCAGTTTCCCAGGCCTGTGTTCAGCTTCCAGCTACTCCTCCACCCTCCACTAAAGCCCCACGTCTCCTGGCTCAGATGGTGTTTGTTTAGGGGGGGCTGCCCTTGTTTCTTCCTGCTTTTTCCTTCCCTGTGATGTCGTTGATGTCAGCTGTTTCTTCCCAGGCGGGGCTCGTGATGTCAGCTGTTTCTTCCCAGGCGGGGCTCATGAACCCTGTGACACTGGCATTGCTAAACTAGACCCTGAAGTTGTGCACAGTATGCTACTAAAAAGATAGAGGATGGATTCACATTTGTATCTGCTTCAGTGATTGAATCTGATCAAAGGCTCAGAAAGTCCCTACTCTTTCAGGTAACCTCTGCTAAACTTGGCATGTAAGAGACCGCCTCCAAAGACCAGACTAGCTGAGGATTATTAAACTGTGTGATCCCTGTATCACATCTGCCCTGACACACACACGTCAGAGAAGTAATTGACATTAGAATAAAAGCTGCCCGTAGAGCGGCTGAAGTAATCCATAACTGGGGAAGATGTAAGAACAAAGCAGGGGAAGGGAAATAGTCATTAGGATACCAACTCTGAAAGGTCAGGATCCCAACTGGGCAGAACTGGGCATCCTAAAGCATTTAGCTTTCTGCAGCATCTTGTTACTGCACTTTGCTGTTGTGTTTGCTGGGGAAAGAAGGCAAAGCATTAAGTAACTGGTGAGAGAGGCGCAGTGCAGTATGGAAAAGGAGAAGTACGTGAGTGCTGTAGCTCACAACATACACAGCAAATAAAGCAAAGAAACCATTTAAAACACATCTTAACTGGGAAACTAAGAGACTGCAATAACACTGGAGAAATTCTGATTACCTTGTTGCTTGAAATTTATTCTTAGGTGTTTTTTCAAGATAATTTATGCTATGGAGAACAGCTGTGCTCTAGAAAAGAAAATGAACTGACAATTGCTTCCTTTTCTAACGCTGGTACGGACACAGTTTTTCCCAATTCGTAACAGTTAATACAGCTGTTCATACAGCCTCTCTTCACATTCGTTAAACATTGGAAACTTCTTCAGCCTTCTCCCAGTTTAGCTAGCATGCTATTAATCTTGCTAATGCTGATATTGCAATTACAAATGCACCTGATTATCAGAAACCTTTTTTTGTGGGCAATTCAGATTGTCTAAGTCTCACTCTGGAAGCTCTCCAGCAGGAACTGTATATTATCGCTTTGTATGCTTGTTACTTGTTTCCCAAAGAGCCTTAGGATTTAAGCATAGACTTCAATAACTAGCTGCATGCCAAAGAGCCTTCTTGGCTACCACATGTCCCTACAGGACACATCTCTCTATAACTGTGATGCCAGCTCTCCACATAGGTAACGTGCAACTTCCCTTTGCATACTTTAGAGAATGTGCTGCAGAAGGTAAAGCACCTCTGAAGGTGCCCCAAGATCCTATAAATCCACAGATTACTCAGACCTGTAAATTAGGAATGCCTAATCATAAGAAGGTAGCTGGAGATCCAGTCACCTTGAATCACACTTAATTCAGCCCATGTCAAGGTAAAATACAAATAAAACCCATTTCCGTACAAAGAATGCCTACATACACTTATAATAATTTATAATAGTCAAGTGAAAAGAGTAAGAGAAAAACAAGCTTAATCAACTTACACTGAATTGTACTGGGAATGTCTCTTGTCCACCTCATTTGCCATCTTGACAAGGCAGATATCAAACATTCCGTTTTCATATATACCTTCCTCCTCAGATTGAACTCATTAAAAAAACTATCAAAGAACCTCTCATCTGGGTGGAGCGTATTCATGCCTTTAATTGATTTTTCTCTAGAGGATTCAGACAGAGTTGAATTTTTCCCTGGAAATCATTCTGTTTCCTTTTATGCAAGCTGAGCTGTTTTCCTAATTACAATAAGCTTTGCTTCGTTTCCTCATCTATGCAAAATATCACTCTGTCAGACCAACTACCATCTCCTATACTCAACTGGCTAATTAGCAATGTTGTAGGGGTAAAACTATTCTTTCCCCACCCCACTTAAGTAACCCAAAAATGGGGGTTACCACATTTCATTGTAAAGTGCTTTTTGCAATGGTCATTATATTCTATATTGATCTGTATATTGATAAATGTACTTTTTACAATATTTAAGCAGGATTCCTCTGAGGGCCTGCAAATAACTACCAAGATAGAGAGGCATTTGTGTGTCTAAGGAAATTAAACAAAGTTTATTTTAATCAATAATTTTAAGGCAGCTATAGTTTTTAATTTTGCAACTGCTTTGGGTGTGATGGGAGAAATCCTTCAAATTCAAGATGAGGAAAAGAAATACTCAGGTAACATTTGCCTGCACAAAAAAATAACGGTTCCTGTCAGAATGCTTTTCAATACTCCATACCCATTAAAGGATAACTCTGTCAAAGTTGCTTCTAGACTCCATGCTCAGTGTGTTACATATTCAACAAACACCTTCGTGCTTCTTCCCGCATTGCCTCTTGTGATTGGGAAGCATTTTCTCCAAACTTTAAAAAAATTGCCCAAGTATTCCTCAGAAGTTCATGCAGAATCCACTGCCTACAAAAATTTGACCGTATCTTGGTTGTCGATGCACCAGTGATCATTAACCTCCTTCTACATCCTTGTCTCACTGTATTTGACTATAACCATTTGTATAACTGATTTGAAAACTTTCATGGGACACAGGGGTTTTTTGTTTGGTGTTTGTTTTCCCCTTGTATTTGTACAGCACTAGCAGAAACTAATAATTAGGGATTAGGGCTTCTAGGCACTTGAGCAATAATAGCTACTTCTGCATTACTTCATTTGAAATCTAATGAAAGGTCGGAGGACATCAATATTAGCACTGCCAGACAGATACTGGCAAGCTTTTTGATATAGGTGCTTTCTACCATGTTAAGTTTCAATCAGGTACCTATGGTCCTTTGAATATCAACCAATCTTTGGGTCATGGCAAGGGCAAAGAGCTGTCAGGTGCTGTGCCTTCTGCCTTGGGGGACCTCCATGTCTGAGCTGGAATGGGTCTGACCACTGCTTTTTGGATGCCACAAAAAATGAAGCAAAAGCAGGAAGCAAGACATGCTCTGGATGGGTCTTCAGGAATTTTAGTAACTATGCCACACCAACCACAGCTAGCAGGGACTGTACTGGTCTCTATAAGCTATCTGAAGCTAGATATCAAAAAAATTCAGGGAGATCTTAGATATTGCTTTTCAGTATTGCATGAAATTTACTGCAGAAATGCTACAGAGCACACCATAACTTCCTGAAGTGTCCCAGACTTAAAAATATTTGATGCATCACAAGGAAACAGATATAAGAGTATTTCAAGGATATATTCCTCAAACTTAAATTATAATCATGTTAATATAGTGTTCAGTTCTGTGGACATGAAATAAACATAAATACCTGTTTAGAATTATTATGACTGCAGCCAATAAATAGATTTCATCACTATGGTTACAAAAATAAATAGCAACTACAGAAACGCAGTTAATTGGAGAGAAGGAAGATGGAAACACTTATTTCCCATATTAAACAACATTCCGATGAAAGATTGGCCACTGAACAGACATGAAAAAGCACTGATATAAATTATTTATAGGAGCTGGATGGAAATGTTAATTCCGCTTCACAAAGTGTTTTAGTAGTCTACACTTGGTTGCAAACTATGCAAAATTTCAAAAATATTTGTAAAGAGGAAAGGAGTAACAGCATTGCCAATTCAAGTTTATTGCATTTTAGGGCTTGGGTAAGGGCCAGGTAGCAGAAATACTGCTGCTTTTCTTGGACTACCATCCCCAAGGAGGCCAACAGAACCTGAGAAAGGGGTAGCAAGTTCTGAGGAAAAATGGTCATTGGTTTGACTTTCCAAAACTGTGGTAGTTCCCTCTTTGTAAAACAGCTCTGCCTAACCTCTCTCACTCTTTTAATATCTATTCGGGAAAATAACTAGTGCTACTAGCAACACAGTTTTTAATGCAGTAAAAACAAAATAAACTAAACAGAAAAAATAAAACCAAATTAAAAGATACAAAACACCTAAAAATATTTGTGATGGAAAATTTTTGGTTAGTCTGGTCTTGTGGACAATTTTTATGGAAATCCACTCACGCTCTGTGGGACAAAAAACGTGTGCGTGCCCCAGACCTGATCATTAAAGCACCCTTTTGTATTGTGTGGGTGGAGGTTAGGGGAAAAGAGTGAGGTGGAAAGAGAGACTGCTAGAAGAGATGCTCAACCCTTCTGAAGGGTTCTTTTGCATCATTTACCTGTGTGCAACAAGTAGGGTAGAGAATGTGGGAGGGCTGAGGATGGGTGGTGAGTGCTTTGGCTCTCCCTCTGCTCCCCTGTTCCTCTCCTTCCTTAAGCCCAGTTTGATGAAGTGACTGGAAACGTGCGAAGCAGGCATCGGCTTCACAGCTGTTCGGAGATCACTGAGAGACAACCGCTGCCACAAGTCTTCAGCAGGATGCCCGGTGTCCAGCCCCACAATACGGGCCAAATGCTGTATTTGCAGATTGGATCTTATTTTCCTGAACAGTCTCAAGACTGTATTTTTCTGGAGTTTATGATTTCTGGAACAGCAAAAAGATTATTCATATTGCCAATAGTCAGCATTGGACTGAATTAAAAGATAATTGAAAATATTGTGGTGAAAGAGAAATCAACAACTGTATTCTGGGAAATGGCTAATGAACGTGCACGTCAGAAGAAGAAAAAAAAAGAAATAAAAATGAGAACTGGGAATTCTGTCAGTCTGTTATCTTGGAGAAAAGTAAAAATGTGGAAGTGGTCAAGGCATCATAAAGTTACGACTATTTGGAACCTTTAGAGTCTACATTGGCCTATGTTTTTTAGTCAAATATTTTTTTCCTTCCAGAACGAATAAGAACTCTTTCCCGTTCTCA
The DNA here is from genome assembly GCF_000699145.1 of Aptenodytes forsteri. Taxonomy (NCBI): domain Eukaryota; kingdom Metazoa; phylum Chordata; class Aves; order Sphenisciformes; family Spheniscidae; genus Aptenodytes; species Aptenodytes forsteri. The sequence goes on from NW_008795695.1 coordinate 5,517,494, forward strand.
GTCTGTGGGTTTGGACTGACCCCCTCCAAAGGAAATGCTCAGCTTGCGTTGCTGCTCTGAAATCCTAACGGGAGGAGGGAAACTGTTTCTCAATTCTGCTGCATTAATGAGCTGAAGCTTTCCAGCCAGAAGCCACCCTGATATCAAGCGTAAATTAAAGTAGTCACAAAACAGCACTGGTTTACACTTGTACCCTGTTTATCCATTGCATCCCCAGGAAGCTGGAAGCAGCTGGAAAAAAGCCCACTAAACCTGCCTTATTCCTATTGCTGCGGGACTCTCCCGTCTTTCTGCTGGGGACCAAGAGTGGATTTAGCTCGAGTTGCTCTCTTGAGTTCAGTGACGAAATTTTTTTCTTCCAGGAATTATTTCAAAATTGTAAATGGTCCCTTTCAGACAGAAGATAAGATAAAGAAACTCCAGTGTCACAGAAAATCAGTTCTAAGGTTACCTGTAACTAGAAAAAACGCCATCTCTCAGCTATCAGGCATCTTCTTGGAAGTTTCCTGAATTTCCAGGCAGAATGTGAATTGTGCAATGTTTTTCTTAAAGTACTAACTTTTGGTTACAATCAGGGAAAAGACACACCAAAAATAATTAAATAAAAAGGAGAACAGGGACTATTTTTGCAAATACATAGTGTGAGGAAGCAAAGAGAGCATTTCACAAAGTTAATTCCAAGTAACTTAACTCTCCTGAACAGCTTGTTTAGTATTTCAAAGAGGCAAAATGCCATACATCTGGCTCTTTCATCATTAACACTGTTCATTGTTTCATTAAAGCAGAGGTCGTTATTTCTCAAGAAGTTATTAATGCTTGCAGTAAGAAGCGTACGGTAGTTTTATCCACAACGTGGTGAAAATGACTTTTAGCACATATAGAGGCTCGGCGTTATTTTTTAACCCCCAGCCACAGAAGTGGAGAGGGGATTTCAGTAGCACTTTGGCTGCCTCTGCACAGATCCCCAAATGAATCATTCACGTTACCCATTTCTGCAAATACCAGTATTTATTAATTGGGGAGTGATTTTCTGAGGAATGATTGGTTATATACCATTTGAAAACCTAAGCCCAAGGAATTCAGTCAAAAACTGGACAAACTTTTGTTTCAAATAAAAATATTTTGATTCAGACATGCCACGGTTGTTCCCCACTGGTCACCCAGAGAGTAACTCTCCGTCGCAATCACCATGTTGCACTACAGTGACATTTACAAACTGAAGCAATGATTGCCACTCATTCTTTTAATGTTATTAACAATACTACAACATTAATACTTTTACATGTTTTTTAACACGGATAAGTAGTTCCATTAGATACAATTATTTAAATAGTGTCTCATAAGCATGCATGTGATAGTTCATTCACATTCAAATGCCCGGCATTATATCAGTTACTTTCTGGTAGGGAATTGTGACTTTTTCCATAGATAAGAAGTCTTCCTTTGGTAGCTTCTTCAGCCCAGCTATTTGCTAATCTCTCAGTGAGTTATGTGTGTGCTAGGACTTATCCTTAGCATTTAGTAGCATTAATAAGTTTATTATTATCTACTGCTTTATTCAGGCATCAAAGAGCCATTTTTAGCCTACATTCTCTTAATCCCCATTTCCCATTCTCTGTTACCCTTTTGAAGTTATATTCTTAGCTTCACAATGCAGGCAATTGAAATTAATGAGCACTCCTTTTCTGCTCACTTTCCAAACTCAGAACAAGTTTTTTATGAGTCTCTTTCCAGTCTCTCGAGCAAAAACGGTCTCTGGAGGAGGGCCAGGCTTTCTACAAGGACAAAAGCCAGAAGAGGACTCGGGCATAGCTTTTAATAACACAAATAAAACCCACCTGTAATGTTCTGAAACATTCTGATTGTCGTATTGCTACCCCCACATATCAAAAATTTGTCTCCAAATGGGTAATTAAGAACATGATAATTGAAGCCAGGGAGCGCAATATTTCATTTCATTTCTCAACAGGAGGGGAGTTTGGAACTGGCATACTGTTTAAGAATGAGCAAAGCACAAAATGCTCTTTTTGAAAATGAAAACTCTCAAGGAAAGCCAAAAAATAATAAGAGGAATAATAATGTTCACATTGACGCCAATACAGCCAGAATGGCAATAGATTACACACTGCAAGTTGCATTGTAGTCAGGGATACAATGCAGAGACACTGTCTGTAAATTTAAAAATATATGTATATCTCATTGATAAATTTCCCACTTCCAGAATTTCATTTTGTTTATTTCTTTGTCATCTAAAATTACAGCAGACTGGACATTTTCTTCCTCAGGAAGATTTTTAAAAGTCCAAACAAGCAGACGTTAGTTGGTATAAGTACTCCAGATGAGCTAATGCATTTGAGGTTAGTATGTCTAATATTAACTGCCATACACTTTTGGTTTCAGAGATGAAGATTTCTGCATGGCACCCCGAAGCAAACTGACAGCTTGCCTGGACACATAAAGAGGATAAGGAATGATGCACATACATATACAGTGTAAGCCAATGTCAGAGCCAATTGTTCCACTGAAAAGGAGTTGAGATGCTAGTAATAATGTAAAGGTTCACCAGATTATAGTTATGTTTCTGTGCTACCACACAGGCCAGAGGTAATGTTCCTAAAGATTTTTTTTTCTTTTTTTCTCTTCATTTTCATAGTCATAGACTAGCCACTGCATTCACATATGAAATTCATTCAATTTTTTAAATAAATGGTGTGCTTACTGTAATTAACTTGCATGTCTGTGGTGTCCAAATACACAATAGCAAAAAATGTGACTTTGATTCTAGTTACAGACACAGGATATAGTCTGTCTAGACCATCAAGTAATGTACCTCTAAAGTGAGAGTTTTGCACGTGAGGTTGCATCTCTGAAATGGAAACTGCTTCAAGAATATTGGCCAGAGAAGGGAAAAACTAGATTCCTTTACTCTGTCCTATTTATTCTACCCACTTACTCTTCTAGCCAGTCCACTGGAAACCTTATAACTAGGATATCTGCAGTTTATTGGATATGCCAGTTTTTCCTGTAAGACATTTAATGATCAGATACCACCTTCTTTCCTCTAATGCCATGGAAAAATGCATATTTTTCATTAGAAGTGTATAATTAATGTTCACAACCAAATTTAATGATATCAACACAGACCACAGAAATGAAAAGTAATCCAAAGCTTTACATCCAATCCCATGACAAAGTTATTAACTTTCAGACTTCAGTTCATATGAAATTTCAAATAACAATTTTTCTGATTTTTCAGTTATGTCTACATCATTTCAATAATCAAGTATGTACTTGGATACACTGAATCTTTGGCTGGGAGATGTCAGAAAACTTACAAAAATCTTAAGTTCAGGGACTCATTTTGTTTTCTCCATTTGTACTGCTTTCTCACTCAATCTTTTTTAAATTCTGGCCCACTCCCATATTGGATGCAGTTTCTAGTGCAGCCAGTGTCTCCCCCTTTTGCAGGAGGGGAGACAAGCATTTTCGTGATGTGGCTAGCAAGGCAACTCCCAATAGGTATATCATCTACAATCCTTTCTGTTTCTTCTAGCAGCTCACCCAAATCCTTCTCAGGCTCACAGTTGGTCTCTGCCCTCACCCCCAACCCAAATCCTCAGTGAGAGCAGCCGGTCCACCCCTGCCAGCCCACCCGGACCCCCCGATGCCAGCAGGGCTGCTGGGTCAGGTGGAAAACCTACTGTCCCAGGCAGTGCAGCTGATGCCTAAAGGAAGCAAAATGCACCAAAAGAATCAGAACACAGAAAACAAAGAGACAGGAACCCTCTTAAAACCCTACATTTCTTGAATATCCTTGTCTTTACTCTTCTATATCAGGGAAAGAATAACAGGGGACTCTCAGGAGATGAGTAGACTTGGCAAAGTGTATATGCAAATGCTGTGAATAAATTGTGCCCTCATTGATCCTGTGGACTGAACATCAACCTCTTTAGAGAGGTCTATATGGCTACAAGAATTTTTAGCAGGTTTCTATCTGTAGAGCATATTAATATTGACATAATAATAAACATACTCTGAATGCAAAGATCAGCTAGGGTCAGTCCTGTTAAAGGCACCAAAAAAAATCTGAAAAATCTCTCACAGGATATGTATTTCAAATACCTCTAGATGTAAGGACACTCAGTGCAGCTGAAAAAGGATAGGAGAGGAAGGGGATCTGCAGCTGCCTAAGTCTCTGTGCTGTGGCCTTTACGGTACCCAAGCATCAAGAGTGCCTTTCTTTTTTCACAGGGGAAAGGCAGGGCACCTGTCTTTCAAACATACATCTTGCCAGCAGACAGAGAAAAAAAGAGGAGCAAGACGACACCAAGCTGAGTGGTGCAGTCGACATGCCTCAGGGATGGGATGCCATCCAGAGGGACCTGGACAAGCTCAAGAAGTGGGCCCATGTGAACCTCATGAGGTTTAACAAGGCCAAGTGCAAGGTCCTGCACATGGGTCGGGGCAACCCCCGGTATCAATACAGGCTGGGGGATGAAGGGATTGAAAGCAGCCCTGCCGAGAAGGACTTGGGGGTACTGGTGGATGAGTCGGCAATGTGCACTCGCAGCTCAGAAAGCCAACTGTATCCTGGGCTGCATCAAAAGCAGCGTGGCCAGCAGGTCAAGGGAGGTGATTCTGCCCCTCTGCTCTGCTCTGGTGAGACCCCACCT
>NW_008795695.1:5522451-5544587 GCF_000699145.1 Aptenodytes forsteri
CCCAGAGAGGTGGTGGATGCCCCATCCCTGGAAGCATTCAAGGTCAGGCTGGATGGGGCTCTGAGCAACCTGATCTAGTTGAAGATGTCCCTGTCCATGGCAGGGGGGTTGGACTAGATGACCTTTAAAGGTCCCTTCCAGCCCAAACTATTCTATGATTCTATGGTTCTATAACTCTAAGTTTAAGGTAGGAGTGCTGAAGGGAGGGCGAATGACATGCAGCCAGGCAGAGAACGTGTGAATGCCTGTGTGTGTCCTGGCAGCAGAGAGAGAAACAAGGCACTTCACAGAGAAAGCCAAGTCCAGGATCTGCCAAAGATACTGGGAGATTTGTCCAGCCAACAGAGCTGTCAGTCTAAGTGTTCATTTAATTTGACAAAGCAAAAAAAATTGGAACTAACCACTTTCAGACTGAAAGGCTTTGCATTTTTTATATTTTAAGTAATATTTCTCTAAAACCACTGACTTTCAATACCTTCAGAAGGAGGTAGTGAGATCTGAGGTCCTGCTTTTTGGATACCCACATGGAGTCAAAACGACTGATTTTCAGCAAACTCTGTACCTCTAAATATAAGATAGCATGCATCCAGTGAAGATGGTACTTTCACTTGATACAAGATTTTCCAATTCAGATTTGGGGAAAAAGGAGGATATAAATATATTGTATGTTTCCCACTACCAAAAGTAAGCTTTTTTGTAAATGTAGACCAATTAAGAAATAGTTTTGACACAGCTGACATTTTTATTGTTCTTTAAACATTAATGATTTAAAAAATGTGGTTTTTCTTTTCATTCATTTTGCCACCCTATTTTTCTAATTATGACAATTTATTTGCTTCAGAACCATGTTTTGTTAAATTTTGTAATAAATCAAACAAAGCAGGAGAAGTTGAAAGAAATGGAAAGTTATTAAATAAATACTAACATTTTCATAAAGGGGAGAGGGAAAAAATTCCTTCACCTTCAAGTGATTTACAGAAACTGCTTTCTAGCAAGCCATTTTGGCACAATTCACCCTGCGGATATCATCACTGGTAACAGACTGGATGTCTACTACAGGTCTTCAGGAGCCCAGTGAATTTCCTGTTGATGATTTGGAGCAAACACAACTAAAGTACCTAAAGTAACAGTCCTTATTTTCTAGCTTTGATGCCTGGAGAAATTAGAGGCTCCTATGTTATCTCAAGCAAACAGCCATTGGTCTGTGTTCTCTAAAATAGTACTTTCTTGCTGGGAGCACATGCTCATTTCACTGCTTGGTTATGACCCTAGTCACACCGTTGGATCAATGGCCAAATGTTAATTCTTACCTAAGAGTTAAAATGTTTATTTTTCAGAAAATTACAGATGGTCACTGAGAAGATTTGAAGGATTAGACCTTTGCCATTGACAGAACACTGCTGAAGAAGCAGTTAACACTTTGGAAAAGAAAGTGATAATTCTCAACATTTCCCAGACATTATTTGAGAGGCCCATTAACAAATTATTTTCAATTAGTCTTGAGAGTGGAACTGGAAATAATTGCTGCTCTGATTTTATGTTTATTCCGGGGTTGTATGAGTGTGTACACGTGCACATGTACAATTTTGCAGAACAGAAACCTCTTGAGGTATAGCAGGTTCGCATTGGGTTTCCTTGTTACCCTACAATATGAGCCTCAACTGATGTGTCTAGACCTCGTTTCAGGGGTTTGACAGCTTCACACAGTCACCCGCACCACAGAGACACTGCCATTGTCTTCCTTTCACCTCCTTTCCTGTTTAAGCCTGGAATTATGGTTTTAAAGAAATCTTGAAAAACTCAGTAAGAGAGTTCTCACAAAGCTAAAGAGTAGAAGTCAGGTAGACAAGGCTGCATACGGTACCAATCACTATAGCTCAATAGAAAACAGGGCTATAGTTCTAGTTTTCACTAGTCAGGATCTAGCATGACTGAAACAGAGGTGTATTAAAACAAATGTTTCCTTGCCGTGTTGTGCTAATGTATGGGAAGCAAAAAGTAAAATTTGAGACTAAGTACAAACAGAGTGCAATGAAACATGTATTTACAAGTACTTAAGACTTAGGCCACCTGTGTAAATGGCTGGAAACATCTCATTCCCCATTATATTTGGTTTCTCTTCCCATACCAACTCCCTCTACATCAGGTGAGTAATTGTGACAGTCATTAACAGGTTTCTCTGTGCAAATAAACTTGCCTTTGTATTTTAGTTGTCCTACTTCCAAGTAAAGGAGAACACAGGATATTTGGTGGTGTTAAGTTACCCATTCTGGAAACATTCTGTAAAGCAATTGACAGAATTGGCAAATCTTTGACATTTAATATGTATTATTGATGTAGGAATTAAAACCTCCTTGATTTGTGGGTAGGCAGTACAATTTTTTTCCCATCTTAACAGAGGGAAAAAAAATTCACAAGTACCACTGTAACACAAGACACACTTTCAGACTTCATTTATAGAAATCATTATTCTACAAGAAGCTGCACAAGACCCATTCCCTTTTCAGGGACACAATTATGCTTCCTAACTTCAATCCCACTGTCTCCTTCAGAAAAAAAAGAAGGTTATGCAGGAACTGCTCAGTGATAGAGATCTGCCCTTCACATTCCTGCTGTGCTTTCTGCTCCCTCTCTGGGACTTACTCTATGAAGCAAGGAATATACAATACTTCCTCCCCTACCAAAAAGACTAGCTTCTGGCCTCCACTTTACTTTTACCTTCACACTGCACCAGAAACATAAATGGCATAAGAGCTGATTTACAGATAATTAGAGGTTTCTCTCTGGGAAGAAGAGCTTATACCCAGATAGCAACATTTTACCGGCGGTGTGTGCTGGCCACAGAGCACAGGAGGCAGAGGGAGGTAAGTTCAGGGAATAAAACACTGGAGGGGCTTTCAGCAGTAAACTGACCCTTGTCTGTGCTATAATAGATGGATATGATTTAAAAAGGCAAAATAAACAGATAAAACTCTTTATCTAAGCAGAGCTACAACAAGAGTCAAAAGCATCCTTATTCATTTTACACTGATGACAGAGGACACAACAGAGCAATCACGACTCTGCCCAGGCTTGACACTTACAGTCTGGCACATCGGGAACAATCTTTGTCTTTCAACCAAGTGAAGCCATTCCTTGAAAAGTTCTATTACCCAGAACACGGAAGAATTAAAGGCTTCTGCTACTGATTTTCAGTCATCCAAGTAGAGAATGGCTGCAAATTCCACTAAACCATGTGGAAAAAGTGTCAAGCTAAAGACAGAGATTTTATCCCTTGCTTCTATTATCCTCATGGTTTCTTTAAGACTGAGTTTACCATCAGCAAGAGGCAGACTTTAATTATATCAGTAAGCTAAAAAAAAAAAAAAAAAAAACACATTCTGAATTTCATGCCTTAAAGATAAACACTTTCAAATACAGCAAAAGGGGGGAAAATTTGTCACCTCCAGGCATCCTATGAAGTACAAAATTACTCATGCTGTTTGGGGGCCCTAGTAAGGGCCTAAGAAAGGCCAAAGTGGCTGTAAACTTCTATTAATCAAATAGGACACACGCAAAGACAGATGTTTGTGACTCATGCAGCCATGCTGTGTGCCCATTTCCTCTGTCTCAATAAACAAGGCAAGACTAAGTACATGGGAACAATTTATATAATCCCGGGAATGTAGTAGAATTTCCATTTTCTTCCCTTTAAGAATAACATTTAAGATGTGGAAACAAAACAGAAGAACTGCAATGGGTAGTTTTTCTATTTCCTAAAACTTTTCTTGTACCAGCTAGTGGAGCACCCTGGTACATAATTAAAACATGGGTCCAAAACATGGCAGAAGAGGCAGCAACTGTAGAGGTTTCTGCAGACACCATCTTTCTACTTAAGTATTATGACTTACCATAAAACTGTAATAGAACATATAACTCTGCAAGCTGTTTCCTGATACATTCAGGATCCAAGGGGATAACTGATGCAATTTTGTTTAGTGCTTTCTGACATAAATTTTATTACGTCAGAAACACCTTCTTAAATCTTTCAGTGTATAAAGCCAAGAGAATCTATGGGATTTTAATGGAATTTTAATTAAATTTAATGTTTTAAATGTTTTCTTTTTCGTCCTCCTTATGTTAAACTTATATATAAATATAAATAAATATGTATTCATATGTAAACATACGTGTGTGTGCATTTTTGTGTGTGTATAAAAGGCCATTTTCTTTAAGAATTTTTGCTTTGAGTTTAGCAATGGCAACTGCATGGCTTTCCATACCATGCCATCTGTGTGGCTCATAAACCTTGAGTGCGTTTATCCTCATGTAACCCTCTGAAGCAGAGCTGTTCTGTCAACCTGCATTTTGCAGGGGGAACCAAGTCTGAACTATAACAGGCAACCCAGTGAACTCAGGAAGCCTGTGACAGAGATTATTTTTGTTCTGGGATGTACTATGGTATTCTCCAGTGTCTTGGTCCCCCAGTCACATGAAAGCTGTTATCCATCCACACACTCTGATAGTGGAGCAATGAGACAGGCAGATGCACGGGCACCTGCAGAGCACAGGAGTAAGAGCTGGGTGAACACCAGTACTCCTGGATTAGTGTAACTGTCCTCATTTTCCTAAATGTACATGTTATCAGTGTCTGCATCTAATGTTGCTGTTGGGCAACTGATGCACACATAAACTGGATCTGTACCCATCCTGCCTGCTGGTGCCCACACTGTTCCTTTCTAGGAACATAACTCTGTAAGCAGCCCCATCAATTTGCACCATGCCCGTCTCTCACTCGGCGATTGCTCAAGTGGGAGCATGGCAGGAGAGAGCAGCTCCACGTATCACTGTTCCCCAGCAGATTACCTAGTAAGATCAGTGACAATTTGACTCACACCAAAACAAACCATAACCACATGAAAATACACTTCATGTACAACGTACTGCTGCTACACTGCTTCTCTTGCTACCGCATATTCCAGCACGATTTAACCTCATTCAGGTGACAGACTTCTCTGCTAATATGTACTTTTGGGGGCAAGCCAAATTCAACATGATTCATGCCGTGAAGAATCTCACTGACTTCACCTCACTTTTGTGTTTCTCTGTGTTTAGCTTGCAACTGTGGGTGCTACGAGACAAAGGATCTATTTATATTGTTTATAATTGAGAGGCTTATCGAGAAAAGGAGGTAGCCGGTGAGTTGCTAAGGCAGACATTGGAAATTTCTCCACCCAGTAATCCCCAGGACCATTTTCATTTTCTTTTTATGAAAAATTCTCAACTACCAGCTGCCAAGAATGCAGGGAAAAGTTGGGTGACTTTTCCTTGTCTGGAAAAAAGGAGTTGTTAGTAACATATGCAATACTCCTTTTCCCGTCTGGGCATGGCAGAGAGCCATAGATGGGCAGAGCTAAGAGGCCAGTCACTGCAATCTACCACAGATTTGTCCCTGTAAACCAGAGAGCATCATTTAATAGAAGCTGTCTGAGATGATTTTTCAGAATACTGTGGCAAAGGCAGCAACTATAACTTTTCCCTGGCTCCCAACTGAGAAGAAATCTACTCCCCTCATGTAAAATCAAGCTCCACATTATACAGGTAACATTATATTAACCATCAGTTAAAAATCCATATTCCCATTACTCTGCTGTTTCCCACAAGATTGGGCTACATTTAGCATTTCTCAATTATTCAGCTACTATTTTGATATCTACTCCTGCATTTCTTCCTCTTTGGACAAATTTCCAAGCCTGCCCTAAAAAGGTCTTTGAATAATGGACTTACGGCTTTTACCGTTTCACCTAACTATGGACTTGCAGTATTCTTGACTCTTCCTGAGCTGCTCCTCTATCATTATCTTTCAGGTCCTCATAGTGCTTTCTTTCCTTGGTCTCATCTACACTGGCCAATCTTAGCCTAGAATGGACAGGCAGATGAAGACCTGTTGGACTTGCTGTAGCCATTTCCCAGCTAGAGACCGTTTGACTTGTTCCCTGAATACAGGCCAAAGTCTGTCTTCATATTCTAGTGAGCCCTTCTGGGGAGGTCTTACTTAGGCACAGAAGTCATGTGCTTTCCACTTTCCCTAAGAAGCCTACTGCTTGCATAACCTAGTAACCAGAAACTTCAAAGTCTAGTCCCTCCCAGGACATGGAGCAGAAGGGTTAGGGGCAAGCTGGCACAGACTTCTGGGATGGCACTTAATAACCTTGCAAGCATGAGCTTCATTCTGTGTATTTGAAATTATTATTTACTGAAGAATAGGCAAAAAGGGGAATGTGTCAAAGCCAAATTCTTGCATTTACACCTTCATTTCTTCACTTTCAGCTGAAGACAACAGCTCTGCTCAAGAATGTACGGTACTATGGGAGACAGGTTAGAGAACAACTGTGGCTAGCCAACGAAGCTGGATTCCCAGTCTGTGGGAAAATGGGAGTTCTTAAAATTGGTTTCAGCCCAAATAGGACAAAAATCTAAAGAAAAAATAAATACAACAAACCCCAAAATCCTCAAGAGCTGGGAGCTCCCTGAATCTTTTAGCAACTCAGTAAAACTGACAAAAATACAAGTTTCATGTAACAGCTGCAGGGGTCACCCAAGGATGCTGGTCCTAGGGTAGACTTGTTAACAGGTCTCCCACAGCCAAGGCCGTAGACTTCCCCGTGCCCCCAACTGCAGGGAGGAACTGCCAAACCCAGCCGTGAGGCAACGCTTCCTTGCTTCCTCAGTAAATTTCCAACCAGCAATAACAACCATACTTGCAACAGCATGCCTCAGTCTTGGAGAGCAGACGTACTCAGCTTTAAAGAGAGGAGTAATCGGTGTTTGCCATCACCACAAAGACTAGTCCAGACTAACCATAAGAGTGACTTTGTCTGTGCTGCACTAACATTTTATTAAGTTGTGAAATATTTCAGAATTAATATTGCTGTATACTCAGGCTTAGTATCTTCCTTTTTTGCAACATTTTGAGCCTTTAAAAATGCATTTTAACAAACCAGTTAACAAAATCATATTTTTAATGCTAATCTTGGTGATTCAGACAAAATCTGGTTATTTTATGCAGTAAGATCCCATTGAATCTCCATTATGAAGGCTAATGGAAAACCCCATTGGATTATTGTTTGACGTCAAATCTGGCAAAACACAACCTGCAGAGGTCTGACTCACAGTGTTAGCTGAGACTTGGAAACTTCCAAGGAATCTTTCCTGTATTTAAACCAATATAATTCCCTGGGAAAGAACACATCTGAAAACAAACTTGTCTTAAGAATTTTTCTTGTGATCCCATTTGGGAAGGGATTGACCTTCTTCTAATAAACTGGCAGGGAATTCCCTTTGAGTTTTATGAAGAATGAAAATGAACACTGTGGTTTTTTCGGTAGCTCTAGTAGGTAGTTTCTTATAAATGGGAATTAATAATTTATACTTAAGAACTGTGGTGATTAACTGGGGGTTTTTTGTAATTCATTTATTTCTTGATACTTTGCTATGGCATCAATTGGTGGATCTGATTTATAAGTATATATACAAACACACATACAAATTGTGTCCAGGTTTATCTGCAGATTTTTCAACATGAAAAAGTATTTTGGCCTTAAACACAACATATTTCCTTTCACAAGTTTTCAGATCCCAATCCGCAGCCTGTTGCATTGTAAGAAAATTCTTGCAGCACTAGAGGAAAATATGCTCCTCCGTTGTTAAAAGTCTGCAAATTTGCTTTGCAAAAAAAAATTATCTGATTTAGACTTTTCCACACATAGAAATTGCAGTATTACTTGTCTATCAGTAAAGATGCACGAGTGTGAAATGAGTAATATAAGCAACAACAGCCTATTATCGGTATCAGATGGGGTAATTTATACACCTACAGAAATCACTATTTCAAGTTTAATTACTTAATTGTAAAAGGAATATGAGGGATAGCAATGTAAGCAGCCAGAAAAAAAACCAAGAAAGGATAACAATACAACAGGTAAAAAATCATTTTTTTAATTTGTAATTATTCACTGTAGCAAAGACAGTGCTTCTTCAGTAGGTTTTCTTGGTGCATGGTTTTATAGCAATATAGTAGAAGAACAACTGCAAGAAATTTGCTCTTAGCTTCACTCTGAGTCAAGAGGCAACAGTGTCTGGGTGAGACTTCTGAAAGTATAGGATACCAGGAACATTCTAAATGCTGCTTGATTACCTATAGCAGAAAAGTAATATGCAGTTAAATAAAGAGGTTAAAACTGAGATAGATGCAGACGTCATTTCACTAGAGGTTACAACTGAGATAGATGCAGACGTCATTTCACTGATTTCTCTTCCCTCAAGAAAATGAATTATAAAGTCTAGTTTCTTGCTTTGGCATAGCAAAAAGCTGCTGCCAAAATGGGACAATGGTATTTCAAGCTGACAGGAATTTTTTGGTTAAATCTGTTCCAGACAATAAGTAAATAAGATGAAATGGAACCAAAACTTTTAATTGATGTGTTTCACCAATTTGCATCCATCAAATCTTCAAGTTTAAATCCTCTGATATTATTTGAAACAGCTGTTCATTTTGAAACAGCTGTTCATTTTGAAATACCCATATAACTTAGTTTCAAATACAAGGTCTCAGAAAATGCTCAGATGTCATTTTGGTAAAATACTTAAATTTTGTGAATTCACTAAGAAAGCTTCAGAAGAAGTAAACAATTTTTCTTTTTGCCAGAGCTGCCAGCAACCTGTGCGATGAAGCATTTGCACACATCTGCAGCTAGTGAAAAACAGGGTTCGGAAGAGACTTAACACTACAGCATGCACTGTTTGGCTATACCCGTGACAGTCTTAGTCCTTCATCTGACTCTGTGTAATACCTTTCTGAGCCTGAAAACAAATCCACTTAAATCAGCAAGAGCTACAAAACCAGCTGAGAGAGCTGACAACACAAGTTAGGCCTACCTTCTCTAACCACTGCAACAGCTGGGATTTGTTACCCAAATGTAGGTTGAAACACCTGGGAATGAAGACAAGGACTTTGCAATGTGGAAATTATGATCCTGGGTGCCTCAAAAACAAATGTTCTAGCTTCTACAAAAACACTTTGTCCTCTTCTTTAGGATGTGGCTCTGGTAAAGGCTAAGGACTATATCAGAGACTCGTTAATTTTTTTTAAATCACGATTTTCACTGGCTTCATGAATCAACTCTTTAAACTCATACAAAAACTCATACAAAGTCCCGAGGAGGACCGAGAAACCTGCTTGCATGACTTCAAAGAGCAAATGAATGCCTATGACCAGTGCCAAGTCATACAAAGTTGTTATTAATTTACCCTGTAAATTTTTTTGCTTCCTTATTTTGAACATAGCAGTATATCTCACCTGAAAGAGGAAATATTCAAAGCATTAAATTGTTATCATATCACATAGTTCTTTCAAATTTTGGTTTTTCAAACACATTCACGATGACTCAGGTGTATTCTGTAGCAAACTCTTCATTCTAATTAGAACCAAAAAACTCAGTAGACAGAAGAAGTTCTAAATAGATGTTGATTCGCTGATGATAATACTGTAAACCGGTTTGTGCACCTTTGAGTAAAGGCACAAAATTTTTATTATACATCTGTATTAGCTTAAATAGTTTTAAAAGTCAGTCTTCTGAAACTGTTATAATGGCCTTTAAGCTTTGATACAGACATAGTGTTTTTGAAAAGGTGAATCCTCCAATGACTCATGAAAAAAATATGTACATCCCACTGCGGAAAAAAATAGTTATGTGCTAATTAAAAGTGGAAGCCGGAACTGAATAAATCTTGTCTGGTATATATGCCTTTTTCCTTACGTCAGGTAAGGGATGCACACTTTTATTCATACTTTATTCAGTCAAGGCATGATTGACTAACCGGAATTTGCCTAAATAAGGCGCTATGCATATTCCAGGAACTTTTAGCAAGCCCTTTTTTGTTTCTCCACATTGGTAACTCTTCTGGAAACTGCTGCTTGTTTCCACAAACAACATGCTTATTTGTCATCTTTGCAGAAGAAAAGCCTCTAGAACCATTTCACAAGCAAACAGTATTTCCTCCCATTTAATTTACTGCTGAAAAACTTAAATTATTTGGCTTCCTTGAAGCCTGTTGTAGATTAAAGGTTCATACAGTAAGCCCTTATTTTTTAAATGACTGAATTATCACCTCCACAGAGTTATATCTCACTTTAAGGAAAAAGAAAACCAACTTCTTTCCCTGACACCCCAAAAATGTGCAAAGGTATATGTTTTAATTCTTGGCCCTTTTACATCTTGGCAGCCTTATAGTCTCCCCTTGTTTTATAATATTATCTAAAGTAAAATAAATTACTTGGTATCTTGATTCAACTTTCTATCCCTGGCACTACCACGGACAGTTAGCTTAAAGCAAGCTTTGCCGAGTATAAATCTCACAACCTTAAATTGGCTTTAAATGTGTTCACATTCAATGATTCCCCTAAGATCTTGATTTAACAGTTGAAGTTACATAGTTATGAAGCACAAAAATAAGACAATGTCACACACAGCTAAATATCAAATTCAATGAGCACATTTATTACCCAACAAATCCCCATGTAGAGTCTATCTTGGAAGGTGGCATCAGGAATTAAATAGTTCCTATGCATGGGCAAAGTAGACGACAGTTTTGCAGCCACACTGCATTCTCCAGGATGGAGAGCAGGCTGATAGTCAGAACCACAGCTCTCTTCCACACTCATCCCAACATACACAAACTGTAGAGAATTATATAGATTATACAGAACCTGCTTGCACCCACTTCCATCTCTTCTGCAAATGTGGTTGTCATCCTGTAAAGCACAGCCATGTTTTACTTCCATGTTCTAAAGATATTTCCATGGCATAGGACATACAGTGAGAAGAAAACGGGACAAGGATGCAAAAGTCGTGCTTCATAAATAAGGTGTGTCAACATCAGTGGAAGAAGTTTGCATTCAGAAGAACTCCATTCCGAGAATCACTGCTAAGAACAAGTCATCTGGCCAAATATTGTCAAACCCTATCTTACTGTGGAATGACTTAATTAAGCCTATGTCACATTCTTTCCTTCTTCTCTCCCCAAGTCCCAGACACTGATTTCATCACTTTCAAACATGCTTTGCACCTCTCATGACCAAGGCAACCTCAAGGCACCTTGAAGGGCTTATCTAAGCATTTCAATATACTGGATTAAGTTGCTGCCACCTAAACCTTTGTGGATCCTTACACAGCACTGGCCTGTGCTCTAGGTTTCCAGAAGTCACATAGTTATGCTTTCCTAATCTGAGACTTTGCTATTAATTTTCTATTATGTGTAACTGTTGTGGTTTTACCCGGCAGGCAGCTAAACACCACACAGCTGTTCACTCACTCCCCTCCCTGAGTCGGATGGTGGAGAGAATCAGAAAAAGAAAAAAAAGAGTAAAATTTGTGGGTTGAGATAAAGACAGTTTAATAGGACAGAAAAGAAAGGGAAAATAAAAATATTTATTTATTTATTATTTAGGACGAGAGGAAATGGCCTCAAGTTGCACCAGGGGAGGTTTAGATTGGACATGAGGAAAAATTTCTTTACTGAAAGAGTGGTTAAACATTGGAAGAGGCTGCCCAGGGAAGTGGTTGAGTCCCCATCCCTGGAGGTATTTAAAAGACGTGTAGATGAGGCGCTTAGGGACATGGTTTAGTGGGCATGGTGGTGTTGGGTTGACGGTTGGACTCAATGATCTTAGAGGTCTTTTCCAACCTCAATGATTCTATGATGCTCACTACCTGCCGACCAATGCCCAGCCAGTCCCTGAGCAGTGGTCACTGCCCCCCGGCCAACTCCCCCCAGTTTGTATACTGAGCATGACGTCACATGGTATGGAATGTCCCTTTGGCCAGTTTGGCTGTGCCCCCTCCCAGCTTCTTGTGCACCTCCAGCCTTCTCAGTCAGCAGAGCATGGGAAGCTGAAAAGCCCTTGACTAGTGTCAGCACTGCTCAGCAACAACTAAAACATCGGTGTGTTACCAACATTATTCTCATACTAAATCCAAAACACAGCACTGTACCAGCTACTAGGAAGAATACTAACTCTATCCCAGCTGAAACCAGGACAATAACTTAAGGGGGGGGAAAAAAAGCACAGAATAATCTAGTTAGTTTATCTACATGGAAGACTGTCAGGAATCAGAAGCAACGTTTTGAAAAAAAATATTTAATTAAAATAAAGCCTTTTTTTACAAAGTATCACTTTTGTCCCAGTATGGCAAAAGATAAAAGTTTTTTAGGGGGTTAAGTGGAAGTTTCTAATTTTTTTTCCTACTATGTGATCTTTATTAATACTTACTCTGCATAGACATTAATAATCATTAGTAACCATCAATCCAAAGCTGAATGAAGGAAAAAGAATGGCACACTCAAGACAGCCTGAATCCACAAAATCTCTCAGTGGGCCTTTAATACAAGCAAAGGATGGCAGGAGGAGAGTAGGAGCAAATGCAAGGAGGACTGGAATCTGAGTACTGGAAAGCAAAAGGAGTAAGAAGCACAACGGTCTTGGGTCAGAGGAGAAATCATAAATAAGTCAGAATGATGGTGGTTCAGTTAGAAGGAGTTGTTCAGAGGAATGATTAATGAAAGGACAGAGCGAACCAGGGAGAGGAAAAAAAGGCACAAAGAAATGGAGTAAGGACTGTTTTGATACATTGAGAGAAAAGGGTCACACAGAAACCAAATTTAACAATGACCTTCTGAAGGCAAATGTTTACAGCTAGGGATTTTTGATTGAACAGGAATGTTTTCTCTTTTATCATTTGTAATTTTCAGAATTTCTAACAAAGAGGGAAATCAGTTGCTCAGAATGTCTGCTCCTGGATGGCACGACCCCTGTCTGCCCTCTAATCCACTTCAGGGATCAGATCTAGCCCAAGGAAGTCTGCACAACCAAAGGTACCTCCAGCCTGCACAAAGGAAGAAGATGTGCTGCTGTTACCATGTGTTTTCAGCTCGTGATCTATAAGCACCCACTAGAGGGGAAGCACAGTGAGCCTTCTACTCCAGTAGAGTGCTTCTACGAGACTAGCTAAGTCTCACAGTCTCCTATGCTGAGCATTTTGCTATTCTAAGTTGAACTGTTGTTGAGTCATAAAGGGAGCTAACCTCAGTTTTTATGTTACTTCATTCATGATGCTTGTGTGTTTCATAAACCATGTCTAGATTAAGTAGATCAGGAGGTGTTCTGCTGGAAAAACCCTGAGGAGACAGAAACTGAAGTAGTCTTCCCTGCTCTGAATGAGTAACTCTTCTTCCCAATTTTCTTGCAATCTCTCCCAAATTACACAGAGCAAGCCACATCCTCTCACCAGTACACAAGGATGTAATGTCACAAGACATGTTGTTGTCTTCCTAAGGACATGATGAAACTGCTTAGGGTGTTTCAATCCCTGATCCAAATTTAAGCTTGACCACCTCAAATACACTCAGAGATTATGACAATGTAACCATGAAACCAGATAAATGTCTGTCTCCTGTCTGCTAGTAAATTAGGTATTTCCCAGCAACAAATAGGTTTACTAGACACAAAAATGTTTGCTTACCATTTCTTAATATAAACAAAATACAACACACTGAACATTTGAAAGCAAAAACCCTAATAAATAATCCAGTCTTGAAGAATATAAGCAAATAGCATCCACATTAATCTCAACAACTGTCAGACCTAAGTTAGCAATCTGGGGATTCAGTGCCACTGCCTGCATATGGCCATGATGAAAAAATGTCGTACCCTATCTGAACTGTGTTACGGAACAGCCAGGAGTACAACCTTCTTCCTGACTATCAAAACAATATCAAGAAATCGTAACATGTAACATTTTCCATGTATCAGAATTAACAAATTCGTAAATAAAGTCCCAAATTCATACCATACCTGTTGAATGAGATCTTTATGACTGTTGAGGATTAATATCATGAGCATGGGCCAAGAATGCAAATATGTTGTGAGAAAGAATTCAGGAGTAGAGCTGAAGAGCCAAGTGATATGTTCAGCAAAAACACTCATATGTTGCCTTCTCAAAAACTTGACGAAAGACGGCAAAAGGAGAAGAAAAGGAATAACATTAGCTATGATTTAAGTTTTGCATTCATATTAAGGCTAATTTTTTTTTTTTTACAGTGCTGCCCTGTTGCTTAGTCCTTCTTCCCAGGCTAAATGACATCCTAGTATGAATGGGTAAGCTAACCTTCACTCTTTCTCTCTTGCAACAAAGGTTCCCCTGCTAAATGTACACCTATACAAACACCTTTCTAGTGAAATGGATCTTCCCCTCTTTTCCACATACATTGTAAGTCATAGTCCATACATCAGCACAGAAAAAAATATATTCTTTTAAAAAAAAATTAATACCTCCCCAAAAAAAAATGTTATTGATGTACCTGAAGTACTTCAATGTTAGAACATGTTTTCTAATCTCAGATGTGATGTGACTTACTGCTTCAAAACCTATTCTGTTTCATTGGCCCGGTGACATGGGAGCATCATGGCAACAGGGTTGAGCATGGTGAGCCACAGCAAACTCGACAATGCAGACAAGAACAAGGCATGATAAGCCTTGGCACAGGCCGTGCATCAACAGTGAACAAGACAACAGTACCTGAAACTGCTGGACAGGTGTACCGTGGTACCACCATGGGCTGATCAGATCGGCAGCCAGTGCCAACATCTGGCTGGAAATATGCTCAGTGGTAAAGACCAAAGGGTGGGACATGGGTAGGTGTGTGCCCGGCACTGCAACTGCAGAGCCGCGCTGCTGCCCGAGCCCAACACCCAAACTGGCAGGAGCGAACATCGTGCTGCTGCCGGCCCCACTGTCCTGTCATGGCAGGAACCCAAAGGTGAAGAAGCAGAAGGCTTGGTGACCCTCCCAACCACTCTCGAATTCTACTGGTTCAAAAATTGTACCTGAGAGACGGTAATATACAGATAATAATAATGATAATATTTTTACTGCCTAGGAAAATCTCTTCCCAAACCTAACAGTGAAATAACCTGGGAATATTAACTACTAAAAACTGTTGTTACTGGGGTTAGTTGTACAAATCATTGATGAAAAGCCTCAGTACACATTTAAAGGTACACATTAGTGCACATTTAATTCCACCAGTCAAAGCCTATTTTTTTCATAAAGATATTCTGTAGGCCACCAACACACTGTGAGAAAGCTTAGAAAACTCTGACATAGCAGAATGTATGTTGGGACTATACTCCTTTTAAAATCTTTACTAACATTAGCAAAACAGTACATAAAATTATCTGTATATACCCAACAAGTTATTTCTGCTGCAGGACAAAAAAAAAAAAAAAAAAAAACACAAAAACAGCAAAGATGGGGGCGAGGTATACAGTGTGAGTGGGATTAAGACAGACTGTGAATGAGGAAGGATTGTGTGGCAATTGGGGAACAAGCTGGCTCCCTTAACTTTTCATTTCCAGAATGTATTTCTCAAAACAAGCCAGAGGTGTAGCATTCCTCCCCAGCTTGGGAGTTTTGGGTTTTTTTTTTTTTCAAAGGTGAGGGGAAGGTGGTTGGGCAAGCTGGATGCCTCTGAAACACACTTCCACTATAATTGTTTTTCCACTCCATTGTTGGCTAGCGGGGAAGACATAAAAAAGCAGGCATAGCTTCGACTTGTTAATCTATGTACCATACTGAAGGACGAAGTGTTAACATAGCTGTTAAGCGAGTAGGCAAGATTTGTGGGCATGTGTTATGGTGCAAATGCTGATAGCGAGGATGAATACCGTTTGTTTTGTTCCAAACACTGAACGTGTTACAGAGGAAAGGTAACTGCGCTTGAGTGGTTAAACCAAGTGACAACGAGTTTTAAGCGACACATCTCGCCTTCGGAGGGGTGCAGCAAGACAGGGGTTTTGCGCGGTCCGTGAGTGCCACCTGGTGACCATTTTCCTGCTGCCGGAGCCAGCGTCTCAAATCGCATCATACCAGCGCCCTCTTTGAACGCTTTTCAGAACTGGAATTTCAATAAATTTAACCAGCACATAATATTAACTGGAAAGTACTCTGTTAATCAATGCCAGGGAAGAAAACTTATTGCAGAGTTCAACGTGCAATTGCACGTTAGAATTGCCAGTTCATAAGAAAAATTATAATATACATTTAAGGAAACTTTACCCCGTATGGACGGTTTACCTCACTACCTCCTACCACGGAAACATAAGAGGAATGGCAATTTTCGTAGAGCAGACATCAAACAGGCCTTCATTCAACGAGGGACTCAGCATAAAATTTTAAAAGCGCTCTCAGAATAGGACAATAAAATCTCCCATGAGCCTGAAAGAATTGCAGGGTTCCTCACTCCTGAGATCCAAACCATATTCTCTATAATTTTACCTGGAAAAATCTCCACTGTCTATGCTAGTATTATTTCGCAGAGGCAGATCAGATTCTGTTATTACTGCTACCGCTTCTCTTTGAAATCTGTTTTTCTGACTACAGATTACCATCAGTCTTACTGGGCTACATCAAAGATTGACTGATGGACTTAACACAGTTTTACAGTTGTGGGTACTGGCACTCTCACAGTGCTTCTGTCCGCCCTCTGAGGGCACCTTTCCCTCTGGGGACAGAGAGCAGCACAGGATGTTTATCGCTAATTATTCCTCTTTCAGACACACCCGTGTTCCACAGCCAGGGACCCCAGACCCAATTTATCAAGGAAACAAAGGGCCATCAGTCATAATGCTGTTCCCCTTTGCATCCGTCCTGCTCCGCCTTCTCTGGTGCCAGCAGCAGACCACGCTCCTGCTACAGTGCACGGGGCAGCAGGGTACTCAGCTGGGTGCCCAGCATTGGGGAGGTAGAGGGAATGGGAGATGGGGGCTAAAGGAGCTGAGGACTATGGGAACATGCAAGAAATAGCCAAACACAAAAGCTGCTTCCAGGAAGCACAACAGACAGGAAATACGGACTCAACTCCCTTGTGTTAAACCTTGGAGAAATTAAGGGTCATCTTCTGGTCCAGGCCTCCCTCCAAATCACTGCCTTTAGGGAAGGCCAAATCGGACCTGGATTTATCAGCTGTGTAAAACTTTAGAGCAACGGTATTTGTCCTTAGCAGGTGTGGCAATACTAGTGTAATGCAAACTAAACTAATGCTGAAAGCTTAACAGCACGGTAATTAGTAACAGGTAATATTATATTATAGTAGGTCTAAGATTCAGCTTTAAACAGGCATCTCAATTTCAGATTTCTAGGAATGTTCAGTGCTATTTTCCATTTTCTATTACTTTGTTAATAGCACTCTCTGACCTACTTCAGGTCATAAATGGACAAAGTAGCCTAGAAGAAATGGAAAAATTCACTTTTCATCTGGAGCAATTTTGCTGCCTGCACTGAAACCAGTTTTTGTTTTGAGAGTCTGTAACATATCTATCTACAGACTAGTTTCAGAAAGAAAATAGTAGCATTTCTTTCCATCTCACAGCTCCCTTTCTTGATCATTTCTCTAAGAACAAATTCAATTCCCTCTCACCTTTCTGTCATTCAGCCTGATCTCTACCACCTTTCCCAGGGCTCCTCCTGTAAAAGACGTTGTTGCATGAAGTCCATTAGGAAACGCATTTGCTGTTTATTAAATATTTAGCAAAGAATTTGAGAGAAATATTTTTCTAGGGTACCCTGTATGATGTCAGAACTCTGGACTCAAGAGCAGGACTGTAAACCACCTATGGAAAAAAAAAATAAAAGAAAATAAAGCTGCCTTCCTCTTTCCCCAGGAGCAATTTGAAACAGGAGTGTTACACTAGAGTTTCATTTCAGAATGCTATAGCATAAGGCTTTCATTTTCTTTACTTGCAAGAGAGAAGGTGAGAAAGCGTTGGAACTATATGAAGAGGAGAATAAAATTCTCATGAAATGGAAAGAGGCAAAAAAGCAGGAAGAGAAGGAAGATGCCATTAAAGCAGTGAAGAGAAGATAAAAAGTGGCAAAGACTCAAATTTCCTTTAAAAAAAAAAGTTACAGAACAGCTGAGAGCAGATATAGTGAGAAAGGTGTTAGAAAAACTGTCACACCAAGCAGGGAACACTGTTCAGATCCCAGAGACCCTCCTCACACATCACAGATACTCATCAGTAAAATTAGGCTGAAAAACTGTGTGTCATCTCACAGCTTAGAGATGGGGGGGATACATTTTCATACAGCATGATTTAAAGTTATTTGAGTTGACCTATTTCCTTCAGTTTCCCTTTTAAGGAAAGCTTGGATCCTGCAGAAATCGAGAGGACTCAGTTCCACATTCTGCCGGGAACCTGCTTTGTGTCCCTGATCATGTATCTCTACTTTTCTTTGCCTCTGTTTACCTTTTCATTCATTTTCTTGGCTTTAGTCCAGGCCTCAAAGGGCTGGAAGAGTAATCGATGGCTTCAATACCAAATTGAGAAATGCAGGGAGGGGAGGAAAGGGGAAATCAGCCTGGTTTACGTGCAATTTTTTTTTAGTATTTATTTTATTACCTTTTTTCCTAACCAATGCAAAAAGCCAGGAAGAAAAATCATCTCATATGAAAAATTTGACTCAGCATGAGACATTTTGTTCAAGTATTGTAAGAAAAACATAGGAAATGAGCAGCAACCCTGCAGCTGACATTTTCCCCGTGCCCACATACTAGAGCACTCACATGGGACTACCAGGTCCAAGCCCCGCTTCTGCCTGAGGGCACCAGTGACATCTCACACCCATGCACCTGACCCACCATGCTACAGAGCCCTTCTTCTCTGCTTTCCAGCAGTAAAGAATCATAGACCTGGGATTGCTCCAGTAACAAGGACTTCGGGGGCTGAGTACCAAGTCCCACCAGTTTCCAATCAGCATGGGAAAAGTTTATATCACCAGTCACTGCCCTGAGTCAGCAGACAGTAGAGTTACAGCTGGGTCTCCCACCTCGCGGGTCGGCATCTTAGCCCACTACCCCAGGCTGGAGGGTTTTCCAAGGTGGCTCTCCAGCTGCCTCCACCCTTGATGACCCTCTTAAATATCACCTGGACAGTAGGAAAGCGACTCCTCAACTTAATGGCAAGGACACCCAGCTTTCAGCTGCTGCTTTGCTATTTTTAGAAATGGAAAGACAACTCACATTGCAGTCACGCTACATAGCCTGGTAATTGGGGTGCTTCCTAAGAAAGTGTGGGAGAAGACAGAATTCATCCCGATTTCACACATTTTAGGTAAAGCACTTTCAAACATCTAAGATATAGTTGCACCAGGACACATCAAGTTCTGAACTTCCTGACTGCACCCTCTGTGCTAAGGAGTAAATACAGGAGTCAGAGGACAAACGTTTAGCTCAAGCACTGTCGCTGCCAGGGAGGGTTCATCCATGACACGATGTGGGCAAAAGCATCCCACGACTCTGTAGCCTGCCATTCCCCGTTGCTGTCTGTTTGGAAATAAACCTGTAGCCATAACCAAGAGCCTGCATGCCCTCATGCTCCCTTTCCACCTCCGTGCTCCCTTCTCACCTCTGTGCTCCCTTTCCACTGTGAAAGTGTTTCCTTGTACAATCTGAGAAGCTGCTACCCCACAGTAAAGTATCCGGTGGAAAAAATAACTATAAGTGAACAGGTAACAAGTGCAAAGGTGTATTTACAGACCAATATTTATGACTCACTAATGTAAGTCAGAATTAGCTTCCAAGACTGGCATAGTACCTCCTTAAAATGTGAGAAAAAGCTAACTAATTTTATCTCTTTTGTGCAAGACATGCAACAACAGCCTTCACCAAACTATGTGTTTGAGTGACTGAATCAGACAAACTAAATAAGCAAAAGGTCAGTTACCTACAGTGATTTTCAGGCATGTGTGACATGTTGTTCAGGACTAAACTGTTTTATTCACATACTCAATTCATGCAAACCAGATATTTCTTTATATGCTCGCTGCCTCAGCAAGTAATGATGGTGACAATCACTGTATCTAAGAAGACATGTTAATACATGGTGAGCTTAACTTCCTCAGCCTCCAATTATAAATAACTTGTGTGATCGTCCTCTCTTGCAGCACGGCAGGTCTCTCTGGAACCGAAGGGAGAGGCAAAGCGTTTTTGTTGAGTCTTTTTTCTCCCAACATTATTACTGCTCTAATATAGAAATCTCTGAAATGCACGGTCTGCACTCTATCCTTTGAGACTCAGTAGATGTCTTTAAAATGCTTAGTCTATTACAGCTTATAATGCATGATTAATGATCTGAGGGCTGCTGATCTGAGGTGAAAGAGCAGAATTTGCACATAGCTTTTGCAGATTTATGTGCTGTACGTTAGAAACCAGAACCATCAGTGTAATTATTTCACAAAAGCTCAGATGCAATGCTCAAAAAACCACGCCAAAACACTAAAAAGCAACTCAACAAGCAAAGGTGAAGTGCTCTCCAGTTTTCCTCTTGCTCTAGAGTCCTAGCTTCCGTTTGCTCCTTCAATTTCTTTATTTCCACAGCACTGCAGCAAGAAATTTGCTTATTTGTTTATTTTATATATTACAGTTTTAGCCAATTTTAAGAACATTTTACTCAGCTCAAAAGATATGAATTTTCTATGGACTTTTCACTTCAGCCAAGTGCATGAGTTAGTGGCTTTCATCATGAGCATTCCCAATTTAAAAAACAGCACTCTGCAGTGCTAATTTGTGTGATGAAAACATCACTTTGTTCAACATACAAATAACATTCAGACGAAAAAATACATCCATTTTGTATTCCTTGTCAGATCTGTAAGTAAAGGGGAGTCATTTAGAGATAAATGCGTGCTTCTCAGGGTAAATATCATGCTCAAAATAATATATAGATGAAGATATGCACTGTTTTCCCCAGGGACCTTGAAATTTATCACAGTAACTTCTCGGATGCAAGTGAGCTATGTACAATCTTAGCACTACTGATACTTGATACTGTACTTGAACTTACGGTTAGTCTTTAGCTTTCCAACTGAGAACACATCAGGAGCTGTGTATGAATAAGGAGAGCAATTGGTTCTCCTAAAGTCATTACCATCCAAATAATCAATATCTAGAAAAAGAAATACATGCAAAGGAGATGAAATGGGCTATCTGAGGTTGGTGGCACAGTCTACAACACCAATCTCTGCTGCATTTGGTAGCCCAAAGTTCCAACCTTCATAAAGATCTGTTAACTGGCAAAAAAACAGCCAGATGAATGAAAAAACAGTATGATAAAAAGTAAAAAATACAGTTTAAAAAAAAAAGTAAAGCAGACATTTTTAAGACAAAATCATTCAGGTTGTGTCTCCATTCAAGGCTATATCACTTTTATTTGCCTTTTAATGCTCCCGACAGGCTTATGAGCTAGACTAGGTGGGACGGTATGAAAAGTATTTGATTTGCCTTAATAATATGAGCTGAATGCAGCAATCACCAGGAACTTGTGGTTGGTTCATTGCTGTGTTTTTCTCTTCATTCTGTCTTTCAAAAAGGTATTGCTTTTTTATTATTTATATTTGCATACCTGATGGGAGATAAGAGTACTTAAAGTTTTCAATTAGAGCATTATTTTGTGTTGTCTAGTTCACAAAGGAAACAGATACGCAATAAGGGCTAACTAAGGTACAGGAAAAAACAACAGGAAGAGAGAGAAGACTCTTAAATCATCTGAAATCTTATACTGATCTAATGATAGTGCCAATATAATCAAATCATAGAATGGTTTGGGTTGGAAGGGACCTCTAAAGATCATCTAGTCCAACCACCCTGCCATGGGCAGGGACATCTTTAACTAGGTCAAGTTGTTCAAAGCCCTGTCCAACCTGAATTTGAACACTTCCAGGGGCATCCACAACTTCTCTGGGAAACTTGTTCCAGTGTCTCACCACCGTCATCATAAAAAAATTCTTCCTTATATCCCATCTAAATCTACCCTCTTTTAGTTTAAAACCGTTGCCCCGTATCCTGCCACTACAGGCCCTGGCAAAAAGTCTCTCTCTGTCTGTCTTATAAGCCCTCTTTGTATATTGAAAGGCCACAATAAGGTCTCCCCAGAGCCTTCTCTTCTCCAGAACCCCAATTGTCTCAGCCTTTCTTCACAGGAGAGGTGTTAGGTGTTCCTGATCATTTTCGTGGCCCTCTTCTGGACCCGCTCCAACAGGTCC
>NW_008795695.1:5553909-5612332 GCF_000699145.1 Aptenodytes forsteri
GGGACGGTATGAAAAGTATTTGATTTGCCTTAATAATATGAGCTGAATGCAGCAATCACCAGGAACTTGTGGTTGGTTCATTGCTGTGTTTTTCTCTTCATTCTGTCTTTCAAAAAGGTATTGCTTTTTTATTATTTATATTTGCATACCTGATGGGAGATAAGAGTACTTAAAGTTTTCAATTAGAGCATTATTTTGTGTTGTCTAGTTCACAAAGGAAACAGATACGCAATAAGGGCTAACTAAGGTACAGGAAAAAACAACAGGAAGAGAGAGAAGACTCTTAAATCATCTGAAATCTTATACTGATCTAATGATAGTGCCAATATAATCAAATCATAGAATGGTTTGGGTTGGAAGGGACCTCTAAAGATCATCTAGTCCAACCACCCTGCCATGGGCAGGGACATCTTTAACTAGGTCAAGTTGTTCAAAGCCCTGTCCAACCTGAATTTGAACACTTCCAGGGGCATCCACAACTTCTCTGGGAAACTTGTTCCAGTGTCTCACCACCGTCATCATAAAAAAATTCTTCCTTATATCCCATCTAAATCTACCCTCTTTTAGTTTAAAACCGTTGCCCCGTATCCTGCCACTACAGGCCCTGGCAAAAAGTCTCTCTCTGTCTGTCTTATAAGCCCTCTTTGTATATTGAAAGGCCACAATAAGGTCTCCCCAGAGCCTTCTCTTCTCCAGGCTGAACAACACCAACTCTCTCAGCTTTTCTTGATAGGAGCGGTATTCCAGCCCTCTGATCATTTTCGTGGCCCTCCTCTGGATGTGCTCTAACAGATTCACGTTTTTTTGTACTGGGGACCCCAGAGGTGGATGCAGTACCCCGGGTAGGGTCTCACAAGAGTGGAGTAGAGAGGGAGAATCATCTCCCCTGACTTGCTGGCCACACTTCTTTTTATGTAGCCCAGGATATGATTTGCTTTCTGGGCTACAAGCCCACATTGCCAGCTCACGTCCAATTTTTCATCCACCAGTATCCCCAAGTCCTTCTCCTCAGGGCTGCTTTCAATTCATTCATCCCCCAGTCTTTATTGATATTGGGGATTCATTGTCACTGATGAAGATATTAAATAGCATTGGTCCCAGTATGGACCCTTGAGGAACACCACTTGTTACTGGTTTCACTTGGATGTTGAGCTGTTTGACTGTAACTCTTTGGACATGGCCATGCAGATAACTTCTTATCCATCTAACAGTCCATCCATCAAACTCATATCTCTCCAATTTAGCAGCAAGAAAGTTGTGGGAGACCATATCAAAGGCCTTACAGAAGTCCAGGTAGATGACAATATGCATTTTACTGAGAGGGCTATAATGCCTCTGCTTTCCAAATTTAACTGCACAGTTCCCACCAATTTTATTTGTAAAGCCAGTTTTCTCAGGTATAGATTCAAAGGCCATGTCAGTAAGTATATTGCAAATAAGAGTGGAGGTGAGAAACGTACAATGTAGGGAAATGCTTTGTATTTCTTTTTTGTGGGAGTTTACTCCCCAGGACCATTTGAGTGCCCTCCCAGCTCTCTCACTACCGGGTTTTTTGCTGGTGGCCTAAGCAACCCCTGTGCTGACACCTTACAGCCTGTCAGCAAAGCCATGCATTCAACAAGACCTGCAGAGAGACTTATTGACCCTGACCACTCTGAAGTCTTCCATGAGGTCATGAAATCCATACAGAAAGGGTTCACAGTCAGAAAAACAGGGAAATAATTGAAATGGAATAGGAGACAACCATAGGGTTCAACTCGGGATAAAGGGGAAAGGGAGAAACACATATGATTATGAAACTTTCTTTGGGTTACCTAAGCTTGTCCTGAACAGTATTTAAGTTGTCACAAGTACACCTGATACAGGACTGGCACCATATGTATAAATACGTAACAGTGAGTTATCTTTATATAACACCATCACATTGCCATTCAATATCCAAGATTCAAGTTCATACATATTCTTTGACAAATCCAACAAGTAATGCGAACTCTATTCAGCTGTCAAAAACACCAGTATTTATGGACAAATGTTGTCAACTTTACTCCCTTAAGTCCTTTCCTTTTAATGGTATTTGTGATTAAGTAAGCATCCAGGTTATAAGTGGATGGGCAATATTGTCTTTACAAGCAAATTTGAAAGGAATTGGGAAACAAAAAGTACTCAGTACCCCTGAGTGGTTCTCATAGCCCTTTGTATTCCAGTGATTATGCAGCCAGTCTAATCATCACCTAGCCATGGGGCACCCAGCTTGTCCTGCTTCCATACAATACCATTCTTTGCTGGTTTGAACAGTGGAAATAGATTGCTTGACAAACAGCACAAGGTAAGCCTGTGGTTTTGTTTTCTAGCACCAGAAAGTTTGGTGCTGGAGGGGAAACAGACTTCAGGGTTTAGAAACATTTAATGCTCTGGTCATCCGTAACCATGGTTGTCCTCAACCTTGCTGAACAGGGCACCCTCTGTTAGCAGACACTTACTCATAGAAATCATGGAAAGGCTGTCACATGAATATTATTCTCTTGGCAAAAGCAATTTATAAAGTTTCCTTTCCCCTCCCCTCCAGCATCTGCTTATTCCTGCCCTCCTGAACTTTAATAGCCCCTCCTAACATTTGAGGTCATACTGTCATCCAGATTGCTGAAATGATTCAACTTTGAGGGAAGGAAAAAACCCACACGTGCATACACACCTAACTTGGGGAAAAAAATAAATTGGGAAACAGAGAGCAGGTTGCTTTCTTTTTTCCAGTTCCGATAATTTCAGTGAATTGGTTTGCACTGCATCCCCACAAACAAGTGAGTGGTAAACTATGCTGCAGGATCTGACACAGGCAGCCAGGCTTAACCTTGCAGCTGGCAAAAGGTCCATATAATCACACCCACCATTTATGTCAGGCAATAGGCATATTCCTTGGAGCACCATATGCCTGCATGTGGGCCCAGTGATTTGGGGGTCTTTGGGGTTACTTTCAGCAGGGCTCCCAAGGAGGCATAGAAAGTGGCTACTTTTGACACATAGGATAACATCAGCAGAATATGTGTGGCTTTTCAAATTAACAATGTCAAAATCGTGACCAGAAAATCTGAAGACAGTCCTGGATATGAAAGTTATGATGTTCTGAGGTACAGACTGTTCATGTATGTGTGAAAAAATGTTACATAGGCAAAATAAAATATCCCTTGGCGTTCTGATCAGCTACAGAGTCACAGAAAGAAAAATAATAATTTGTCAGAAATGTCAAAGTTTTCAAACTTTCAGGTACATGAAACATCTTGTTAACTTTTTTCGTGGGTGTCTTGCATGTCTGATTTTAACTCCTTAACTTTTATTTCTGTCTGAAATCTGTCTGACCATAATGTCTAAATCAGACCCAGGCTTGCGTAGATGTGCCAGGATAAAAATACCCGAGCCAAGTAGCTTCCATGGCCAAGATAACAGCCTGGTAAGTATCTAGCTGTGAGGCCTTATGTTTAGGTCATACCGCATTGGGTCTGTGAACTCTTTAAACTTCCATAATCTGGGTACATTGCAAAACCGCCTCTTTCTTTGACTCCTAAGGCACAGACTCTTGAGGGCATTTTTCAGAAATGGGATAACAGATCACTCTGGGCAGCAAAATCCTGCTCAGCCACCTGAAGAGACTGCCTCTTTTTGCCAAGTTCCAGCTTTTTGGACACTTGTCAACAGCTCAGGACATACATAAGCACATATGGTGAGTGTTACAGGAGGTTTTCTTAACCCAGGCACTCTTTAAGCTAAATAGCACTTGTGAAGGAGATGTAGGCAAAACATGATCGATCACCTGCACGCTTTCCTTGCCTTATTTCTCTCGTCACCGCAGGATGTGCTTAAGATCAGCTGCCCTCAAGTCCGCCTTTGGCTGAGAGCCTCTCCCCTGCTGTTGTTTTCTTCCTCTCAGTCAAACAGGAATCCCTCGGCAAGGAAACCGTGTCCCTCTGTTGCTCTGCTGGGAGAGTTCCCGTTCTCTGCTCACTCCTCTGTGCGGAGGAGCCTGCTGAAACTACTTTTCCCACCTAGCCATCGCCATCAGCGTCCTGCTCTCTGAGCATCTATGGCACAGTCCTCCCGAGCCGACAACTTGTGTTTGGCCCAGGCAGGGTGGGCAACACATGCATCACTTGCTACACACAAATTACAGTGCAAATTGCAATTGCAATAACTAGAAGTCTCAGCTGTAAAGAGGCTGACAGGGTTCTCACCAGGCTGGGTGTACAAAGCCTGAGGATATCGTGGTAGGGGTCTGCAGGGTAATCCAGGGGATTATGCATTTCACCGAGGAAGGGAGCAAGCAGGACAAAAACTTGGCAAACACGTATCATCCTCATCCCCAGCAACCCCAGCAACCTACTTGCAGCATGCCAATTAGACTCTGACTCTCCTATGAAAGAATTAAACGTCTCTTGTATCTCATCTTATGTTACAATATGGTGGCATATTTGTTTAATAGGCTCTATCAGCCATCCTGCAAGGAATTAAGCGTAACAGCATGAAATTTTGGCTCTAGTATATATGATGGTAATTTAACATGATGATTGTAAAAAAAATATTATAGAGCAGAAGCTATAGGTAGGAAATTATGCTCTCTATGGTACAGAATTGATGTTTTCTATTAAATACGATTAAGAAGACTCAGATATTGGTATCTGTGCTGTCTGGAACAGCTCAAAGAGGGAGACAGAAAGAGACACTGACTTCACAGTTCTGAAAGGGGGAAGGCAAGGCTTGATCACAGACCTTCGTCGCCCTAGATACCTGCCTGGAGTCAGATACAAATCTACAACTGGGTCTTTCCCATCTTTACCCTCTCTTCCTCCAAGAAAATCTTCACGGACACAGATCTTGTTTTTAACAGAGTTGTACCCAGCTCTTATAAAGACTTTTGTGCAATCAAATGCTGCACATTTCATATGATACAATTATTTAAAGGTTTATGAAGTTTCATTTTGTTTCATTATCTCCAAGGTTATTCCTTCAATATCTGCCCAAGCTGTCTCTATAAGTATTACTTCCCTTCATATATATTTATACAGGGCAACTATGGCCAAGATGTGTCAGCATAGACCTGTGTATCTGTGAGTATTATACTCATATTCCTAGTCTTGTGTGCTAGATCATTGCCCCACGTGAAGCAGCCTAAAGAATGACTATACACCTAAGGAGCTGCTGTCTGTTTTAGAGCACACTAAGTACATCTGCTGTGTTTGCTACAGTGAGAAAAAAAGACAACAAAGCTGTTAAGTAGTTATAAGTCATTTGTGGATCCCTCTAGGCTGACAGGATCCTTCTTTGGCTGCTCGAGATGGTGTCAGGGCAGCTTTGTGGCACGGGAATGATAGAAAATGATCTAATGCTCCAGGGGGCCTGGCCCAATGCATACAGCAGAAAAGTAGGTCACAAAGGAAATCTCGCTACTACAAACACAGCAGTGGCAACAGTCCATTGTACCAGGCGCAGAGTTTATGTAAGGCAGTGGCTGGGGCTGCTTCCCTCTGAGTTTCACAACCAGCAGAAGCCTGGTGCCAAAAATGCCTAGCTGCTTCACACAAAAGCAGGAACCACCTTGTGCATAATTTAGAAGAGCAAACATATCACCAATATTACAGTTCTGTGTTTGTGCTAATCTAAACATTTGAATATGATTATAGAACACATAAAAAGGCTTTTCTGTCCCTCGTTCACAAAGGATACTCTGGAACAGAGGCAGTATCTTTGAAGGCATGAGCAAAAATTCAGTCAGTAGTTATTCTTGTGGCTTCCTGCTCTTCGGCTCTATTCCCAGCTATTCCAGGGTTTCTATGTGCCATCCCACGAGACTAAAGAGACCTTA
Organism: Aptenodytes forsteri; assembly: GCF_000699145.1. Lineage (NCBI taxonomy): Eukaryota > Metazoa > Chordata > Aves > Sphenisciformes > Spheniscidae > Aptenodytes > Aptenodytes forsteri. Next base: position 5,559,761 of record NW_008795695.1, read on the forward strand.
AAAGGATGTAATCAGCTCCCTGGCTTCTCTGAAAAAGATATAAGTAATGGAAAGGGATGTCTCAGCAGTCTTCCCCAGCTCTCACAGGAAGGGTATATCAGCAGTGGAACCAGAGAATGTCGTGCTCTTCCCTCATTTTCAGCCATCAGAGAGAAATCAATGAGAAAGAGGGGCAGAGAGATACAGAAAGCATTAGGTATGTCACAGGAGGAACCACTCTGGTGACACTTACACTGGGAGTTACTTGAGGCTGAGCCAGATCCCATGACAAAGTATGTAAAAGTGGCTTCAAGCAACCTTAATTTACATCCACCATCTCCACCTTTGCATCAGGGTGTCGGGAAAGAGGAACCGGGATCTTCTTCATGCTTACGTATAAGCTACTTCTGGACTTCCACTGATTAAAGAAACAGATTGGATTTAGAGACATAGCTTCATTCAGGGAACCAAATAATAAAATGGACACTTGTCTTCTCTGCAGTGTGAATATTCACTCATCAGTAATTCTGCCACTGGCCTTGCTGACAGTGCTCTTTTTTGGTCCTTACTTTTGATATGCTCCAGTTACCAGAGCCAACACCCAAGCTGATCCCCAAAGGCAGCAGCACATGCTTGGCACTGGCAGTACCCAGATGCTAAAATGTATTTTGCAGTAACAGGAGCTTCAGCACATTGGTAAGTAACCAGTTGGCTGGAAATCCTTCCCTTAGATTTAACAGCCTGCCTGGAAAGGGCTGATCAAACACAAAAAGCCTCTTTCTCTAGTAAACATACCAGGTAAAACAACACGGGGAAATATATGCAACTTAAGAAACCCTCTAGCAGATCATGTGCACATTTATTTTGACATGAAGAAAGGAGAATATTTTATTCTGAATGCTTTGGGTTGTGCATAAACTTACCCCGGGCCAGGAGCAACAACAACAGCAGAAAATCAGCCGTGGCCTCCGGTCCCCAGAGCAGCCCATTCCCTGCGTTCAGAGTCTGCTTAGCAGAACGGCACATATTCTAACTCTCCTAGGCCTGACCTTTAACTTTTAGCCCTCTGCTGACTGTAAATGACTATGCAGGCAGGTGGGAGTACTGGCAGTAAGATTTTTAATATCTATCATTTATCACAACGGACCATTAAAGTTGATGCTTATAAACACACAAACCGTGGGGTTACTGGGTCCATTCCATAGTCACATGCTGGTGTGAACATATTCTCTACTATACTATTGAAAGGTAACTGTATTTCTTTAAATCCTTTTTGACCATGTTTCATTGCTTGAAAAGTCAAGACGATAGCCCCACGGAGCATTGAAGGAGCAACATAAATAGTCTTTTAGAAATGTTGTGTTCTATAAGGGATTAAAATAAACATTGCAAACACTTCATGCATGCAAGCATTAGATGAATATCAGAGACGGGAGTTTTAAGCAATGAGGAAAAAAAGGTTTAAAGAAAACACTGAATCAAAGAACTGTGTAGCTTCAACTTAATCAAGATGGTGTAATTTTTTACGCTGAGGGTGGTGAAACACTGGCCCAGGTTGCCCAGAGAGGTGGTGGATGCCCCATCCCTGGAAACGTTCAAGGTCAGGTTGGACGGGGCTCTGAGCAACCTGATCTAGTTGAAGATGTCCCTGCCCATGGCAGGGGGGTTGGACTAGATGACCTTTAGAGGTCCCTTCCAGCCCAAACTATTCTATGATTCTATGATTCTATAATATTGGTGTCTGGCTAATGCCGACATCTCTTCAGACAACTAACTTCTGTAATTTCTTTTGATTTTTATTTCTAGGAGTTAAACATAATGAAACACTATATTGGATCCTTTTTTAGGTCCTCTCTAAAGTGGAAAGGGGCTTTCATAGACACTTTCTCTTGGGTACACTTTCTCTGAGTGAGGTTCTTAGTGCTTTTGTACATAATTTTTAGATGTCACAAAATAATAAAGTTTTTAACGATTGGCATTGCCATAGAACTTTGCTGAATATTTATAACTTCGTCTTGTAAACTCATAAATTTAAATATATTGTTTAACAGCTTGGACCCCCATTACATTCAATGTGCAAAAGCTCTAACAACAGAGTTAAAATAGCATTTTGCATCTCTGATCAGTGCATATATCAGTCCATTTTTTATTTATCGAAATCATTTTAAACCCATGAACCTAAGACAAATTTTCCATAGCAAGTCTTTTAATAGGTCAAAAACCTAGGAATCAGTAACAAAACTACTGTCAAGAGACGACATTGTAAACCCTGCCATAACGTGAATTTTAGGAGCTTGCTAGTGCTCATCACATTCACCAAAGAGCTTTGTAATTATGTTCACAGAAAATGCCTGAAATATCAGATTTAAAAAATGAGAAGCCTCAATTAAGTAAGAGCAAAAAATTTTCTGCTAGCAAAACATTTGACAGACAGGGCAGAGATGAGCAGCAAGAGTCGGGAAGCAACTGATCTCTCTCTTGGCAGAGACTGAGACAGGCATCCTCACCAAAATGTGAAGTCTCAGACAACAAGCCATCTAATCAATCAAGTAGTTTTGGTATACTTTTGCACAATTTCATCAGAGTATTAAAAAATCAGTCATCCCTTTTCAATGGAAAAGATCAACAGAATCTGGGATGGTCTGAGTCAGCAAAATCAATATAGAGGCAGGGGAGCATAAAATACCCCTGTTAGCACTGGCACACAGACTTCTGCTCTCTGAGCTCTAAAATTCCTCTCACACTGATCAGCAAAGGAGTATCTGTGTCATTTTCTGCCTGAAAGTAATTTCTCTCGTGGCGATTGCACTCCAGTGCATGCAGTGTAGTCACTCCATCACACCGCCAAAGGTGGCCATCGGGTACCCCCACAACGACAGCTCTCTCCTTACTGCTCCCTTTCGTTCCAGGGCTCCAGAAAAGGAAATGAAAACTGTATCTCACCTCTGTTAACCTCCAGTTTCTCAACTGGGTATAGCATAGAGATGGGTGGTGGGTTTGCACTCACAAAGGATACCTTGATATTCAAAGTCAGTGAACAAACATCCATGCTAATGGACTGCTAGGCTTTTTACAACGTATTTGAAGTCAGGTAAGAGCACTCAAAAGGCCCTGTTCATACATTTCAGAAAAAATCCCATAGAACAGTAATTACAGGCTCAATTTCCGCTCCCCTCTCCCTCCATGACACTTCACTTGTGGCATACCACAAAACGCATTTCTGCCTCCCATTCTATTCACAATAAACCATAAAAAGCTGCAGATTTCATAAATACAGCTTTGGAGATTTTGAGGTCATGGGGTCCTTGATTTAGCAAGCCCTTCTTGCAAAACGCAGACCACAGAAATTCAGCAGTTCTTCATACTGAGAGTGTTGAACTAAATGTCTCTTTTAGGAAGTTGTTTAATTTAGGTAAGTCAGAGATGGTGCTCAACAGAAAAAAAGAAAAGGGTTCATTTTCCTCTCAACTAAAAAAGTTACACTAGCTGGAAAGAAATTCCACTAAAGTTCACTTGACCTCAGAGGGATTAATCCAGATTTACAATAGTAGAAGGAGAGCAGAGTCTAGGAAGGAGCTCTCTGGGCAAGTTTTTATGTATCACAGTTGCCTTTAATGGCTGTGTGACTCGCCTTAGTCAGTAGCAGATACAACTGGATTTTGCTTAACTGGGCATGGAAAGGATGGAAATCTGTACTACAGTACTCTGCGTTGGCATGAGATACATTCATACGCACCTGGTTACCACAGATCAGCTGATGCGAAGTGACTTTGTTGTGGATTTTAGTACCCTGCTAGGTTCTTGTTCCTCTTTTTCCCGTTGACATCATTACCCAGCAAGGCCAAACATTACCCTGGAATCTGTTCTGTTTTTCAGAACAGATCTGGGTTTAATAGAAATCTGTCTCCAAGAGACTTTGAAAATACCTTTATTTTTTTATTTTTCCACTAAAAGGCTGTATTACAGAGATAGAGCTACACAGATGTCTTACATAATAACGTCTTGCTTTTGTAAGATCCAAGTATGGTTTAGATAAAGGTGCACTTTCTCTGCTATGTGTTTGAGGAAAGCTGCCAATGAAAAATTGAGGTGATACTCTGAGAATAGTATTTCATTCTGAGAGTAGTAGCTGGAGCTTGCGCAGTGACACAGCTAGGTAAAGCACACACAGAACAAACAGATGAAATACAGGCACATTCTTATGGAAAATGTGACTTCTATTTTTTTATAGTATTGAAGAACCTCTGCAATCAGGATTTCCAGGAAGAGGTCATTCTCCTAGATCACTAAAATCTAGTAACATCTTTAATTGAAAAGATTTTATAAATCAACGTAGTTGCTGTGCTTTAGCAGAAGCAGGACAAACTAGGTAATAACTAAAATTTTTACTTATGTCCCCATAGTTCTAGTCTGTTTTTCCCCCCAAAAAAATAGTTAGTATGCTACTAAATGTAGTTATTAGCATAGAGTAACCCTTCCATTATAACATCTGAGGGCACCACAGTGATTAATTTTATCCTCCCTAGTGCCTTTGAAGTTGAGATAAATGACTTGTCCATGATCATATAAAAGGCTGTGGTTGAACTGGGAACAAAAGTCAGATTTTTTGGTGTCTAGACCTCCGCCTTATCTCTGTAATAAACCTTGGTAGCAAGAGGAGACAAGGAAAAAGCTGTTTAGAGGACAGTTGGTTACTTTCAAACAGAGAAAGCCAAGAGAATGGAGAAAGCCATTTCTCCATATGAGATGCTTTTAAGGCCATTCGGCCTGCATTTTACTGAGTTCCCCATTATTCTCTGCTCTGGAAAACAAATAGATAAGATTGTAAATAGTTTTAATTTTTAATATTTATTTTTCAAAAGATGGTAAGTCCTTTCTGTACATTGATGAACAATTTTCCCCACAGTTGCCCGGTTTACTACAGTGAAATGAGCTATCGCCTACTTTGAGAAGAATGGAAGGCATCAGACTGTAACATAAGCAGAAAAAGTTGAAAACATTTTTACTATATTTCTGTGAACAGATCAATTTTTCTGAGAAGTAAGATTTATACTGCTTTTGCTTTTGAAAGTGACACAAATTCTTGGGCTATATTACTGTCGATTTGTCTCATTTTTTATAAGTTTTCCATAATTCCAATACCAGTGAAAAATATAAAATAAATCTTTCTTTTCCAAGAAAGATTATAAAAAATAATAAAACTGGTTAATAAAACCCAAAACTAATTCATCTAACCATACAAATTATAGAAAAAATTATTGTCCATCGTATATGTTTGCATTTTTTTTATTTTTGAAAATACAACTTCAAAATTTTTAGGTCCTTGAAGAACTTCTTACACATTTATTTTAATGCTTTTTTTCTAGTTATTAAGATTTTAATCAAAGGCTAATCAGAAGCTAATCAGAAGCAGTTCCTTAGCTTTAATGGATTTTATATCAGCCACCAAATCTTCTTTTATTTCTAGGTATTATAAAATAAAATTTCTATACAAGTAGTTCTATATTATACATATAATTGCATAAGTAGGCATTCTCAAACTGATATGAAATGTCCTAAAAGCACCTACAGTAAACAGAAAGAAAAAGAGATTTTCAGAAAAATGTTGAGCGACTGCGATTATTACTTCCTAAGAAAACATTTTTCATGACAGCCGATGTTAGTAAATGAATGAAGTATTCTCTCTTAACTGCAAATTTTTGTTAAATTTATTTTGAAGATAAAAAGCACATGTATCATTGAGCTAAAAAAAAAACTAACCAGGAGGCAGCACTAACTTAAAAGAAAAATGCAAATCTGATGACAGAGGTTTCATTCTGTAATCCATATGAGCGCACCACAGTAGAGCTGAGAAAGAGGTAGTTATCTCACTACTGCCCCAGTAATATTAGAATCTTATTTCTTTGTTTTCTTTTTGTTTATGGAGATATTTGATTACAATATATAGGCCATGATTCTGTAATCTTGTAATTAGTCATGAACTTTATGTCTTTAGGTAAACTGTAATTTAAGGTTTGAATTGACTAATAATCCACCCTAGCAAATGAAGTATTTATCTTCTAAAAATGCTAGGCAAGACAAACTATATTTTGGATGTATTAAATAAATTGAATTAAATCCTGAAACAGAATCTAGGTTATTACTAAGTTCATTAAATCAATTAATTCTAAATCCATAGTAAAATCTGAGACAGGCACTTGTGAAACTGGAATTATAATTCTTAATTCTGATTTGCATGTCTGTATAATTATCACTTGCTCTGTCAAGCTATGAGTTGTACAAGGGTGTTATGAAGCGAACTGGTTCCCATTTCAAAAACTTTCAGACTTGCAAAAAATGAAGTATTTACTCTGCTGTCTTTTTGCTCCTGAAAAAGCTGTGAAAAAGTATGATAAGAAAACTATCTGTCCTAATCCAGGGATTTGCTTTTTCTCCACTCTCCAGCCAGAAAAATTCACATCAGTCAGAAAGGGTGAGCATAGTTCGGTTTAGCTGTTTACAACACTTGGTAATTGCTCGACTTCTTGACTGCTTTAAACAAATATTGTCACTTGGATTGTCCTCTCTCTTCATCCATCTTTTCATCACCAGGAACAATTGAGACTAATTATTGAGCCAGACTTCTCTATTGTCTATCTCTACTTTGACCCTAATTACCCAAATGAGATGTTATTTAGACACATCACGCTACATTTTGCTACCCATTAAAATGGAGAATAATATGGCACTTCTATGCTTCTTTTTTCGAAAGCTATTGAAAATAGATTAAAAAACTGTAGGTAAGCCCTTTGCACTATTTCAGTCCTGACACGTCACTTCAAGTGTCATTTTCCATAGCAAATGATCCAGGTCTGTTTCAGTAGTTGTACTTTGACAACAGTAGTTGAACAGTAGTCCTCCCTTTGACAGGCAGGTTGAGAGCTGACATGAGCCCCAAATATCAAACAATGAGCAGTAAGTATGCTTGAGTTCACCTCAATCAAGTCAAAAGTAGACATGAAGAAACAGGAAACTGAAATTAGTGTGATTTCATACAAATATCAGAGCAGATTTTCTGAGAATATTAGCTCGGATTCTCTTTCTTGAATATTTTCATAGAACTGGACTTTATTTCATACTCAGGAAGAATGAGATTTATGTGGTTTCCACGTTCATTTATTTACTGTCAACATTTCATTGACATCTATGTTCTTTAAGAGACACTCTCCATATACACACTTGTTTTTACTTTTTCATATCTATATGTCCTTTCAGGAAACTTAATCTGTGTTCTATGAGTGAACCTTATTTCTTTAGTTTTACAAAAATGAAAATATTAATCCTATTAGTAGAGGGAGTAAAGGTTTATGAGACAATATATTGGCCTGCAAACCTTTTTTTAATTCAGATGTCAGATATGTGCACCAGTGTTCCTGCAGTTGGAAAGAAAGGCAGAAATAAAAAAAGAGCATAGAAGAATACATAAATAATAGTCTAAACTCTAGTCAAGGCAAGCACAGATTAAACAGTTCATTTCTCATACACAGATGGCTTTTTTTTTCCCCTTCCTGAAGAAAAAACAAAATAATTTAGCACTTTACTTCAGTACTTCAAAACGTCATCAAATACCATGCATCACTACTTCAAGAAAATGTATTCATGAATGCAAATATAAATAACATTTTCAGTATAGTTTTCAAAAATAAATCAGCTCTTGGGGTAAGATAACTACAGTAAAAAAAATCACAGTAGTGTGGAGGAAGATGTCAGGGGCAGTAAGTTATTGTATCTGTTAGCTTTTATTCAGATTTTTGAACGATTCCATTTTTCAACAGTTTAATGATATACTCCTATGGAACAGTGCTATAAAAATTAATAAGGAAAAAAAAAATTGAGATCCAGAAAAATGTCAAAGTATTCAAACAAAACTATAGTACCCAATACAAAGCAAAATTCATTCTAATGGTGAAAATCTTCTTACAATTATTCCAGACGTATACTGCTGGAAATCAGCTGGCCTTAACAGAGTAGCTGCATCACAAAGAACAGAATTTGTCTGTCTTTGGATATATTTTACTGCAAGTTTTCTGCAACAGAGCTGTATTTTCTTATGTATTACGTCATAGTTTGTTCACCATATGTCAACATAATCACCTTAGAAGTTTCATTTGTATCAGTGACTTTGGTTACTGGAATTAAATATCTTGCAAGAAGGCGGCTTTCAAGATTCAAGAAGCCAGTGCAATATTCATGCCACTTTATTAACATGGAAACTTTTAATGTATCTACATAATGCAGTGTTTTACTTAGGCTAAATAAGAAAATTGCAAATGCCTGAATATCATGCAACATTTTGTACTTTTGATAATGCGCTTTGGGATGGTTACACTTAATTATTTTCTTTAGGATCTTAATGTTGAGACAACAAATCTGTCAGGTGTCAAAAATAAGATCAGGGCTTGAAAGATCCATTCTGGAGAAACTAGAATATGTAAAAATTATTTTTTTAAAATTGTCTTTCTGATTGAAATTGCTTCAGTTATGCAAGAATTAATGAACAACACTGGCATGATGTTTAGCAGTCTTGGAAGTCAATACATCTTTTACTGTTCTGTTTGTCAGACAGCGATTGCCTCTAATGATCCAGTTTGGTACTATTTCATGCTACCTAAATCATTTTCATGAACTAATGATTCTGTATAAAAATGTAGCCTTACCAATAGTAAAAAAACCTCCAGCTCTATGTCCAATTACAAGTAAAAATCACTTTCCTATGCCTAGGAAAACTGATAGACAAGATAGAGGGTTCCATCAATAAGGACTGTAGATGGTCATACGACTATTTGTGCAGTTTGTCTTTGACGGTCATCTGAATATATGTTTTTATGGTCACGTACTAAAGTTGTGTGTAAATGGGCTGTGGACTTCATAAGTAATAACCTTTTAAACAGGGAGCAGTAGTAGCGTATGTGTCCCAAACCAATATGCACACCATGCAATCTCAGCACAACCACCTTATTCTCATCATATTGGCTTTCCTACTATCCACTATCTGTCTTTCCCACTCTCTTAAAGACTGTTAATACTAAAGGTATCTTGCACCCTACTTTAAAAGTTCTCTGTCTTGCAATGTGTATGTTCAAGCAACTCCCCTGTGGTGAGATGGAGGGCAGCACGAAAAAGCATGGGTGTCCAGGAAAGCACTTCAAGGATACCCAAAGGCATGTTTTCAGTGTAGTCTGTTGCAAATTTGGAGCAATGAAATGGCAAAGTAAGGCAATTCATAAGCCTTTTTGAGCTGCAGTAGAGTGAAAGCATGTAAGAAAATACAGTGGTATGAATCTTGTGACAAAATGAAGTTAATGTTCTGAGCTGCCTATGGTAACCTGCATCTGCTCAGTCTCATTTACTCCTCTCTGTGCCAGTGTTATCATCCTTCACCACAACTATGATTATAAGAACTGACACTACAATACTTGAACCATGTAGAAAATATACATTGGTATTGCTTACTTTGGTCTCACTTGAAAATACACGCCTATATGAACCATAGTAAAAATGTATGCACCACCATGTAAAGGGAAGCAAGGCCTATTCCTTTCCTTGCAGCAGTAACTGCTTCAAAGTCACACTCTACCTGGACAATGGTGGGATTGAAAGTCATCATCAACTTTACCAATAATAATAAAGGCACAGAAAGCACTTGCATAAATATAGACTGACAAACACTGCACTGAAAAGATGTTTTCTTTTTCTTTCCTGAAGTATTTTTCCATATATCTTGAGCTCCATCTACCTGCTAGGCAATATGTCCCCACCCGTAATGCAAGATTTCCTTCTCTGCTTCTCTTTGGAACATCAAGCATACTGCAACAGAAGCATTTAAATTCAGATTCACATGGAACGATCCTAAAACTGGCTAGGAAAGGTTATTCTGAGAGGACTTAGTTAGCAATTTAAAGTTTTTAAACAAGGTACTAACCAGGACTGAAGGCATTGTTTCAAAAGGACGCAAACAAAAAATGAGTGCATTTATGTTTCTTGTTTCCAGAATCTTCCTTAGGTTTTTGCCTCATGTTATGTTAGTGTTGTGACTCGTTTCCTACATTGGATATAAAAAAAAAAGAAGACGTGATGGTTCTCTTACAAAAAGAAACAAATTGCCAACTTCAGCCTTCATAACTTTTACTTTAATTTGAATTATATTTACACGGTTCATGACAAGTACAAACACCTTTACATAGTGCAAAATCAAAGTTTCCACTTTGATCCACAGATTCTGTTTGTGTAGGACCAGACCAAAAAGTTGGATGTTTCCGTGGCTCCAGCACTGTCAGAACTCACCCCTATTTTGCCAGAGTTTACAATGACACTATAGACACCTTTGACACTTGCACAGAACAACCTGATCATCTTTTAAAATCTCACACTTTTTTCCTATCAGTAAGACATTATTGAGACATTTTATTAAAGACATTTTAAATATTTTAAATTAGAAATTTTAGGTAATTAGGTTTCATAGAGAACTAAGGAAACCTTTAAATTCAGCAGGTTGTTCTCTAAGACTTCAGTGATGGACATTCTCATATGCTGCAGCATATGAGGAAGGGGAACAATGTGCTAGAACTGTCAAACATGTTCACTAAGCAGAGGAAAGAAATAAAAATGTTTTGATTACCACTGTAAGCAAAAGGATCTGTGCAAGGACCTGAGCATATCTTGCAGTTATTATTGAAACAAAGCCTATGGCATTTAGTCTAGCTCTTAAAATGGTGAAAACGAACACACTTCTAAGGATAGTAATAAAAAATTATTTTCCTTCAGTTTTTTATTTTCTCCATTACAATCTGCAAAATAGCTCAGGCCCCTGTTCTTCATAGGGGAACTACTTCTCATATATATTAAAATACATAAGCTTGTTTTGGTTAAGAAAGAAGGGAGGAACATTTAGAGGGGAAGTACCGCACGACAATGGAAAATACGCCACATTTGAAATCAGTTTCAATGCAATTTGGAAAAAAAGACCATCACCACCTCAGGCAAAGAACTACTAAAGACACAATATGTATCTGAAACTAATTAAAAAAAGAGATCAGAGAAGTGATCAAATATAAATTTCCTTGGAAGGAAAACTGCTGCTGAGATATAAAGGCCCTTCTTTAAACGGGAACATTTTTTAAATTTAGTTGTCATGGTTTTCATCTTTCCCTTCCCTAACTTCAGTGCAGTGTTCTTTCAAGAAATAATGAGAAGGCAAAGCCCAGCCCCATGGTCTCGTATTAGCCAGCTCACCACCCTGGTGACACATCCCACTCTGGATGCCTCTATTGTTCTTGTCCCGGCGCTGGCAGCAGAAGCCGGCGCAGTACAGGCTAACACGCTCATCCCAACGAAGGGAGTGCACACAGCGTGCATCACTCTCCAGTGACCCTCGGCTGGAGCATCCTTTATGGATGAGAGGGGACTTCCTCGCCTAGAAGGCTGCTGTGAAACGGATCTTTGTGAAAAGTCGTGTGAGCACCAAGTCAGGCACTGCCTTAGGGATTTGCACTACCGACAAACACAGACAGTGTCTCACATAGCCTTTCCAATTATTTTCCTCCTCCAAACAGTATTGCCTCTGTCTTGCCTTCCTCTCCTCTTCCCCTGCTCCCCAGTACCCTCATGCAGGCACTAATCTCTTGCTGAAATAATAACACCTTCTGTTTATACCTCTATCTGGCCAGATTAAGATAGGTAGTGGGGCGTCAGCAGATGAGTCAAGCTGGGAAGTCTTAATATCTCTTCAAATGAAATGAGAAGGAAGATCCCTGTAGCATCTCCAAGGGTGGCAGCCGAGTGAAGAGGAGCGTTAACTTGTCAGAAGACTGCTAAGCCATTACAGTATGGCCTTGTGCACTGCAGAGATGCCATGCTAGGACATCTTGAGCACCGGAGCTTCTGCCTACTCATCTGTAAAGGAAGAAAAACAGCAGTCACCTCCCTCCCAAGACAATCATTGCATGGAAGGTTACCAGGCACTCACAGTAATGTTACCTACACAAAATAGACAATACAGATGGGTTCTTTGAAATAAGATGTGCTGTAGCTGCACAGAAAATAAATACTAAGATGGGGCTGGACCCTCAGTCTACCCAATGCTTGCGGTGTTTTCTCTTTGCTGCAGCAAGCACAAAACCCCAACTTCCAGGCTGCCCTCTGGGGCTGGGACACCAGCCTTTAGGTATGTGTCTGGAAGTGGAAGCAGCTGACTTGGTGATCAAGCTGGTAGGTGGCACAGCTTTGCACCAGCATCAGAACCCTACAGAGCAGAAATCACCGGTGAATTCAGGTGGGGAGAGAAGATGAACCGTGGCCCAGTGCCAACCTGGAGCTCAAAGGGAATGATGGCTTAACAGCAAGATAATGGGGCCCTCAGGCTTCCCTTCTCCAGTCAGAAGGCGATGGCACCTCTCAGTGCAGGTAGCTTGAGCTGGGTAGCAGGGGATATACGAGCTGAGAATACTCTTTACTCAAAAAAACAGACTTGAGGAGGGGTCAATACCTTGGGAAATTCCCTCCTGAGTGCAGCTGGTATAGTTTCTCCATGTACTCTAATCTGCATATATACTCTCTGGATAGCAGTGCCATGTGGACCCTAACATTTCCAGGTGGCAGAGCAGTTAGAGAGCGCAGAAGGAGGGACAGAGCATGGTGCAGGCAGACAGCAGAACAGCTTCTCCATGAGTGGCAAAGGGGAAAATGGAAGACAGAGAAAATGTTGAGGAGCCACATGATTTCATGGAAAGCATGTGTCAAAGCCATTGGACTTCTGATTTGGAGCTGTGCACAAACTGTGCACATTGAGCCTATTTAAATACATGACATTTTTACTTTTGCCCTCAGTCTCTTTCCTATTGTTTTACAATTAGTTCTTGTCTTCCTGTCTTTAATTAAACTGTAAGCTGCTTAGGGCACCATCATGGCTACTCCTATTTATACAATGTTTGGCATACGGACTTTGAAGCATTGCCAAATGTGGAGAGAAAAAAAAAGAAACATAAGACAGCAAACTATTATAAAGTAAGCACTAACTTAGAAGTCTATTCTTCTAGACTACATAAACTTTGGGTATTCAGCTCTGTAAAAGTAAAAGCAGAGAAACTAGTGGAAAAACAATCAATAGAGGAAAAAATACAACAATGTATTGTTGTATAATTCTTACATGCCCAGGGAAATGGAAATATAAGCAGGCAAGAACAGCCACTTTAGGAACCCCAGCCTTGGATCAGTAAGGCAGCACAATGTATGCAGGTGTCTTATAAAAGGAAGCCAAGTAATTACTATGCCTTAGAATAAAACAAAAATAAACAGTCCCTACAACTCTATTCCCCTGGATTCTGCCAGGGAGCAGGTTGTTCTAGAGTTTAAGGAGCAATCCCTGCTCTTCAGACCATTTTGAATCTTCAGGTAGGGTATGAGACCTAGATCATATACAGACCTTCACTCCCCAGAAGAGACCCACATCTGAAATCAGCATAAAATTACACAGATGAGATCAGGATCAACCCATGTAATTTCCTATGTTGTTGCTAGGTTTTTTCCTCAATAGTATCATTCCACTGTCATCTGCCCTCAAGTAGTGCTAATAAGAAGGTACCTTGTAGCACAAAAATAGGGTTCCACATATTTTCCCTTGACAGATTTTATTGAACTGTTTGAATTTTATTGAACTATTTGAATTTATGTCATAGTAAAACAGATGAAAAAACTTTTATCTAGCTGAGCATTCATTGCAGACAAGGCTCTAATTTACTCCTTCAAACTCCTCTTAAATTCTTACCTCCTGGATGATTTTGTTTACCTTCAGTTATACAAATCTGGGTTCCACTCCAGCCATATCCATATTCTGTTCTGTAGATCTGACCTCTGTACAGTCAGTATTTCTATCTTTTCGCTGCTCTTGCTAGAATAGCACATGAGGATACCTGAAAAAAATTGGTGATGTCAGTAACTTCACACAAAAGACCAGAAATATATCTTGCTTGGGGAGAAGAAAGAAAGGTCCCAACTAGGGCCCAAATAGGCCATTGACATTGAAGGATGAAGGTGTTATGCAATATTCCTTTCCCTAAAATTAAGACATTTCAGCTAAAGAAAGAGAACACCTTAAAAAAAAATAATCAAGGGCAAAAAGGCAAAAAAAGAACACCTCAAAACTCGACATTCACAAGTCTCAACACAGGCAGCTGTATGTGAACATTTTATACGTCTTAACTTCTTTGATTTGTTTTGGAATATGTTACTACCCTTTCCGCAGTAGTGACCTCATCACTTAGCCTTAGCAACTGCTGCTGCGCTGACCAACGAACAGCACAGAGATTGCAGGATGAATCTAAGCATTTGACTAGAAGAGTAGAGAAAGATGACATGCTCCAGAAAAGCTTTTTCCTGGACCAGGAATGGATAGTTATGGCAAACAGATGGAAGGAATCAAATCCAAAACACAGTGTGTGACCTATCTCAGATAGAGTCTCCTTCTTGCGTTTCATTTTGGCAAAGCTCGAGTATCCCTGATGCCAACAGAATGTTCCTGAGCTGCGGATCTTGTCAGCAGGCTCCAAGCTGCAGTCCTCCCCCTATCAGGACTTAATGGACTACATAGTTCAGCAGTAAATATTGACTTGAGAGAAACTTATGCAAAAAGTAACATAACAGAAAACCAAAACAAGACTATTATTCCAAAGTCAAGGGAACCCATTTTTGCCTTCCAGCTATGTGACAGACTTGGTTTCACATTGGCCAGACCAGGCGGCTGTCTCAAGGCTCTTAAAATCCACAGATGGGAAAGAAAATGAACTCTGAATAGGGCTGTGCCCCGTTTTTAATCTCCCTAAATCAAAGGGTGGAAACAGGACTCTATTTTTCCATTTGACAACAGTGTGACAACATCCCAAGTGAAAAATGGAAGGACTCAGAGCTCCACAGAGATTCGCTAACAGACGTATGGGTCAGAAAGGCAGGAACCAAGACTACGAGCACAGCAGCTGGTATCTGAAGGACCTAGTCCTGCACTTATGAGAAGCCTTTGGCGATTTAATACCTGTTCTTTAGAAAGGAATCATCACCCTTTAATGGCCTGCTAAAAATGAAAAATAAAAACCGGGAAAGAAAACAGAAGGAAGGGAAAGAAGGCAACGAAATAGTAAAATCTCAGACTGAAGTCATCCTGTGTGGCCTGCCTTCTTTTGTGTGAGTCAGGAAGAGAAACCATCACACAGAAAAATGTCCTTGATATTAATAGTCATGAGGAGAGTAACACAAAACATTCACAGTGAAGACATTTGAAATTTACAGTCTTTGAGCGTGCCAGAAACTACCACCCTATTTGATCTGCCATCTCTGCTCCTCATGCGAGCACCCCCCAACCTGTTTCAGCAAAAGCAAACTGGGTTGCCTTGAACAGCCCAAGAAGCAGCTCTTTGCCAGCCCACCCCATTTTGAATGAAATGGCTTTGGGCACAATTGCACTAACAGTTATACCAGCAGCCCAGAAAGGACTGCAACCTTTGAGGAGGAGAAGTGGTAACAAGCAGCTTGAGAAGAAAAGCTCTTCAGCAGGGATGCATACTGACTCACAGCACATGTGACTGCGACCAGAACCAACAACTTTTTCCTTTCCAGTCCCCTACTCCCGCGCAGCTATTTTGCTCTCCTTTTTAGCTGTTCCTGCCTGCGTCGGACCTGAATGCTTGTCTGCCTCGGACATACAGTGGGGGCATGAAGAACTTTTTTTTGCTTTGCTCTGAACACAGCACTCATCTCAAAATACATAAAATCTTGTATGTCTGTGGTATTTACAGCTTTCTGTCGTCTCCGGCCAGAGACCCCTCCTAGCCCGGCGGGTTGTGGCTGAAGTTGCAGTCTTTTCTCTCTGGCTTAGTTCTGGTTTTGTCCAGTGTTTGCCTCATGTCAAGTGTATTTGCAGCCACCGAAATAGGAAGCAAACCCTGTCTCTCCTTGCATGCTACTATACCAGAGCACCTGCCCTGAAAACGAATGTGTCCCTTGCTGCCACGGAGGGCTGTACCTGGTATAACTCCCAGAGTCGGGGTGGGAATTATGTCAGGAGATGCATGCTGAGGAGGTGAGCACCACTGGACCCGCGCACCTTCTGCCACAGCAAGCTGTGGTCACACCATGACTAACGGGGCGGGCTACTTAAGGTGCCTGTTTCTGAATCACCGAAAAGCTTTGTCTGGCTTTCTCTTGCTTCTTTATTCAGGGTACTTTTGAGCCTGTGGAGGAGCCTTGGGTTAGGCACGGGGGGGTTTTTGTTTACTTTAGATGACCCTTTGTGACTTCTGTCTGGTCCATGTCCTTTCAGGAGTAGGTTGGTGCTTGAAAATGGGGTGGTCTCAGTCATTCTCAGAGACTTGGACACTAAGGTCCTCCTAAATCCTCCTTTAGTCACTGTAAATCGCTATAAGTTTTTCTGTGCTGGGGTCTGTTTCTGACTATGTCTTTTTATACTGCGAGAACAATGGGATTCAGATGTGGGGGAAGGCCTGCAGGGACTACTGTAATACAAATAATGCATTAGTACTACATGCTGCTTGGAGTGTGAAAACCATAGTATAAAATCCTAACAGCTGCATTCCTTTGCTGTTCTGGCAAATAAAAGTCAATTGCAAACACAGAAAGTGGATGTGTGTGCACCTGAAGCAAAATCGTCTCTCAGCCCAAGAGACATCTAGTGGAAACTGCTGTGCAGTGTGTGCCAAGTCGCCGTCCTGAGTGAGCGTGGTGAGCTGCCTTTCCCACATACCTCCCTCGGGCAACAAAAGAGTCTGATGCCAGGATTTTTGCTAGCTTGGCATTACACAAAAGACCCGTGGGGTGGGTAAATGGAATTTAGGCTGGGCAGGGAGGCAGGACACAGCAGCATGAGTCTCCAGCAAACAATAGCAACAGCAGGATCAAAACAGCAGGCAGAAAGTATATGCACAATTACCAAAACAAAATATCTGGAGCTACAAGAGCATTACATCCTCAGCCATGTCCCCAAGAAGAACCCCACTGTTGTTAACGTAACCGCTACTGAATCAGGCATGTATTTCACACGGTGCAATGCCTATTATCCAAAAAGAAAGGTGAAAAGCAGAGGGATTAACCTAAGGCAATAACTTCCAGTCAATTCCTCCAGGTTTACAGGGCATTAAACCAGCCAATGTCCAGACTTCATCACGTAGCAGAGGCACAAGCATTAATGCACAGAAGCAACGGGACACAAATTCAGGACAGTTGACAACAACAGAATCTGGTACAGAAGAAAGCAGGGAAATATACACATTTGAATCATAAGTGCCCAAATGAGAAACACTGGAGAAAAAAGTCATCTAATTTGCATGGAAACCTGCCAACTTAATCCTCCCTTTTAGAGGGGAGGAGGAGGAGGGGATAAAAATGGTTTCTGCTCTCTGTCTTCATTGAATAGGACATAAATATAAGAACTAGTTGGAAAACAGCTAATTTGTTTTGGGAAACTTTCAGGAAGAAAAAAAAAATCTATTGAAAAAAGTTCAATTAAAAATATGAACCCCTTCATTTCTCAGTGTTCATGAGAAAAGCATTTCCAGTTTTAAAGCTTCTGAATGGCACCTGCTCTCTTTGAGGCCTGATTTTTACCCCACCTTTTCATATTGGCATTGAGGAGAGAGGGAAAGACAAGGATCAAAATGAAAATATGACAAGTAAAAATGGGACATCTCGTTTTTGCAAAACTGAATAATTTTGTTGGAAAAGAACTGAAGATAGAGGGTATACTGTGCTGGAGGGGAAAGCCCTGATCTGCAATGTTGACCACAGCTCTAGCAGTGAATCAGGGGCATCTTCATATGGTTGTCAGAATTTGTTTTAAACCATTTTACCAATCCTAGCACACTCAGGTAGTAGCATGCAGAACTGACTGCATCCTTGGCGATTTAGACTGTGCTGGCATTCAACATTACAACACAAGAAGACAAGAAAAGGACCAAGAAAATTTGTCTCATTTTTGTAACTAGCCAAAATATTTTGCTAAAATCCTTTCTTCAGCATGATTCTTTGGGCCAGGGTTTTGTGCTGCAGACAGGAATAAAAGGTTTTATGCAGTTGATAGCTTTCCATATTTGGCATAGCTTTTAGAGTTTGACCTCTCCTTGCTGCCTTCTCAGGCCATTTTCTTGTATGTGACACATATGCTCCTGAAACTAGAAAACAGCTAAAAACCCAGCCTGAATAAATGGAGCCTGTCCATACCGTGTAGGTGACCAATAATGAGTCCTTAAGTACTACATGGAAGCTTGAATAGGGAATTGAATGATATTTAATTTTGGGGAGGCCTTGCAAATAAAAAGGCCTTCAGTGTATGTGAAAAATAACACATGCAGCTACTTAAAAACATTTCGCTCTCCTCACAGTAGAGCAGTTCAGGTCTGCCAGCATGGTACTTCCCAGCTTAACAAGTGATAGACATAGAATAGCTTTCAGTCGACTCACAGAAGAAAATTGTCAAGACCAAGGACAGAACGTGCTATACATTTCAGAAACAGCTGCCTGGTTTGATTTTCGTTTTAGGTAGCTAGAGAGGAGATTTCTAAACCCGCTCATGTCACTATTAAGCAAGAATCTTTGGATGGAAAAGGAAAGCGAGTTTTACAACCTTTTTGCAAATCCCACCTTTATAAGTCCTACACGTTAGTCTCTCATTATAATTGTAGAGACCAGGACCCTTAAGCAAAACAGCCATGACTCTCCACAATTTTACCTGGCTTGCAAAGAGATAAAATACCCATATATAAAACAAGGCGGAAACTCCTGATATGAATCGGTCGGCGAATGTCAGCTTCTGATTACAGAAGAGCAAACGAGTCAGTGCATCAGTGTTCGTTCACTTGTGCTTGAACATTTGGCCTTAATGTGAAACTATCTTTCAGCAGGGTGTGGTACAAAAGTGAACATGACAGGTTTAGCAGCAGCTTGGTGCAATGCTCTGTTGCCGAGACATGACAGCCTGGCAGCGATACGCTTTTCTATAAGTTTAGCAGGCACAATAGCAGAGTAACAGTTGCTGGTAAAAACTGATAAGCAAATCCTTAAGGCCTACCTGGCACTCACTTCCTAAACTGGCCTACAAGGCTCATCTTGTCAAATATCTTTTCAAGTGTTTCAGTGCCCGATGGCAAAAAAAAAGGTTAAGAAAATACAAATAAGTAACCAAAGTAGCCAGGAAACTCAGTCTGTCTTGTGGGGTTTTGTTTGTTTGGTTTTGCTATAGAACATAAAAAAAAGAAATTAAAAAACTTCTATTTAACAGTTTCTGCAATATTCCAGATGTCAGCAATTAATTCTCCAAAATCTGCAGAAACATTAAAACCTCTTTCTGGTTAAACATTGGGGTCAGCACTAAACTTGTTCCTACAGTCTCAAACAACAAGTGAAAAAAGCTCTTACTCAGATCTGATCTGCCGTGTGACTCATCTAATCTTGACATTTTCCCAGCAGCTGGAAAGAACAGTGAAGCAAAGGCTCATTCTTCAAGAGAGAAACTCAGCACATCGTTTTGCGCAGGCAGATGGCCGGTTCTTTCTAATGATTTTTGTGCTGATGCTGTGCTCGGGTTTATGAGCGCAAGCCCGGAGCGAGGGGCGGGTGGGAGAGGGGGAGAGGAGCTGCTCCCGGTTACAGAGTAAACAGAGGGTAAGCAGAGGCTTGACCACTTTGCCTCTCAGCTGGAGCCAGGCTGATTGCTGAAACCATTAGAGTAGCAGCCCTGGCAGCAGGCGGTTCTTCAGCCTCCAGGCCACCATAAAACAGGAGCTCCTTTTTTCCACAAGAAGAAAAGGCCAGTGTCTCTAAAGCAAGCGCTTTACCACATGGTCCTTTTGGTGGAGAGAGAAAGCCTGACGCTGTACCTCAGAAGGGGGGGGAGAATAAAAAACCTGCTCTTTTCCAGTGCTCGTGTACAGCCTTCTTATTTGTTCGGAAAGCAAGTAGAGGCAACACAAGCACATCAGACAAATATTTGTAATTGCTATATAGTTGCTTTCCTAAGCTCTTTGTCACCGCTTTTCTGCAGAGCTGTGACACCAAACCAGTTTAAGGACTCCACAGCATTACGATGCTACCTTTTCCGTCCCTACATCTCAAGGCATTTAATACAGAAAAGGCACCTTCAGAACAGGGGTGGGCTGTGTGTCTCCGCCGTGCAGCACCCTGGCAACCCCCGCCTCCACCACAGCTCCGGACTTTCCTGTAACACTCTCGTTAACGTGCTGCTAATGATAAACACTAACTCTGTTTTAACTACAGGGAAAGTGAGTCAGGAAAAGCTGGGATAGTCAGATAGAAATGAACACTGCCATGATCTCTCAAGATTCATTTGTGAGCGTGTTGCGCCTCTTAATCTGGCAGATCAACTTTTGCTGTAGGAGGCCTTACTGAAAACATGCAGATATGTCAAGATACCTGAACAGAATGACCTATTATTATGTACTGCCATCATGCAATGATTACAACCCTTATTTATATATATATATTTTCACAGTTGGATTTGTGTGACAACAAAGTTCACAACTGTGATCACAACTAATGTGGTCTACTCCATTTCTTCTTTTTTTTTTATACGCTTCCAGTGTAACTGGTAAACTTTTAACTAAAAAAAGGACACAGGATCTGTGCTTATCAGCAGTTAGGTGTTTCAGAATAATTCTAAAGAACTAGAATCCTTTTCCTCTATTTTCAAACTTTTAATGTTTTCAAAATTATTTATTCTTTAAAACTTTAACTTCTCCATCTATAACATGCTCTGATTCTAGCTGAAGTGTTGTAATGTTGCTATGATTCCCAACCATATTTCCGCTGACATAACTGGAAATAATGATATTGTAGCAGCAAACCACTTGAGGATTAAGTGTCTGCCAGTGATTTCTGCCTCCCCACACCCCTCAATCTTGCAAACTCTGCATATGAAATCTTTAATATTTTCTCACTGATTTCCTAAAAATACTTTTTTTTCCTATCTAGACCAAGACCTACCTACATGCTCACAAGCTGACTTCATCAGCTTTAAACATGCAATCTGGGACCTGTGGCTCTAAAAGCACATGCCACTGCTTGAACTAAAGGTTTAGCTCTGTTACCTTAAGGAAGAAGACTTGTACCTCAATAAATGATCACGTCTCAAAAAGCCAAGTGACCGTAAAGCGAGTTAGGCAGATCCGAGCTTGAGGTCTGCCTCCATATGTTGTGTTTTCCCTTCTCATGATGTGACAGACACCTTTTCTGGGGCCATTACATGATGAGCTGATGAGATTTGTTGGAAGCTTAGACCCTGGCTGTCCTCAGATTACAACAGTCACAGCACCAAATTACATGTCCCCTAATTAGGCAACACGGGCATTTGTATTGTATTTGTATCAGAAAACGCTCCCACCAGCAGTGTAGCTATAGTCAGAACAGCTGGTGGGGATGCACAGAACAGTCCAGCAACTGAGGAACTGCCTTTCCCACTGTTCATTCATGGTTTTAATTACCAACACTATTTACCTCCTTTCTGGCAGTTTAATTTTTACATCCCAAGGTGCTTTGAAAAACCCAGTTTTCCTTATCTGTAATGAAGGCATGGTGAGGGGGAGTGATTTCTTAAAGCTCACCCAAAGGGATTATAGTAGAACCGGGAACCTGCTTTGGGTCTCCCAAATAAATGATGAGTGCTTTAACTGCTAGTCCAAACTTGTAACCAGCTCAGTCACATGTGGTCTGGCTCTCTGCTGCAGACACAGCTTAAAATATACACCAAAAAAGTGATAGGGTTTTGAAATGGAGTTTGCAAAAGACTTATCTGGAAGAAATATTTTTAAATTCAAATTTTCCTTCATACTCTTCAAAGAACTGTGTTCAGTAATTTTGCAGTGGAGCCAGACAGGGATTCAAGTTGAGGCAGCCAAAGCAGAGACATTTGGAGAACAATGTTTTCATCAGCATTTCGTACAGGTTTAGTTAGATGTTATCTCCCTTGTGCTGGTTGATTGCTTGCTCTAACCCCTCCTACGTGTCTCTTGATTTCTTCATGCCCCCCCTCCCCAGCAAAGACTCTAAAATAAAATTACTGCTATTGTTGTGCTTGCATGTAATATTTCTTCTCCTTGCTTTCTGTCCCATCTATTTAAATTCATAATCTATTCAAGACAGAGGCTGTCTGTTTTTCTGTGTTTGTAAATTATGTGACATATGATACCCAAACTGAAGACGGGCCCTCAGGCACTAACAGATGAACTTTGGCACTTCTTGATGAAGTGATTAATGCAGCTACCTCACATTTCTGCCAGAGGTCACTGTCATCCTGGAGCAAAGGGAGAGATGTGCTTGCTCTTCAGCCATCTCACTTCACTGCTCAGGGTATTAACATGAACAGCTTGCAACTGTCTATACAAGTTTCTGTGCCAGGCTGCGAATTGCAACAATTGAGGAAAAACAATCAAACTAATCATACACCGTTCATCCATCCATATCTTGCAAATTATTTTCCTCAACTGCAGATCTCCATTTCTCAGAATAAAAATATTATTTCAGTACGAGTGTCTTTAGCACTTCAGAAGATGAATTTACACAAAATAAATTGTACAGCTCCTTAGTAAACATTTTCCACCGTTTTGTTGGATCTGTTTGAAGGGAGGTGCTGTAGGAACAGTAGAAATTTCTCTATAGCTACAAGAGTGCTTGTGTTGTATCCCTAGTTCTGCCATCTCAAAGACCAGAATAATTTAGTAAGTCACAAATGTTTAGAGGGTTTTGTTCATTGGCCTGAAGCACAATTAGGCAAACTCAACTCCTGTTGAGTTTGAGAGCTGGATTTCTAAGTGCTCCTGTCATGTGAACACCTCTCACTCCAAAATATAACAAATATAACTTTCCACTTGTACTGAATAAGTAGGTAATATCACCATTATTTACATTCTCATAGTATTTAACAGTTAAATATTTCACAATAGATCAGAAATAGGACTTGGGACACTTCTTGTGGCTTCTTTGTCTCGCTTCCCTGGCTGCCACAGGCACCGCCACAGCCCCTGTGCCCAACACGCCCCACTGAGACTAGGGCTGCTGGGCATGCCTCTCGCCCACACAGCCACACCATCCCAGGGACTGGGCAAGAGAAAGGCAGCCCTGCCTACCCCTGTCCTCATTTGCAGGTAGTTCCCAAGGGTTCTATCCCTGCATCCTCCACGCTAAATTGCCCAGTCCAAGAAGAGGAGGTGTTATTGGCCGTGGGGGCAAAAAGGCTACCCAGAGCACAAGTGGGAGAGAAGGGTTGTGTGCACACATCCAGCATTCTTCCTTGAGCAAGAGCTATGGTGTTGCTGCAGGCTAGGGCATGGAGAGAAACCCGGAGAGGAGTTTGGACCACCAAAGGCTCTTGCTTTCTCCTCACAGAAGCCCATTGTGAAAAAAGGAAGTGGGGGACAGAAAAAACGATGGTTTGGGACCCAGGCAGCCCATAAAGATAAATAATATCCTCGTTTCTCATTGCCTTCATTCCCAAAGGCGTGCTAGCCAGACAGAGCTGCGCTACTCACAGATGAAGTAAAAGGAAATTAGTAGGGAAGTCCTGTGGCAGCAATTAGCAAAGAAAAGGAGCTAGAGGAAAAAGCTCTGTTTCTGAACTTCAAACCTTTTTCTTTCTAACAGCAGTGATTTATATCCTTCCTATCGGGTTTACCAAGAATTATCCTCCCCTTCCTAACTGCCCCTCCCCCCCTTAATAGGTAACCACCTCACCAGCCTCTAATCAGCTACAAGGGTGACTCCATCTCAGACCATGCATCTGTATCCTACAAGGCCACTTTTATCCACCAGCAGTATTTGCTGTATGCGCTGCTCAGTTTACCTTTCAGTTCAAGTCTACACACAGCTCCAGGCCTGCATCTTGTGCAGTGCTCCTCTTCCTGTGAAGCCAGAAGGGGTTTATAAGTTTTACTGAGTATCAGTGGTTAAGTCCAGCCTGTGGGCTACAAACTGAACAGCCCTGGACTTCGCTGTTGGAAAGGACTGATACAGAAAGTCAGTCTTAAACACTGTTTTTGTTATAGTTCAGGATAGCCCTTTATAAATTGTTCCTTCTGTAAATGTGTAAGGGCATGGATCAGCACAAGTGTTTCCAAGATGATTTAAGAACATGTCTTTTCTCACTGAAAATATGGAAGGGTAGACTTATCTATTCCATATTTTTAATTTGTTTTAGGAAAAGAGGATTCATTTAATCAACCTAGAACTTTCTGCTTGCCTAATCTTTCTTTCTCTCTCAACATTTCCCAATCCACATTCCTCTGAAAGTAGAAAGGGCCCTAAACAATGATATGTTTGAAGTTTACCTGGCAAGGAAGGAACTCTTGGACTGAAACGTGTGTCCACAGATAAGGTGGGATATGAACAGTGTCATGTGTTATGAAATTTATAATTTTTACTACAGGACAGCTAGACTGCATTATTTCAAATATTGGCTGAACACTATTTACTGATTGCTCTTAGATACAGCAAAAAAATATGTCATGGTTTAGAGTTGCTTTTTATTTGTTTTATATCAGTGAAATCTTCTTCCTCAACAAAAGAGTGTAGAAAAGCTTCCTTATTCTGATATAAAGTAGAAAGACTTGAAAAGCAGGTTATGAAGAGCTCTGAAACAAAGGCAGACTTAAAAAATAGGATTTTTTACTTTTTGTCAACAAATTAGTTTTGATAACTTCCATCAATTCTGAAATCATGTATGAAGTGGTCACTATATGAGAGAAATAATGGATTTATATCTCCTTGGAGAAATTTACAGCTGAATTCCAAAGGTAGTAGATATATTTTGATCTGATGTACTACAAGGTACATTCAAGAAAAAGAAATATAACACTTTTAATCATTTACAACTGACATATAGTTCATCAAACATTTTAAAAGCTGAATGCTTATAAAAAAAGTTGAACAAATCTGAAGCTTACTAAAATCTTCCAAACACTTTGCATTTCTTTGTAAAAGCCTACATAATAATACCTCTTCTGTCAGGCTCTAGGTTATCTTCTATTTACGGTTTCATCCTATCTCGGCAGACCCTTCCTGTCTTGCTTTTTGGCTCAGGATACTCCACTCCCTTTTGTTTGAGTAGTAGGAAGTTCACAGTTCCAACAGGAAGACCCCACCTTCCTAAGACAAATCAGATGTTATTGTATGACTCATTTTTCATGGATAACCTTGGTAATATGACATACACTTGATTTTAAAAAACAAAACAAAACAAAACAAAAAAACAACCACAAGAGATTTAGCTGAGTTTTGGGGATTCCTCTTTCCTTCCCTTGAATTTTACATATACGTACCACATTTTCTCTTTCTTTCAATACATGAGTAGCTTCCATTTCTCACTGTTTAATAAAGAATGAAAAATCATTTGATATGCTTTCTCAGTCTTTACATACAACATGTATTTGAAGGCAATTTCAGTTTTTCATGTACCTAATAGTACAGCTTGATACCTGCTGACTGAAAACCGGTGGACATATGGAACCTCAGTCAGTTGCCTACATGTAGACATACAGACATAAAACTTATGTTTCTAGCATAAGTCAGGAGGCTACAGGTAAAACACAGAAGCTACAGAAGCTATTTCATCCCTTCTGGAGTAACATTTGAAGGACAGGAAGAATACAATGGAGTATTTCAAAAAGATACGCAATGCTTATCATCAGGCAACTAAATTAAGCCTATTGTGTCTAAATTAATACACAAATAATGTGAACTACAACCTTGATCGGATCTGATGAGTCCAATCTCTTGCCATTTCCATGACCTGAGACTATAAACATTTACTGTGTTTCCCCTTCTGTTAAAGAATTCACCTAGCAACACAAATTAACATGATACAATTAAAAGTGTTTGAGTTATACAAAAGAAAATGGAAACTCCGTAAGAGTCGCATGTATTTGGGAGCCTAAATCCTGTTATGATTGCATGTTGCTAGACATCCAAGAGAAAATGATGCAGGCTTTTGAGTCTAAATTATTGCAGCAAAAGCAGGAAATATTTGACAGCTCTTTATAGCTTTCATCATGATACCTGAGATGAGCAATGATCCTCAGGGATCAAATCAAGAGCAAAACTGTGTGTGAGAGAAAAAAGAAAAAATAAAAAAATATTTGCAAAGTAAAAATAGCTTTATGCTAACTTCTGGAACACTTACCATCATTTTAGAGTTTTAATGGTAAAAGTGGATTATGGCTAAAATAAACTCATGTCTGCTGCAGCATAAATTCTATTGTATTACAAATTTAAATGGTTTGAGATTACAGATTGTACTCATGTACATCAAGGAAACCTTTAATTGGGAAAGAAGTCAAAGAGAGCCACTGGTTATCTCAAAGCTCCTTCCTTGGCAGCAGTGGGGTTCACTCCCTGCTCCCCCATGCACCACAAAAGACTCATGCTAGCTTTTTAGATGGCTCAGCCATGCTTTCACTTGCCTTGGCTCACCTTCTCAGTGGGACTACTTGTCCTGCCAGGGAAATTCCAGTTTTAGCTGCTGAAGCAGGTGGCTGTCTCCCAAAAAGGCATGAAGCTCAGGCTCGTTGGTCTCACTTGAAATAGGGATAAGCTTTATGCCTGGGCTTTCACAGGTTATGCAGCTGCCTGGCTATGCAGAGGGCCCCTTTTCCATGGTTGCCTTCATGGTGAGGAGGACATCGGCTGTGGTGAACTGGGGTTACAGCTCAAGGAAGGGCATGGCCTACTGCCCTGGGCCACTCAGTAATAAAAAGCACTTCTTCTGTTCATCTGAGGTGCTGGATATTTTGGCATATCCTGTTTCAGTGGCCAGGACAGTGGCAAGGGAGAGACATGGGGGATTTTTTGGCAAGAATCACCTGGCTCTTTTCCTCTCCTGCAGTACCCACTGAGGCAATAAGGACTGGGCAGGGCAGAGGTGCAGGAGGAGGAGGCAAATACCCTTCATGTTCTCTGCCTTGCAGGGAGGGCAGAAACATTTGTTTGGCCAAGTCACATACCTGTAAGTCTTCATTTGTCAACACCACAGTTTCCCCATATATCCCTGCCAGGGATGAGTGAGAGAAGGAGAAGAAGTAGATACCCTTGTGAAGCTTCCTCTCCCATACTTGCTCCAGAATGGCGGAGTGGGGGTGGGGGGGGTGGACACAGGAAAATGTGGAAAGAGGCAAGATGTGGCATGGCCATGAGGTCTGGGGTTGTCAGGGATGGGTATTTTCACTGGAGGGCCAAGAGAACTGAGTAGCTTGATACTCTCTGCCATGCCTTGTGAGGACCAGGTGCTGCTTGGCACCGTGGCCTCAGGCAGGGGGTAGGACAGCCAGCCCAGCATCTGCAGAAGTGCCAGGCCAAGGCTGGGAATGAGCAGCTCCCAGGGCAGTCTTGCTCTGAAGGTCAAATAACACCTGCAAACGTCGAGGATGAAGCTGTGCAACCTGGACAGAGAAGCGTCTGTCAGCCCCAGCTGGGCTGCGATGCATTGGGTTTGCAGCTCTGCTGGCAAGGAGGATGTTCTTCAGCAAGCCCCTGCCACTGTAGCCCCGTGGGCAGAACTCCAGCTTGCAAGTGGCAAGGCAAAGAGACTGAGTCATGTGTAACAGGCTGATGCGGATGGAGATGTGGGTTAACAGAGAGCAGAAACAACCCCGGTGCCTGGGAGATTGCTCTGTCTCTCTCTCCCACTCTGGCAGCGATGGAGAGGAGTGGTGACAGTAGCCTGGGAAGCATCACAAGACAATTTTTCTCCCTCCCGCACAGACAATTGAGAGCAGGTCAGAAAAGGCCAGAATTGGAGAGGAGAAGGAGAGAGCTCCACAGGCTGTCCTCTGGGTTCAGAGAGATGCTGGCAGCCCTGGCTATTCTTATTTTAAACTCACAGCTTTTCAGCAGAAGGGGAGGAGTGAGGTCTGAGGCCAAGGAAGGGGCAGAACAACCACAGCAGCTTCCTTGCCCAGGCTGGTTCAGGAAAGGCTGCCATGGAGGCCTTGGTTAGCATGGAGGTGACCAAAGAGTGATGGGGTGAAGGGTCCATGGGCTACCTGGATGCATGTCTGGGACTTGTGTTGGAGATACAAGGTGGCTTGAGGTAGCTTAGATAGCTGAGCAGTTCCTCAGAAACTGGTAACCCTTGTGGGGAATAGGGTTGGCTCAGAGGTTTGGACTCAGCAAGGCGTGGGAAAGACTTGGCATCCTCAGAAAGAAATCTGCATAAATTCAGTATCAGTACTTTGACCTTGGAGTAATTCCTAAGCATGAGATATCTACCAGTCAGTAAGACTAACATCATGTAACATATTTCTATCCCCAGCTATTCAGTTATAGCAGTTAATCAATAATTATGGTAACCACTTCATTGACAAACTGAAAACCTCTGGAGGTCTCTTCCAGCCTAAATTATTCTATGTATCTATATTTTCAGGTAGGTTTAGTTTCAAAAAGCTATTCCAATTACATTGTGATGTCTGTGTGACATCTGAAAGTTAGATCTTACACATTCTCTCAAAACATTTTTACAGAATGCTAAGCTTGGTTTTACATCAGCGTTTTACCACTCCTGGACCACTACTTATCCTTTGCCTGGAAATGATGAGATGAACTCTTTTGTCAGGGTGTGCAATGGTATAAATTCATGACACTTAGATTTACTTTTCTGTTGTTCATTCCCTGATGATGAACCCCTTTTATTCACGTTCTGTACACTTGCCTGTCCTGTGCATACACATCCACTGACATGCAATCTCAGTCAGCATTCTGTTATCCTACAAAGATCACACTGGAGCTGGAAGGAGAAATTCTCCATGCGGAAAACTAATCCTGTGACATTTTCAGTGTGACAAGAACCAGGACATTCTGTAATTCTAACCAGACAGTCTGTTATTGAAAGATACGTGGTCCAATTTCTTGTCTAAAATGCAGCTTTTAATAGGGACCAGAACTTTGGGGTGCTAATCTAAGCCAAATTAAACTTTGCATACTTTGAGGCTTAACTATCACTACCATGTTGTGTTCTTCTTCAGTATTGTGTAACTCTTTCGCTACTTCCTGTTTGTCATGTAATTTCTTTGCTGTTTTTTGATGAAAACCAATGCAAATGTTAGAAAAAATAAGAAGCTATGCATGCTAGACATCAGTTACACTTTAACACCTTTAAATGAAACTGTTTATTATTCTTATAGGGTCAGTTCAGAAGAAGAAATACATAAAAATCTTCTTCCTGAAATATATGGAAGGAGAGAAAAACCTCATATGGGAAAATTCAAGGGGAACAGGAGGCCACTGAAGAAGGAGCATAGTGTTGGTGTCTGAAGATAAAGTCAACTGACTAGCAGGCTTAATTTGCAGTGTTCCTTGGTAACTTTGGGACATTTCTTTTACATTTTGAAGTTAGACGTTACAGTCAATAGGAAAACAGCAATTTTGCTAAAGGCATGATTGACCAGTCTGTGTTCTGCATGTTGGGACAGAATCCCTTTAATAAAAAATAAAAAAAAAAAAGAAGAAATCTATACCAGTCTGCCTGAAAAGTTGCCACTGATCTGCATATATTATGCAGACCAAAGTCTCAGTAATACTGTTTCCTAACTATCTCCATCTGGATCACTGAGTTCTGAAATACATAACAAAGCTTTTCCCATTTCGATCACGATTTTGACCAGAGCATTATATACCGCAGAACCTCTGGGCCAAGGGAATTTGTGTCTTGCAACAGTCCCAAGGATTATACTACTGAAGGTGTAAACCATAGATTGCTGTTTACCAAGAAATGCCATGGGTTATGCTGGCTAGTACCAAATGTTTAGGAAATCAAAATGCTTTTCTACATCCTACATCCTTAATTCACATGTATAGCAGCATTGTTTGTGGAGTAGAGTTTCCTTCTGGGAACATCTGAAGAAGTTACAAGTCCTTTTAAGATGACCTCAGTGCTTGTAACACTTACATCCACTAAACACAAAAAGCCAAAAGCAAACCTGTTTCAGTGCTCCAAGTTGTTTGTTTCACTAAGATCCCACAGCACTGACAGGACCTTGAGTATCTCCAAGCACCCAAGGTTTGGCTTCCTGGGCTGAGGGTCAACTTAGAAACAGTGCAGCTGGTGGCCTTGAAATAAAAAGCCAGAAGCAAGGGGCTTCCCCTTCTTCACCCAGGGCTGCTGCTGAGCTGAGGCTCCTGCTCTCACTCCTGGTCCCTGCCCAAGCTGCAGCTGCAGCCACCCTGCAGGCTTGCCCCTGCTTGGCTCTGTGCCTCACCAACCCAGACCAGGACCTTGGTCCACGGGCTGACTTCCAGGTGAGTCTGGATGATATTGGTTACCATCTGTGGACCTGACCCTGTCCTTGCCCCAGGGGCTGCCTTCATGGCCAGGCCTGGGGTCTGCAGTGGTGCCTTGCAATGGCTGGGCTGTGACTGACTCCCATCACTGTCCTTGGCCCATCCCAGCCTGCCTTGCTGAGGACTGAGGGATGGGGCTGGTCTGGGAGGGAGGACACAGGTCTGCTGGCCCCTCTCCAGCCCTGAGTCCTTGACAATCACTTTTAGCTGGGCATTTAACAGATAAGTTAAAAGGCATTGAATAAAATAATGTTGATTTAATCTCTCCTCTGAACAGTGGCATCTCATACCGAGCAGCATTTAACTCTAGCTCTGACGGGGTCCCAAGGAAAGTAGATTGCAAAGCTGTGTTCAGATGAGAAACCCCTGTCAGCCGTGGTGAAGGTGCAAGCTGATAGTGGTGATTAACATTTTCCAGCTGAACACAAGCACAATGGTGGAACATAAAAGAAGTTTATGAGAAGTACCAGGCTGCCCTGCTGGAAGCTCCATTCTTCAGTTTTTCCACAGACTCGGTACAACGCGGACGGTGGCAATAAAGTGGTGTTCTCACTACCCGCCCTACTGAAATGTGTGTTTTAAGCAACTGCTACACGGGGTGGAAAGTTTAGCTCTGTCTCGGTGCCCGTTCTATGTTTGGCCTTTTGGCTGAGACTGCTGAGGAGCGGGTTGTGTGAGGTTAATTTACATTATACAGGTCGTTGTCCACTAGCAGCTGGCATCCGACTGCCAAGTCCTATCACATACACATGCATGCCCCCCAAACACACACACAGCAGCCAGTACTGACTTGCGATCACCACCAGCTTGGTCCAGATTCAAAAAAATGGCTTGAACTCTATCCACTACAAATCCCTGAGTCACCCTGTTCTGCAGTAAAAAAATTTCCAAGACGGACATCCTTTTTGCTTGTCCATCTATTGAAGACTTGGACCTATGGATGAAAAATTAAACAAATAGAAAGTTTTATGTGTCACAATGTTCATTTAATCCATGCACACTACATAATTCATTTCATGTTGGCTCCTCCCCAGGTGTCAAGAAATTCCAAACTGAATTTATCTGCTTGTCTGACATACATCTGAATATTAACCTTTATAGCTCAATGCCTCTGCATGCACATAAAAACCCTTCTAAAAGAGCTAATTTTTTTTAAAGATATTAATTTCAATATTTCTATGACATAAACACCTCAATTTTAAATGTCACTATATTCGTGTTTATTCAACAGACCACTGAATCCTCTGTGTAATAATTTCCAAGAAACACAATAGGCTTGTTTTTGTAAACTAAGAGAGACATAAGAAAGACATAGTACTACCAGAAACAACAAAACTTCCTGTTTAAAGAAGACTAAAATACAGATGTAAATAATCCCAAAGTAAGATTTTGTATTTACATCATATGCTGTGATTTCTTATAATCACTTTAAACTGGCCACAACCTTTTTTATCTATTCATTGTCTGTTTGGCACCTAAGCCACAAGATCCACACTTAACACACAAACTGACCTCTCTTCTCACTAGTTTCAGACAGGCTAGTACTTTAGGACAGTGCTACCTAATGTATATTTAATTCTTATAAAACCATCTTTTTTAATTTTCTTGCTGTTTGAGAATCTAAGACATGTGTGTACTCGGAACAACACTGACATTAATAAAAAGGTCAAATAAAAGTGCTTATAATGGGCCAACAAAGCTGGGATCTGAGCCAGACATTTATGGGCTAGCTTTGGCATAAAAGTAGACTTTCCACTCTCCTGAAAGCCAGATGTACTTGGTTGCTCTCTTCATCACTGCAATCAGAATTCTTTGATGATTCTGAAGCTAGCAAATTACTATTTAACCAGTTATTCAGTTCCTCCCTTACATTTATACCAGTAATTGGAGAATTGTCCTCTTCTGCCCTAGGCTTTATTTCAGATCTGCATAGGCAACCCTCTCTGCTAGTTCTGGAAGAGGAATAAAGGAAGGGACAATTGCATACAAAGGCCTCCAACCTCTGAACAGGAGCAGATGAGAAAACAACTGTAGCAACCATCACTGGTTTGGCACTCTAAAAGAGTTTGTTGATGCAAGTTAGGTCTAGGAGAGGAAGAGACCAAATGCTGAGTAGACAGTGGAATCGGCAAATTGACCACAATATTAATGGAAATACTGCTGCATTAATTCTTCCTCTGTGGTTTAGACATTTTCTTGGACAAACTCTGGTATTAATCTCTCTACATATTTTTTACTCCATAGCTAGTGTATTGATTTTAGTGGAAGACCACCTATAGAATAAGGTGTTGCTCAGACTAAGTAACTGCTTTGAATCTGTTTGGGAGGAGTTAAACCTGCGTTGAGCAATGATGAGAGAGCGAAGTGAGTAACATGATGTCCAAAAGAGGATGAAGAATGAAACTTCAGCTCTTCACCCTAGTGCCAAGATTCAGGGGCATACTAATGAAATGGTTAGTTCCCTACAGATAGCTCTGATAATAAAATCTAAATGAATATTTTTGGGTCCTCTTATCCTCCACATAAATTCACACTCATGTTGTCATTGGAATACCTTCTCCCTTGCTGAGAGATTTTCCAGGAGAAAGCAATGTGGTCCATAATTCAGATTTTAAAGGACCAAACTACTGTATGCATAAAATAGCTGGAGCTTTGTCAATTCCATCCTCACAGCTTGCTCTCCAGAGCTGAGCTGGCAATAAGAGTGGAAGGAGGTGTCAGAGGCGTTTGCTGCCTTTGGGACAAAAACCATGACTCTAAGAATGTGTTTTTTTCTGGGTTTTCTGTCTTCCTGAGAGGCAAGAAAACAGTAATGATTTCACATTTGGGGTCTGCTAGCCATAGAAATTTAGACATTATAGGAAAAGGTAATACCTAAATATAATGTGAAAAAAGGCACATATTTTACCTACGAATAAGATACCAAAACTATAGTGGCAAAAATATCCATTACTTGCATTTTTTTTCCCCTGTGGATTATAGAATTTGTCAACGCATATTAAAAAAATTTTAAAAAGCCAAGTTTAAGTTTACATGTGTGTAAAACTGAAGCTACTATATTACTGTCAGTGGAGCTGTGTAGTGTGGCTAATTTAAAAGGTGACCAATCTGCTTTAGAGATTACTTTAAATGAACTTTCATTATTTTAGGATATTAAACTTAAACCTAACTGAAGGTGGAAAAACTGTTTAATGTAAGTATTTCTTAAAAATTTATCTTTTTCCAAAAATGAAATGCTACCACGATCCTAATAATACCACTCAGACTCGCTGAATTTTGCCAGCGTGAATATTTCCATCAATTTCAATGCCATTTCTTGCAGTCATTATCCAGCATTGGGCTATAGGGAATTTTCCTTTTATTTTGCAGAAATGGGATATAGTCTTGGAAAACACTTTGGGAACTTCTAGGATAAAGAAGAACACACTTTCTCTAGAATTTGGTTTTGAATCACCCAGAGAGAAGGCTGCGAATTTCCCTATGGGCTAGGAAGAACTTGGGGATTTAGACTTTCTTCCCTGGAGACCAGCACTTGAGAGCCTACTTAGAGCCTGATATTTTCCCAGAACTCCCAAGTCTGCATTTAAGATAATGGGACTACCAGCCTGAAGCTCTGAAGCTCCAAAGCTCCAAGCTCAGCTTGACTTTTGGGACTTCTAGGCTCTGGTCTCTCCATCACACAGACTCATGAAGAGCTGGCAGCCACCGAGCTCAAACTTCTAGGTTTGTCTTAGACCAAACAAAATGTTTCCATTTTTGAAAAATTACATTTCTCCAGATTTACCTGTTTGACAGATTATGCCCATTGTTGTGAGACAGAGCAAATATCATTTTTTCAGCATGTCAGATTTCCCAAAGAGCAGAAATGCTCGTATGTTCAACAAGAAAAGTCCCATATCTGCCAGTAACCAGCTGTAAAGCTGATCAAGGAAAAAAACCCTCAAAATCTTCCTCAGAAACTAACTTCCAGGGGAAGGAGAGGATCCACATATATAATACAGCTACACTTGTGAAAAGCCTATGAATGTAATTTTTCAGTCCTGTATGTATTTAGGTCTGGAGTAACAGATTTCAGAGATGAAATCCCTACAAAAAAATTAACAAGAAACTTTTGATTTGCAAAGTCACATAACAGATCTCCCTTGGGATTCATTTTAAACATGAAGCTATATCTAGGGTATGATGCCTTAAAGCTGCCAAAACCAAAGACAATACCATTTCATTACAGTCATGTGATAAAGAGCCTAAACTCAGTTTAACTGTCAGTTAGTCTTTATGTATGACCTATAAAACCTAGAAAGAAAATTTTATAATGGAAATGCTGACAGAATAGTATTTTAGCATAACTACTGATTTTTTTGACAGTTTGGCATCTTTATGAAAATCGGTTTTGTTATGTTTTTCTGAACTCACACAAACTCTTTAAATGTCATCATGTAATTTTCTCCTTGCCAGTTATTTTTCTGGTGTGAAATACAGTTCTTTTTATGGTAAGTTTTTCCAGAAATAAAATATTTTTCACTGAATAAAATAACATGACTTTAACAATAACACTATTTCTATGTTTTATACTCATGGACTTGTATTTGAAGTTTAGATAGTCTGGATACAAACTGGTGGAAGCGTATTTACTGATGTGAGCTCTTTTCTACAAATGGGTCCCTATTCATTTATACCTGTGAAATATGAATTAATACATTACTAAGCATATTAACTATGGTTTATTACCAATTGCAGAAATACCACATCCTCAGCACTTCTTTGAAAGCTATTGTTTTTATTATAATACGTACTGGAGAAAGGGACTGCAAAACAGTTACTCTAAAGAGCTGAGTTACCATTATGTCCGATCTCAGGCAAAAGGCTGGTAAAAATCCATTTCTCCTACTTGGCTGTTTACATCAAATATTTACCAAAACACAGGTTGATAACAGAATAA
The DNA here is from genome assembly GCF_000699145.1 of Aptenodytes forsteri. Lineage (NCBI taxonomy): Eukaryota > Metazoa > Chordata > Aves > Sphenisciformes > Spheniscidae > Aptenodytes > Aptenodytes forsteri. The sequence continues at coordinate 5,595,051 of NW_008795695.1, forward strand.
AGTCCAATACTGAAGCTTGCCAATGAATCAGAGGACCACTGAATCAAGAAGCTAGCTGCTCACTAGCAAGTCCAGAGACTAATGAAGAGACAAAAAAACCCAAATCCTTATTTTAATAAAATTGAATTAGTTGCAAATTCTAAACATGTTGTGAGACTTTAAAGTGGAGAGAGATTGTATGAAGTACCACATCCTCCTAAAGAAAGGCAGCCATCAGAAGTTGCAGTAGTAGGTTCATTCCTGAGAATTGCAATGGATGGTCTCTAATGAATGGATTTTTTGACAGAGTCCTGCCAGTATTTGTTGTAAACATTTGCGGCATTATGAATAATTGCTCTTTTTTCCACTTTATTTTACTTGGTTTTACTCAAGCATTATTTTAAGCTACCTGGATAACAACAAAGTGTTATATAGCTTGGATATGAGGAAAAAAAAACATCCGAATCAGGATAGTGAAGTAATGGAATAGGTTGCCCGTAAACGTTGCACAGACTCTGTCCTTGAAGGTTTGTTTTCAAGACCTGACTAGAGAAAGCCCTGAACCGTCTGGTCTGCTGTTTGATCCCAGAGTTAGCTTTTATTTGGGCAGGAGGTTGGACTACAGACCTCCTGGGGTCTTTTCCCACCTGAGTGACTCTATGATTCTCTTCCTAATCTGGGGATGTAGTGAAACTATGAGAGTTTGCCCTTGCTCTCCAGCACCCCTTCCACTGTCTCCTGAGCATAATAGCACAGTTCCCATTTCAGCTGCCCATGCCATGTAGAGAGCTTATGCTTCAGGCATCAGGGAGAGCATACCTTACAGTATATAGCAATAACTTTGCAATCTCTTCTAGCACGTGCTAAGTGACTGGGTCTCATTTCTGAACCCTGTGAATCGCAGGGACTGTTTCATAGCCCAACACACACATAAAAGCTAAAGCTAAACACCTATGCATTGAGAAAATCCATGTATTTTTGTTCAGTCCTGAAATGGGCATCCTTTGAAGGGAGGTACTGTTAGAGCTGTGACTGCCAACACATGAAACTGCTGAAGGTGAAGCCTTCATTTGAAAATGAACTATAAGGGAAGTTGGAAAAGATGTTTTCTGTTACAGATCTTTTAGTGGTTTGTTTGTTCGGGATTTTTTTCCCTTAAAAACAGAAAGTATTTTTGGTATGTTTTGATCCCTATTTAGCATACATTTTATTCAATCATATCAAGCAACTTGATAATTAAAACAATCTTGTGCTTTGACCTTATTCTACTGGATCATGCATTGCCTGTGTGGGAGATTTTCATGCATAATGTAACCCGTAGTTTAAGAGCTGGGGAATACTAGCTGTGTCATCTCTTTCCAAATAACTGGTGTTCTTAACAAAAAGTTGGTCCAGGGGTTTTATCTTTCAACACTTGCTGATTTGCAAAATCAGTGCAAAATCTTCCTCAAAACCACTAGAAATAAATGATCAAGGAGAAGCAAGCTAACTGAGCTTACTAGACTACAAGAAAGCCTTGTTATGGGGCTTCTTTATATTCTGTAAAAGGCACCTTGATTTTGAATGAAGAGATTGGCTGGACATCTTCAGAAACAAGCAAGAGCCTAGTTAAACAAAACCACAGTTTCTTCATCCTTTGACTGGCTGGATATCTACACAAGGTTTTTCTCAAGCTATTCCTTTTGAAAGGGTCCTCTGGATGAACCAACAAAGAAGATCAGCCACCCTAGTATGTGAGGATGGTTGACTTTCCAGGCTGCGAAAAGGGAGATACCTGGACACTGGGATATAGTATCCTGTAAAACCTAATGATTAAATTAATGTAATGAGAACAAAACAGATCCACTAAGAGTGTGAATAAATCCTTCACATGCCAAAACAGTTCAGTTAAGACATACAGCATTATCACAGACATAAAAGGTAAGTAAAAATAAATCTTTGTAAAGTTTGCTTTTGCAGAATAAAATGTAATTGTCTTTCATTTTGACATCAAAGGCATAAATCATGATTTAAAATAATCACATTCCCTTTTGAAGTCCTTATTAAAATCAGACATTGTCCCAATATGCATATCCTACTTCCAAAAGGAAATCTTTTTTTTTTTTTTTTTGCTTGTAGCTATAAAAAGAATTCTTTCTACTTTTTAGATAAAATTCCTGTTCTTAAAGTTGACAGGTTGAAGGAGTTGAACATCAAAAGAAAATAAAGATGTTTTATTTCTGACTTATTTCAGTTTCCTTATTTGAAGACTGAAGCTTTCCTGGGCTTTCAGTATGACTGTCACTGGCCTGATAGAGGTCAACCGCAAAGCAAAAAGAAGTCAGAAAAAGGAACAAATGTATTAAAAAGGTAAAGGTAAATGCAAAATAATACAATGAGTAGTATGAAAAATAGTGCTAGGAAAAGAAGGTCTATGAATGCAAAGTTTGTGAATCAAAAGGAAAAAAGAGAGGAGACCAGTTAAAGAGGGAGTATGCAAAAGATCTTCCCAGAATCCTTTACATAAGCTGTCTTGGCATCTCCTTTAAAAAACTGCTTTCCTCATGGAAAGGTGTCAGCGTGTTCTTGTGGTTGGCAGCTGCCTGCTTTGTCTGGCTTTCTGTGCTTCCAGAAATCTTGGAAGAAATAAAGTATTGTGTGCAGGAGGCAATGGTTGCCTGAGTCCAGGAAGGTGAGTGGGAGATTTGACTGTGAGGCAGTAGCTCTAAAATTCCTCAGGATTCCTGCTTCCACAAATCCCAAATAAATCATAAGTTTGGCAAAAGGACTGGAATGTGAATGAAATAATTTGGGGACAGGAATTTCTTCCAGCAAATGTGAAGTGTTTCAGCACTCCCCACGAAAGAAATCTCTCACCAAAGGGAAACCCGTACCGGGTGAGAGGAGACCTCTGAGTACTCCACATCAGATCTTCTTTGAAATGAGTCACACAGAAAACAGCACTTGCTACAGAAGTTTTAAGTGACATCTGACATGACAACTGAAAGTTGCATCTGGTGATGCTCCTCCCATCAGGCAGGCCAAACAGCAGAGGTAAAATCATCCTCCGCTGACGTCAATGGGAGTCCTGCCACTGTCTGAGACCAGGGCCAGGAGTTCATTCCAGGATTTTTTCTCAGGTGATTTATTATAATTGTTTTTATTTGGCAGTTTCATAGTTGAGAACCCACTTTGCCTTTTTATATATTGCATTAGAACATATTTCTGTTGTTTATAAATGGTTTTCTACCAGCTGAAACATATGTCACAGCAAGACATTAAACATAAAGCTGGGTGTTGAAATCATGCTACTGTGTGCTCTCTAATATGTGTTATTTACCCTTCTAATTGCGGTTGCTTCTGTTTGTATTAGAGGGTGTCCTGTGGATTTGCTGGAGATTTGGCTCTTCATTTTGTGGTTCCTGGTCATCACCAACATTTGAGTAAGAAACCCTCCCATTCACAGAGAGGTACTTTTTGGAGCCAAGGATAATGCTACTTCTGTTTGTTGAGTGCTGGTGATATAGCTCAATTTCTATTTCTGAGAGCATAGACTCTGCTAGCCATAGCAAGGTACAAACAGTAACAAGGTTAGCATGAACTTCTAGATGTCCTACCTAAATGTCATGAAACAAAAGTACTCTCTCCCTCTTTATTTAGTATGCAGTCAAATAACTCATTTATAAATTCTCTGCAGAAAGAATGAAATTACAAACAAAATAGTTTGAGATCTTCTGGTAAGAATACATCCTTTTCTGTTAAAGTTACACCACATTAATGCTTATTAATTTGTAGATAGTTCATTGAAATACAATAGTGCATAAATATTTCCAAGTGCTTGAACAAGTGTTCTGGTAGAGTCTTCACCTTATGGACTATCAAACTGACAATGGTTAAGTTGTGCCCATATTCATGATAAAATGCAATATAGGAATACATTTGTTTCAGTGATGTGCTCTAGTTCTCGGATTTCAAAAGTTCTGGTTTTGTTCAAATTTTGCTTTCAACTAAAATTAGAATTGTGCAAACCAATTTAAGATGAAGGGAGCTGAACTGAAAATCCTCTTAGAATATCTATTATCTTTTTTTCCCCTTAGTATGAGAGCAAAAATGCACCTCTTGCGATGTCCCCGATACATCCCATGTACATAATAGGAAAATTCAAATAGCAATCAGGTTATTTTTAGAAAATATTGATTTGGATATTTAAAAAGTAATATTCCAACCTAATTGGTGAAAAGAGGAAATAAAGCAGACTGACCATGACTTACTATGTAAACTTTCTTTCCAACCAGAAAGTAAAGGGCTAGGAAATGCTAACAGAATATGAAAAACATGACTTGTTCTATTGAGTTAACATCGGCTTCACACCAGTGGTTTGCATAAACCACGGACCGTTGTCATTATGCTCAACTTCAGGTAATTGAAGCTGGACTTCAGCCCAGCTCAACTGGGTTGAAGGACAAAACTCTTTTTGAATATTAATATCTTTATCTATCTCTGTATATAAAAGAACTGGCAAGTATATTTTATATTAAGTTCAATATCCAAGGGCAGGTCACTGAAGCTTTATATATGAAAGAAAATTAGAGCACAAAGAGAGTCCTTGTAATTCTAGCAAAGATCAATTGACCAATCTACTGAAAGATGTTTCACATGATTCTGCACTCAGCTAAATGTTAACTTCTCATGATCTTAAATTATTTCCCAATGGTTAGGATAGATCCTGCTAAAGAAACTATAAATGTTTTATTTATTTTTTTTTAATATTGTAACAAACTATAAATTTTATTTATTTTTTTTTAATATTGTAACGGAGTACTTATATTATGCTAATGAGTTAAAAACTTTCCAGAGGTCTAGAAGAAAACATAAGTAGGAACTTTAAAGCCAGTTAGATAACTTACAAAACAGCATGTTGCTGTGTTCTTTCATTTCTGGATACAAATGGGAAAGGGATACAAACAATACTGTAGAACAGGTCACTCCCATGATTTTTAAAGTCCTAAAGATAGCATAATTAACCTAAAAGGAGATGAGTTAAAAACTTTCCAGAGGTCTAGAAGAAAACATAAGTAGGAACTTTAAAGCCAGTTAGATAACTTACAAAACAGCATGTTGCTGTGTTCTTTCATTTCTGGATACAAATGGGAAAGGGATACAAACAATACTGTAGAACAGGTCACTCCCATGATTTTTAAAGTCCTAAAGATAGCATAATTAACCTAAAAGGAGAAGTATTTAAAAAGATACTAATGAGTTGCCAGTGCTTACATGCTTAATTGCAGCTAGCACATGTTAGCACTTCATTAACTATAATTCAACAATTTGATACAAAGCACAATTAGTTAATGAAACATATGCTGGGGTTATTTTAGTGGATAAAGCATGTGGAATTTTATAACATGTTCTGTTATTTCATATAAAACACAATCCTAGAATCAGGATTTCTATCTGCATCTGTCTTCCAGGAGATATTTTAGAAGTGGCATAAAAGGATGTTCATGCAGGTAGGGAGTCACGTTTTAGGAAGACAGGACAAAATAGTGTCATAAATACATATAAATAATTTTATGAACACTACAACCAGCTAGTGGTTGCTAATGTAAAGCAACCAGAGAAAACTGTTTGGCTTCAAGAAATGAATTAAGACTGTGCAGCAGACACCCAGTGTCTTGCTATTCTTCATACTGCCAGTGTTGAGTCCCTTCCACAATAAGGTATTCAACTGCATAAACAGCCTTTAGGACAGATGTTAGGATACCTCAGAAAAGTAACATACATGCTGCTGAGATGGTCAGAAACTAGTTAAGACACACCATATACAATGGAAAGGATAGTAGGGTTCCGTATGGAGGTGATATTACTTTCATTCCATAAACAGCTTTTGGAAATATGCGTAGTGTTTATCTCAAAAACAGTCAGGGAATATTTTAAGATTTTGTAATTGTTGTCATATGACAAATATGGTTTCCATTCTTTAGGGCCACTTATACATGATAAGTGGATGCACTTCCCAAGTGCATTTGATTAATAAGAATACAAAATCTATTGGAACACTTACAGAAATGTCCAGATTGTGAGATTACCAGATTCAAACACAAGAAAGCAAACACCTGACATCCCCCCAAAAAAACAGAAGGCATGAAAAGGAGGCCTGGGAATGACACATAATGTATATAAGGTTTATGCTTGCAGATAGAAATACTTCCTTCATTCAGTGTGTTAGAACTGTACCAATCTATATTTCTACAGATAAAAAGGCAGATGGATTAGATGAATCAGTATCAGATTTCCAGATCTGAATCCATGTCAGTGGTCTTAGCAAATAAGCTCAAACCAGAAGTCGTCTTTTTCACTTCTGCTTTGGATTAGGCACAACAAAACCAAGACTGTCGTTTGATTCCCAGCGAGAAACAAGCATGGAACTTTATCCCAATTCATGGTACAATGGCCAAAATTTAGCATGAATCTAAACTCACAGCAATACAGAAAAGACAGCACTGCAAAAGAGCAATTATTAAAATCTTTCCACTTAACCCCGAGAGACTCACCTAATACTGAGATTTGCATGTCAGCTCTGTTCTTAGCTACCTATATTTGGTTTTCCCATTAAAAAAGAACATATAAAAACTAAACAAGTCCACTTGCATTCTAAATAAATTATTTCAAGAAATAATTAAAAAAATTAAAACTACATGAGAGTTATTCTACAGCATGATGTTTCATTACCAGTGGACTCAGCAAAGAGATATTTTACTTATTTTTTGTAAAATTTGGCATTCTTTTTGGTGCAAATGCATTTGGAAAATGAGAGGTGGGCTGGGCAAACAAGAATTATAATAAAAATGGCACAAGCTGGTAACTGGCATCACAAATATTTTTTCAGGAACAGAATTTAAGGTCAGTCGCAATATGTCTGATACTTTCTTCCCTCGCTCTTCTGTTGGGGTACTTTTAAAATGAAAATGAAGCCTAATACATTAACGAGGTATATGCGCTAAATAATTATAAAGTGAATTCAACTGTTAAGTTTCCATCTTTGACAAAATATGATACACTGCCATCTCCATACTGACTTGGATCTAGTCCTCAAAATGTCCTTGGCTCGAGAATGGCTTACAATAAAGTCTTGAGCCAAAGCAGGCATTTTCTTGGCATTAGGTATGACTGTCTCTGCCCGTCCCAGAGAAAGTGTTGCAATAAACAGGGCTCAGTTCTACATTTATTTATAATTTTACACAATAAATGCATTAACTATTTACTCAATCCTTTGTAAAAAAAAAAGAAAAAATTAGTGTCCGATAGAATATATATATATAGTATACAGGCCAGGTGCAATGTGAGGGGGTGCTTTAGAGAAGGACGGGTTGTGACTGAAAAGAAGCAGTGAATGTGACTTCTCCTTAAAATACTGAGATAATTCTGTTGTACTGATATATAAATGCTGATAACTGCTGTCCTTTAATCAGAGTCCAACAGAAAGCAAACTAGAATTCTGGCAAAATAAAGATGTGTTATTCCTCTAGTTTAATTTATCCACACAGTCCTGCACTAAGTAATACCACAAGTGTTTTCTGCCAGTTTCCAAGCAGACACAAAGGCTTGAGCTTCCTCAGTGTATTCATTTCTTGTTGAGAAAGATATCAGTGTGTTGCCTTTTGTCTTATCAGGGAGTTTCAGGCAATTAGCTTTTATCTAGGCCTTCACTTAAAATGAAGACCAGAAAAAAAGACCATCTTAGTCGAAAAGCCTGATTATATTAAAAGTCTGCAGGAATACTGATGCTTCTACACTCACACCCAATGAGTAAGGCATTGGATCAGTTGCACAGTTACTGCTGTTTATAAACAGCAATATTCTGTATACGTTTCCTATTACAAAAACTTTAAACAGCCCGGAACCCTTTTCTGCAGGAAAAAACAAATGAAGGGCAAGAAACAAAGGCAAAAATGTAACACTTTGAAGTGAACTCAGCTTGGACTATTTCTGTAGTATTACATCACTGCTGGGAAACTACTGTACTGTGGTCATTTACTGGAAAATTAAATGCATAGAATATGGAAGACATAAAAATTTAATAAACTGAAGGTAAAAGCAGTGAATTATGCTAAAGTCAAGTTCTGAAGGTTTTCAATTAAAGTCAACTAATTTATATGCAGAAACCAAAAATGGTCTTGAGAATTTTCACTTTCTTGTCATGGTTAAAGACAGGTTAAATCCTTCCAAGAGCTATCATTTACATTTATTTGACTTACTCAATCTTTCATTTAATGTCATTAACATATGGTTAACCTCAAATATATTTAACACCAATTTTACAGCTTAAAAGAAATCCAGTCTTCCAACTCCGTTTACTCGTTTCAAAGCCCAAACTGTGGGCTAAGGAACAGTTCCAGTGTGCTATTAAAATTGGTGAGATTCTTCTGTTGACTGCAGACAATATTGACTCAAGCCACCCATCCAGAGCCCCGCGTCTCAGGCGATGCAACTTAAGTCATATGCGTCAGAGAACCAGCAACTGGGATCCCTGGTAGGACCTCAGTTCTGTTCCCTAAAGGACGGTGCAAGATCAGAATAGAGGGCCTTCCCTGTTATCAGTTTAGCAGCGAGACTGAATGGGCACATATGGCTAAACATTGCAATCATTAATGACAGCTGAGTCGTGAAATGCAACACAGCAAAAGGAGAAGGCCTGTCATGATATCAATAACCACTAATGCCCTAGAGGCAGATTAGGCTTCAAACCTGTCGTCTCTCCACCACAAACTTCATCTGATCTTGTTTGTTCCAGAGATACAGAAGTGGAGGAAAGGGAGAAATGGTCTTCAATATTACATGTATAAAATAATATCTTCATGGAAATGTATGTTCTTTAGGAGTAGAGTTTAAAATTTGTCTTTGAAATCTAATATTTTCCTTATAATTTCAGGCCTATCATTCTTCTGATCAGGAGTTGGCAGAGTGCTTAATGCCATGTCTTCTGTCAGATTATTGCTGCAATGTGTGCTTTCATTTCACATTTAATTAACAAGTGCACTCAAATAAGATGTGTCAGCACCTGCTTAAACCTCCATTAGCTGCACCGGCTTCTTGAGCAATCATTTCAGCCTGCTAAAGAGTGACATGAAACTAGCAGTACCGTTTCAGTGGTGTGAGAAGAGGATGGTGCCCACCACTCTCGGCATCGTGACAAAGCAGTTCTGACAAGCCCTAAATGAGACTGCTGCTGGGAGGGATGCAAATGACAGCAAAGCTGGTTGCTCATTCAGGGTATCCTTGATCTCATTTGATGTTACTGCGTTGTAGAAATTTAGGTTCAGTCATGCAAAAAAAGGTTACTGCACTGTTGAGTCTTAACTGAAAAACTTCTCATTTCAAAGCAACGTTGAATGAAGTGGGGTTTTTTCTTCATATAGGAAGTATCTCTTCAGGCCCTGTAGTCATATTCTGCATAAACATAATTAAAACAGTGGTGTATCTTCTTGTTTGTATTTGCTTGTTTCATATACACGTAAAGCTAAAACACCTATAGTGTAGAATGCCTTCCTTTGAAAAAATATATAAAATTCCCATATATTAATTTGCACCAGAAAGTTCAACACCTCGTTGCAGCCAGTGGCATTTCTCACTAACACACGTTTTCAGCAGTTTGGTATATATAGTCGCTGGAGAGAAAAAGTGTTTATTTTCTACAGCAAATGATGCCTGCCTAGTCTTAGCAAGTCATAGATCTACCACAGCTAACTTCTCATTTGCTGCAAACTGTTTTTGGTATGAACCATTCTTTTAAGTATTAGCATTCAACTATAGACATTAAGAGTGAAAAACTATTTAAAAAAACAAAAGCAGTTTTTTGTTACCTAGAGGGACCCACTGTAAGACTAAGCCAAACAAAATTAGACTCCTCTTTTATTGCACCCTTCCATCCCACTAGCCCCATTCACTGTGAACAAACTGTCCCTATTTATGTTTTCTATCATAGGCATTATCCATGCATTTTTCTGTATTAAGATAGCCATTGGGCAGATGGTCAGGAGTTACTCAGGAACAATGACCATGCACTGAAATCCCACTGTCATGGGTGCTGTACACAATTTTTTTTAAAAAAGTTCTCTCTATCAGGTGTTCTACTCCATGCACACAAGAAGAGGCAAGGAATATCTTTGAAGGTTTAACGGACAACACTAGGAGAGTATATTATCAGCACAGAATTCTCATGAATCCGTAAGTTTAGTCTAACTACAGCAGGTTTTTTTACTGCTTGTGTGATTAATTATTTGGGAGTTAGTTCTTCTCCTATACAACATAATAATGAGGTAATATAATGCATGTCCCAAGATGACACTCTTTCACACGACATGTGAAAGAATGCCTATTTTTCCATAAAATATAACCTCACATACTTCCAATTCTATATTAACTTGAAATGAAGTAAAAGGCTTCCCTAATCTATGCAACAGATTCCTATGCTATAAATCCCATTTCTGCTGAGATTTAGAAACAAGAAACCAGAAGAAACCGTCGCTGGTGACAAGTCAAATGCCAGGAGTAGCTACCAACTGTGCAACCCATATGAACTCTGGAAAGTCCTACAGTATATCTTTTCCAGCCACCAGCAGTCAGAGTATGTCTAATAAACTTATGATTTGTATTAGAAAAGCAAAACCCAAAACTACAGTGAGCTACAGAAAGACAGAGGAAAGATTCAGGCTATGTTCAGCATCAGTGATCATGATAATATGATTAACACTAGAAAATAACTACACATAGAAAAGGTACCCTTATTATAGACATTTTCAGCAAGAACGTTTTTGTCTTTCTAGGGAAAAGGCTCACTTACTAAGAGGGGAAATGACTCATGAAAAAGATGTAAGCTTATCATACTTCTACCTGCATCTTTGTTCCAAGCATACTGTTCTGTAGAGACCTGGATAGCTATTATACACATTTGTAGTTTAATGCTGCTGGTAGGTTTCACAATTTTCCTGTCTATAAAGCAATTCTCACTTTTCTGGGGGTGGGGGTCCCCATCCCCAAATTGGTCCAATTCTGGACTAAATATGTATATTTTAAAGTTGGGGTTTTTTAAAATCCTACAGATCTGGAGAAGAGCTGGAGATGTGAATCTAGAAGGCCGAGATTACAGAAAGTCAAAACCTCAGAAACTTTAATGTTTTATCTAATATCTCATGATTCTGAAGGGCTAAAGTAAAGACTATAACTGTACAAGTTACAAATATGACAAAGGTAAGTGAACACAAAACAGGCCAAACCACAGCATTTCTTACAAATATTTTTGTGTTCTAGTATAAATTATCATGAAGTACAAGGTAGTAAGATGTACAATTTCTTATGGTGAGTTTGCATGTAAGATGTACTATTTGCTTCTGAATTGTAAGTAGAGCTCCTCTGCACAATTCGGTGTGTCTTACCTCAAAATTTACTCCTAGGAGACTGCCTAATGTCACTGAAGAGTGCTCTCATTTTGCTTTGTCATTTATTAAAACCGAAACATTTTACAGAACAATTTACCAATCATTAATCTTCCCCTGTAACTGTAAGTACACAGCTAATAACCCCCCTGTGCTGGCTCTGACCAGAGGCTGTTTCAGCAGGGTCTCTTTCAACAGCGGCCAGGAGCAGGTGCTCAGGGAAAGCATGTAAGGAAAGACTCCCGCCTGGGTAAGACCTCCGTTATTCTGGAAGATTGCATCTCTGTTCACAGGAGCCCCAGAGTAGTTTACTTCCTTTGTGAACCACTCTTTACTTCCAGCACCCTCAACATCCCGGGCCAGGGACTTCTGTAAATAAATTACATGCTGTGTAAAAAAGTAATTCTTTCACTTTTTTTTGACACTCCTGCCTAACGTGCGTTTTTTGATATAAGCAATAGTGAATACTTGTTCCTGATCTACCCCCTCAATGTATTTAGTTCCTTATACCTTTATGTATTCTTCTCAGTCATGTTTTCCATGGGTGGGAGAGCTTTAATCAATTGCACTTTTCTCCAACAGAAACTATTACACAGATTTTTCATTCTTGTTGGCACCTCTCTTGCATTTCCTAGGTTTACTATCCTTTGCAAAAGGAGCTGCCTGTATTTAACAGGATGTAGGCATGATCTGGGTTTCATACAGTGGAAAAATCTTATTTCATAACAACTTTTTTGTCTTGTTTTATTCTATTTCCTCTCCTTTCCCAGACTATCTGTGAACATGCTGATTGGTGAAAGTGCTGGCATAGACCCCAAAGACTACTGGAAAATCTTTCCATTGTGGAGCTATCTCCTGATGCACCTTCTGTTTTACCTCAGCACAACCTATTTTATATATTTTATATATAAGCCTCTCATGAGGGCATTGTCATGATTAGCATGTTTACTGACTTCTTCGGAGAGCTCCCTGTGAGATTCCTGAGGCATTCCTTCCACCTACAATGTTATTTTGACTGTCCCCATTATATCCTACTTAATCACATCTGCTGTTTTTTAAGCATTTCTAGTAATTTGCCCCATACAAATTTCACAATTTATTTTATCTTTGGGGTTTTTTTAAAAATCACTTTTACCATTTGCCACTTTTTTGCTTCTCAGACAAACTGAAATGACAAGTTATACTACAAAATAGATTGGCATTTTTGCTGTTGATTACTTTTAGTCTGTTTGGCTGAAAATCATTTGTTTCTGTTCACTCCTTACTATATGCATCATCTACTACTTTTTCAGTCAGTCCTGTTCAAATGACATTTTGGTCTGAGACAATTCTTCCAGCTCATCCATACATCATGTGAATCTCCATTAACTTTCTCCACTCAGAAATATTTGTGACTATATTTATCCAGCTTATCTTCTCTCTTGCCTTCCTTGAGCTCCTAACTATGCTTCAGGCCTAGAATAGTAAGCATGGAATAGATCAGGAGATCTGTGAAAGGATTCCACACCCAAAGAATTACACAATTGAGCAAGAAGCTAGGTTCAAATCTCCAGATTCCAAATTCAGTACCCAACCTCCAAGATTACTCCTCCTAACTTACATTAGACAAGCTAATTAGTGCACAAGTACTCTCCTTTGAGGTGAAACCTATCTTTCTTTTTTTAATAGGTAGGATTCAAACACGTGAATTTAGGCACAGAGGTGAATTTTTTCTTCACACAGTAAAACACAGACCACACCTCTGTCCACTGTTAGACCTTGAAGTCCTTGGGTAGCGTACACCTTTGCTTTAACCTCACTGATGACTGAGGAGTTAGGTCAGAAATACATATGATCCTGGAGCTTAACATGTTGCAACTACACATGTAAAAGGACAGAATGTAAGAAATACTGACATGACATCTTGACAAATTTGTTAGTGTTCATAATGTACGTGACAAAACTGTTCCAGTCCACATCAAGCGATAAAGTAAAATATTAGGGTTTGGGTTTTTTGGTTCATTATTTTCTTTCTTATTTAATTGGAATGGATGGAATTGGAAATCTGGGGATAGACAGGTGATGAATGCATTTTTATTATACCAAAATCTTTCTGAAAATTAAATAGGTGTTTTTGCATTTTGGGGCTGAATAGGCACATCCCTCTCAGAAGATCAATGGTAGGGAGCAATGCTTTCCCACTAGTTGTCAGATGTGTAAGCTATTTGTACTGCATAATCCTTTTTGGTCTGTAAAAGCTGACATTGCTTGTGGATGTACCTATTATGTTTCAACCTATATTAATGTTTAATATTCATTTTTATTTTGTTTTCTTCAGCATGTTTGTAGCCATATTAGAGTTCACAAACAGAACAGAGCTCGTCTAAATTCACATCCCTAACCATCTGAATGGCTTCTTTCAATTTGTTCAGTCCCATGAGGGTATTCCAAGTACTTTTTTTTTTAGCTTTCGTTTCCTCCTACTTGTCTTCCACTTACACAGAAGACTATTTTTTTTTCCACTGAAAATGTCAACATTTATTGCTTTGTTGGGCCACCCCTGGAGAAACAAAAATTGACCCAAGGTGTCAAGTCTGCTCTCTTCCTTTTCCTGCCCTCCCTCCCTCTCCCATAAATTAAAGCGAGGTTAAATAAATACTTTGCTGTGAGTTTTAGTACAGGTAGACCTCTGTCAACATTTCCTTATGCCTTCTCATACAAGGTTTAAATACATTCAGGAAAAGTCAATCAAAAATCTCTTTGTCACCATTTCTATGAATTAACTTTTGTTTCATTATTAATTATTTTAGTATATCATAACCAGAGTCCTAATCATATTTTTATTTTTCTACCCAGCCTCTCAAGCCACTCATCTAGTGAATCTATCTGGTGTTGAAGTCTCCCAAGTCTGAATACAGAAATCTATATCCAGCCTTATTATAGAGATGTGAGAAGGACACCGTTCCCTCTAATTGCTCCAAGACATGATGCAATAACAACTCAGTGTTCTTTCTGTTGGAAGATCTTCATCAGCTAATTCCTTTTTAGATTTTGGGGAGCCCTAGAGAAATCCTGAAACATGGAGGTCTTACCCATGTTGCAGAAGTCATCCTGGGGTTTTTTGTTGTTAGTTTGCTTTACTGTTTGCTTTTTATAAAAGGTGTATTTCAGTTTATCACATTTCTTTAGACAGGCTGTGTGTAATATAATGGTTTATACATTCTTCATGGTAACATTGTGTTCCATAGCTGGAAGTTTGTTTATTTAATAACATTTGAATAACACCTTAGGAAGTGGCTGCCTGATTTAAAGGTACTGCTGGTAGCATAAAGGTCCTTTCATAGCAGTGCCACTAGAATTTGAGTGTTCCTATAAAATGGGAAGACTGTGGTGAACCTCAAGCTTGAAGCTGCTGGAGAAGCAGTTTAGTAACCAAACCACCATTTTGTTACTGTCATTATCTGACTGTGGTGATTGCTTACATTTGAGAACTATAGTTAAATGCAGGACACTGAGAGCTAATTGGAGTATTATAATTTGGGGGAAGGTTGCTAGTGAGTTGTCCCCATAAAGACAGCTGAATTATTTTCCTAAGAGTGCACAGACTATTCCAGAGCTGCTTAAAAATCAAATAATAAAGAAGTCTTAGTGCATACCAAATCTCAACTGTGAGTTCTTAGATTTTTTTTCAAGAAGAAAGCATTTGGCACAAACACAAATATGTTCCAAACACATTTATGAATACCTGACAAAGTAAAATGATTGTAGATAAGTTCAGGGAAAACGATCAAAATGAAGAGGATCAGTGAAAGGAATCAAAGACCTTGCTGGATTTGGAGGAGACATTATTGATATCAATAGGAATTATGCTCTCTCAGCATCTTGAAGGATTAGGCTCAAAAGAAATATATTTGCCCAGCATTTCAAAATGAGAGTGAGCAAAACAAAATTGAAAAGCATATATAAAATATTAGAAAAGCTATTATACTAAAAGAAAGATTGTACGATAACAATTGATCAATGACATTTGTCAAAGCAACATCCTTTAGCGGCCAGAACATTAAAGTGGAAGAGAACTCAGAAATGCTCGAATGCATTTCCACGTCAACATTAATCAGCTTTAAGGCACAGGACAAGTAATTTCCCTTGATTCCTCTCCCACCCTTACCGATTTTGAGCAGAAGTGATCACAGTGCTGGGGGTTAAGTGCACGTGTGTGCTTTTGTAGAATTGTGATTTGAACAGAAGGCAGACAAAGGTTAGTAAAACTTGTCACGTAGCATCATTTGAACTTCTTCACAGCAGGGACTGATTTGCAGTACATGTTTGGGCCCAGAACAACCAGGCCATGATTTTCACTAGTGTCATGACCTAACACCTAACCTTAATATAAATAACCATCGCCTTTAGAATTAATACTATTTGGTAATAAACACTAGCTGATAACAATTGGCACATTTTTTTTTACCTTTAGGGTTTTTTTTATTTAAAAAAGAGAAGAGGTCTGCACAAAATTGGATTTCAGCTACTGAAAGTTGATAAGGGTTCATTCTCACAGAAGCTGTGTTGCTGGCCCAGTGCCTGTATTACGCAGAACAAGTCAGAAGTCAGGCTCCACTCTGGTGAAAGAATTCTGAAATAATTTCTCCATAACACCCTGCATGATCAGTGTGGTAAACTAAATGAAATGGCGTACTTAGGTTTCTGGGGAAAGGTGTTCTTATAAAGAGGCCAAAAAAAAAAAAAGGATTTAACAAGTTAAGCAAGGAAAACTTGATAAAGGAATTGCTAAGCTGGTTATATATGCATATGCATTATCCTGCATTGATAATCTTTAAGCAAATGAATTGCAAAATAAGGATATTAACTGCTGAAAGCACTTGCAAGTAACAGTTATTTTTATTACAGTTTTTAATGGATATTCTTCCTATCAGCTGGTACACAACAGAGAAAAAAGAAAGAAGCAGAATAACATGAGCAGAGATCAAGGTTTTCTCTTTGTATGTTTAAATAGAGAATATAATGATAGTATTACCAATTGCTTGCTTGTTTATTTCTGTCAAGATACAGACATACAAGTAGTCTGAGCTTTTCAATGATAATCTAAACTTACTGTGCTATAATGTTTCTAACTGCATTTTACAAGATGTACACCTCTGTGGATAATGAAGTGTGAGATACTAGAAATATAATCCAAACTTAAATCAGAGAAAAGAACAGAAATGTATTCAAGCAGAAAGCCTTGTTTTTAAAAATGTGTTTTTCTACAAATACTTAGATATAAAGCATTTAAAAAAAAAAAAAAAGTAAAAGACTTACTGAGACTACTAGGAGAAATTATGAACTTATATGAACTTACTTTGCATTTACCAAATTAAAGGAATTTAGCACATGGTTTGCTGATTCAGATCCGTTCAGAGTCAGATTGCAGTCTCATGCCATAAAGAATCTTATTCTACTCATACCTTCCATTGAGAGAGCCCAAGAAAAGATTTGTTGTGATACTTCAGGAATTGGTGGCCAAAGTGATTTAATTTCTACTCACTGCAATCAAGAGTTACAGTGAACAAATACTACTGTAGTCAAAATAAGAATCTAGCCCCTTTATGTGTAAAAGCAGATGACGGTTATGCATATGTAGTACTGCTGACATAAAGACCATGGATTAAAATAGAAGATTAAATGTGCTGTAATAGCACTGAAAAACACTGAAATACCAGAGAAAGGTACTTCTTGTCTGTAAGAACTAAAGTAGTAAATAAGTGCTTTTTTGGAATGATGTATTCTAGGACAACAATATTAAAATCTAGAAGTGTCCTGGTTTCGGCAGGGATAGAGTTAATTTTCTTCCTAGTAGCTGGTACAGTGCTGTGGTTTGGATTTAGGATGAGAACAAAGTTGATAACACAC
>NW_008795695.1:5612561-5614527 GCF_000699145.1 Aptenodytes forsteri
AGCAGTTGCACTGTGCATCACTTGCTTTGTGTATTATTATTATTGTTGTTGTTGTTGTTGTTATATTATATTAGTTATTATTATTTTATTTCAATTATTAAACTGTTTTTATCTCAACCCACGAGTTTTTCTCACTTCTACTCTTCCAATTCTCTCCCCCATCCCACCGGGGGTGGGGGGGAGTGAGCGAGCGGCTCTGTGGTACTCAGTACCTGCCGACTGAGGTTAAACCACAACAAGAAGTAATTATGGAAAATTTGCCAAAAGTCATCCTTCCATATCTCAGGGAAGACAAGAGTAGAGACCTGTTTCTAATGGCAGTGACTGATACAGATATTGCATGCTTGATTTTGCTTTTCTTATACAACCTCCACCCATATTGATGTCTCTGTCATAATAAAATCCAGGTAGTAAGGTTGTTAGTACAATGGATTTTGTATTAGTAACTGGATAGAAAAGGAAGGCCTCGGATTTATTTCCCAATATCAAGCAAATATGTGTATTTTTTCTATTTATCTCAGACTTTTTATCACCTTCTCTGTTGTAATACCAAGAACACTGCAAAGCCATTTGTTATAGTTACTCTCTAATTTCACTAATACCTTTGCCATACGTATGAGGAATTTAAGCAATGAAAATGAAGCATCAAAATGAAGAGTGTAGAAAAGGAGCATTTTAAACCTTAATCAGTAAACTTATTGCTTTCCTCACTATATTTTCCTTACCTTCAAAAGGCCTCAATTTGTTACAGGTGTGGTAAAATGAGAATGTTGTGTTTAAATTTGTAATTACTAATTTCTTGATAATAGCATTACATATTTAAAAATACATCAAGGATTTTAGCTTCCCATGAGAAAGTTTCAAGAATATCCTTTAACTTAACTTTATGGCAAACGAGAGAATACAAACAAGAAGTAAAAACAGGAAAACTATGTTCATTTGTAATTGCCAATGGGATGAATGAAAGGACCAAGATAGCCACAAAAGATCTCTAGATGCCTAAAACAAAGCAGCTTGTAGGCTTGAGACAAATGTTCTTTTACAGTGATTGCCTCCCACAGAAAGTGAAATGCCGTGATTTATCCAGGTTGAATCTCAATAAACTTTTCAGTGCCTGTTACTTTCATCAGTCAGTCCACCGTGCCTCAAACAAATACTGCTCACAGGTAGCTGACCTTGTACATGTTGCTTGATGCTCACATGAACACATTGCACGTTACAACTCCTGGCTGGGTCCTTTACAAATCCTGTAAAGAGGAAGACTATGTCCTTCACACAAAGGACTCGTTCCAGACAAATTTCAAACTTTTTCTGTTCGCACAGGACTGAGCTGTCCAAACACAGATTAACAGAATTCATTTAATACCATAAAATATTTTATTTTCCATTGTCTTTTTCACAGAAATAGTTGGGCATTTTAACTGAAATTTTGCTCCAGAAAGGAGATGGGTAATATCAGCTCGAATAGCCTCGCCAAACTGCATGTAATTGCAAACAGTCTAATAGAGGAAAGTATTTGGAAACCTGGATGACAGCAGAGACTAGCGTCATCACCTACCTCGTCAAGAAAGTATAGGTAGCTTATGTGGTTTCATTAACAGTACTCCAAATTACATTTAATTTGAGAAAAAAAAAATACACTTCATTACAAATTTCTGATTATTGAAGAACACTGACCAAGACCTCTGAAGGGAGTAAGAAATGTTTTGCAATGCCAAGGTTACCTGTAAGTGCAATTTATTTCATAACAGATGCGCATCTTCTGCTTGGCACCAGCAGAACTATTTTCTATATACTGGCACAAGTACATAGAAGTTGTTTTAAAAGCAGTTTGTTCAGCAAGATACTTCTGCTTTTTCAGAAGAAAGGTACTTCCTTATGTTGTAATCCTAGTTTGCATAAACCAAGGGTCACCAGCAAGAATAATCATAGAATCATAGAATCATTGAGGTTGGAAAAGACCTCC
>NW_008795695.1:5615847-5647791 GCF_000699145.1 Aptenodytes forsteri
GGGCCGAGTACCCTGAGGATAACTGGTCTGCCTATTAAAGACTGAGGCAAAGGCGGCATTGAGTACCTCAGCCTTCTCCTCATCCTCGGTGACAATGTTCCCCCCTGCATCCAATAAAGGATGGAATGACAAGCTATCAAGAAATAATGGCAAAGTAGCAGCAACTAACATAGCATGCTTATTTATTCTTGAGATAGGCAAGAGATTCTTTCTTAGGAACCAGAGTCAAAACCAGTCCTCAAAGAACATCAATATGTTCTGAGTTAAAAATTAATAATAAATTATCTTAAGAGGAAATTGACAAGCTATCAAGAAATAATGGCAAAGTAGCAGCAACTAACAGAGCATGCTTATTTATTCTTGAGATAGGCAAGAGATTCTTTCTTAGGAACCAGAGTCAAAACCAGTCCTCAAAGAACATCAATATGTTCTGAGTTAAAAATTAATAATAAATTATCTTAAGAGGAAATAAAGTTTGTGCAACATATGGTTGATCAATATGGAAATTATGTTTTGTAATAAAGGACTCTGTACACTTGATCAGTAGAGTTGGCTTTCCAACTCTGGAACATTTTAAGAAAACAGAGTGACAATACCTTCAGCAATAAGAGGGAGAGGAAGTGAATAGACGTTAGAGGCCTGCAGTGGTTTGAGTAACAGTATAACTGAGAATCAAGGATCAGTTTGTGTGGTACTGTTATTTTGGTGCATTCTGATGATCTCCAGGGGATTGCGCAGTTTCAGGATTCCCCTTCTGCAGAAGGGCCGACCATGGTCTCCAAAAGAGTAGGAGTGTCAAGGAGTAGAAACTTAACAACACTTTTTTATTTGCATGTAACTATTTCTACGCAGCAGAGATTGACCTGCTGAATGCATTTGAAAGGAGTAACTTTGAAAAGTGATGAGTAATATTTGGCATGTCATGACAGTTCTTTTTATCTGTGCAAATTGTTTTAAAGCATTAGGCTGCAAAACTAGGGGCAACATTTGCATAGAAGTAATATTCTATCAACCAGAATTAGACTCACTTTCTCCGTCTATAGTATTTTATCACCCAGAAGAGCACTCCCTCTGTGTATAACCAAACATTTTCACTACAAAATGTAATTACGCTACTTCTGACAAATCTGTGGACATACCAGCTTTTTAGCAATGCATGGACAAACATTACCACTCAAACAGTAACTAGCTCTACATAGCATCCCATTGCATGCTTTGATATGCATCTTCTGACCCTCATGTCTGAAAAAGCCATTCACCAAGAGAGACAAGAATGTCCTTTACAGCTTCACACTGCAAAACACACAGGCTATTTCATTCTTGAAATAGTTAAGCTCTCCTTTCTGTACTACTCTACGTTATTAGTTCAGGCTTACAGTCCACCAGCGAAGTGATTTGTGTGAAATCTCCTCAGTTCAGGTGTTAGTTAGCAGTCAGGTATTTAGCAGGGACTCCCTGTGGAGACCTATAAAACTGACCAGAGCGCTGCCTCTTCATAATAACTTCTATTCAGAGCACAGTCAGGAAGGCTTCCTCACTATTCATCAAAGGTGTGCGAGTGTTTATACTGGCTGCGCTCTCTGGGGCGAAGACCTGCTGGCTGTTTGAGCACGGTGCGTAATGTGCTATGAAAAGGGAGTTCAGAGTGTGAGGCCCAAGTGCGCTCTGTAGGCCAGTATTTTAGCCACAACCGATGGAAAACCAGGATTGTCAGGTCAGGCCTGGGCTGTGATGTCAGAGCTATATGAGCCTCAATGAATCATTTTATCTCAAGCAGAGCCTGCCACGGTCTTGTGGAAGCTCCCCTCTTGCCCTAGTGCTAAGACCTGCTTTCAAACCCCACCTGGATCATGCAGCAGTAGGAGCAGTGAGGTGCCCAGGAGCAAGTGCCACAGCACGGGCCATCCATACACCTCTTCAGAAAAGCTGAGACTCTGAAAAATTCCTTGGTGGAAAGCCTGCAAAAACATGGTTCTCAGACCTTGCACTTTTGGCATCTGCCAGAGATTCAGCTGGTAGCCTAATTTTATCCTGACGCCGTTTTATTTCAACACCAAGAAACCGAGGAAAGTTATTGAGAAGAGAAATCCGCTCATTGTCATTCAATTTACCACCTTTTCTAACTGCAACCAAGAAAAACACTGAAAAATACGTATATTTTTAACTCCTGTATTTCAAGTTGGTCTATTCTTTAAGGCCGTCTATGCATGAATTTTGTCAAAGAGAGGAACAGTTCTATTATGTTTTGGGAACCTACCATATATATTTTATTTTCTTTTGTTTGGCTTAAGATTTATGTCACCATGTCTCCGTCATACCGTAGGTTCACTATAAACTCTTACATTGTTCTTTTAAAAAAACCCTTATCCTTAAAGCCCTATTCCCATGTGTTTGCCAGCCCTTGAAGAGATTTGACAATTATTTGACAATTGAAAACATTGTTGAAATTTCAAGTTGACTCCCAAAAAGCCTGAAGCTGACTGAAACTGTTGCAAAGAAATACTTCTTTTACTGGAATTGCTAGATTTGATGGCTTGTGTGCCTTCCTCTTTTCCTCTCCTTCCTTTCTTTAATAGTGACAAAAAGGGAAGGGAGGAGAAAAAAGTAAAAGAAGTCAAAATAGCAGTCAATGACCTGCTATGCCACCTGGACACTCACAAGTCTATGGGGCCGGATGGGATCCACCCGAGAGTGCTGAGGAATAGTGACAAAAAGAGAAGGGAGGAGAAAAAAGTAAAAGA
Organism: Aptenodytes forsteri; assembly: GCF_000699145.1. NCBI lineage: Eukaryota > Metazoa > Chordata > Aves > Sphenisciformes > Spheniscidae > Aptenodytes > Aptenodytes forsteri. The sequence continues at coordinate 5,618,589 of NW_008795695.1, forward strand.
AGATAGAAATGGGAAAGGAGAAATAACTAAGACATGGAAATAGCTGGGTTTTAGAAGGTTTTTGGGTTTTTTTTTAATCAGTTATATGAGTAGCTCAAGCAACATAAAACTTTGACTGAACTCTTCATTATGCAAAACTTGAGAAGATTTACTGCAGCTATCTCATGGGGTGTTTGCACTGAGTGTAGAATGGAGAGAAGACAAAAGGAAACGAGTAATGAGACTTGCTATCTCTTACGTGCTATCCCAATGCACTGGGATCTTCTCTGATGTTTTCTCAGTTTGTTTTCATAAAAATTCATGAGCTCTGTGTTTAAATTTGAGTTCTGGGTTGAATAAGCCCCAAGACTCACAGTGAAACATAACAAAGACTGCCAAAATTTTATGCAGCTGTAAATCAAGCCCGCTAAGGATTCCTGCTATCACCACCTAAAACAATAGATTGGCCAGGTTCTCTTAAAATGTGACCAGGCTGTCTCAAAATTCAATGTGTACTATCTGGCCCAAGCTGAAAATTAGTAATACTCTAAAATTAAATAGAGTTTTGTCTAGACTTATTGCACAGTTCTTATGAATTGAAGTAACTGCATAACAGGAAACTAAGCAGTGATGGTTTACTGCCCACTCAGCATTTTTTGCCCATTTTTAAAAAATTCTGTTCATAATTTATCTTTACATTATTATATAAAATATTTTTTACAACTGAATTAGACTATGGTAATCAACAGAAATGAGAGACTTTTCAAAACCAGCATGGGCTCCACCTCCATTTATCCAGTCTGAAGCTAGTAGGCTGACGCAAGTGAGGAAAGGTGCTGTTAATCTCTGATAGTTCACTCTGCTTTCCCAATAGTGCATTGTACCAACAGCAAATCAAATCATGGTGATGGACTTGTGGTGTTCAGATCCATGACTCAAGAGGAGTTTTACTGAATAGATAGAAAGGTTTTTTTCTGCCACACTTTCTAGATGTTCCTCCTCTACAAGTTCCATTCAACATGACTGTGGTTATTGTTTTGGTTTGGTTTGGTTTGGTTTTTTGTAAATAAGTGCTTGCCGCTTGAGTTATATGTTTGTTTCTTTTAAATAAGGGACAAGTGCCTCCAAAATATGATTTAATGCATGTTCTCACAGCATTGGTTAGGAAGCAGCTGTTTCAGTCAGGTATAGACTTGGTTCTCAGCCTCAGCTCTACCTGTTGTCCGATCTCATCTACAGAAGGAAGCTAAATATTACAGAGCTATCAATATTTCTACAAAGGATATTTTTGTGTGCTGCAAGCCATAACATTAACCAAATAAAACTTTAGCTCTACCTATATAGTTCTTAAAGGTAAGCCCTCTTGTCATGCTGTTCCACAATTTGAACTTATTTTGCTGGAAAAAAATTAATAATTTTACTTCCTCAGAAGGATTTGCTCATGCTTTATGAAAATATACGTATATTAAGGACAATATAAATTGATACACAAAACAAAGAATTTATTTAAGTATTCACTAGCACATTAGAAAGAGAACAATGTGAACTTATTTCACCATTGCAAAAAGTACTACCACAATATCAGCAATTCCCTGTCAATAGTTTTTGGCTTGAATTTGCAAAAGAACAGAATGAATTATCATCACAAATTTTAGTCTTATAAGTAGCTTGGTCAATTTGTAAAGCTTATCACAAAGGTGTAAAGTACTACACTTGGACAAAGGTTGACAATATCAAGCCCATTTGCCTCATGTTGTAGTAGTCTATCTGTACAGAAAAAAGGTGAGATATTTATATGGAAGAGTTGGCCTTATCTACATTTATGAGAGTAGCATATACCTATCAGAGTTATGATTTCATTCCATTTGAATAGCTGTGAGGATCAAAGAATTACACACAAGCACTTGTGCACTGTATTATAATAAACTCATTAAATGCTATTATATTGTATAAAGCTGTCTTCAATAATTTAATATGTAAATTAAAAAACAGATAAATCTTTGTTAATCTTCTAATTTTACCCTGAAGACCTTAAGGATTCATGTTGAAAGCTCTTTGCACAATCAAAAGCCGAAACAGATCTTAAAACTCCTGGAATTATTGTTTCCCTATGTGGAAAATATAAAATATCAAGGCTTTTTTTTCAGCAGTTAAAGAGATGCAGTAGAACACCTGGAGAAAAACTGAGCAATTGGCAGATGGTTCTAGTTTTTCCTGGACTGTAGTACCAGTTGTTTTTTATCTCTCTTTGTACACTTGTATTTTCTCATGGACTTTTTTTTCCTTACAACTAGTTGTAGACACTAGGAAGAAAATTTGTGAATCGTTATTCATGCATCTTCTACACACCTGAAAAATATAAATAATAAAAAGAGAAAGTCTGCCCTTGTAAGTATAGGTCACCACAATATTTCAAAGAGTATTCCTGGAACTAAAAATAAGACACTGAGGAAATTCCATCAGCAGAGAAGTAGTGAGGGGAACCATCAAATTTTCTGCCTTTGTAAGAGAAAAAGCTGAATATAATGGAATGACGGTTTATACCTTGCCACAGAGGGGAAAAAAGAAGAATTTAAGTTTTTTATTTTGCTCTGTACAGGATTTTATTATGAACTAGTAAGCTTCTAGAAAACACGGATATATATCAATTATCTGTATGAAAAACTTCATTTTTCATCCCCATCTCAATTAAACAGGGAGTATGTTATGCATATTTTCTTTTAAAATGTGAAAACATTATTAATTGGTCTGCAGAAAGCTTATAAAAAAAGTCTTTACACATGGACTTTAATGTGATGATACTTGGGGCAAGCCATATGTTGCTTACAAGGATGAATTTATAGCTTAATTCCATCTGTCAAGAAAAACTGATGAACATGGAGTGAGATCAAAGTCTTACTGAAACCGTGGTCAAAACTCTACGCTGGTTTGAACAAGAGCAGGGTTTCATTGTATGCTCAGCTCCTCCACGGCTTCTCTGGAGTAGTGCTCTCCACTAACAGCTGAGTGATCACTACGGAGTACAACGTTAGTGACCAGGAGGTAGATCCAGAGTGGGTTTTAGGCACTTGGAGGGCGACATGAATTTAAATCCAAAGTTGAATTAGTTAGCTTAGTTACTGCCTTACTTGGGAAGCAAATTCCCAAGGTGCCTCAGCTGGCATCTTTAAAATCCTCCAGCCACTGGAACATCCTACTAACATTTCGGCATCTCAGCTGCAAAGCCGTTTGTGAACAACCCAGGGCATAGATCGTATCTAAGCACAAACAGGCTCCAGAGACTGGGTATTTCTCTTCCAAAGGCTTCAGCCTTGTAGGTATTCTTAGAACGTGTCTAAGTTATGACAACAGGATTCAGGACAAAATTCAGTCATAGTTGCTTTTCTTTAAAAAAAGAAGGCAGTCAAAGGAACTGCTGTTACTGTGAAGTAATTGATTGTGAAGGAATGGAAAAATGCTCCCGTTTGACCTGGAACAGAAAGTTCTTAGAAAGTACGGTGAGGGAGCGATTCCCTCTCCTTCCAAAATACGGAATGAGAAACCATTCTAAGCCACCTTTTAAACTTTAAATCTTTAATGAAGAATTAATTGCTTGAAAATACAAAAATGCAGAGCAAGCCACCTGCTGTGTCATTTGCCAGCTGTAGACCAACTGATATAACCACAGTGGAAAGATGATTCTTCACTGTATGTTCAAGTGGCAACGAGAACTGTGGATCATTGGGGAGGAGTTTTGTGATAATCCCAGACTGACTATGATGACTGAGGCGTAGGGTATTCCACATACCATCAGAAAGACTTGATAGGACTCATTAATCCTGAGTCCTATATGCAATGATAGTTGTAGAGTCTCTAGTCCTTGATTATCACTGCTTTGTTTTCAAAACTGAATACAGTTTACATTACATTCTAATCACATCATCATTTTATCATGTCCTCTTCCTGATGGATTGTGACTGTGGTCCTTCCTGATTCCTTCATGTGTAGGTAAGGTTTTGTTGAATTATCAATATAGTCTTTCTACTCTTGACTGATTAACAATAGTTCTCACTGATTTAAAAAAGGCTTTTATAAATTTTTGATGGCTTTCCTACTGCCTCCTGTTCAAAAGGTGCATAAACTGTATCGTTAATAATATGCATAAGACTGGGGGTTGGGGTTGTTTGTTGGTTTTATTTTAATTTCTGAGCCAGTTACATCATATCTTCTTTCTTAATGAGCATGTAGGGGTTTGGTTTGCACAGAGGAGGCTGAATAAAATTCTATTTAGACAAAATGGAATTCAAGTATTCTGCAAATACAAGAAAAACATTTCTGTTTCTAACTAAGGGTACTCAAGTCCAAGTTTCAAAGGTAATTACAAGTGGTTATGTATTTGCTTTCAAAATTCTAATTATAAATAAGGAATTATCACTGTACCAAAAATTAACTTAAGATCCCACACAGATTGCTTTTGTTACTTTTCTATTAAATTTTTATTATGATTTAGAAAAAAAAAATTAGAGATAAAGGATTCAGAGGAAGAAATTAGAGATAAAGGATGCAGAGGAAGAATGATTGGGTGAGGGTTCATTAATGAAAAGAAAGGAATTCCTGAACAACAGGTCTAGACTGCTAGGTAAGTTGGACTTTTTTAATACTGTCAAATGTGAAGTTTTAGATGAAGATTTATCATTTTAGCAATAGGTTTCAAGCCTTTTGGCTCTTGTCACTTTCTCCTGGCTTTTCCCCCTTTTTTGACTTGACTTTCCATTTTTCCTCTTATCAATGCAGGATTTTATTTTTTTTAAAATGTTCCTTTACATCTAAAGTCAGGAATCTTGATATATCAGTTTGAATTTTTTTTTTTTTTTAATTCTTTTACCTTTTTGGTCCTGTTCTCTCTATTTGAGAAAGATATAAATGATAAAACTCTTACAAAGCATTGTCCTACCAGCTAGTTCCTGAAAAGTACTGCTCACAGAACTGTTTAAGATAATCCACATGCTTACTTAGCTGTATTCTTACATTTCCGAGAGGTGTGAAAGAAAAGATATTAAATTCATGGAATAACTCGAGGAAAATATTTCAAAGGTATGAAACAAACTAGGGAGATAGTGTACTGGTTTCAGCTGGGATAGAGTTAATTTTCCTCATAGTAGCTTGTATGGTGTTATGTTTTGGATTTGTGACCAAAACAGCATTGATAACACACTGATGTTTTAGCTATTGCTGAGCAGTGCCTACACAAAGTCCAGGCCTTTTCTGCTTCTCACACCACCCCACCAGCGAGTAGGCTGGGGGTGCACAAGAAGCTGGGAGGGGACACAGACAGGACAGCTGACCCCAACTGACCAAAGGTTTATGACAGTGAGAAACATGGCTATCTTATTTTAGTCTTTTCTAGATAGTCAAAAGAACAGCGTACATTGAGAAATGAAATCCTGTTTATCAATGGTAACTCTATCTCTGGGTAAGGCATTTTTTTACATGAGAAAGTATGAGAATAAGGAAAGATAAAGCCAACCCTAAGAGGCATCTTCAGAAGACATTCAAACAAATATTTGTACTATGTAATTCTGTTTTATTTTGTGCAGATTTTGGGAAATGAAATACAGAACTCTGGGAAATAAGCTTTTTTTTTTTTTTTCTTTTGGGTCAAAACTTTCACAGATATGGCTTTTGATTTAGTTTGGCCTCAGAGTAGATTTTCAAAATAAGCAAGTAATAATTTAAAACAAAACCATTCGTAGAAATAGGAAAGCAAAGAAAAAAATAAAGATACCAAACAGAGGCCAAACCACGCTGAACTAACAGCTATAGATATAAAATTAAGATTCCTAAGTACAAATAAATCCAGTTTTAACTCGCACAGAGTTTATGATCCCAGAGAGTACTGAACTCAGTCAATGGAAACTTCAAGTGAGAGCACCACACCCCTTACCTTTTGAAACGAATCCAGGAAAAAAAAACCCACTACTGTTTATAGAGACTTCCTAGTATAAAATCTGCCTTATTCTAAAAAGTAAGAAAAAAAATTACCCAGATTTTTGTCACAAACCTGATTTTTTTCTTTCGTTCTCTATAACCTATAATATAACACATAATGGTTCTTCCATCCAGAAGTCTGTTTTTCATGAAAAAAGTAATTGTACTGGGGAGAAAACAAACTAATATAATACTAGCAGTTTGGCACATGTCCCACATCTGACACCTTTGTTTCTAAAGTTAATGAATAGTGTAAGAACAATATAGCCTCATAGAAGGAAAGAAGAAATAGAATGCCACTATGGAAGACAAATGGCTTCCTGCTTAGGTTTTTGCCATCTTAATATTTGTGAGCCAAATAGAACACGATACTGGGTTTTGTATACATTATAAAACATATAGGTATATAAAAATAAAGTATATATAAATAAGAAATCATTTGTGACCTAAAACTTTATGGGATAAAGAACTATTTTTCAAGTGTGTTTTTTACAGCACTTGGTACCTTGAAGTAATTTCTAGGACTTGTCTAAGAACCTCAGTCCTCTCTCTATGCAACTTAAGATACATGTAACAATATAGTCATAGATTTTTGCCTTATTTTGTTTTCTCTAGATAAGTAGAGCAACAATTGTAAACAGACTTAAATGTGTGGTGTTCATTCCTATGCTGATAAAATTAATATATTTCACTGTGGTTTGTGGAAGTTGAATACTAGCACTCCGTTAGCAATCCATTAGCCCACTGAAAGTAAAATCGCATTATTGTCATCTCTGGGAAGGTGAAGCTTCTATGGACTGGCAACATGAAAGGTACTTTGGACATGCAAAAGACATGGTTGAGACTGCAGTTGAGGCAGAAAAGGCCATGAAACAATTTAACACAAAAACAGTTGTTGTTGGATTTTTTTCAGATGCAATACAAAGCCAAGTTTCAAAAACCAAAGTTAACAAAGAAAACATTGTCTCACAATGTCAGTCTGTAATAAGGTACCTAATATTTGTTGACAAATGCAGTCTGATGTGATTAACAAATATTAGGGTGGTGAGTCAGCACTTACTTTCAAGATGCTTGGAGACCAGCTGAGGGCAAAAATAACGCTTCCCAGACACCAGCAAAGCATGGCAAATCACTGGCCTCAGTTGTCCCTTTCTTAATCTTTAACCTTTCTTCCTTTGGAATTTAATATTCTTGGTTCCCACAGAAAACAGGCCTTTTTTTTTTTTTTTTACTAACCAGCTTGGGAAGAGGGGGATAGTTAATCAATATATTAAAAACAAAATGAAACACCTTTCACTTTTGAAACAAAGAACCACAAGTCAGTGAGGTATAATTCATAGATGCTGTTAAAAATAACATTGTTTTAAAAATAATTCCTTGAGGTTTCTTTTTGTTTTGAGTTTAACTGTGGATTTTCACACTTTATGTTGCAAGTGCTAAGTCAACAACATTTTATTCCAGTAGTTTATATTGCCCTTACAGAGTCTCTACAGCCAAAGAAGTTTCCCGTGGCCACTGATTTTATCTTATCTGCATATTGTTCTCTGAGTAAAAAATAAACATTTTAGCAATTTTGCCCATTTTAGTTATTATGATTAAATTATCTAATTAAAAAAAAGTCTGTTTTAATTCCATTTCAGCCTGTCGCATTCAACTAAAAAATAGTCCAACTCTTATTATGCAGACCCATGCAGTAACAAAATATTGATACAATAATGTATTAAAAATTACTACCCATACTATGCCCATATTCTGCCTTTCATGCTTATTCTGAATACAGAAATAATCTGAGGGTAACATGAAGACCGTGCTAGAGACAAGCCATTTCCTCACAGCAACTCTCTCAACTATCTTCTTGCATATATTTTCCTTTGTATCCATGCCCCCCTGTGCCTGCATGTCCTGGGAAATCCTGGTCTCTGCCTTCTTCCTCTCCAGCCTCCAGAAACGCTTTCTTCTTGGTGCCTCTCTGTAGCTCTCCATTTTGTGACACCAACCAAGAAAGCATTTCCCAAGACAAGCAAAGAGAGTAGAGGATGAGAAAGAGTTGAAGGCTCCCTCAGCAGCAATGTGCTGGCAATGGACTGGATAACAAATCACTTTGAGTGCATGAGAATAAAAGGTTGTTTTAGCCATGGATATAAAGAGATTATGAAAAGAGAGCAAAAATGGGAGGAAGCCCTCCCCCTCCGCTACCTTTTTGTTACCCTACCTTTGTTCCCCATCAGTATATACAACCCAGTTCCACTAAAGAGGCTACTTCCACTTGCTTCCTTATGATTATGCTGTCAGACAGCCTCAGAAATTAAAAAGAGATCCAAGAACAAAGTTAAGAGAGGCTCCTTATGCAGGTGAAGTTTGCTTGTGGTGCAGTTAAAATTTAGCTCTCATCCCTGGTCACTGCAGCTGGCATTGGCCTGAGTTACCATCATCCCCCTCAAATTCCAGGAGAGGGGGAGGCTTTTTAAATCATAGTTCTCGCACCAGGGGTCCCAGTGAGAATGTGAGAAACTGCAGAGCTGAGCCACAGAATGACAAGAATATTCTCCATTATTTTAAATATTTTAGCAATTTTTATTAACATATGGAAAATCTTTAACTGCAATTATAAGTTACACTTTGAAAAAGTTCATTTATTCAGTGCAGGGGATTAGCTTTCATAAGAATAAAAGTCATGCCAGAGCCAAGCCAGTAGAATCTCCTTGGAAACATTCCTGTTTGAAGCTTTTATTGGTTGCTGATATAGCATATTTTGCTCTGTAGTCCAGGAAAAAAGAATCTGTACATTAATGAAGAGTAGAAAGACAAAGTCAGAAAACATAAAGCCAGTACCCTACGTGCTCTGTGTATGCATTTCATCTTGTTACAGCAATTATGGGATTACAGGCCCTGGTCCCACTAGGATTTGTGTCACGATATGGGTAGAGTTTATAATTCAGCTAATGATTAGCTTCAAGTTTTGTTATCCACAGACAGTAATAAAAAGCTGATCTGCATTGTTGAGGTCTGGCTCACCTTACGGTAGGAAAAGGATTTTATCAAACTAAAACAAACTGCTGATGCAGAAAAAGAATAACCCTTCATTCTTTCAGCTTAAGTCATGAACATTTCAGACAAAGTATGAAGCAGGTTTTGGACTATTGCTTTTTTCTGGGAAAAACGATATGGGGTTTTTTCTTGGTTTTGGGGTAGGAAGACCATTTTATTAATGACTTACAGTCAAATTTGAAACACCATTTCTACAGAAAGGTAATAGAAAACTTTTTTTTCTTTATTAAGAGTAAAAAAAATCTGAAAATTTACACAGTCTGAAAATAAAGTATTTTTTCAGCACAACAAAACAAAAACTCATACACAGTACAAACAAATCATCAGCTAACTTAGCCCAGGAAAAGAAAACAGGACTCTAGAATCTGGGACATTAACCTGGGCTATAAAATCTCTGTAGGTATGTTTTCTGTTTTATATACAAGTCATTGCAATTCTGCACACCTCTAAAACTCTGACTCAAATCAACTAAAAGCTTATAGGTAGGATGGGTTAGCTTAAAGATTTTTTTTTTTAATTATTTTGCAGTCAACTTGGATTTTCATGGCAACTGAAATCCAGACTTGTATTTTACAGTGAGGGCCATTTTTCACTATTGTGTATATGCATTTTTCCCCCCATTTCACCTGAACATAAACTTGAGAGGGTTCATCTGCTCACAAACGCTGTTGTTATAGGCCGGAGACCCTTATTCTGCTCTGTAGAGATTGTCGAGACCAGACTACTTGCTCCATTAATATCCTCTCAGCACAGGACCCAGAATACTTTTCAACATCAGGTAACACACTTATCTGACCAGAAGATCAACAGCCACCAGAGTCGCATGTCACGGGAATGAGCAGGGAGGATCAAGGAGGATCAAGAGCATCGCCAGCATTGTAGTCCTTTGTGGTAGAAGAGGATTTAGTAGGTAAATTCCTAGATAATTCCATTACACATTCACCTTCTCAAAGCTTTGGTTGCTTGGTAGAGAAGATTGTTATTTAGCAGTTAAAGCTGAGGAATGAGATCTATAGGTTCTGGTTTTTATTATCTCTGTTCCAGTTTACTGTGTCTTCTTGCATACCATTGCATCCACAGCTTCCCACATCTGTGAAATAAACCAAGCTGCACAGGCTTCAGCTCAAGCTTGCATGAAGCTGCAAACAGCCTTGCTTTGCTGCAGATGTGCTGGCCAACAGCTGTGATTTCCTTAGATTTGCTGTGTCCATAAATTTACCAAAACGAGGATTATTTTGATTTGTCTAGTTATACACTAATGATTTTATCAGGCCACTATATATAGTAACAAGGCAGATTAGAGGACAGGGACTCTGTGGTGTTTCTTCTATACTGGTATGAGACGTATTCAAGAGGAATATCAGAAGATGGCATTGTCCGATGCATTTACCTTACAATCCAGGTAAATGATTGCGGATCCTATAAGCATGCTTAAACTAGGGTTGAACCACCTGACCCAAATACTTACAGCTGTATAGATGCAGAAACGATATGGGTTTCATTCACTGAATAGCTTCCTCCCAGCTGGACATGTGCAGACAAAAATAAGGCCTGTGCTATTGTGATCATTGTGCCTTAAGTATCACAGAAAGGCTGTTAAAGCTAATGCTGGCATGACCTTCAGTTACACCTCTGGAAAAAATCCAGACTTATCAAAGCGTGCGAAAGAGAGAGAAAGAGAGACAGAAAAGCAAAGCTGCACTTATGCTGAAGCTTCTGATCCACTTTGAATAATCAAATCCAAAGAGAAAAAGAAAAAAAAGAAAAAAAAGAAAAAAAAAGAAACTGCACAACTTTACTTAGCCTCCTAGTCTATTATACTCTTTGAACTGAATATTATATGCTCTAATCCTTCTGGATATTTAAAGCTATGATGTTATTATTGTTTACTTTGGCTCACACCCCTAATTACATTCTGGTTTTGGATGAGGACAATTGTTTCATTGAGATAACTATTCTCTAGTGCATCAGAACTATATAATTTGTGTGAATTCCTAGCAGGAGTATATACAGTCCTGTAATGCACACAGTTATTTGGAACCTTGTCATTATTTTCTGCAATGGCACATGTAAGAATATGGCCAATTTTACAGAAGAAAATGTATTTCAATGGAATCAGTGTTCTGCTATTATACTAAAACCGTGACAAGTACCTCATTCACAGTGTTATACAGTCAATGACGCATACTTCGTATATCCTTAATTTTGAGAAACTTATTTCAGTCTCAGTGTTACTCACCTACCATTTATACATCTTTGATGCCCTCTCATTTATATTTTTGGGAACCATTTACACAAAGAATAATGAGTAACTGAACAAAACTTTGAGAAAGAACCAGTCATTTCCATGTAACAAATAAATCTCACAGAATCTTAATTGTCTTTCAGGAAATTTCTCACTTTGAGTCTTCAGGCCAGATTTTTCCAGGCTTTTCCATACCACTGGGATTTATCACCATTCACAGATAGATTCTGACTTCAGAAAAAAAGGTTTAAGGAATTATGTTTGTGCAGGAAATTTTGTTTGCATAGCTTGTTCTTAAAAAAAAAAAGTACAGTTTTACACAACTGAACTAGCAGAGGAGACTATCTTCTCAAGCTTGCAACTTAACAGAAATGTAGAAGGGGCAGCAGAGATCGTCAAAGCAAACATTACTTTTTTTTTCCTTCTTAGTAATATCAAGAATAATGTAGCCACTACTTGAGAACACGTCCTCAGTTGTGTGATCAAGGAGGCTGATCAAGGATGCCATCTCTCCTGCTCTCCTCCGGCACCATGCACTTTGCTCTCAGCTTTCTGTTCTAGGACTCAGTTCTGATGGGGATCCACAGCTCCCAGCTTGCAGACCCAAATGTCATTCAGGCAGAAACATGTGTGAAACAGTTATGTGTAGGTATCCTGTCTCTAACACTGTCTTAACAATAGAACAGCTCTTTAAGTGAGGGTCTCGGAAAGAAAGAAGTGGTTTGATTCTTTAAGAAGGTACTGCTATTTGAAAACAGTTATGTGCATGACATTCCTGTCTAGTAGCCGCTTACCAAAAGTTAGATTTCTCTTCATTACCTCAAGTGATGGAGATTTGTGCTGAGATATTGAGTGCATTGAGTTCCAAGTTGCTGGTAATACAGGTAATATACTCAGAGTATTATCCTTGTGCATTATAGTGTTTCCATTTCTTCAGACTTCCTTCTCAGGGGTGCAGAACATGAAAATACTTTTACAATATCTTTTTAATCTCCCAAGACTAAAATATGCCACATTTCAATTATTTTTCATGCATTTTAATATTTTCTGTTGATTTCTGGCAAACCTTAGAAACAAAGGCTGTACAGAAATCCTGGTGGATTTCTATTAGGGCTCCAGTTACTGAGAGCTATGGAAGACTGCAGTTACCTTTCACATGACGAGGTTTCATGAAATGGCAATAGCAAAGGAAAGGCAGTTGTTCCAGTTCCACAAAACAGGCAGGGAAGACGCATCAACCCTTCACTCTTCAAATGTTTCTCCAAAAATGACCCTGTCCTAAGAGGGATTTTTAATTATATGCAACATTTGAAAAATAAATAGAAGGCTCAGGAAAAAAGGTATGTCTTAAAGATCCTATTTTTTGACAGAAAATATGGAAAAGATTTATTTTAAGATAGACCAACAGTTACATTCTTATTCACAGCCTCTATCCATAAAATTGAAGACATATTTTGTCTTCTTACACTGCACAGAGGTTAAAACTTCACTTTAAACTGACTCTGAAAAGAGATGCTGCTGTGCATATGAGAGAGTGGCGTGCTGCTACCAGTCCATACTTTGTAATTCAAGTTCTTTCCTAAAGATCAGATTCTTCTATGGTAGCAGGTGTCCAAAACTAGTCTTAACATAGGAAGATAGAAGATTAATTATACTGCAGACTAATTGTATTACAGAATTATTTTACAACATCCTATATATAAAGTTTAAGGACAACAGCTTTTAGAAATTATACTTTTACATTGCTTTGTCTATTCTGTATATTTGGTTTTGGGATAAGTTAGTGCAAATAGAGGAGATTTTAATCTTCTGCATTGCCTCAATAGTATAAAATACTAAGACAGATAAATTTATTAATTCTGACATTTTCAAGGCTTGTGGTTTTAAAAGTAGGTCATCTAAGGCACAGAAAATGCCCTTCAGCAATTTGGACTGAACAATGCCAGAGCTTTTCTTCTTTTAGTATAAATAGCTTGAAATAATTCTACTTAATGAGAGAATTTTTTAATTCTAGCTTTTATGTCAAATCTTAAGAGATTGATGTCTGCTTCCCATCTGCATTTGGGAATAGTTTCATACAATCAGACAGTATTTTCAGTGTGATCATTCATCTTGCTCAGAAGTGTGAAATTAAAATTCAAAGAGGAAGTGAAAACATATGACACAGGAACAGCAGAAAACCTTGATAAAAACATCACTTTATTTTAATTAAAAAAAAAACTTCTAACAGCATTAATAATCAGACTGTCTTTGTTTTTTACTGTTGCCTATTTGTTTTTTCCTTACCTCAGATTCAAATATTCTTTCTCAAAATGTGGTATAAAAAATGCAGGCATATAGAAGTTGAAACTAAAAGCCACCACCTTAAGTTGAAAAAGTTGCAAGAATGGCAACAATTTCTTCTGTGCCACTTTAGATTCGTACAAATAGTCCAAATGAAGACTTTTGGTCACTTGAAAATGCTGTATTTCATATAAATCTCCACATCACAGGAATAACAGTTGGAGCTTTGGAATTGACTTCAATGAAGCCAGGATTTTAGCCCATATCCCATAACTGTCTAGGGCAGAATAAGAAAATGATACTGCAGTATTACATCAGTTGTGAGGCTTACAAACTATTACCTATTGTCCCTATTCATTTTTTAAATCTGTTTACTAATTCTCTATGTAATAGAAGAACTGCTGGGGGCAGGATTCTTATGACAATAGATTTCAACTGAAAAACTTTACTGCTTCTCTCTCTCATCCCATCTAACATAGAATTTTTCACTTTGCAGTGAATTACTTGAAAAATAAACTAGCCCATTAACTTTTTCCCTGTATATATCCAACCCCTTGATTTTACTGTAACAACTAAATACTGCAGTTGGGATGGAAAGCATATCACCATGATTTTTAGACAGAATGGTAAGATATGAGCATGAAAACCTGAAGAAGGGCTGAGATTTGAAAACTGATTCAATTTTCTTTTACCCTCCTGTTGAATATAACAAGTTTTGTGACAGCCTTATCTAAACAACTAATCACCATTATATCATTTATGTGGAATACAGTTATAGATGAGATTTTAAATAAACCTGTGTTAAATTCTGCAGATATTAATATCATATAGGGAGTTCCTGAAAATGAGCTGATTCCTGCAAGTTTATGAAGTGTCTGGTAGATATATTGGTTTGGATATAGAAAAGGAAAGGTAGGGAGTTATTGCAAACGTGTGTGCAGATGACACAGAGTATACCTCTTCCCTCTCATCTCCACTTCTCTGTCTCCCAGTATCTCTGTCCCCCTTTAATGCTCTTATGGTCAGGTACCTCTCTGTTCTTACCCAGCAAATGCCCCTTTCCTCTATCTACTTCTTTCTTAATGTCTGCTTCTTAAAACAGTCTCCTCTTTCTTCATTTAGTCATCAGTAGTTCCCAAAGCACCTTATCCATTTTATGCATGCACTATGTTTCTAACTTTGCATTGCTTGGACCCTGCTCACCACACAAGCATGCGTATGTCTGGCTTTAAATATCCAGGCTTGCTGAGTACAACATGAATACAGATCAATGAAGTTAACAATGAGCATACATATTTGCAGCATCAAACCCCAAAATTTTTAACATTCAAATACATAAACAAGTATCTGCTTCACATAACTGTGCATCCCCTTCTGCTTCAAAATTAAAACTTTCTGGAATAATCATATGGGTGTTAATTATGTGTTTAGATACACATGGAGCTGGCAGTCAAACTTGAGTCAGGCTAGGTTAAAGATGACTGCCTCAGTTGGTGATGATGTCCGATATTCTCCAATGTCAATACAGGTTTTTTAACTGCCTGTTGTAATCCCATCTAAATCTTTGCTTTAAAGAGAATTTAGATCAAATAATTCTAGTCTCCTTTCTATATGGCGAGTCATAAATTCATCTTTCTTCTAACAGTTAGGGACTATTCTCCAGGTCTTCATGTGAAAATCTAACTGGTTCCAATGTTCAGAACAAATTATCATAAATACTTCTGTCTTTTAGATTTATGAACCTATGAAGATAAGGCAAACATAGACAGTGCCACATTCCAAACATCCTATATACACTAGCATGACCGTCTCCTGATATTTACTCAGTGAAACATTATGAAGAGCTTCTACTACTTCTGAAATCTGATAGATGACTCAGCCATATTGTATCCCTATCATCAAAAATGCTGTCACTTGAAATGATGAACTCATCATTGCAGCTGTACAAAAGGTTTAAAATAAACATATTTAAGGTTTCTAAATGGATTTCAGTTGCAGCTGTCAAACACTTCAGAATTTGGGTTGAACCTGTTCATATTACCCTTACAGTTAGTGGTTAACAATATTTAAATTGAAAACTTTGTAATTTTTTATTGTTGCAACTTCATCTTATTTCTAATGCCTAACAGTTAAAACAAAATAACATTTTTGATAACTCCTTACAAATGCCAAATCATTTGGGTAAATTTGAATTTTAAAAAGTGAATCATTTCTCATTTCTAATTCATAAAGCATTTGAGTTAATCTCCAGGAAGTATTGAAATCCTCTTAGTCAGTGAACAAGTACTTTGGTAAAGTACGGATTTTCAATCTAGCATAAGAATTTCAAGTTGTTTACACATGGAGGATTTCAGTTGCAACCTGAGAGTGACTTTGAAGAAAACTGAATTTCATGCCAAAGACAACTCAAAAGCATTCTGGGTAAGTACCTCTAATATCAACTGGGTGAATGAGTTAATATAGTTTAACCTTCTTTTTAACGTCCTGAAAGAACATTACAGAAAGTGGGAAAACAATTTAAGTGCAAGTACAATCCAGATAATATGTGCTATTTTCCTATGTTCTGTATGATTAAAAAGTGCATTTTGAAAGACCTAGGTAAATGACCTTCAGTTGCTTTTAGCTATTTTCTCTAATGACCTTTATTTAAATGATTGTTAAATAAAATTTTTACATAGTATGGCATTATCTATTAATTAAATAAGCATCTGAGTATGCTTACCAAATTATCTTCAGATAGCATTACCAAGGTGTTCAGCTACTCATCATCTTCCAAAAAAACATTCGTAACTTTTCAACATGCTAGATTACAGATCTGAACCCTGCAGATACCCTTGTTTAAACACACACAGTTCCCCTGACTTCACCACTGGACTACCTCTATACTAAAAGTTATTATGGATCCAGAAACAGAAGGCAGAAAACTTGATTCAAGCTGAACTCACATTATTCAGTATTTTGTGAGGAACTGTACCAGTCACTTGTAATCTTCATTAGCTGAAAACTTTGCTTAGGAAGAAAATCTGTTCATGTTGAATGAAATAGTCATAAAACACTGCACTGGATATCCAAAGAAAGTTCTAAAAACCAAGCCCCTCTCCTTTTAGCATGATCCAGATTTCTTAGATAACATGACTGCATTCCCTTATTGTCTCATAAGCCACGCAGCCACAACCCTGAAGCCCTCTTCACTGACTACACCAGTAGTCTGTGTTCTTCTTCCTGGCAATTCAGTGCACCAGCCAGCCGAACAGCCACTGCAGCGGTGACAACAGGAGTATTGCTCTTCCACCAAGTAATGCCTGCAGATGTTAAGAAAGGCTGTCAGCTCCCTGCCGTCTAGGGGCTTCAACCCACCTCTCACCCGCTGCAGTAAGCACACTAGCCCCACACTCAGGTCACCTGCGTGAGCTGTTTGGCAGCCAGGACCAAAAGAGTCAAAAAAAGGAAAAGCAGCAGAAGGAAGAGTGGTGTCAGCCTAATTGCTAGAAAATTAAGGGTAAGCCTAAGAGTGGGAGGGACGGAGCCTTAAAAAGCAACTAGATACCTTATGACCAAACTTAGGCTAAATACAGTTATGGAATAATGATAAACATGCATGTAAGAATGCAAGGGAAGTCAAACCATTCAGATTATGTATTGCATACACACAGAGTCAGAAATTGCCCCTAAATAATTGATCCTAAAACATACGGGGAGGAGGGGGCAGAGGAAAAACAGATGAGAGACCTCCATGACCACTTTGTGCTCTCCGGTCAAGTCACCATAACAAGACCTAAAAATACAGGTTTATAGAGTTAAATTAGTATTTTAAGTGTCATTTGCATAAATACAGTTATTGTTAAAGGGCAAATAAATCATCCTTTAAAATATTTTAGTGTCTTCATTAAAATAAAGTATATTTCCTATTATTTTTCCTACAAGGGAAAAAAAATGTGCCTCTATTTTGACATGTCTTTTATGTCACATGATGCAGCATCTGCAATCTTTGCTAATTAGAAATTAACAAATAATTCTTACTGATGTAGACATCAAAGAGAGCTATGGTTTTACCTGCATTTTACAAGTTAGTACCATCTAGGAAGGTTTGTAACATGGGCAGAAATTGTTTAGTGAGTGAGGATCAGGCGTTGAAGGAAAATATCATGTCAGTTTCTGATTTCTCTTTCTCTGCATGTTTAATTTGCCCCCTCAGAAAAATTAGTAGCTTTATTAAAGTCACTATCCAATACAGATACGATGCATAGTCTCAGGTCAATGGCATCTCCTGATGTTTTGGTTTCAATTCTTTTTTGGCTACTTCGCTTTGTCTATAACATGCATCAGTAGTTTATAAAATAGCTAATGCTTTTATTCTTACTTCCCTGAAATCTGAGTTTTTTCTACCTAACTTTAAGCAAGCTTAGTAAATTCTTCACAGAATAACTATGTAAGGTATTTCTCAGTTCTGTCTGTTTTGAACTTAATTTGTTTAAACAAGGTATTTGGAAATATATATGCATACATACGTATATAACATCTATTAAAGTAACCTCATTTGGCATCTTTGACCTGAATGAAAAATTTCCATCAGGCTTCAGAACTTGTGGCAATCCAGAAACTGCCTTGGTGAAGATGTGTGGCTGGATCTCCAGCCAGAACACGATGAAAATTCTAAGGTTTTTCTGCAAAGGAATACTTTTAAAACGAGTAGCTTTAGGATCTGAATTGAACTGCAGAAAAGGTATCATAACCCACATCATTCTACTAAAGTCTCAACTCCTGCATCCTGAAGAAAACCACAGAGTAGTTCCTTTCACCTGAAACTCTCCTAGATGACATATATGACCAGGTGCAGGAGGCATTTAGGAAGAGGAGGTTGCTGTCTTGACCCTCTTATCTGCTTTCTCAGGGAAGAAGGTCCTTTTCCCACACTGGCTAGATATTCCCTCTCTTTTCAGACGAAGCAAAACATTATGTCTCACTGAAGTCTATGGGAAGGACATGATTTCACTCTTATCTCTAAGTACTTCACACAGATTCATGGGGCACTACATGGAGACCCAAACATCCTCTGAAACAAAGCCACTCATGGGAAGGGCGACAGAAGGTTGCCCACGACTTAGAACAAATTTCCTTACCTGATGCCTGGGATCTCACTGGTTTCCTGAAAGAGGTGGGCAAAAAAAGGAGTGGCCAATGTTTCCTTCGATCACTTCACGTTAATATTTAACTACACACAGAAAGGAAGAAGAATAGACAGACTGAATAAGGAGGAAACTATCTTTGCATTAATGTCTTGGTCAGAATAGTTAGACTGAAATATGCAGTCCTCAAAAGAGAAAGTAATTAAGTAAATCTGATAGCTTTCTTAGCTGACAAACAAGGACAAAGTGAAGTCTTCCAAACCTATCAGCAGGAGTGGCTTAAGATAAAAAGCAACTTTCTGTCTGACAGATCTCATAATCTGTGGATCACCAGTGCAAGTTACTCAAGAGTCTTGAAAGTTACTTAAAGGAGACAGTTTAAAGCACTCGGCTCAGGGCCACGAGGTGTTCAAAGCTCTCTAATTTGAGTAGAAGTATCAAAAAAGGAGAGGCCTGAGTTTAGCAAGCACTGGACATAGATGAAAACAGAGTCTGAGCATTCAAATATGACCGTGAAGACGGCAGTGGCGTGATGAGAGGCAGAGAAGAGCTGGGAAGAAGGCCCACTTCTCAAGATGATGGACTAGACCACAAGGTCTAAGATAAGATACACAAAGTATATAGCAAAATAACTTGACAGATGGCAAGCAAATTAGAAAATATTCAGGCATAAATACAACAACTGAATCCATGAAGTTAGTAAAACTGTGTAAAATTCACTTACAGAAAATCACAAAGGACAACTCAATCTCACAGCATGGAAATAAGATTCCTCTGGAATGCAGAGAAACATTCCCAATCCAAAAGACATAATATAAAACAGGGCTACAACTTAACACTTCAGATAGAAATGCAATGATAATACTAATCACTACAGTTTCATTTCATTGATTAATTTTGTTACATTAGGGGATATCTTTGCATTTCAGTAAGCATCATGCTGGAACACTCATGGTGTTCCCAGGAGTTTTAAACTTTTGGTTTTAGCTTTTTAGTTTTAACCATCCTTTAAAAATCTTGTAAAAGCAACAAAAAGGATTGTAACTGGTGTTATAACAGGAAATATTACACAACATGTACCAGTGTATATTCATATCATATGAATTACATCTTTTTTTTATCGCCTGCCAAGATACAAGGCACCTTAGGAAATGTATATTGATAAAGTAGATTACCTTGGCCCTAACCCTGCCTCAACCAGATATCCCTCAGCCCTGCCTTGAACTTTATTTTTAATTATGATTAATATGTATGGAACATGCAGAGTACAATTATGCCCTGCAATGCAAGTGTAGGCCTCCCATGGAGTTCAATGGAAACTGTGTGCATATGTCAGAGGACAGAAATTGGCTCAATATGTTTAATCAAAATCATCTCTTCTGCCCTCTGCCTCCAGGCAGATTCCCATTTGTAACCCTAGTATCATTCATGATTAATAATGCACGTGTTAAAAATGAAAACTCTCTTTCTCCCTATCATGTCTCTGCACTCGTTGTTAAATTTTATAATTAAAATCTTCTCCCCCTGCCTCCTCCTTGCCAGTAGCAGATTCTCAACACTGATCCCACTCTTATGAGCCATAACAAATATATCTAAAGTTAAAATCATCTTCTCCAGCTGTAGAAGCCCTTTGCCATCCGGTTTTCATCTTCAGTTCCTGGAAATATTTTGGCAGCAGATGTGACTCCTCCCTGATGCATCTCTCAATCTGACTGCCACTCCTTTGAGCTGATTTTAACAGGCTGCTTTAAAGCAGGAACAAACCAGAGCACTCAGGAGGTCAAGAGTTCCTCTGCCACATGCAGCTTGAGCCCTCAGATGAGCACAGTGTGCAAAAGCAAGGTAACCAGGGTAAGAGGCAAACTGGCAAAAAAATGGGCAAGACCATGATTTTCATGCCAACCTATGTATTTGCCATATTGCAAATTGGTCTCATCAGCTCATGGCTTTTCAGATGAACAATAATTTTTCCTTGACAGATTCCCCTCTTCCAGGCCATTTCTAACAGGTAAAAAGTTGTCAGTGTTATTCTTTCCTGCAGTCACCATCAGCAGCCTGAATACTATTAGTTCTAAGGTATATATTGAAAAGTAGAGACAGATGGTTACCATTATAAAAATACAGAAAATGCAACTGTTTGGTTTTGTCAAGTGACCAGATTACCCAAATGCAAATGGCAGTTGAACTTTGGCCTTCATTCTGGACAGAATTACAAACCATGAATTAATGGCCTCCTCAGGTGCACAAAGTAAAAACAAGGGCTTTGCAGGCACGGGGCCCTCCATGGATGTGAGAAGGGGGAATGCTGATCAATGGAACCCAGGGACAAATAAACAACTATTAAATTTACAACAGCCATGAAAATTAAGACTATATGGATAAATCAATAACAACATTTCCATTTCATCTCACCCCAGAAATGCTCAATACCCATTTTTTTAATCAAAGAGTGAATAAAAGGGGAGGTGGGAGGGGACTCTGATACATGTAACTCAGTTGCAGTAGGGCTCAAGAAGTGTATTCCATGGCATTTAAAAAAAAACCCCTTGTGTCAACACTCAGATTGTGCTGATACTCAACAGCGCTAATATTTAGTTGCAATAAAAGCTACTAAGACCTCATGTTTATCTCTATAGTGAGTGCTCTGATTGTAGATCACACAGAGTTACTTGGACTAGTGTGAAACTAGCCATCACAGGTGCTACAATGGAGACGTTATTTTTAAATGGAAACATTTATAAAAGTTCCAAAAATGACAGTACTGTCTTACCATACCATGGAAAAACCAACCAAACAACCAAACAAACCAACCTAAACCCCACAAACCAAACCAAACTAAACAACCAAACAAAAACCCAACACACACACACAAAAGCAAATGAAAAAAAAAAAAAGAAAAGAAACAAGAAAGAGGATCCCTGAACAAGATATCCAACCGTACTTGAAGGACAATGAACAGATCCATGAGCTTCAGGAGCTTCAGGAACCATGCATCCTGCTTTCAAAGACACAAGTGTGTTCTGCCAGGCTCTGGATTTGCAGAACAAAGTTCAATAATGACGTATTAAAGTTTCTCAAAAGGAGAAGACAATTACCCTTGAGAAGTTGTCTGGGGATGATTATGAAGAGTGTGAGACAGCGACAGAAAGAGATGCATTTGCTCTGGAAGAATAGCCTATCTCCATAGGCCTACTCAGATCCAGAAAAGATAGGCCTTGGAGAATCCCTAGTTTGCCATTTACAGTTTCTCTTAAACGATTGTTTGAGTGAGTTATAGAATCATAGAATCATAGAGTCATTTAGGTTGGAAAAGACCTTTAAGATCATCAAGTCCAACCGTATGCTTTGTTGCAAATGGTATTTTGACCACTGATCACTAGTCTTCCATCCTGTTGGGAACATAATGAGGAACAGAAAAAGTCATAGGTGCATTCTGCCTGTGGAAAAAAAATCCTGAATATACCTCCTTGTGAAAAAAAGCACATATAGAAGCTATGAGGGATTGATTACCCTTCTAGGGTATTTAAAGTCTAGTTATAAATTCTATAGTAGAGATGCATAATTCTGTATAAGCTTTAATTTTAGGAGGATTTAAAAAATATGCAGATTTTCTGAACCCTACTTCTTATATAGGATTCTGCAAACCCATATACCCCCCTTACTGCCCAATACACTGGGGTGGACCGCAGAAAGAAAAGTTAAGAACCTAGTTCAGAAGAACAGCATTCATGGGCATTCTGAGTGTCTCAAAGGAATTTATTGGTGCTCAGAATTTGGCCCAGTATACCAAGTGCAGCACGTTTGGAAGAGTTCCTGCTGGCTGTCGCATACCATATAGCTGTTCTGAGCTGAAAGCTGCAACCATTAAAATGCATATTTAGTGCTTGAACTTGTAAAAAATAATAATATTAATAATAATGTTCATGTAAAGTAACAAAGAAAAAGAAAATTATTTTCTAAAAAATTGAAACCTATTATATAATCAACTATAATTTATTTCTTTTGCCTAAACAGAAAGTTACTTTTATCTTCTTTTTAGTAACAATATCAAGCATTCCAGTAATGTTTAGTGCAGACAGCTATTTGAAACTAAAGATAACAAGTCATATTTACTATGCAATCAACACAATCTCCAAGGAAAGACTCTTCTCATATTAAATGCAACATTTGGTTCAAGTTCCAGGAAGCTGAAATTTTATTATTGCATTCTTTAAAAACAACATGAGCCTTGTAACAATTACAACTGATTATAATCAAGTTCAAGGTAGGCGACATTTCCCATGACCTCCCTTGAAGTCTCTGGATGTCCTTTGTCTTACATTGGTTCTCTTCCATATGCTTGCCCTGGACTTTGCATGGGGCTGACATTTAGGGTCAGATCAGGCTTAATGTTTTCATGGTTGAGGTTTTTCTGGTTTTTTGTGGGTTTTTTTGTTTGTTTGTTCATTTTTTAATGGGACACACTGCACCCTCCAAAGGAAAATGCCTTATCTGAAGGTGTTGTGGAAAATACATACCCATCATATGTGGTAGGCTATCAAACAAATATTTTACAAAATTATGTTAGTTGTAATACCTATCTTCCTCAAAGACAGTCTGTTGATTAGGCCTCAAACCATCAATAGTTAGCAGTTTTAGTCTGCCAATCTAATCGTAGCAAATGGAGTTCCTGACAAGCAGCCTCTACCTTTAAATAAAATTGTAAGTGTACACTTAAAGGATATTTTAAGCTTCAGGAATGTCCATTTAATTTTAAAAGACCTGGGGGAGTATTTATACACTCACTATTTCCACTCTGTCTTTTAGGAGTCCCTCATCATTACCAGAAGGGGACACCTGCTGGAAATAAAAATCAAGGACAAAAATAACCACTGGTGGTTTCTGCTAAATTGTTGCTTGCAACTGCAGGAATCTAACGCATGTGATCATTTAATTCCTACAGCACATGCTCTTTATATTCAACACTGGTGTCCGCAAGGTTATTCATCTTGTTCTACTGCAAAGTGCTCTGATTTGGATTCTTTTTATTGGGAAACTTTTCAGTGCATCAGGTATAGGGCTCTCGTTTAAACCCCCAATAAAAGGCACACTTCCTAACCACCACACTCCTCTGTTTTCTGTAAGACTGACACCTAAAATCATTTTATGGTTATGTTTGTAACGGTATTAATTCTATTTCTAGATATAAGCAGAAAGTATTATTTTAGTGAAGTAATTCCTTACATACTGGAAAATAAATTAAAAAAAAAAAAACGGGGGAGATGTGCAGGGTGAAGAACAGTTTCAAGGTACATGTAGATCCAAAGAAAAACAATTTCCAACATTTGGTCACTTGCTCTTAAATAATAAAAAATAAATAAAAGTTACACTGGTAAGGACAATAACACATTAGGAAACATGTAACAAACAAAGTACATTATTTTGTTGTTGGTTAAATCTATTTCACAAACAGTTCACACATCTTTGCAAGGTGAAGAACAGTTTCAAGGTACATGTAGATCCAAAGAAAAACAATTTCCAACATTTGGTCACTTGCTCTTAAATAATAAAAAATAAATAAAAGTTACACTGGTAAGGACAATAACACATTAGGAAACATGTAACAAACAAAGTACATTATTTTGTTGTTGGTTAAATCTATTTCACAAACAGTTCACACATCTTAATTCTCTGTAAGCAGATTCTTACTGCACAGTGCACATTGCTGTTGATGCATTTTGGGTAATGAAATAATAAAACTCTTGTCATCCGAGCTTCAATTTAGCAAATACATACTTTACATAGTGATTGGGAATATCCACAAATTTAAATCTGAGCTCAGGCTTAAGCACCGTTATGAGTTAGCCTTCATCAGAAAAGAAACAGAACAGAGAAGGAGAAAGATAAATAATTGCACAGGGAAATTAAAAAGCATTTGAAGGCTTTTTTACATACTTCATACAAAGCAGACATGAGTGAGAGCTCTTGATTTGCTTGCTTCTTCAGTAATCCTTTCATGATCAGGTGCAAGATTAGAAGTGAATACTACGAAAGTGGAAGTTAGTGATAGGATGTTATTCCATTGAAGACAGCATGTTTTCTCAGCTTATTGAAGTTCAGTACATTGTGTCCTGAATTAATAGAGTTCACTGAGGTAACCATAAAGAAAATAATGAGACTTATTTTGATTTTCCCCAATGTGTACTAAATGTTTCATAAAGGACAAGAGCCTAAATCTAAAATATAATGAAGTACCTATCGTGCGTCTTGAATAGAACTGAGGTGCCAGTGTCTAAAATTCAGATCCGGACAATATGCTCCACTGCCCCTCACAGATCCAGGTGTGTTTGGCCTCCATCGGGCTGAGACCCTTGGGACCTGCTTGGTGTGTCAGCCTAACCAGACCCCAGCAGGGCACTTCTCCAGCCCAGAGAATCAACCAGGTGAGTACCTTCAAAACACTCCTAACACGTACATTTCCCACCAGAGCAGGTCTCCTTGTGCAGCCATCACCTTCTCTTAACCACAGTTAGCAGAAAATATAGTAGTATCGGGCTGCCCTGCCTTTGCCTTTTATATACAGCAAAGAAAGTTGCACCCCCAAAGTGAGACATCAGACCCCGCTTCCTCCCAAAGGGGGGGTTTCAACCTTTGCCACCCGCTCTCCAAGACAACATCCCAGCAGGGGACTCTGGGAGGCAGGGAGGAATTCGTTGTGCTGGCTCCAGCTTCAGGGCAGCTCATGTATTTGGTGTGAATCAATCACAGTCACGGCTGATTCACAGCTTATTTTGGGGGTTGTGTATTCATATATATATATTTATGTATTTATAAATATGCATATGCAACACTTGTTACATATGAGGGGGAGAAGAGAAAAGACTGAGAAGTGACCTTTTTTTGGAGGGATTGGAAAGGCATCTTAGTGAACAGGGTTAAAAAGACATTTGAAAAAAATAAGGATTAAGGATTTCTTCCACCGCTGTAAACAGTACTTACACACTAGCTCTAAAGACGTGGTTCTCATTAGTCCCAGCAAAACATAAGATAAAAAACAAGGAAAAAATATAACATAAAGCACAGAAGTGATTTAAACCAGTGACACCAAGTATGCACTTAGTCAGTACAATCCTGGCGTTAATGAAAATGTTGCAAGTGGCTGCTGTTGACACTAAAGGAAGAGTCCAATTTTCATTCTGCTGATGGTTTCTCTATGCACGCCTAATGATGCAAAGGCTTTTCAAATGCAAAACATTTTAAAATACTTTTACCCAGCCACAGTTATATTAAAATCTCTGAGGGTACCTAAAAAGTCATACCCCAAAGCCTTTTTTTCCAGTTAATTTTATGCTTATTTAACATGTTTCAATTTAAAACCTGAAAGGGAGTAATTTCTCTACACTGAGCAGATTCCCATTTACTCTTATCCAGAGAGTATACACCTGGAACATATCACTCACTCCTGCCTTTTCTGTTGCTATACCTCATTGAAGGGCTGAACAGCTGATACTTAGATAATACAAGCCACAGGGGGAGAATCAGCTAAGATATAAACCTGAGTGCAACTTTTAATTCAGCTTTGAAAAGAGATCATTGCTGGGAAGCATTAAAACTCTAAGACAACCCCAATTAAAAAAGAAGTTTGAATACTACATATAGGGTTTTTTTTCCAGCAACGCTTCAGTAGAGTAAGTCCTCTGAATAATTTTCTTAATATTTTTAAAAGATGTGTGGCACAGTGGTACTACACAATGGAAGAGGAATTATAGTTATCGTTTCATATGAGGTGTGTTGAAAGACCTAGGACTGACGCAGTTGGCAGCCTTGGAGTTTGCCTTCTTATTACTACCATCTGTGTCAACTTCAGTATCCATTACAAAGAGAAAAAAGCAGGAGTGCTTTCTTGTGTACGTGACCCCGTTTATGTGCAGACCTTCAATATCTGCAGCAGAGACTGGAAGTGTGCTCATTCTCCACTAAACACAGTGAGAGATTCCAATGGCCAGATAACAGTTCTGTTTATCAGCTTGTAAACAAAATTCAGTGATAAAATTGCCCTTTTCTTCTTTTCCATAAGTCTTTCCTCTGGATTTTTTTTTTTCCTACCAACTGTCATGATGCTGATGAAAAACAATCTCTTTGCCTTTTTGAACCTGATGTCTCTTACAACAGCAATCCTTTATAAAACCGAAGAGAGCAGTAGAGTTGTGCTTTAAGGTTTTCTTGGGGTTGTTTTTTTTAAATAAAAAACAACTATGCCAGCTGAAAGTAAGTGAAGAAAAGCTGTTCCACCTAATATGTGAAACAGTTGGCTTATAAATAGGCTTGGAAGCAGCCTGAATTATTTCAGGGAAGTTAAGTGGACTGTAACCAACTGCAAGTTTAATATCCAAAAGAATACTGCTGATACTGGATTTTTAGATTCCCTTACTTAGTTTGTAAGAAGATGACATCATCTGAAGACTTACTGGGATGATTGTTGAATGGTAGTTTATATACACCTTTCAAACTAGACTGAAGCAGAGAATACTTAAGTGGGTATAGCATAAGGCGTGACTAACTATGCCCTGCTTGCTGATGCCGGAAATGTGATTTTTTTCTTCACAACCTTCAAAAAGTTGGGTTCACCTCCCCATAATTTCATCTTGCATAAGATCTACCTTTGACAGAACAGATAATAGCCAAGCAAAGGCAAAGCAAATGAGGAACTGTGAGGGCTGCTTGTCACATTAGTACTTTTTTTTTTTTTTTTAATTACAGTGTTACCTGTCCTTTCTGTCTCTCCCATTAAATTTTGGTATAATCAATCCTCAAAAGAGGGCTGATTAAATGCTTCTTTAACATAGTGAAATATGGATATCCCTAGAGAGCTACTCAAGGAGTACTGAAATGGGGGGGTGGGAATGGGCAAAGGAGAGTTATTTTTATTTGAATTCCATTCCCAGCTAGCAGAGAGACTCTGATGCACGTGAGTTCACAACTGGCATCCCATTGCAGAGTAATCTCCCGTTACAGAGTAACCTCCCATTACGGAACACAGTCTCTAATGAAACATAGTTGTTGCCCGTCACATCCAAATCATTTTTCCAACAGCAAACCTCGCTGGATGCTTCACAGAAAAGGAGAAAAGCAACCAATCATAGATGTGTCTCAGAACTTTACTGTAGAAAACTGAATGGTCCTGTTGATAAATATACATTATGCATCAGCCTGAAGTTTCACTGCAAAAGCCAAACTCTGTACTATTTTCCTGTCTTGGAAAATGGTCCCACCACGTGAATATTGAAGAGGATAGCAAACAGTGTAAGTATGTTTTAATTTCCCTCCACATGGCTGGAATACCTTTCCACGTGCAGCATTCTTTCTCCACCAAGGCGTATTTTCTGTCCACACAGATAGACTTAATTAAGGGCATGACAGCCCATTCTTCTAAAGACATTCCCAGGGAGATAGCATGTGAACAGGCAGTAATAAGGACGTGACCATATGGTACATTGTAAGAAAATTCTGGTAGTAAAGATACTAGTGAAAAACACTAGTAAAGACAGTGTTATTGGACTCTCCAATTCAGATGTGATCACATATATATGTGTGTACATATTTTATTTTAACATGATCATTGACTTTGGTGAATAACTGGTGAAAATATATCTGTCTATATAACAATATGTTCACAGAAATCTAGATGAGCCACAGTTCCACTGAAATTGCAGTGGTTTAGGTAGAGTGGCCATAACCAAAGACACATACACTTCCTAAACAAGGTGCTGGGTCTACTTTAGTAACTTAAGTCCTTATAGAATAAGTGGTTTCCTTTGATTTCTAAAATCTGTCATATTTTAACAGGGACATTAATGAACAGTAATTACCACTGAAGAGCACAAGGACCACCTTGCAAATTGCAAAATTGCAAAATTTTGTTTTTGCAAATGCTGCATTAACCTCAGCTAATTTCTACCTCAGGAAACATGAAAGAAATGAATATAAAGGACCTGTAAATATCTCTGTAAGAAAAGAGAAGCATGTACTTTGAACCACACCTCAGCTTTATCATTCAAAAATACATGCTTTGAAAGAATTGCATGTTTTGTATTAAAAGTTTGCATTCATAGATTTCAGAAGAGATTTAGCAGAACATGAAAACCAGATGACAGACGATGCCTATTCAGAATTCTGAATTTGACAGTTAACTTTGTACTTATCTAATGTTTTATAGGTGGATTTGCTTGGCCAACCTAAGCCTATATGAAGCAGGAAAAATGAATCATAAAATCATCATAGAATCATAGAATCATTAAGGTTGGAAAAGACCTCTAAGATCATCGAGTCCAACTGTCAGCCCAACACCACCATGCCCACTAAACCATGTACCTAAGTGCCACATCTACACGTCTTTTAAATACCTCCAGGGATGGGGACTCAACCACTTTCCTGGGCAGCCTCTTCCAATGTTTAACCACTCTTTCAGTAAAGAAATTTTTCCTCACGTCCAGTCTAAACTCCCCTGGCACAACTTGAGGCCATTTCCTCTCGTCCTATCGCTTGTTACTTGGGAGAAGAGACCAACACCCACCTC
>NW_008795695.1:5648596-5649381 GCF_000699145.1 Aptenodytes forsteri
GGTGTCAAAGGCCTTACTGAAGTCCAGGTAGACCACATCCACAGCCTTTCCCTCATCCACTAGGCGGGTCACCTGGTCATAGAAGGAGATCAGGTTGGTCAAGCAGGACCTGCCTCTCATGAACCCGTGCTGGCTGGGCCTGATCCCCTGGTTGTCCCGCACATGCCTTGTGAGCGCCCTCAAGATGAACCGCTCCATAATCTTCCCTGGTACCGAGGTCAGGCTGACAGGCCTGTAGTTCCCCAGATCCTCCTTCCGGCCCTTCTTGTAGATGGGCATCACATTGGCAAGCCTCCAGTTGTCCGGGACCTCCCCCCTTAACCAGGAATCATAGAATGGTTTGGGTTGGAAGGGACTTTAAAGATCATCTAGTTCCAACCACTTTGCCATGGGCAGGAACACCTTCCACTAGACCAGGTTGCTCAAAGCCCCATCCAACCTGGCCTTGAATGCTTCCAGGGATGGGGCATCCACAACTTCTCTGGGCAACCTGTTCCAGTGCCTCACCACTCTCATAGTGAAGACTTTCTTCCTTATGACTAGTCTAAATCTACCTTCTTTCAGTTTAAAGCCATTACCCCTTGTCCTATCACTACATGCCCTTGTAAAAAGTCCTTCTCCATCTTTCTTGTAGGCTCCCTTCAGTTACTGGAAGGCTGTTATAACGTGTCCCTGGAGCCTTCTCTTCTCCAGGCTGAACAACCCCAACTCTCTCAGCCTGTCTTCATAGGAGAGGTGCTCCAGCCCTCTGATCATCTTCATGGCCCTCCTCTGGACTCGCTCCA
>NW_008795695.1:5649717-5672554 GCF_000699145.1 Aptenodytes forsteri
TTGGGATTGCCCTGACCCATGTGCAGGACCTTGCACTTGGCCCTGTTGAACTTCATGAGGTTCACACAGGCCCACTTCTCAAGCCTGTCAAGATTCTTCTGGATGGCATCCCTTCCCTGCAGCCTGTCGACCACACCACACAGCTTGGTGTTGTTGGCAAAGGTGCTGAGGGTGCGCTAAATCCCACTGTCCATGTCACCGACAAAGATGTTAAACAGTGCCAGTCCCAATACTGACCCCTGAGGAATGCCACTTGTCACAGTTCTCCACTTGGACATCGAGCCGTTGACCACAACTCTTTGAGTGCAACCATCCAGTCAATTCCTTATCCACCAAGTGGTCCATCCATCAAATCCATGTCTCTCCAATTTAGAGACAAGGATGTTGTGTGGGACAGTGTCAAATGAGACCCAAAGAAGTTACACAAACCTATTCATGAAAGGAAAAAAAAGAAAAAAAAAAAAAAGAAAAAAAAAGTCTGAGATCCAAAAGTTAAACCAGGAGATGGAAGCAAGACAATTCTTCCAGAGGCGATGATAGCCAAGACGAAGAATAAGGAACTGTGTTCTTACAGTTTTATAGCATACATTGTAAAAATGTTAATAACTTCATATATACACTTCAGACTATGCCAAATTTAGAAGAAATTTGCTAAATTGCAACAGAACAGTAAAAGAAAATAAAAGTATGGTTCCTAGATATACAGTCTTTTTTCACATCCCCAGGCACTCTGAAATTGTTACAACTATTGTAATGACTGGTTAGATAAGAATAAGAAAAGAATGCCAGTTTACATGTCTATATTATATTTTTAATTGGGGCAGCAATTCTATTCAACAACCTGCCTTTATCTGATTCCTGGAACCAGCCTTTTGTAACAGGGAATATTGGCTGCCACTGAGTGTTTCTTTCTCTCGAAGTAGCACTTGCCATTAAGTAAGTCTCAAACACAGGCGTCTATTTTAAGTGTCTCTGGATCTTCAAAAGTCAAGTTCTGTGAATGACTGTGCAAAATATATTATATATCTTCAGATCTACCATCCAATATCCTAAGATTATACCTATTTTGTGTTTGGTTTTATGTTCTCATAATTTCTGATTTCTTTTTCTATAAAAAATTCTAAACTCCCATTCCCCAGGATCACATAACAATTTTTAACAGTATTTTGCCATCATAACTAAGTTGACTGAAACACTTTTAGAACTTTTAGAACACTTTTAGAATCTGTTTAATAAGGAACTAAGTCCTACTAAGGAAACAGAGTTCTCTCCTGCATTCATTGTTTTATTTTTTGAAATTTCTTTCTGGTAACTCTTGTCTTGTTACTATGTGTCAGAGGGATATGACGAATCTCAGCCTTTGCCTGACTTATGGAAAAAGAAAAAGGTAATGTCTTCTTTTCAGAGCAATGAATGTTCAGAATGTGCTTGAAATTTAACAGAGTAACCATGCTTTCAGGCTGTTTCATTAACCTTGAACAATGGGGAAAAAATGCCCAGAAATGTACATTTCATTAATAGGTGTGGTGGTCTCTGGGAGGAAAAATGAAAGAACAGAAACATTTCCAGTTCTGTAAATCAGCCTGACACAAGCAGATGGAACCATGTCCTACCTCTGATAAAACTATTATCTCCATCGTCAGGGCGTTTCAGGACAGCTGCATAGTTGAATATTATTTTTCTGGAATATCTGATGAGGTGTTTACAAGGAAAATTAGAAGCACCTTGCATTGCTGTGTTTGCCCCGAGCACTTATACAGATCTAGTAGCATACATTTGGCAAGCGCTTGTCCATGAGTGATATTACGGGAAACTCTGATCTCATCTCATGGTGGGAGGTTCAACAGATATCCAAGATAAAAGCGAGAATAATGACGGTAGGCTTTGTTAATGGCATTCTCTGTGAACCCTACTGAAATAATGGACAGCCACAAGAGAGTTGACACAGATCCTTGGAAAGCATCAATCTAAGACATCAAGCTTTGTAACTAAATAACTTTTCCTGCTAATCAAGTAATCTGCAGCATTATTATGAGGAAAAAACGAAAAACTTAAAATGAAGCTTTCTCCCCCTTTGAAGGAGATAACTGGGTCTGTAACTATGCTTGGACAAGGAGAAACCAGCAAATTGTCGGTTCTGAAAGTCCTCTTGGAGAATTCAGCTACCAAAATCTTTTCTTCTTCTTCTTCCTTCCTGTTTGCTGCAATGACTGAGGCTGGTGTGGGTCCTGACCACTGCCATCTCAGTCATCATTTCAAACCTGATCTCAAGAAATAAGCAGCATACAGCTCCCTCCCCTTACCTCCTTATATTGTTCTGTTCGCTCTCTGCTCCTTTGCTTATGTCAGGATTGTCCATCATCATTTGATAATTGCCAGATGTCAAATTATCTTTAGGTAAAATTCTACAGTCTCAAATTAATTGGAACTTGACAGCAATGGAAAAACTTTATATCCATAGCGGCAAAAAGCTACACTTCCTGTCCAAAGACAGCTGTCCTCCTTTTCAGAAGAATTCCCAGAAGTACGACATACTACATACTCTTTCTGAGTACATTACTTACTACATACTCTTCATTAGTATGTGCAATGCTACATATTCTTCCTGAGTTCGCTATTTAATAACTTCAATAATTAAAATCCTAGGGAATATTTCATTGTTCCATATTTCCATACCCACAATCTGCATCTCAGAGAATCCTCTACTCCTTTAAAGTCTTTTTTGTTTTCTTGATGAAAATAAGTCCTCAGATAACCCACCATTGTCTTCCCTTTCCCCCGTCTGGAGGCAGCTGTAGACCTGAGAAATTCCCCACCTCTTGGCTAAGACACCTTGCCTTTAGAGGAACGGAAAGTCATATGCATATGGGTCTCCTGGAGAACAAGAAGCAGAAAAAGGGTGATTAAATGCTTCTGGAAGCTCTTGAAGGAAGGGAGCTCTGGCATAAACTTCTTTTCTTTTTCTGAAGTACAACAATGCTGCTGAGTTGCAAGCTTTAGGCGAGAAGCAGAAAATGATGACTTTTTTTACAGATAAGAAGATGTAAGCAATGAAAATACAGTATGCAGCAACATGCATTAGGACTGCTTGATTGATTGACTGTTCTTATTATCAGTATTTGTAATGATACATAACATCAATGTAGTAATAGCTATCTAAAGAAAAAGCAACCTACACATGCAAAGACCATTATTCTTTACGTGTAAAATTTGATGATCCTTCATTTACTTCCTTACCTACATTTCCCAGAATATCTTTGCTTAGCTACATTTCTTAAATCTCATGTCCAAGTGGTCAAATTGCATTCCAAACAGCAAAAAAGAATATTGGATGATCACAGATATCTCTTTTGAACTGTACAACCAGACCCTGACACCCTCATTTGAAATACTGGGTCTGTATATTATGCAAGATATTGCCTAAAGTTGAAAAAGGGGGAAAAAAATCAATACTACAAAGGTCATGATGAAACAAATAAAGAAACTGAGGATTATTTTTTCTTAAGAGAACTATAAAGAAAGTTATGTTATCATAAAAAATAATTAAAATGTAGTGCAAGGCATTTTAAAAAAAGATATTTTGCATGAACTTTTATAGAAAATTTGGATCTAATTCTAGCTATTAGGCTGAGAGTTATCTCTCTCCAGAGATTCCTCACAGAAAGTCTTAAATAGTCCTTAAAAAGTGTACAAGTCTCATATCGGCATTCAGCACAGGTGTAAATTTCATCAACTTAGAGGTGTAAATCCCATTTGAGAGAATATCCCATTTCGCACACTTTTTGTCAGGGTTTTCCTTTCTTTTTTGTAAAAGAGGGAAGTGGGGGTTTTGGGGTTTTTTGGTTTTGGGGTTTTTTTGCTGGGGGGAACCACATCAATACACAGAAGTAGTAAATAAATAAATGAAAATTTGTTCAGAATTGTGCATTACTTTAGTTTCCATTATCCACATTTTACAAGAATACTCCTGTACAGAAAATGCAGAATACTAACAAATTATAGGAAAGTTTACACCTTAAAGTGTAACAGCTTGGAAACAACCACATTGCTCCAGCTGTTACTAAAAGAAATGTGGGATAGTCATGGAACACTCTTTCTACACAGTTTTTAACTCTTCTAAAATTTTTTCATTCCTAAATTGATGCATTTTTTTCCCATACTGTTATTGTGGTTTCTGATTCCCCTATTACCTCTGTACCAGAAACAAGGAAAAAATGTGTCAGTCTCTCTTAACTTTAGAGACATTCCTTATTTTCTCCACAGAGTGGGCATTTGTTAATGCTGTCAGCGACCCTGCCCATCAGAATTAGCTGAATGGTACACAAGAAAAGCAAATAGGGACCATGAGATGAGTAGGCGGGAAAATGTGTTGCCCTGTCACTACCCAGACAAGCAATCCCACTAAATACACACTGAAAATAAACATCTAATGGTGGACTACTCAGGTATATAAATGCCAATGTGCCTTTTGTCAGCCACAGACTCCTACTCACCTGTAGGTTAATTACAGGGCATTTGTTTTTGCTGATAAATATTCTATCACACGTTTCCTCCATCATACAAATAGGAAAGCAGTATTCCCAGAAAGGCAATTAAATTATGTGTTTCCCCAGCCTAAGTATAGAGTAATCTAATTTACTATCCTAAGGTGCCTTCTATGAATACATTAAAATTAATATATTAATTTTACTTCTCAGAAGGAGGAATCTTAGTATACCATACAAATAAAAGTACCCAGGCTGGCACTCAAACATGCAGCTGTGCAGACAGGTCTTATGATACAGTCATAGTCTGGCTTTGGAAACATGTGCTGATTCCCCCTGAAAAAACTTATAAGGAATAATTCACCAATTTAATCATATGTTATACAGAAAAAGTCTAGAAATTTGAAACTGGAAAACCAAATGCTTATTTATCTTGGTTATAAAATAAAATTTTTAAAAACAACACATATCTTTACAGCTGGGAAACGTTCAAGCTGACAGACTGCTGCTCAGAGCTCTTATTGTTTTAACCTAGAAAGCATATGAAAAAACACTAGGAACTGATCGTTCACATGTTTTAATCACCTGTTGAATAAAGTCTATGAGACTGTTTAGTGTTGTCAAAAATCAGTTAGTACTCTCAAAAAAATCATAATAAGCAAAGATCATATAAGTTATCTTGCCTAGGTAACCTCTATTTAATTTTCATGACTTTTTTACTTTCTTTTTGTTTGTAAGACGAAAACACATTCAAATACTCTCAAGGTTTTCTCCTACCTTTTTTCTTTGTTTGATAAACCATTCCCTCTTTAGGCTAAGTACACACCCAGCTAACTCTCTGTCCTTATATACAAATACGTTCCATGTAGTCACTTTGCTTTCCAATGTGTTTGAACATTTTCTAAGGAAAATTAGTTATACGAATTAGCCATAAATGTGATGCTATTCATCTCATTTATACAGACATCCACAGTCCAATTAATACCTTCTCAAAGTTCATGACTCAAAAATATCCTTCAGTCAACAAGTGACAGAATTCTAGTAACTCAAATGACACTGAAATAAGGTTTGCTACTTAAGTATACGTTACAAATACAGAGCAATTGTTATTTTGCTGCCTAAACCACTGGTTTCCCTTCAGTGCTGCTGAAATGAGAAACAGGTAACTGGGCTGGGTACGCCCATTCAGTATCTTAACATTGTAAATCAGGCCAAGAAATGCAAGAGTCTGAAGTGAAACTAATTCATTCCACTCCCCCTGCCCATACAGCCACCGGCATCCCTTTGCATTGCAGGACTAATATCAGCTTTAATGTGTGCCAATTGGACTTAGATACCCTAGCAAAAATTTGACCCCAAGTGCAAGTTCAGTTCACGAGGATCATTAAAACAGTCATAAACCAGAACAGAATCTACTTTTAAAGGCTTATCCCGTTCAGAAACTTTGTTTTCCTTTTGTCTCTCCCCACCAATTTATAATTTAAATAAAGAATAGAACAGAAGCCTGGAGCATCCAGACTTTCTGGATGTAAAACAGAACCTACTTGGATTTCATGTTAACTGCTGTGTTGTAAGGTCAGCCCCCAACAGCCTCCAAAAGAGTCATAAATAGTATCCACTAACAAATTAAGACAGAAAAGGTAGTGTTTTTTAACTAGGAAAGGTGTCATAGATTTTAGAAGGCTTAAAAGTAAGAAAAACTCCTTTTAAGCTTGAAAGAGTTAATGGGATTTACTAGCCCATTAGTGCAAAAAATGTATTCTTGTCAAGGAAATAAGAGGTGGAGTGCTCATGCCTTTGCGTATCACCCAGTGATTACACCTCAGGAAGTATTATCTCAGCTGGTTTGGGCCATCCCACTTCCAATTGACACTTCCTCTGCAACCTCCCATCCTTTCCCTGCTGTTTTATGTGGAACTCACCAGCTCTGGCACTTTCTTTATTTAATTCTCCCTAAGGGCATCAGCAGTGATTGAAGTAAACAGCGTGCTCTTATTTCCAATGTACATGCACACCAGAAAGAAAAGACTCGAATCTTGGCTTCCTTCATGGAGGCTTCTCGGTGCCAGACTGCAAGTACAAAGACACTTCAAAGAACGTGTCTTTGAAATGAAATTTCCCACATTTTGAAAGAGTCTCTGGCTATTAAAACACTGGTACCCTGGGCAAACAAGCATCTCTCCAGCTTTACCCCCGTATTTGCAGTTCGCAAGCTGTTTTTAAGGTACAGCTAAGTGAAAAAAATGTACCTCGAGTGCTGTTCTAGAGGTTCAGTTATTAAAATGGCCTAAAGGAGAGCTCATGCAGCTGGATGTAAATTGAAGCAGGCCTGAGCCTATACCAAGGTATGCTGGGGTAGAGTATGCCAGGATGTTGAAGGTAGTGTTCCGTCAGTTTTGTCCTCCCATCTCACATTTTGTACCATGTGGAATTTGGCTGGATCTACCCAAACACTTTTGTCATCAGTTGGTTGCAGTCCATTGCTTCTCAGATGAGTTCCAACAAACCCCAACCTGATTTTAAAACAATTTTTAGTTTTATACCAGTACTGGCACTCCTTACTTCCCTTGTAATATGGCACAAACACCAACTACAAATCTAAACAACAGTACAGAAAGTTCACAGATTTGGTTTTTTATTTTGGTCATCCTCTAGGATGAAGATGTAGCTTTAAGAAAAACAGCCTGGGTGTGTTATGGAATGCACTTAAACATGGCAACAAATATGCTTTTCTTTATAGTGCCTGCTGGAGTTGCTCTGATGCTTCTTGTCGCTTGGGCTGCATCCACTAAAACATTGTGAAAATATAATAATTTCTGAAGATAATGGAATTTACTGAAGTGATAAGGTCATCATTTTCATGCTGAACTCACAAATCATTCCCCTACACACTCCATGTTTCAAAGTGATATTTAACATATGTAAATGTTTTGTAGTGTGCTATTTTTGTATTATGCTTCTGTGTCCAAAGTGAACACTGTTCTAAGAGTTTTTATTTATATGTGCTATATTATCTCAAACTAAACACATTATGTTAGCAAGTACCTCAAAGTTTTGAAAGAAAGTTTTCCAAACAGATCCTTAATCTTGAGAAAATTAATGGGCAGTTCTTAATAAATCTCACTAAGCATATCTTTGTTATGGCTGTGAAATGGCATCGAGTCTGAATATGATTAATTTAGTCTTGTTCATCTTTGAATAATTCATGGGAAAACACAGAATCAAGTCTGCTTCATAGCCCTAAACATAAGTTAACTACATCAGCAGTCCTTTCACTAAAACTGCTGTCTGTCAGATGACATCAGACTGAGTTGGTAAGGTCTTCAGTTTGCCAAAAGCCTTCTTTAGAAAGGATGGCTGTGGCCTCAGTGCTGGTTTTATATTTACACAGACAGCTCCTTTCCCCCCAAGCCTGGCTAGAACTCTGTGAAGCATAAAGTTATGTCTGCTCAGATCTGATTGTAGACTAAGGGTCTTTAATAATTCATTTTTCCAGTCAGATCTGCGGGGCAACTGTAAACCAAAAATGTCGGCGGCTTGAGGATTCAACTCTAGGTCCAAGAATAGGAGAAAGAAGACCTGTACATATTCCAGGTTGCATCTCCCAAGTCTCTGGCACATGTGCACACATCAGATATTAAAAAGCCATCTTGCTTTACTCACTGTGGCCTACTATAATTGTAACATGTAGAGTTTTCCACTGATAGATATGAAAAACAACATTTCTTCTTTAAATGATGCAGCATTGAAGGTATGTGCCGTAAACAGAACATATCATGCCAAAGATCTGAAAGTGGATCAAACATAAAACATAGGGATTTAGATGTAGCCCTTTTTATTTAGGCACAAAGACTTGCATTGTTTTAAGGAACTGAGCTTACCTTATTTCTGACTTAATTGACCTGGGTTTGAAATGCTATCAGAGAACTTCTGTGTAAAAAAAAAAAAAAGGTGTTCACACAGTGCTGCATCCTTCCAAACAGGGTTGCCATAAATAAAGGAAATTTATCTCGAAAGGGATAGAGAGGAAGGGAGGGGGAGACTTTTTGTTTGGCTCAGAGTGCACTTGCCTGGCTTTAAACAG
Organism: Aptenodytes forsteri; assembly: GCF_000699145.1. Lineage (NCBI taxonomy): Eukaryota > Metazoa > Chordata > Aves > Sphenisciformes > Spheniscidae > Aptenodytes > Aptenodytes forsteri. Next base: position 5,658,286 of record NW_008795695.1, read on the forward strand.
CTTAACTTTGATCCAACCTTCGAAACCCCAGTGCATTTGCTTTTACAGTGTCTCTATTCCTCATCTTTAATTCTAGTTTGCAGTCAGGGCACCCTGCCAATGAGAGGAGGAGAGCTCAGCACACAGTTTCAGTGTTTGGACTTGGAAAGTCAGACCTTCATCTCTCAGACTTTGACCTACTGAAAAAAAGTCTACTAAATTTTGCGCTGATCATTTCTAACATAACCAGAAAAACAAACACACTGGCAGATACCAGGAGGAGGAGACTCTCCTGGTATAAAGGGAACAGCGCTAGTACACAGGAATTTGATCACACAAGATACTAGAAATAAATGAGACAGAAAAAGCACTGCACAGTGATACTTCTTGGGCTTTCTCACGTGGAGGAAGAAGCTGCTGTCCTGACACAGGCTTGAGGAATATCTTACAAAATATAAGTAGATTTGTGCTTGCAGTAAGTTTAAACTGCCTGAAACTTCATCACTGTGCATTTGGAAACTGGACTTCTGTGTTCAAAATGTATATTTAGAAACTGGGAAATCTTATACATTTCCTGGCAGCAACGTCATCCTTTCTCTTGCTCATGAATATATTCCTCCAAATCCGGACATCGTGACTGTAAAACCTGGTGTGACCCTTTAATATTAATGCCAGGAAAGATGATCATGTCAGAGAATTCCTCTCTTTGTCAGCTTGTTTGTTTTTGCTAGAGTGCTGGATTCTCAGCCCAGCCTCAGAGACCCCACCAAAACAAACAAGTAAAACCAAAAAACCCTAATCTGCATGAATAATTCCTCCTCAGTTGTTGTTACAGAATGCCAATTATTAATACATGGGGGTTTAGTTAGTTGAAAATTAAAATCAAGTCTGTCTTTTTTTTTTCTTTTTAAATCTGAGCAATGCTTTGACTGACCTTTCCTAGCTTGTGCCACTAGTGTTACCACTTGTTGAACTAATGGCTGCAGCACAACAATTTGCAAGCCAATGAAAGAAAATGAAGGCTTAAAACCTGCTTGAAGACAGTTCTTTATGAAAAAGCTTATTCCTTGATCAAAACTGACGTCTTTTCTCTTCAGTACTTAATGTCAAATACAGTCAGGAAGCAAACTAACAGACAGTCAGATATTGCAAGTAGCCTGTGAGATTCACACAGGGTTTTATTGGTTTCAGCAGTGTGACCTGAGCCATTTAGAGATGACCGTTAGCTCTGCACCTTGCCAGCTAACAATTTTGCAACCCCTAAGCACTCCAGCTTCTCCCTTTGAGATCCAGCTTTTACACAAATAACTTTTGAGACGCTGCATGTGGAAGCAGGACAGCAATCTGAAGCTTGGCTGACTACTATCAGTGCAGTAGCAACATAATTCAAATAAGAAAATACATTTTATGGGGCTTATAAAAATTGGATCATAAAATATAAACTAGTCGTTCACTTAAGTGAGACTATTCCCCTATATGCTTTACAGCAGAGAAGGAAAGAAGCATGTGTGTGTGAGTGTGTATGTGTATAAAAATTGTTATATAAATAATTCCAATGACAGTTTAGGCTTAAGGTTTATGTAATAAGCAAATTATACATGACAGACAAAATTTTATTCTCTGAATTCCTGACCTCCTCCTTCTTGGAGCACACAAAAAAGACAAGATATTTGCACATTATATCATAATGAGCATCTTGGATGACAATTTCCTTTCTAATTTTAACTCTAATATTTGAGAAAACAAAGTCATAGTTAATAACACTAATTAAAAAATCATGTATGTGCATTTTATATACCACCAGCACTCTAAATACATATCATCTTTACAGTTTATTCAGACTGCAATAGAGTCCCATATCTGCTTAAAAGATGGAACTATCTGATGCAGCATCAGAAAAATCTCTTGACAAACTTTATTAATAATTTAATCAGCTGTTCTTTTACCTATATTACTTAGCAAGTAATTTAACATATAATCTAGAAGTGGTCTTTAATTTAGTGGCATTCAGGAGATGTGCTAGGACGAATCAAATTGTCTGCTTAGTCCAATCTACATAAGGTTACTGTACTAGGCACTGAAGCAAACACTCTGACAAACTGCACTGCCACATAACATGCTGCAACAAGTAATGGTAAGTCCCACAATAACACTTCCATTTTTATTTCTGTGTATCATAGTGTTTTAGAGAGAAATTAACATGTGCTTTTTCTCAGTGTTAGGGCCCTCTATTCATTTGCAGAATGAAAGGTTTTCTAAGTTTTTAATGTAAGTCAGACTAAACTCTTAATGGTGTATTCAACCAAGATGCAGCTATTAAGCTTCCCTTTAAAACATTCTCATCTCCTAAGCCAAGAGCCCTGGCTCAGCGCTGTCATAAATTTCAAGTTCCAAAATTAGTAAGTGGTAAAGGTGAAAAGGGATGGAAACAAAACACACCCATGATTCATTATTCATTGAGTGAGATCTAATACTGGATGAGAAAACTCACAAGCACTTTATACTTAGAGCTGACTCGACTGCTTCTACAAAATGCACAAAGGGCAATTTTCATTAGATGCACAGCAAGCATAGCTCCCACTCCATAAGCAAAGATGCTCCCTCTTGCATTAGCATGGAGAACTGGTGACTTCAGCTGAGGAGGGACTTCTACCAGATCTCTGCAGGGAGAGACTAAGAGAGACACACTGCAAGTGCAGGCATCAGGTGTTAAGACAACACCAGTTATCTTGCTCAAGTGTCTGGCAGACACTAAAGCTACTAATTCACAGTAACAGTAAAACTTCTCTAAGCAAACTTTTTCTTCCTGTCATTGAAATCTCTTATTATTTTTTCACTTAAGACAGCAGTCCTTTAGTAGTAGAAGAGAAGCATTCAAGCAAAAGGAAAATTACAGTTTTTCCTTTATATATAACAACATATTCTGGGAAAAGTTGGTAGATATGATGGAGGTCTTTTCCTAAACCAGACATGAGATTTCCTAATCTGAAGTCATTTCTTCTTCCACAATAAAGAGACTTCATCAAAACAACAAGAGAAATCGATTAATTTCATGCTTTCCTTACTTGCTGCTTCGCTGCATTCCTTTGCTTTTATCATGAGTAGTAATTCCCTCTCACACGCACCCCTTCAGCCAGTGAGTTTCCACATTACTATTGTAGGACTTGAGTGCTGTTTAGCACGGAACTAGCATCAGTTTACCCAGCTTAAAATAATATTTTGCTAGAGTTCAATAATTGTAGTCAAAGGATGCTTTATTTATATTTCAGGTAGTAAAGTACTAATTTTTCCTCTTTATACTTGAGAGGAATTTTAAAATCCTAGGTTCAGAACAAGCTAAGCCTTTGTGTTGCTCAGAAGATCTGAGGTCTGCTTAAAAAAAACCCTTAACGTTCAAAATCTTCAAGACTCCAAGTCATACCTGTACTGTCAGAGCTGGTGCTTAGTACAGAGCAGAGGACAGGAGGCAGCCCATAAAGGAACCATTGTATGGGAAGCAGCAGTATACAATTATGCATTTATGGAGGATTGACTGTTCTCTCAATTTTTTAATCAAGCTTTGTCTCAAAGAACTACGGTCAAATATCCAAGCTGCACCTTTTCCTTTCAAGTGCATCCTTCACTTGATTCCCAACATAATAGATCCTTCTTTATAGACACTCTATGCTTTGTTTTATTAAAGAGATCGCCTTCTCTTCTTCCCCTTCACCACCCCCAATGCCTTGAATTGGGCTGCTTTTTTAAGCTACCAGACTGATTTCTATTACCATTTTTATAAGAAATTTTCTCAGGACTCTTTCTCAGCATAAGAACTAATGACTAAATAGAGCTACGTTTTTAAAAAGCTTTTAATTTTTGTGTCTTGCCAAATGATTAGCTTTTTTTGGATGTACCTTGGAAGTTAAAAAAAAAAAAATTGCAGAAAGGAGGTGTAATTGCTTTTTTGCTTTTCTCTAAGCAATTTTTTCATAAAGCAAATGTGGGAGAAAAAAATGTGTGAGAAAAATCTACCTTCCACAGATGCTAAGTGCCAAGGTATCTTCATTACCACAGTTTTTTAAATTGGTTTGTTTGAAACTGACTGTCAATCTCCTTACAAATATTTTGTAAATCATGGGCAAATTTTCTATATACTGCCTAATTTCTATATACTGCCTAATTACGCTACCTAGCTACTACCTGTATTCATTTGAAACCACCAATTTCCACAAAGAACAAACAATACGTTCTCAGTTAATGCAGTTCCGCTTATTCTGTCTTTAACTATAGACAGAGCAGAGAAAGCAAAATTTCAGTGAACACTTTTTTAAAGGATAGACTTTAGAAGTGCTAATAGTCTATTAAACACCACATAACGCATCCATGATTATAGAAGACCGTAAGCCCAGGCTTATTGACCATCACCACCCCGGTCAAAATGCTTAGTTAAGCACTCTTCACATTTATTGTTGTCTTCAACTTTGATTTAAATTAGGTTAAGCATTATGTTTTTAGTTTCAGCAGCAAGAAGCCTTCATTAAGAGATAAGAATACTTTTAATTATCTTAGGAAGATATACAGTGACAGCTCCATATAATTTCTTAACACATGGTTTTAATTGATATTCTTCATAAAGTTGGCAATGGAAGTATGACAGAATTCAGAAGAGTTCATCTGCAGTATGACTAATATGGGCCAGGCTCCCTGCCTGATAAACAGATTGTGCCTGGGAACTGGTGTTACTCACTTAACATGGCTTTGTTTAAAAACCTTCCCTCGGCACCCCCACCCCCGCCAAGAACAGGGACCTTCCAGCCCGGGGAAAGAGGATGTTATCACCCTTTTTCATTTAAGCATATGCTTAATTTCATCATAGTCAGCAAAATACTTAGGCGCATGCTGTGCTTTTTCTTTTTTTTTTTTTTAAAGTGGCCTCTTCTACCTTAACTTTCAGTCAGTCCTTAGTTTATTTTTCAGAAAGGAGAGAGATTTACAAATGTTTTTATGTGCCTTAGAGTTCAGTTAAAACAGAAACCAGGTTTTGACTTGTGTGAATCTGTCCTGAAAGTGGAAAAAACAAACAAACAAACAAACAACATACATGCCTTGTTCTTTCTGAGGAGCAAGATTTGCAGGAGATAATAGCTTTTTCTAGACCAGCTGGCACAGCTGGAGAAAAAAAATGAACAAGTTTTTCAACATGCAAGCCCTTCTTCAATTCTGAAACAAGAGCAGGAGTCTTGCAAAGTAAAAGGAATTGTTCAGTTGAGTTTCATTGAGTCAAGCATTTAGAACGTCTGAAAGATCATGTAGTACCTCAGGAGCCCAAGGATGTTCTATGGGCTTGGGGTTTTTGTGTGTGCAGCAGCAGCAGCCACAGTCCTTCTCCTGCGTTCTGGGAGCAGGTTCTGCAGCGGGCAGCGAGCTGCCAGGAAGGTCGGTAAGAAAACACCAGGGAGCACCAAGGCCTTGTGCTGCCCAGGGGCTAAGCTTTCTTAAGGAATGCCTGCCTGGCTGCAAATATTCAACGTTCCTTCTTCTTCTTTTTTTTTTTTTTTTTTTTTTTTTTTTTTTACAATGACAAGGGGTTTTTTCCCCCTCCCACTGGAAAGATAGATCTTATGCCTTACCCTGAACATTTTATAATAATTTTACAAAGTGTAGTCTGTGTGGGGCCAGTCTGTGTGCTTCGAATAACTCATTCCTCCTTGCCCGCCTTGAAAAAATGAGTCTTCAGTGGGACATATGAGCATCAGGCCAACATTGCTTCCCTGAGAGAGGCAAGCCATCCACGTGGAACAAAAATTTTAGGGAGCTGTTGCTAATTTCACATGTCTAAAACTGTAACTCTTATCTGATTTAGCTAAAGTAAATAAAGGTGCAAACGGACAGTAGGAAATAGCTTTGTTTTCATTGGAGCAGGAATAAGCTGGAGTGTGTTTGTTCCTGAATAAAGCAAACACAGCTATTGATTGAGCCCAGCTCACTCGGATGATTCAAATTAAGCACCAGGCGTTCAGGCCTTGATGTTCGTATCTCAGTTACAGAAACACAGGCAGAAACTATTCTGAGAGCTTGCGTGCAACGCTACTTATATTACTTGCAAGTATGCATTCATGGCAGCTTTTCTACTTGTAAGAAGAGAGCTCTGAAATAGCTCAAAGACATGATTTTAAAGACATGAATATAAGGTGTTAATCCTTTTTTTTTGTTTACAAGAGGGCAAACAGGGACAAGAAACTAGAAGATCAGGATAGGGGACAGAGATAAGAGGCTGGGAGAAGAAGCCAATGAGAGCAGGAAACTGAACGAGGGGTTGTTCAGAGGGAGAAGAATTTGTAACCCTAAAGCACATTTTCTTCAGAGCTGAAATACGATGCAGGACTCCTGAAGCTCAGCATGCCTTTACTATCAGCGTATATTTAGGAAACTCAGTGAGAAAAGGCACGGTTCATTTCCCTTTAAGGTCTGTGCTCACATCTGTGTTGAGCAGTAAAGATAAAAAGCAGATTTTCCTACTCTAGGTCTGGAGCTGCTAAATAATTAGAAAATCCCTATTAGTGTGCATGCCTTCAAGAAGCTTATCAAAAGTTATAGAGTGAACCTAACTTTCTTATATTTCTTCTGACCTTAATAGTGTTTATTTAAATAGATACTATTATTCAGGATTTTTTTTCCCAATGTGGGTTAGATATATAACCAGGCACACTGTAAAACGGTATATTCTGTTTACATATTCTTGCAGTTACTACATGATCTGTTGTTCAAAATACTCCCAGTTTCAAAAAGGCTACAGGATCTAGATCTTTACAAGAAAGTTTTAAAACATTAAGAGGTAACATTTATGTTTTCACACATATAGTCTGCTTTTTTCCATTTTTATTTTTGCATTCATAGACTATAAATTACAAGGAACACTTGCTACTTTTACTTGTTTCTGCCAAAGTTACTGTGGGTGGGTTTGACGCTTAAAGTTAGATCATATGTGAAGGAAAGAACATGCAATCTCTTAGGACAGAGAGACCTTTTCAGGGAGTTTCCCTTCTCAGGAATATAGGAGCTATTTTCATTCTAAAAATGATTGACTTATCCACTTCACGTTGCATGTATCAACTGGAAACAATTACCTTTTGAAAGAGGAAGGTTTCAATTTTAGTATGAGTGAGCACCATCTGTAATTTAGTGCCTTCAGGCTGCCTTAACTAAAAAGTTCAATAAGTTAAAGCCAGGAAAAGGGAAGGGGGGGGAAGAAACTTCAAATGTTTCCAGCAAAAATGAGTCTTTTAGTCTTTTGTTTGCACACAGATGATTATGCTCGTGGGATGGTTGTAAGTAGTGCTTTTTTTTTTTACCATTTTCTGAGGTTGTTTGAAGTGTCAGTGCTACACCATTGTGAGGATGTAGTCCAGATGTCGTCATTTTGAAGTTCAGGACAAATAATGGATTATCCTCAACACTGTTTATAAACAGAGTGCAAACGTAGAGCCAGTGTAACAGCCTGGCTTGCCTTTCATTTTAGAAACATTAAAAAAAGATAATAGCTTTTGGTTCATTCAGAAGAGAGTTCTAGAAATTATATTTTAAAAAAATCATTTTACGTAAGAAAAAAGCCAGAAATATTTACACAGAAACATTACATCTATACACAAAAAAGCTTTCTTTTTTGATCATAGAAAGCATTTCAGCAACAGGCAAGTTGCAAAATATGTCAGTTCTGTTAGAAGAAATATCTCAAAATGGGTTCTTATCTGAATCTTATCCTAACTAAAGCATATAAACATATTGTTGCTCTGCAAAGAAGGTCTGGAGATATTAAGAAAAACAGACTTTCTGATATGGTTTTCAATCCTACTGTTTAGGACAGGACTGGAACTACTGTTTTCATACACACAGCATGTTTCTGAAGTATTTTAACACTTCTAATCATCTCCAAAGCCACCAGAGTTAGAAGAAATTTTTTTTAGATGTGAAAAAATTTAACTGAATGGTATGAAGTCAGCTAAAAGGGTTTTTGTTATCATTTTATACCTTAATCTTGTTCTATGATATGCCACTTACATGTGTTTAACAATTACTAATCTTATTCAGCCATCAGTGTTATTTTTCTCTATCTATTGTCTATTGTGTGCTTTTTCCAAGAATTATTTAAACTTCACCTCTGGATGTCTTGCAAACCACCTTGCCCTCTTCTTTCTCCAAATACAATGTGTACCTTAGCTAAGAAACTGTATAAAGTTGGGTAACATCAAGGTTTTGATGTTACATGCAAGCATTCTTTACCTGATCATGCATGAAATTCAACTATTTTTTGTTGTTGTTTGTGGTGGTGTTCTTGATGAATCAATCATAATATCTCACTTTCCAAGGTTTTTTGGCTCAGCCATAGACAAAGAGGGGGCCCCAGCCTTCACAGATTCAAGGGTAGGGGAGATGGAAGAACAAGGAGCAAACACAGAAGTGATGTGATGCAAGGGCTGCACAGCTGCTGGCTCACAACCACGCCATGTAACACAGAATTGTACATACCAGATAAAAGTGGCACCAAGGGAGAGGACTGTGTCTGGCCGACCTGTACTTAATCACAACTACATTAGGTTAAGAACAACTCCTTTCTTTGCGGCAGGTAGAAGACCTAGATCCACAATTAGGTAGGTACAGAGACCTTGTAACTTGGGAAAGAAAACAAGGACAAAAAAGATGAAGAACTAGGCTCTCAGAGGAGGTTGAAAACATGATATGCAGGACTTCTCTGTTCCTTTTGTTTGCACACCATCGTATGGTCTGAGATACTCAATTTTCCAGCAGTTTTTCCTGCTATTTGTCTTCATCTTATTATTACAGGTGTACTTAATGCTGTTCATCTCAGAACAACAGACTCATAAGGACAGAGAACATACCTACGCATCAAGACACAATTTGGTCTTTTGCTGAGGCTTTATGAACACTGATGTTCTCCCTAACATCTCTAAACTTGAGGCCTCTTTCAAAGCAGCAGCAAATGTGACATAATAGGCTCAGAATTCAGTGCATAATTCAGTCAGGTTCATCTATAGCTTTGACAAGAGGACAACTGTGCTTCAGTCATCTTTCCAATGTCCCAGGGTGATAACAATGCACAAGAGAACCTGAATGAGAGCACTGCTTACAACAAAAGCATCACAGAAGGTCCCTTGATATAGAACTGCACAAGCCCCATGACAGTCTACAACTGGCATTTAGAAGGGAAATGTTGCAAGAGAGGAGTCAATCAGCCTTGTCAGTGCCAAAAGAATTTTTGGCACAGAGATGGCTTGCTTTCTCAGGTGGACTGCTTCCAAGTTAATGCTTCTTAAGGGAACCAGGGAGAAGATGACGATTTCTATCAGAAGCATTAACTTCTTAAACTAAATATATAAAGGTTAACGTAGAAGAATGAAAGAAAACTGTTTTCAGAAGCATAGTTCACATTTTAATACATTTTGGGTGTACAGTAGCTTACTTTTCATTAAAATCATGCAAGACAGGCATCAAAATATCTTTTAAGTTATATCCTACTGGCTTTCAGTGAGAGGTAATTTCTAAACTTCCAAGTCAGCTGTGAAAGAATATATTACAATCTGGAAAACACCTTGTGGGGCCTACAATGAGCCCTTTCAAAATTTCTTACCTTGATGCAGATATTTCCTTGGAACACATGGAAGGTGAAAATGGCAAGGCAGCAAAAGACTTTGCATCAGGAATTTGTTGGGACGTTAGAGCATTTTTCTTTCCTATGCAGTTTGCAGTGACATCGCTACTAACTGTGATCACCTTCAGTTGCCATGACAGGCTCTGTACTTCAGCTGACAGATAAAAAGAACTGAAAATTAATTCTCTGATCCAATAGCCCTGAAACAATCAAACAACAAAAAAGCCTCCAACCAGTCTTCTTTCTTTCATTTGTCCCATCAAGAACTAACATGCTATAGCATATCTAAAAAAACAAACTTTAAAAAATATGATGAAGAATGCTCTGTCTTACAAGTCTGCATTTCTACATCATCAAAAGAAAGGCTCAGAACTCAGAAGGGACCAGTCCTTCCGGCCAGTGTACCTTCCTCTGACTGCTATGTCACATAACAAGCTGGTAAAGTTTGTGGTGGGTTGACCTTGGCTGGCTGCCAGATGCCCACCCAGCCGCTCTCTCACTCCCCCCTTCCTCCTCTATGACAGGGGGAGAAAATAAGATGAAAAAGCTCTTGGGTCGAGATAAGGACAGAGAGATCACTTGCCAGTTACCATCACAGGCAAAACAGACTCAACTTGGGGAAAATTAATTTAATTTATTGCCAAGTAAAATAGGTTTGGATAGTGAGAAACCAAGACAAATTGAAATACCACCTTCCCCCCAGCCCTTTCTCCCAGGCTTTCAACTTCATTCCTTCACTCCCAACTCCTTTACCTCGTCCCCCGCCCCAAGCGGCACAAGAGGATGGGGAATAGGGGATTGTGGACAGTCCGTAACAGCTCCTCTCTGCCGCTTCTTCCTCCTCACACTCTTCCCCTGCTCCAGTGTGGGTCTTTCCCACGGGCTGCAGTCCTTCAAGGTAATCCTGCTCTAGCATGGGTCCTCCATGCCCTCAGTTCCTTCAGGGCTTATCCACCTGCTCCACCATGGTCTTCTCCAGGGGCTGCAGGGGATCCCTGCTGGGGCACCTGGAGCACCTTCTTCCCCTCCTCCCCCTCTCCCCTGGGTGCTCGCAGGGCTGTTTCTCACACTTTTCCCCTCACCCCTCACTGCCAGGCAGCGTTTTGTCCTTTCTTACCCAGGTTTTCCCCAAGGCGCCGCCATCATGGCTGTGGAGCCCCGGCCTCTCCTCACAGGGGCCACCCTGCAGCCCCCTGCTGCCAGCGCCTGGGCACCTGCACCTGGTACAAAATTACATCCCTAATTGAGGGGACTGTCTCTATGTCTCCTGTTGGAAAACTCTTCCAAACCTTATCCTTACTGTTCCAACAACTTCCAGCCTTTCTACGTAGGCTGCACTATTCAGTTTTTGTGTTGCTTTCTAGTTTTACATCAATTATGCTGGTATTTCTACATTTTATTCTTCTTCAGAACTCATCAAATATTAAATTTACTGCATTAGACTGGGCCACCTGGTAGAAGTAGGAGTAGCTCCACTGAAGACTTAAACCCCTGTTGAAGTGTTCGGTAAACACAGCAGTAGCTGCAGTGGTAGCTTAGAGAGCCACATGCATTATATTTTGCTTCATGCTGTTTCTGTCTCAAACCAGGTAAAGGTAAAGCGATTGTTTTCTTTTTACAGTTAGTACATACATCTATACAGTTAGATAGCATTTTCACATGTTAGACTACCGTGTATGCAACTGTCATCACCATCATCTTACACTCTGCCAACAGGGAAAGATAATTCATGTCTTCAGGTAACTGCGGTAAAGTTTTTATTGTATGAAAGCAGTGCTTGAATTCAACAGTATATTTTAATCCTTTCATGACAAGCATCTGAGAACAGACTGCCGGATGAACACAGTCCTGTTAACACCACTCTTCTCACCTCCCAGTCGAAATGCAAGGAGAAGAATGAAAACAGGGGACTTTACCTACAAAACACTAGCAGAAAGTTTTCAAAGGTGTTTTGAATCCAGAAAAGATTTGAAAATGTAGGGATTGTCTGTTGCATTAAATATCTTTTTTATATCTGCCATCAAGTGTGAAACAGTAACTTAAATGGGCCACTACTAATGCTCTAAAGTGCACACATTTTGTGGCTGAGACACCCTCTTTTAATGGATTTTTTTAATAGTTTTTACTCTTTTCACCCAGCTCTACTCTTCCCCTGTGTTCAATGATAGTCAGTCATGGATCACATGCACAGACTGCTGGAGAAGGGGAAGAGATGGGGGAAGCAGTCCACAAGACAACCCGGTACCCGGTATGTAGCTATTCAAAGTAATTTAATGGAATAAAATGTTCATTAAACTTTCATAAGACTATTGCAAAGTTTTTCCAATTTACTTAAGTACTCATAATTGTTTATAGCAAATAAATACTTTCAAATTAAAGAATGTGCTAAGTCATATATCTGATATATCTCATAGCATTCATTGTCATTATTTTTAGGACTGTAACTCTTTGTCCTGAAATAGGATAATTCAGAATTTTCTACTGTACCAGCAGACCTAGTAGAAAAAGACCCCACTCAAGTCTTTTGGTTGAACACAACTCCTAAGCATGTCACTGTGTAAGATACATAACAACATGATTGTTAAACACATTTTGCTAAAAGAGGTTTCCGTAAGCTAGCAAACAACTATTGTTCTACAAAATGTCACCCATCATGGACCAATGCAAAAGTAATTTATCTGCTTGAAGAGCAGTGCAGAGCAGCCTGGGGTCAGTACCACATAGTCAGTTGTGCTGCCCATAGGTATCATGGGAAAATATTCAGGTGAATCCTGAACAGGCAAACCTCTGATGAGCTGTTCAAGCAACCCTCATATTATACCAGTATATTTCCCTAATACTGGACAAAGGCCAGCTCAGTGAGGTTGGCAAGAAAGATCACAAACTGTGAATGGAAGTACTTTGCATGGTAAGGTACCATCAGTTGTACCTTCCTCAGTGGGGTTCAGTGACAAGACCAATAAAAACATTTTCAAATAACTGACTGCATTACAACTTACTTAAATGATGAATATGCAATTTGAAATTTAAAACCAAAAGCACTTATGGAATGTTACAGATTTTCCCCCCCAAAAAAACCAGAAAAGCCAGAAAGTGTGGGACAGAAACATTTAGTCTAGCACCTTGAAAAACACACACACAGAGCTTGTGTCGTTACCAAAATAATAAAAAGGGGCAAATGTAACAGCAGCCTTAAACTTAAAACCTTGACATCCCTAGGCAAACTAGTAGATGTTATACTGAAATGTAACATTATTAGTGCATTATGAATAACTGGGGTCTATGTAAACTGAGTAAACAAAATTCCCTCCAGCAGTAATGCTGGATTTGAGTCTCAAAATTCTGTTAAAGCTTTTGAAGCAACCAAGTAGCACAGGCTTAAACAGTTGATGGCAGACCTGAATTGGCAACGAGTTTCCACTTTTATTAAAAGCTTTGAGCAAATCATCTTTCACACAAGCATATAATTAGTTTGGGGAATTCATGGCCTTCACAACATGCTGTAGCAAACAGTATAAAAACATTCAAAGGTTTAGACTGGTAGAGGATGAGTCCCCATCAGTAGCTACTGAGTATTTTGGTCCAAATACAATTTCTCATTTACACTATTAGCTGTTTAAAGTTGAGAAAACAAATCTTTACATTAAATACCCTCAACATGCCTGGTTTATATATATAATTTCTTAAGAATTTAGTGCTAGCCAGGACTGAAGATATGACACTGAACTAGATAGATCTTTAGTCTGACCCAGTATTGAGCTCTTATGTAAGTTTTAATTTTCATCTTTCCTTTCCTCCACTCTCTTCTCCTCTGCACCATTAGTTCATATCCTTTTGCAATACCATTTTTTTTTAAGTTATGTAAAATATTTTCATCACTCACTGCTATTAGTTATCACTTGAGTGCACAATTCTGTTCCAGGACACAAACTCTTCAGAGAACACAGACTCCACCAAGAGCAATGCTATTTCTTTGATGTCACTGCACTGGGAAGAGGAAAGTGGCCAAGACATCCGTTGAAGCTGTCCTGTACAATCAGGATTCTTTACTTCCAAGTATTTTTATTTGCTCTGTGCAACTAACGCATGAGAACATAGGCTGTTCTGAAGTCCTCAGTATTTTCTTTTAAAGTACAACACGCCTGTTCAAACTGGCCAAATGGTTTTTCTCCTATTGATAAGTACTGGAACATTGCCATTAGAAATCTTGTTATTCATAAGAATTGCTTTAGCAGGCAGCAGATAACCAAAATTCCAAGGAAATTTTTAGTAGGAATAAGGATATGAATAATCCTCTCGCAGTCTTTTAAAATCAGTGGATTCATTGCGTGCCTCCTGATTAGCTAAGATTCCCAGAAGGCACAAGTTACAGCTTACAATAAGAACAGTGTCCTGGTTTCGGCTGGGATAGAGTTAATTTCCTTCCGAGTAGCTGGTACAGTGCTGTGTTTTGGAATTAGGATGAGAATAATGTTGATAACACACCGATGTTTTAGTTGTTGCTGAGCAGTGCTTACACTAGTCAAGGACTTTTCAGCTTCCCATGCTCTACCGACTGAGAAGGCTGGAGGTGCACAAGAAGCTGGGAGGGGGCACAGCCAGGACAGCTGACCCCAACTGGCCAAAGGGACATTCCATACCATG
>NW_008795695.1:5672766-5684714 GCF_000699145.1 Aptenodytes forsteri
ACAAGCGGCTGTGTGGTGCTCAGTTGCCGACTGAGGTTAAACCATGACAAACAGTAAGATGCAAGTAAACTAAATGCAAAGACGTTAGATTGACAGTTAAAAAAAATCTGTTCTCTACATTCTTCTTTTTACAGGATTAATTTGACAAGATCAGCTTTAACACGACCATTTTAAAGACAGTGTTACAGACCATGAGCCCTAGAACCTCCTCACAGAAGTTAACCTGGGGATATTACTCAGGAGTAGAAAATATCCATTACACCCCTTATTTTACCTGTGACTGCTGCTGAAGTTCAGTTTGACATTTCTACACCAACATAGTACAAAAGATTTTTTTTTAAAAAACAAGCTATTTTTTATATCTAAGAAAAAAAAATACTGTTTGTGACTTTAAAATTATCTCACTCTGCCCTATTACATTCATTTGTAGTTCATGGTTTCTGGGTTTTGTTACTTACGACAGCCGCCTAAGTCTCAAAGTACAGGTTTTTGCAAGACATGCTGTTGTTCAGTCAGCTTTTCCTTCTGCTTAAGATGTGGCCAGCTTCAGCTTTCTATATCACTTGCTCGAAACCTGTGCCAGTTTACCTTGCTAAACTCATCTTTCCTTTTTCTAAGGGATGGATTAAAGAGATTAAAGTTATGACTTCATTAAACTTTCTGCCAATTAAATGTTTATGGAAGAAGAGGAAAATAGAAGCCAGATTCCCTTGGTCCCATTCTAACCTCTGTCACAGGTTCATTAAGATGAGCCTCACTACCCATACAGTTAAGGGGTAGCCTGATTTACCACTCTATAAAGAAAAAGTTAAATAATCAGCCACGCACATCAGAAGACTCTTTTGAGCAACTTAATTGCAACTAACAGCAGCAACACACCTGTCTGGATTGAGCATCACTTCCTACCTCAGTTTCCCTGGTTACTTACAGCTACTGAGATAAAAAATATTTTTACGATAAAGGAACTAAGGAAAACAGTATCTCTTCCTTACCACAAAACATGAAGCTATAAAGAGGACTAGGGAAGACTTCTAGAGCCAATCCTCTGCTAATACATTTCACCTAGGGATAATTTTGTGAGTAAGTTGCAGGTAGTACTCTCACAGGCCACCAGTGACCAAACACAAAGCAGAAAACTAAACTGGATATTGCCTTCTGCCCCCGATTTGTCTTTTTCTTCCCCCCACAGTCTCACTGCCATACTAACACTCCCTAGCAGATTCAATTCTAGCTTCTTTCATTCTCAAAAGTCATCAGCTTCAGTATTTCAGCTTCACAAGGCAACAGCCCAGAAGGACCCAAACACGCTCTCCTCGTTGACCTCCAGTCCTGCAAACTTTCTTCCACCCCATCTCTTCCTCACACCTTTTCCCTGTAAATTAGGCCATCTACTCTCTCATAAAACCTTTTCCCCTAAGTTATTACCTCTTTCCCATTCTGACTGACAGATGTTTGGGCTGAGGGCTTAGCATAAGATTAAACTGATCTAGTCACATGAGAAAGAATCAGCTGAGCTCCAAATCTTGTCAAAGGTCAGTTCATCCAGGAACAATGGTTAATATGCATTTGATACAACTGTCTACAAAAAAGCTGTGCAATTACAGTATTGTTCTAAAATGCCAAATTATATTTAAAATTCAGTTACATATATTAGAATGTCCAAATTATTGGGAAAAAAATCACATTTTGCAGAGTTGCTTAGTAACCTAGGGAAACCAAGGATTTCACCGAAAATTTATTTGGAGTCTTCCCCATTGTTTTATATAAATAGTATTGTTCAAATGCCAAATTATATTTAAAATTCAGTTACATATATTAGAATGTCCAAATTATTGGGAAAAAAATTTTGCAGAGTTGCTTAGTAACCTAGGGAAACCAAGGATAGGATCGAAAATTTATTTGGAGTCTTCCCCATTGTTTTATATAAATTCATATCTCAGTTTAATCTACTTTTCCCTGTCTTTCCCCTTCCTGTGTTTATTAAGCATTCTCATAGGTACCTTGAAATTGAAAAAAATCACATTTTGCAGAGTTGCTTAGTAACCTAGGGAAACCAAGGATTTCACCGAAAATTTATTTGGAGTCTTCCCCATTGTTTTATATAAATTCATATCTCAGTTTAATCTACTTTTCCCTGTCTTTCCCCTTCCTGTGTTTATTAAGCATTCTCATAGGTACCTTGAAATTAAGTTCTTCCCAGAACACTTTAACAAGTTTGTTTTCAGGTAAAGCAGCGAAACATATAAGCCTTAGTTTCTCTTGCCACCTAATGTTCTCCAATTGTTTTGCTGATGTGTAAAAAGGACCAACAACGGCAATAAGCAAAGATATCTCTTTCTCCAATGATGTCTTAAAAGCAAAAAAATAGCCTCATTTTAAACAGCGGCGTTCTATAACTCTACCCTACAGGTACAGTTCTGTACTCCCTGTGGCACAAGGTACAGCACCTAATTTCTGGAGAGAGATGGGCTGTCTCTGCTGGACTCAGCACTTCCCAGGGGTAAATTCTGCACATATTTTCTTTCCATTTGTGAGTCATTTCATTCCCTTCTGAGGCATCTAATGCCCCTCTGCAGGGGTAAAGAGCCTGGGAAACCAACACGTTTTCTGAATTCAGAACCAGTGTTAAGCAGTTAAAGGTTCATTCCTGTAATGCCAAACACTGCTAAGTCTCCCTCTGTCTCTGGCCTTTATTCTCTTGTTGAAACCCCTATGCGAAAATAATTCTGCTGAACTGATTGGGAAAAGCTGATGACGGATTGTTATGAAGTCAATAGTAGGTAGATAATTGCTATCTCAAGTGTGGAGTGACAATTAGTTATTAAGAGGTCACACTGGAGGTAAAAAGGCATAAATAAATATGGATTAAATAAATAAAAATGTTCAAGAAAGTGTATGTTCTTTTTCTTTCTTGGTCTACTTAGATTTATCAGCAAGTCTACTGCAAAGTGAGTTTATTTTGTTATAATTGGTGAAATTAATGCTATCAAGCATAATTTCAGGTATTTAATTAACATCAAGTGCCATGTAAAGAAGGCTTTGGACTCCATTACAACAATCTGAATACTTGGAAGATATAAATAGAAAAAGAGAATGCCAGTTTGCCTTTGAAAGAAGGTTTTAATTAATTTTCTAGAACATAATACAATAGGTAAAGTGAAAATGAAAGTTAATTGGAATACTTTCTTCCTTTGAAACTTTGTAGTAATCTTATCTGAAACTCATGACCAGAGATGATTATTAGATTTTGAGTAATATTTCAAAGAAAAGGATATGGGAATGGAGGGGAGTGTGAAGGAGAGGAGAAACAAGGCAGGCATGTGAGATTAAAGTACCTGTCTGAACATGTTCGGGCCACTGTAGTTTAACACAGTTTCTTTTCCAGAATTTGAAAAGCGTGTAAACATGGGGCAAAACAAGAACTTTTTAATATGTAATTAAGTCTTAGCATTGTACTGACCGGTATCGCTAGGCATGTTGTGTTCTTCCGTGATTGCTAAAGCTATAACAAAGCAGCACGTTGTCCAAAAATTTGAATCTCTGGAATAAGTCTCTTCTCACCCTTTCCTCACACCAAAGTAGACCAAGGTCTCACATCATCTGAAGAATATATGTATTTCATGTGTAAAGACAGAAGATTAAATCCATTCTGAACAGAATTAACTTTCATTGCTGCTTGCTAGTCACAGTACAGACAGCATGCAAAAAGGCTTGAGAAAATGAATAATATGTGTACATAAACACATGCATATATATATATATAAAAAAAGATCTGGAATTCCTTGACTTTTACGTTTAAAATGTTTTAATGTTAGGAAAGGCTTTATATTCTAACTTTTTGCATATAATAAATGCTTGAAAATGTGGGTCTGACTCACACTGTCTTAAGAAACAGATATTACAAGGTACCACTGCCTCCTCAAGATTTGGCAGACCTGTAAAGGTCCAGACAGGGATGTGACGAGCTCTGCCAGTCCAGCCCTGGCCATCCCGGCACAGGACCCTGTCCTGCCCCTGTGTGTCCAGCCAGGCAGGAACAGACTTTCTCTCAGTTTGTGCTCTCACCTGGACACCAGTTTTAATCCAGCCTGTTCAAATCAAGCACGAGTCTAGCCTCCCACGATCTACATTTTACCATCTATCTGACCAGTGGCAACAGCCTCCGTGTAAGAATCGGCAGAAGAGACCAAGTTTCTGCATTTTGACTGTTGCAGTTCACAGTTGGATATTTTAGCACAAACCCATCCTCATCTGTGGTGTAAATGATCTATTTTGCATTTTTGATTGCAACCTCTACAGTGGGGAGAATCAATCTTCAGCAAAGAAGTGTAGGGGCCAGAAATGACTTAAATAGGCACAGCGAGAGTTATCTGGAATAACAAATTCAAGAGGAGTGAACTATGCACTTACCGGAGAGCAGAGGCGCTCAGGACACCTCCTCTGTCTCAGCAGTAGCCTCCCTGAAACAGAATCAGGAGGAGCTCTATTGCTATAAGGAGTTTTACATTATGAGCTTCATGTTATTAAATGTTTGTATAGATGTTTATACAAAATAAAGGATACTGCCATGGCCACTGTGGCCATGGCTTGATCTGATACTGGTTTGACTGAAGCAGCATGTATGTGCTGCTTCTTGGAGAGAAGCCACGTCTATAGGATCAGCTCTCATCTGGCACAAGAGCAGAGTTTGGAAGATATTTGAGCTGTGATCTTGCTTCATCCACAAACTTGATATGTTGACAGGAATTATTTTGTTAGAGGAGCAGGCAACAAAATCATAAATCTTGCCTTGCAGAGCAAACTACGTGCCTGATGAAGGCTTTGTGACCTATCCTTCTGCCCTAAGGGATCCCATGTTTGGTCAAAACATCTGCTTTGAACAGATGCCTGCATGTTATAGTTTTTTCCCCACCCCGTTTCTTGAACATTTTGACAGACTGTAATTTTTTTTCTCACCACTTAAGATTTTAGGGTGGGAAGGAAGGGAGGGGTGATTGTGTGATTTTGTTTGTAATTTCAGAACAGTGTTAATGCTGATGAATTTGACAGGAGAGCTATATAACAGCAAATATAATACATAACCTTTTTTTCCCACATTTTATATAAATTAACATAATACACACTTCTGGGTCTGCTAACCCATGTTTGACTGCCATTTCCAGGTCTGAACAAGTATATTGCTGTGGAATTCAAAAGTTTCTGGTGTTTATGAGCAACCTATATATGGCTTTTTACACTGTATTTTTTCACAAGAAAAAATTTACATTTTTGCTCTGCAGATAAAGATGTTTCTGCAAACACTGAATTACACAGACTCCGATTTGACAGACCTTATGTTTCCAACCTTTTAATCCATTAAAACCTAATAGCAGGACATTACCATGGCATTATGTATGCACATCAGCTATTGTAATGAATAAGATTTAAAACTGCTAAATGCCTTCCTCTTCTCACTTAAGTTTGAATGATGAGCACAGATAAGCCTACCAAATGATCAGTGCACACACAAGTAGTTCAGCTGCCTGATAAGTCTGGAAATTGCAGAAAAGGTATGACTTAAGTTTCTCCTGCTGCTTTTGCTCTTTGTGATCAGAAAATTATTTTAAGTTGTCAAGGTGCTATGGCAACGTATTGCAGATGCTTCTAACACATTTTTCAGTAGAGTAATCACCTCCCAAATGATGATATTTATATGTGGGTATAAAGAACATTGGCATAGTTTCTGCACAAATTTGTGAACCTTGGTAAAAGCTGTGCTTTTATTCACATTAACGAACTCTCTCAGTTCACTGGTTACCATTCACCTAATATTTCCTACTGCAGAAGAGAGGAAACTACGATTCTATCATCATCCATTAACCAAACTACCTTTCTCACTTGTAATACTTTTTAATAGGTTCTTGAAAAAGAAAATATTACCCTTTGCCAGAGAACCCACAAAGATTATTCTGCTGTAAACAATTGTTCAAAATTGAAAAAATCCCACTTCATTTTTTTAAATATGAACATTCTTAAAGTATGGCTGAGTTAGGTCTAGTTTCCCAGTTAAGCTCCAATCTTGCACCACCTCATTTACCTTCACACAGGCCAAGTGATGTCAGTGGGAAACAGACCAAACACAAGAGTGGGACTTTATGAATTCTAATCTGGGATTGAAGCTGCTATTTTACTTATAGTTTTAAAAATTTGCATATACTATTTTTCCACTCTAACGTAAGGAAGACTTCAGTCACAATGGATAAAACAAAACTGGTGTTTAAAATGCAGGGCCTTCCACACACCGCAGACCTGTTGAGGCTGACATAAGAATACATCAACTCTTAAATTTAGCCTCTAATTCTAGCCTTTCTTCCTCCTCAGTTTCACTTTATTATGTATTATAATGGAATATTTAATGTTGAATTTTGGAGACTGTTGGTTAAAACTAATTCTGTTGTTTTATTGCAATATGAGTTTCCTTGTTAATGCTGGCATAATTATATAAAATATGAGAAACAAAAGATACTGTGAAAATGTACATTGCTGTTTACATTACTTATAATGATCCTTGAGAACTTGTTATCTTCTTGACTAGTCACATATTGCATGGATGCTGCCTTCTTTTCCATAATTGGACACAGTCACTCCACATTCTGATAATAAAATACTGAAGGGGATTAAGGAAACCCAACCTGTTTAAAACAGCTTTGCTCTGACTCACACATACAGACGCAGTACATTTGCTCCATCCACTCATTGGCGATAACTGTTTTTTATCCTATTGGCATGCAGTCAAAGAATCTCCTTAACAGATCATGTATAATAATTTATGATCTACCCCTACAAGTTTTCTTTGGTTTTTAGAATAATCATGTATAAGAGCAACTCATAATTAATTTATATATACAGATATATTATGGGTGATATAAATAGAGGCTTCTATAACTGCAATTGTAGCTGTAAGGATCTCAATCCTACTACTCCCAAGGGGCTCAGTGTGGAAGTAGAAGACAAAGTGTTTTCATTCTTTCCTCTCAGTCAACAAGAATTAAAACAAATAAAGTACCAAGTCTATATGTTATTGGTAATCAAAACAGTACATAATGTTTATGCATAAAGAGGACAAATTCATCTTTCTTCAACAAACTTACCTACAGAATTTATCCACTCCTGATAGTCTGAGTATGCTACTGCTGTTGCACTCATCTATTGCATAACATAACTAAATCCAAAATTCGTATGAATTTTGAACACTTTCAAGTTGCATTTTTTATCAATTCAACATTACAGAATTTGCTTAAACAAAGCAAGCTGGAGTTCTTTAAGTTTTGCTCAACTAGAAGATACCAAATTAGCCAAAATGAGAAAGGAGTAGAAGTACAGACCACAAGCAGTGTTTGTGGAGTCGTCTATTGCATCATGCTTGCAGTCCAGCTGAGAGTAAGATCAAAGCTGCTGCTAAAATGGATGAGGCAAACTAAATGTCCATAGAAGACAGATATAATCCTTTACCTCCACAACTGTGATAGCACTAATACTGGCCATAAATCACACATATGAGGTATGTTAATAAGGGAAATCCTTTGTTGATGATTCTAACAGATGGATTAATTAGGAGCAAGTGAGCTGACGAGGTGAATGAAACACCTCTAAAACAAGCTACAAATCAATGGTAGAATAATCATTTGAATTGCTACTCCTCTCTGTATAATAAAAAACAGCTGTTCCTGCCAAGGATCAAAAAAATAGATCGCTATCGTATTAAACAATGTCAAGACATAGCTGCAATTCAGAGTAAGATGGATGGTAGGTGCTCAAAACAGAAATTTGCCATAAAGAATGGAGTTTAAAAACATTCTTTGTTCAAAGGTGAAAAGAGGGAGAATTAGATGCTGACAGAGAACACAGCATGGTATGCTAGAAGATCATTTTGTGTAGCATCTTTCAGAATCTCAGAAAAAGCTAATGAATACTAACTATAAGGCTCCTTATGCATATGTAG
Source organism: Aptenodytes forsteri (assembly GCF_000699145.1). Lineage (NCBI taxonomy): Eukaryota > Metazoa > Chordata > Aves > Sphenisciformes > Spheniscidae > Aptenodytes > Aptenodytes forsteri. The sequence continues at coordinate 5,680,748 of NW_008795695.1, forward strand.
CATTGAAAACCTTGCAGTCATATAAATTCTACCTATACACATATAGACCAGAAAATATAAGCACTATTATTTAATGGATTCTGTGTCCTCCACACAGTGGTGGTATAAAAAAAATATATACAGGTAGAACTAGGTAGATTAAGTGACTCTTATGTGACAGATGACATCTGTGCTGATGGCAGGAACTAACGTTTTCAGGAGCCATTTTCAGAATAGGAACAAGTGCACTTTTGATCTCATATTATCTGCTGTGGACAGTTGCCCCAGAAGAGTGCACTAGCCCAGGCAGTGGGCTGGCAGTGGACATCAGCAAAAGTGTGACGTAACATAGGGTTCACACCATTATGTCTTACATCTCAGCATCCCGGGCAGCTCCACCCGTCTGCACACCCACATCACATGCATGCCGTGGCCCCATCAGAGGTGTTGGTATAAAGGCTCATTCCCAGCACCACCACTCAGCCTCTGCCAGGTGTCTGCCATACAGAGAGACCAACTGGCCCTTGCTGGTGCTGATGTAGTTGGGGATGTGGATGAGGCTTCCACCTCAGGGCCATTTCATCCTATGAGATGTGCATTTACCCTAAATATTAGCCTGATGGGAAGTGGTGTACTGTCCAATAACATAAAAAATTGTGAATTCCATAATTTCTTACTTGATAAAACCCTACAAGAACCAGCTCTATTGTTTAGCTGAATAAAAACAGATACTTAGATTGCTGCTCTAACATCCTCTCTCTCTTTCAGTGAAAAGATAAGGATCATAAGCACCATATATAGCTCTCAGTTATACTGTGATAAGTCTTCAGGAATTCATCCAATTTGCACTACCACTGTTAATAGTACAATTTGAATCTAACATTTTAAAATGTGTTAGGAACCCTCAGATCAGCATTGTTGCCCCAGACTGGTCCTACTAGTAGTATATATTAGTATACATCCAGTAATACAAGGATGTTAGCTTACTAGTTAAATCTTTCTTCCAACTTCAGTTCATGATGTTTCTGTGAAAAAGAAAAAAAAAATAAGAGCAGGTATTGGTGGGGTCTTATTGTGGCCAACGAAAATAACAGCAGTTTTACTTCGAAGGAAAGGGTAATGGAGCTTTGCATTAACAGAGCCAGTTCCACCCAATGTAGAAACTACTGCCACGTTATTGGGAAATTGCTCTTGGGAGGCTGGAACAGTGTAGAAATGGGTATTCATTTCAATGATAAATGTAAGCCTGATCACAAAAGATTTTAAGGAGTTTACTCTCCCCCCCGCCCAAAAGCAAAAAACCCCAAGAACCAAAACTTTTTGTCTTCATTCATATATCTGTATCTGTATCTGTATCCACACACACATACATTTGCCTTATTTTGTGTCAATACCAAGTAAGTTTAAAAGATCAAATGACTGGTCTGTGTTCATTTCATTAGTCTCTAGCAGAAACAGGATTGTTACATGAGAGGTCCACACTTCTGGGCCTCTACTCTGAATGCCAGGAGGACTTGGGTCTGTCACCTCAGAACAAATTCAGGCTGTCTCCAGCGACTCTCTGGGGATTCTGGGAGTTACTCAATTACAGGTGACAAGAGTCAGAGTGTCCTATATCCCCTCATCAACTTGCATCATTTGTATGCTCTGTATTTTCACTTGTAAAGGTCAGTGGTTTCTGGAAACAGCCAACAGTCAGTAGGAACCTGTCTATAAAAATCTCACTGTTAGTCCTTTAAATCAATGCAATAAATAAAGAATTTCTTGAAACTGTTCAGTAGAAAATGAAAAAAGCGTATAAGACTTTCCTTTAGATAAAGGAAACATATGCGGTTTAGATAAAAAGGACATAGGGACCATACTGATCTCTTCAGTTTTGATGTCTAAACTGATACCTACTTATATGTAATGACAATCTTCTTTATGATTCAGGGCGATAAGCACTGGAGAGAGTTTTCAGCATGCCTTAAGGGTGGCACTCCCTGAGATAGGAAATTGTGTGTTTATCATATTTTCCAGGCTAAATATTTTTCAAAACTAGAGGAAAATCTACTTTAGCCTCTGCCTCCAAAATGCTGTGTTCATAAGTAAAATCTATCCAGTTTCATTTCTCTCTCTCTTAAAAGTACTCAAATTCTGCCATCTTTACTTAGGATGAAGTGCAGCTTACTTCATTAATAGTGCCAGTTAGTTTCCATAGAGTCAAATACAATACAAGTAAGACAGATTATATTGCCTGTCCTCAGCTGCACTTTCTTCTGTAACCTTTTTTCCTTTTTTGAAATGCAAGGTGTGAATGCAAAACAATTGCTGAATGGGCTATTTTGTATCCTAACAAAATATAACTACTGACAGTCAAGTTTTATGGTATAAAAGGAAAATAAGTAAAAGAAGCATGCAGTACTTGGAATGGAAGGAACTATAGAGAGACAGAGAAAGGAAATTATCCTTTAGGGATCTACCAAGTGGACTGTAACACTATAAGCATTTCATAATATTGCTGGGGAGAAAGAAAATTACATTCTTCCAGTCATTTTACTGGCATCTTATCTTTCCAATGAAATTTTAATAACAGATATATTTTCTTCAATATGCTACAGTCAATTCCATGGGCACATGTCATTCCTATTTTAAATTCAATGTCCTCTAACAAGACTTTTAATATATCTACTTATGGGAAACTGAGAGGAACAACAGTTCAGATCATAAATTTAAGTTATTGTCTCATCATCAACTTCAATGCAGTGACAACAATTTACATCACTGATAGTTGTGTCCATGTTATTCATTATTCCATTCTATGTGGTTGAGAAAAGCGGATGTTTCCCAATTGACTAATGTTTTTAGTAGCCTCCCTTGTATATATTTTTTTGAGGTTTCCAAAAGTCTTTAGATATAGCTGCCAAAAATTGAAACCAAGCTGAAATTATAATCAGCCACTGTTCCAAGTCTAGCTCCGTTTCAATATCTCCTTAGGAAAAGATAAATAAAACAGCTGAAAACAGAGCTGAAGTGACTAAGATGAAGGACCAGAAGCAAGAGTGCCAGCTGTGGATACCCACTGTACGTAAACTAGAGACTACCTCTCACTTCTCCCCACCTGGTTAAAAGGTAGTCAGAGCTTTCTGAAATGTTGATTTGATGCTGTGATAAAGCAGTTATATGTACACTGATGATAATGTAGCACTTAGAAATTCAGAAATGTTACCAATACATTAACACTTTTGAAACATTTTAGGAGTTCGTTCTACTTTCACGTTGGGTAGATGATCTTACTTTTGTCACTGCCATATCTGGCAGTTCTACAACCCATTTCCATTTCAGTTTCCACTGTGTCATTTATATAGGTGAGAAGTCGGTCATATCAAATAATTAATCATGAAGATCTCTCTGTTCCCAATAACTTTTTATTTGCTGATTTCCCTTATGCACAACGGAGCTAAGCTAAAGGAAACTAGATGACCTTCATATGCATATATATATATATACACCTGCTAAAGACTATTTAGTCAATGTTCATATTGAGATGCTCAAGTTCAAACACAGATGCCTCTGTTTTCAAATGTGCTCCTAGTATGTTGTCATTTGGAGATCTTTTAGCCTCTGAACAGCAAGATTCCAGCATCTCCTGTCTTGATTTGTTAATAAATATAATGGCTACGAACAAATTAAACGGGGGAGGTCCCGGACGACTGGAGGCTTGCCAATGTGACACCCATCTACAAGAAGGGCCGGAAGGAGGATCCGGGGAACTACAGGCCTGTCAGCCTGACCTCGGTGCCGGGGAAGATTATGGAGCGGTTCATCTTGAGGGCGCTCACAAGGCATGAGCGGGACAACCAGGGGATCAGGCCCAGCCAGCACGGGTTCATGAGAGGCAGGTCCTGCTTGACCAACCTGATCTCCTTCTATGACCAGGTGACCCGCCTAGTGGATGAGGGAAAGGCTGTGGATGTGGTCTACCTGGACTTCAGCAAGGCCTTTGACA
>NW_008795695.1:5686085-5728553 GCF_000699145.1 Aptenodytes forsteri
GAGTCCCCATCCCTGGAGGTATTTAAAAGATGTATAGATGCGGCGCTTAGGGACATGGTTTAGTGGACATGGTGGTGTTGGGTTGACGGTTGGACTCGATGATCTTAGAGGTTTTTTCCAACTTTAATGATTTTATGATTCTATGAAAAGCCTGTTAGGCAGGAAAATTTTTCAAATATGATTCAGGGGATAAAAAATATTCCTGTATTAATCCAATACTCCTTGTCCCATAAAGATGAAGAGTTCAATCATGTAACCAATATTTACTCAATAAAAACTGTACTGTGAGAATATTAAACATCAAGAAAATTTATAATAGGTGTCTCATCATCTTGTCTAGGAAAGGGACATGGGCTAAGTGACTGTAATTGATGAGTTGGTTAAATAGATTTCCTTGATAATAGGTACTAACAAGCGTAGATGTGTGTGTCTCTAATACTAACTGCTAGTTTGCTTTTAAAAGAGGTATCTATAGCCTTTTGCATAGCCAGACTCCTGTGTATTTCTGGCTGCTTTCTACTAGCTATGGGTTAGTTACATAATAGACGCTTATTTCTTAGTAGCTTTGCAGAGTTTTGCTCAGAATTACAAAGAGATGTTATGATCTCTATTCTGAACTTTTTACAATGAAGTAGGAGAGTCAAAGGGAAAAAAAGAACCATTATAAGATAAACATATCAGTAAGGTGATCTCTGTCGCACAGCTTCCTCCTTTTTAATACAGACTTCCTTCTGAGAATTCACTATCTATTTCTGGTCTTAGGCCAAATTTCTGTCAGCAGGAATGCTATTGAGAAAGGCTGCTGAAGGCAAGAGAGATATTAAATATCTAGAATTTTGATTATATGGACATTTCCACTTGAGGCAGTTCAAAACATTTGTAGCCATGGGGTGGAATGCTGTTATAGATTAAAAGCTGATTAAGTCATATGAAAAACAGAGTACAAATAAATAGCCAGTTTTCAAAATGGAAAGAGTTTAGAACGGAGGTGTTCCAAGCACCAGTACAGGCACAAACGTCATTTGATGTGCTAACAGATTTAAAAGCCATGATCACCATCATGACAGTATTTACTAGCAAAACCACGCAGGCTGGCATAAGGATGAGTCTAAGAAATACCAATAAACACAACACTTTGGGTTAACAGATGATATGGTGAGCCATGAACATTGTAAATACATGTGAAAAGTTTAAAATTCTTAAATATTAATAAAACACATTTAGTGTTTCAGGAAGAAAATAATCTAAAACAGCAGCAGGTACCTAAGTCATACAGTCAGCTCATTCTTCATCAGAATCAGGAGAAGCAAGATATTAATCTGCATGTGGAAAAAAAAAAAGGAAATTATGCAATGCAGTACTGATTTTTTTTTTCCTTAAATTAATTCCTTTTGATCCAAACACCTCCAGTGTACATTATAGGAATAAGAAAGGATCCAGAAAGATCATTATTGTGGGTTTATGAATACTCTCTGTGTCTTAATACTTTGTGGGTGGTTAGATTATGTATATGGGCAGGAGTGGAGCAAAATGTTCTCTCCTCTGCAACACAGTTTAAAGGTATTACAGTTCTTTATCAGAGTTTTTAAGAGTGTCTTTTATACAACATTTTGCAACACTAAAATGGCTAAGACAAATGTAAAAATTAACCAATTTTCACACGTCTATGATTACTCGGAAAAAAGGAAGGGGAAGTAAAAAAGGAAATAATCAAAGAATGACAAAACCCACATTTTCAAAACCAAAACCAAAAGCCAAATAGGTGTCCCTTTTTGACCTCTGCTGTAACACAAGACAGGGGGTAATTGGTTTTTGTAATGAAAGTAACCTTCTTGAACCTGAGAATACTTTGGTTATAAGGATATTTTTAACAGTACTGAAGGACAATACCAGCTTAAAAATTAGCTAACAAATATATCCTAAGTATCAGTTGTCAGTGTCACTAAGTATCAGGTGTCACTCTCATAATAATATCATAACAGATTACACTGATATCATCCTATACCGAAAGACACCAAATCCAATGGAGATATGACCAGCAAAGGAAAACTACAGTTATTTACTAACTGACAACAATCTTCTAAAAAAATCAGACAAAATTATTAGCAAAATACTGGAAGAGATATTGAACTATAGATATAGATTCTCATATCTTCTTGGCCAATTCCAAATTGAGATATTTATGATTTGATATCAGCGAAACAAAGGGTTATATTGTTTAAATTTCAGTTATTAGTAGCGTGGACGGGAGATGTTCTGAATTACTGAAATTTGACAAAGCTAGACACCTGCTTAGAATTCTTGTATCTGGAGCCAATAAACATATTTCATCATTATGGCTGCAAAAACAAATACCGACTAGCAAAATGTGGTTAACTGAAATAAAATTTTTGAGAAATAGAATGACACACTGTCTGAATCAGATTAGCCACCTAAGTATTTGAGCAAAAGGGGATTAAACCGGATGAACTGATGGAGTTTACTGTCTTAACTGTTATAGCAAGATATATTTTCTTCTAATCTAAATTGCAGGACCTGGGAGCAATTCCTACTTCCCTGATCAGGGAATACAGTCCTGCCACATCCCTACTGCCACATCAGAGCAAGACCCTGTTATGAATCATCCCCCTACTGTAACTTCATTTCCATAGAAAGAAAACCTAGACGTGTGGGCATGAAGTGAACCGCAGCTTTATGAAATTCATCTGTTCTTCATACTCCTCTTCCATTCCTCTTCATTTTCTCTTAGTGAGTCCCTTAACGCTTACAGAAAATAACTTACATGGTCAACAATAAAGTTACTCTATAATTAAAACTGACAAGCAGAAAGGCAACTTGTTTAGATACTACACGTTTGGACACAGTGGAATGTTGTTGAATCTTTTTTTGATTTGTAGATCCCCTAAATTTTTCCATCGACAGAAGGGACACTGTGTAATAAATTTAATCTACTGACAATAGACTCTTGTTCCTTATTCACTGGTGGGCCACAGGTTGAAAACTGCTGGTACAGAATCTTATTTTTGCATAACACATTACGGTGTAATTTACAATTAACCTGAGGAGCACGCTGGACCTGCAGTACTTGACAGGAATTTCACCATTGACTGCAGTTTTATGGAGAGTCAGATGTTTTCTTTTAGGGGCAAATAATTCAGTAGGAGTCAAGGAAAGTTAAGTTTAAATAACATGTATGTTTTGAGTCTGATCCAAAGCACACTGATTGTCAGAGGGAGTATTTGCCCACATATTCCTCTACTAGCAAGATAACTTTTATAAGAAGCAATCATTTTAATGACTCAGAGTATAAATGGATAACATGAGGTCATAAAGGTATTTCCTTTCCCTCCCCTGCAAAACTATCACTCTTGCGTTGCACAGCACTACGTATTTAGAACCAGACAGACTACTCACAGAGGTACGGTGCTATTCACTATAACCTACAATGGCAGAATTCAGTCTTACATGGGTAGTTATTATAATTATGTCTCTATATCTTCTTTCTGTAAATATTTAGGTATGCAACACTACCAGAGGCAATATACCAGTTTACATGGATCATTGACTTGTTCTGGCATGTGCATTCTTACACTATGTTCTTATTTACAGTTATCAATCAAGAAAACCATCACTAAGTTATGCATAATGTCTAATGGATGTTCTCCTCACATGATTTTTCATGAGTCAGTTCCTCAGCACCTTTCATATCATTTAGCATATTGTTCTCAAATAAACTGTGATTAGATATTTTCTGAATAACTGATTGTTATCCTGCTGAGTTTATTCTAGCTGAGGGAACCCATGCCTAGTCAAGCCTGACTGGTGCTTTTACAGGACAATGTGCTAGAAGCTGCTTTTATCAAGTAATTCATACCGTCACTCATGTCTGAGGTGCTGCCCTACTGAAGTCGCTGTTTGCTTAGCCCGTCCCTGACTGAGGACATTCTTGTTTCGTCTACGTGTTGTCTCCATATGGAGTCAGACTTTAGCCAAGGCAGGTGCCTGGGTGTCAGTGACTAGGAATTGATACTGGGTTCCTTTGGGTACAGATATCTGTTATATATATGGATGTCAAAATCAAACAGATATCCAAAGAAACTCACAGCTTCCTTCGTGCAGGTGTTTCATCACTCCCCATTGTCAGCTGAAAGAGCAGAGGAAATATCTGGCTAAATTGTATGCGGTTAAACAAGCCTTTTGGGTGTTCCTGGAGCACTGTCTTGACAAAGACACCGCTTTTCTCTTTCCATTGGGAGACATGATCTGCTCAGGAATTTATTTGTCAGCTATACTGGCCATGCATCTACTGTAGCTAGGCCATCATTGCCAATGTCTTGCTGGACATGCAATCAACACACCAAAAAACTTCAACCCTGGTCAGAACCTCTCCTCAGGCTCTGAACATGTGTGTGAGGGAACCTCTCCAACTGGCAGGTGTGGTTTTTGCACAACATGAGAGTCTCATAAACATACAGGAGCACAGGAACTTAGAGACTTTATTTATTTTTAGTTTAGTGAGCTCTCTCACTGACCACATAAGCCTGTCAAGGCCACATGAGCTTCCTGAGTGCAAGCATTTTCAACTACCTCTCAGTACTGGCTGTGCTGTTCAAAAGATTTCTCAGTAAATTAATTCATGAATGAACAGAATTTAAGTTTCAGCAAATCACATGAAAGGGAGAGTCTCTTTCAGAAAGTAGTTGATGACACTTTTTCCAAACTGATTATCAGATCCAGAATCAATCTGTCAAAAGCTGAAGACACAACTTAGCGCAGGCTACCAGTGAGCATGGACTCCTCATATAATCTGTTTCATAGCACCAAACCTGCTGCACAGCCCGGAGAGATTATAAAAGGATTCTGAAGTACTAAAGTGAATCCTGATGCCCTCCTTTGAGAGCATAATAGCTACATAATGTACAGTACATGCATGCCTGTGTAATATAGAGAAGTTTGTACCTTCTCTTGTAAATAGAATCTCTGCACATTAACACAAAGAGTAATTAAAATTGCCTCAGACACTTTAAACGAAAGAAAAAGAGAATAGTAATAAAACAGGTTATTTTATTTACCTCAGATAGATCCCAATGTTCCAAGATAAACAAAACAGCTTTAAAGGAAGTAATTCAGAGGAGGATTTAAAAGAAATGTTCTACAATATTTTCAGAACAGATCACTTCTCCCTTCACAGATTTATTTGTATTCCAGTAACAAAAGGTTGATAATTAAAACAAAATACAATCTAGTGCATCATTACTGCTAAAATGTATCCTTTGAGGATCCTTTCCAAGTGGCATAATTTGAATGTGAACACTTTATTCTTTCTAAAAAGCCCTGAATACTTCCTAGTATTTACTCATTACAAATCAGAATGAGCTTTAAATAGGATTTACAGTAAGCACTATTGTCAGCAACAGGTCTAAAAGGTCAAATCTTAATTTAAAAGTTAACCAGGATATCAAAATATCAATACTTATTTCCATATCATAGGAAATGCAAAAGCAACATCAAGAAGTACGTAGTATTCCATTCATAGTAATCTGTGTAATTATGTTGTTTATATGTCAGTAGATAAGTTTAAGATTGGAAAATGCAAAGAATCATAGCCTCAGAGAAATTAGGAACCTTATGTCATTTCAAAGGCAGTGCCCAGCTGAAACCAGAAATATTAATGATGTCGATATATGTCATTCATGGGAAGTGCTAAGCAACATAATTTCTTATTGACTCCCACTTAAATTGATTATGTTCTATGATTGTAACTCACAGGATGAGGCTGTTAAGCCATGACATTGGAAGTATGACATAAAAATTCTACATGCTTTTTATGTGTGATCATGTCTTCTTCCTTCAATGACTTCTGATCTCAGCCATAGCAGGTATTCACATCATCACACTTTTACCCACTGGGGGTTTTTGTTATTATTTTGATGTTTCTTATTCTGTTTTTATTTTATCACCAAATAAGCAATAAGAAAAAGTATGATAAGATTGTATAATGAGACTTCTAAGAGCACATAAATATATGGTTTTGATTCATGAAAGAATGATTTAATTATCTAAGCATATAGTTTATTATTATTTTCATTAAAATAGTACTTAGAGACTCTAACTAGAACAAGGCCTCATTATGCTAAAAACTCTACATACAAAATCGGAAAGTGATCCCAGCGATGCAGAGCTCACTACAGAATGAAAATGTTCATTACTTTCTCTTTAAAAATTTTTTTTTATAAGCAAGATACTGCCAGATCACAGTGCACTGCCTGAGATTTTAAAAAAATAAATAAACCCCAAACTTTATTTAATAAAGAAAACTCTTGAAGTATTGTTTTAATTTGGAAATCATTAAATATAGAAAAGAAGGTTAATGAAGAAAGATACTGCTCTGTGGCTATATATTGTATTCATACAATCACCACAAGCTGAAAGGAATTGTAAAAATCTGTAAGAGTTATTGAATAATATCTACTGAATAACTATTGAATAATAAGAGTTGTTATTCAATAGCTATTATTGAACAACTGTACTGCAGTCCAGGTTAGAATGCAGAGTTAGTCAACATAAGATTTCAGCGAAAACATGGAAGCCTGTGCTTAGCTTAAAGTATATGCAATCTACTGAAGCCAAAAAAATTCCTTTTTTAAAAAAATGTTATATGTGTGCTTAGGTGTTTTTCTGGATCTGTGCCTAAATCAGGAACCTTTCCTTCAGAATATCTTCTTTCAAAATAAATTATATCTATGTATATCTTCTTTTAGATTACTACTCATAATGTATGTTTGTTTGTTTGTTTGTTTGTTTGTTTGAAACCAAGCTATCTCTCCACAAACTCTGTCAGCCTTGTTTGATAAATCCACCAAACACTAAAGAGAAAAAATAAGACAGAGCAAAGTGAGGACACTTCGGAATTTCTTCAGAAAGGACATAAACAGAGGGGGGGATAGGGACAGACAAATTGAAACTGAGGGTGGTAACAGTTTCAGGAATGCACGTGTCCAGTTAATAATTCCATTTCATTTTATGGACACCAAGCTTGTAAAAGGCAACATGAATTAGACCCTCCATTTGGTCACAGAAGCCTGGAGCGTAGGAAACGGCCCAGAAAGTGTGGAAAAAACAACCAAAGGACAACTAGCAGTGAATGGGTCTCTCCTGCCTAAAAAATGAGGGAACTGCCAATGGGGGAATCTGCCAATCTTGGCCATTGACTAAGCTGTGGCTTCAAGGAAATGTGTTTTAAGGACAAGGCAGGATGGGAGTGATAAACTTCTTGCTTGCCCATCTGTGTGGAAGAGCTGTGGTTTCCTGCCACTACAAGGGAAAGAGGCACAGTGAGTGAAGACAATCCTTGGCAGCATGAGGAGAAGAAATAGAAAATAAGGATTAATTCACCTCAGCGTACGGCAGTGGTTAGACAAATTCTGCTGTCTTGTGCCCACATGTAAAAAATATGTTGAATAACAGTTTTAGTGGAAAAAAAAAGAAAAAGAAAAAAAAAACCAAAAACATAACCCTAAAAAAAAGCCCAAAACCCACAAAAGGAAATTGAGGGTTGGAGAAGATGCCTTACAATGAGAAAGTTAGAAGCTCACTCACTATTTTATAAACAGGAAGATAACTTGCAATGTACAAGTATCTGAAGAAATTACCAAATGTACTGAAAAGCTCTTTAATCCAATGAGGAAAGGTCTAATTAAAACCAGGAGCTGTGCACTGAAGCCAGATATTGAAATTGAGGCAAGGAAGCGTCTCAGCAGTGAGACAACTTCAAAATAGAGGTGACGGGTTCTCTGTCTTTTAAAGACGTCAGACCAAGACTGGATTTCATTGTTCACTCAAAGTGAGGTAAAGGTGTACTTAAATTACAGTTAACAAATTATGGTATAAAAAAAAATCTTCTGACCCTACAGTCTATGATTTAAAATATAAAAACCTCTTACTGAAAAGAAACCTCGAGTTTCTGCTTTCTGTAAACTGACATATTCTAACACCGGTAGAATTAATCTTTTTAATTAAATTAAAAAATGTATGGAGTGCACTGAAAAAAAGATAAGGTCTTTTTGATCCTCTGTTCATGTCTAGTATTAAAAAAAAAGTTGGGGAAAGAAAAGTTATGTAATTCCTGAGGACATGTAACTGAGCCTTTCCCTGCTCAGTTGTACCTGGATGCTGTGAATCTCAGCTTCCTCAGATTATGTCAACCTCTCAACCAAATTCCATTGCCATGCGGTAATGAACGGACAGGTTTTTAGCCTGTAGTATGAGATCACAGTTTTCTCCCAACTTTAAAATTGCTATAAATTACCCATGAGCACCAAGACTGTTTGTTTTTTCAGTAGATGTGTTCATCCTTAAAGAATGTCTAAGAGCTATAAATAACACTTAACCACTTCATGATTGAACTGGTGGAATGAAAGCCAGAAGTCAGAAGCCAAATGCTTTCACTATACACCATAAACATTCCTTTCAATAAAATAAACTTCACATACTTTAAAACTTAAGGCACACAGGCTCAAAGATATATCAATAAAAATCCAATGTGAGGGCAACCTCCTCTGGTAGATCAGCAGTTTTTGGAAAACCGCAGGCCAAATTTCACAATGTTTAAATGGGCAAGTGTATTGATTTTCACAGAGGTTTATCCTTTTGCATCAGCAGAGAAGCTAGCCATAGGGTATCATAAGGCTTTTGACTTGAGTATGTCTCAGGACATGGACCCGCTGTCTCTTTTGGCCTTTGCTGTCCCACCAGAAGACGTGAGCAGCTTATGGTAGTAGTTACTGAACAGCTTTCAGTCAATAGCTGAGATTGGAAAGACCAAATATCACATCTGTTTAAGATCAAAGGGGCTGATTTTGACTGAGAAGGGTTAGACAGTGCCCACTTTAGCAGTTTAACTGGCCTTTTCAAAGAGATAGTGACTTCTTGCAGGATGATGTTCAATCCCAACAACTGCAAGGAAGCAAGAGAACCCATGTTTATAAGCTCAGAGTTTAGGGACGTAGATAAAACAAACCCAGAGAAGATGATAAGACTAGCTACTTTCATAATGTTGTATCTAGGAGGTATATATTAGCAATTTAAAGATTCTGAGGTCCCAGATTAGTACCTTATTCCCATTTATCACTGAATTACAGGAGTGCCGAGAGGCCAGGTTTGAGCATGATTCTGTTCATTAGGCACTCTACCAACACCCAGCAAGCAAACAGTCCTTGCACTGAAGAGTTTACACTCTGAATTAAAACAGCAACAGAACAGAGGCAGCCAGGAAAACCAGGGAAGGGAGGATATAAGTTATTTACATAAATCAACTCCAGAAGGAGTTAGCGAATACCTAGAAGCAGAAACATTTTACACTCTCTGAAAGTAACAGACAAAGACAGGTCCAAACCAAAGCAGAATATACCTATGTTCAGCACTTTGAGATCTAAACGTGAGATCTAGACCTAGACTATGGGGTGTTTTTTTTATTTTGGAAGAAACCAGAGTCAGCATCCAAAATCAATGTAAAAAATCCATCACTACAATCCTTCAGAAAAACCCAACCACCACCACCACTCTCTCAAAAAAAGTCTGTTTTGTGAAGATAGACAAAACCAGGACGTTATTGCCTTTAAAAGTAATGGAAAAATATAGTTTACTCCTATCTAACTGCATTACAAATAGTGGATGTCCCATTCAGCGTCCCCTGTGTTCAGCTGCCTCACACTGTGCACGGCTCTAGATTGCAGCAGACTGCTGAAGAATGGGTATCCCTCTTAGCACAGCTCTGAGATGGGATATGAAGGTTACTGTTGGCGAGATACTTTTCTTGGGTAGATGAATATAGGATGATGTTTAATTTTATTGTTTCTTAGGTTTTGGATTTAATCTGTTAGGTAGAATAACTTTAGCTGATCCATAACTGCACATTTTTGTTATCTAATTTTCCATTTCTTTTAGGGGGATTGCATAAATATAATTCTTTTCCCGAAAAAAAGCCCCTTGTGAAAAGAGGTGTTGCAATGTCACAGATCCTACAGTCACAGCTTGTACTGAAGACATAAGTCATAACCTAGGAAATTTTTTCATTCAACCATTTCTTACAGCACTAGGAGACTCAGAAAGTATAAATTTAAACTGATAAATTTTGAGGAAGAATTTTTAATTGCTTAGCTGAGGTTTTTTCTGTTGCTTTAAAAACTATTATTATATTCTGAAAATTTTGGATCAGCTGACAATTTTTCTTATAAACAGAAAACAACCTTAACTACAGCATGGTGACAATTGGTCATAATTCAAGCATTCATACACACCTCCCATACAATATACCTGAAATATCTTTTCATGCAAGTCTATGTGAAGTTTTACATATACATATACAAACAGAGAGCACACATATAAAACAAAAATTACAGAGGCTGTAGTTTTTCATGGAACCATACCATGTTACCAAGATAAGCTAAAGAGTTCTGGTTTCTTTTAAAAATGTTGGAAACAGCTTTTTTGCCTGACCGTCATGGAAAAAGATCCAACTAAGGTGTTGCAGTTTGAATTTTGTTGTATTTCTTTTTTTGGCTTTCTGAAGTGAGGGAACAGGTTTAAATAAACATTTTCATTTGGGTTCTGCAAGGTCTTAGAAAGGGGTAGTGTATGAACACTGACGTATTTGGACTTTACGTAAAGATACTTTGCCATTTTTGAAGCCAGATCTAACCTTTGTATCAACAAATCATACACAAAAACTTCAGTCTAAGCCTCAAGGTAAGAAAACATATACTTAAAGGGATCCTTTGTATTTGGTTTTAAAAATACACTCATTTACAAGCAGATTTTGAATGTCTGCCACCAACTAAGAAAATAACCTTTTCATTTATTTTTAATTTTCTTAAATATGGGTCTTTTTTAGCAATCTATAATAATCATATAGTACATAAAATAACTTACAATCACATATATTATAGGGTCTGACTAAAATCCACAAAAGCAATTACAGTTAGGCATGGACTTAATCTCCTTTTGAAGGGCTTCAGGGCATTTATACTGTATTTTACATAAAAATAAATTTTACAGGTCATACAAACAAGTTAAGCAAGTGAATAGGATGTAATTTAGATACCCAGTGTTTTCAGTCACATGAGTTTAATTCAAGCTGACATTGTTCGATGCATATCTTATTACAGGGACTTCTGAAGATGAATGTTTGCTGCTTTAAGTCTCTGTTAAAGTAACAGTTCACGGAAACTGGAGGAGGTCAGGTGCCCCAAAAGTATCACAAATTTGTCTATATCATAGTACTTGGCTTACCCCCTTACGATGATAAAATGGCAAGTTTTACATTCCTTCTATTGGTGTACCATCCAGTGTCTGTATGTGGTCTTCAGTTATGCCCTTTTTCCCCCCATTCGTCGTGGTTGCTTCAAAGCCTATTGCCCTTTTCTTTGTGTGAGACCTAAGGACCATAACTCTGCGAGGTCGTTGTACTTAGCAGAGGAATATTTGACCATCTTTTTTGCTCTACATAGAATTTTCGATCATTTCATCAAAATGGGTAAACAACTATTTAGGGAGGGGGAAAAAAAAAAAAAGAGGGAGAAGTTATAAATCTAGCCCTGTCTTTTGCTTGTGGAAGAACATCTTTATTTCATTTTCAGTAAACTTTCTGTTCTCAAGAAACAAAAATATCTACAGAAAATCCTAATGAAAATTAAAAGGTTCTACAACATTCGTATTGATCCTGTGTACTTTTTATTGTTTTTTTCACCTACTGAATGATGACATACACATCTGTGTGTAATGGCAGCACCATGTAATAGAACCCACCTTCTCTGACTTGCTGCAGAGCAGAGGTTCTCAAGAAATGAGGGCATAAATGATAATAAAATCCACAAATTCCACTTTATGTCTATAATATGACACTTGCCATGTGTGTCTGTGCACCCTTACAAGTTAAAACTGATGTGCAGTAATTGCCTTTTCACTCTCCCAAGGATATTTTTACTTTTTTTTCTGGGGAGAACTCCTGATTCTGTGAGCATATTTTGGGAATATGAGCAACCCTTTCAAGATCAAAGTAACTAGGCATAAAAAACAGATCTGCTCCATCAAATCTAATGCAAAAGTGTATCCTTAATCTTTCATTTTTAAATTTTTCAAATTTTCAGACATCCATATTATAACCTTTGCCTGAATTCCTGTGTATAAAAGTGGGAACCCTGATCCCACATACAAGATTTATCACTATAAACAGCATACACAACTCTGCGATGCTGTCAGACTTCTTTTGTCTGATTGTACAAGTATGTTGCTATATGCAACCACAAATATTTGAACTTTCAGAGTAAATATTTTCTCATTAACGGACATTTTCAGAAGATAAAAGTAGCAACCCAGTAAAAAGTAATGAACTCCAGAAAAGCAGGTATCACAAAAATGATGACTCAAAATGACAAAGGTTGAGGAACAAAGTAGTATTAGCAACAGAACATCTATATTCTGCCTCTGAGATCACTGGATGTCAGAGAGACACATGAAATCAGCAAAGCCTTGGTGTCTGGCTGCATGAACGACCACTAACATATTTACATCAGCTTTTTCTCACCTGTGTAGTGCAGTGCTTCACTTGGGAAAGCTGGGTTTGAAAAAAAGCTGTCTGAAAGGCAAGAATAAGAACACACAGTTCAAGAAATACCCCTATAGTTGGAAACATACATATGTTAATATTCCCTTTGTCTAGCATTAGATGTGGTTTCACAGCTTCAATTCTGGATTGCATTTGTCTCTGGAAAAAATGGATGATTTCATTATTCCTAGATTTATATAGCTCCTATATCTTCAAGGCAGTACTGGCAGTGATGTGGCGAGCCTGCATTTGAAACTCTTGTCATCGACTATCAATTATTCTATAATTTATTAGATGGTTTTCTGTGGATACTGATCCAAAACCTAGAAAAGTCTATGGAAAAAATCCCATTCAATTTAATAAGCTTCTTTTGATTGGGCTCTAGCATAGGATATTCTCTAATAAGAAATGGGCAAAAACTCCACACTTACTGAAAAGGAAGTTGGAGTCTTCAAGTCTGCCTACGCCCCTTCGCTAGGGAGGGCTTTATCACTGGGTTTGGTATGGTGAAATCACCTTCTGAGAGGGAAAGGGAATACAACCTAATGAAAGGGAGACACTGATCTGCATTTATATACGCTGTCATTGTGAGTGCAAAACGCTCAGACTGCTGCTGAAAAAAAAATCGCATGTTGTTATTGAGCAAAAGCGGACTAGATTCTGCAAACTGGAGAAGATCTGAAACAGGAATTGTGTGGAATCTGGGGTTGCACTGGGGGAAGCGAGAGATCTCTATGAATGAATGAAACAGAATAGTAGATCACCGTGCAGCTGGATAGGTGGTTTGTGTGGTAAATTGTCCATGCTAATAGGGGAAATTTTACAAAGGTGAGGAGAATAAAACAAAGTAGAGAGAGAGATATTTCACAGTTGCAAAAAAACAAAAGATGGAAGACTTTTTTTTTTTTTAGGATTAATAAAATGTTTTCCAAATCAATGGAAAAGAATTTGTAATGATCTCTCCATCCATGGAAGCTGGAAAGTTTTAAAGGCCAAATAAGTGATTTCATGAAAACTGAAAGCATGGAAATACATACAATTTT
This sequence comes from Aptenodytes forsteri, assembly GCF_000699145.1. NCBI lineage: Eukaryota > Metazoa > Chordata > Aves > Sphenisciformes > Spheniscidae > Aptenodytes > Aptenodytes forsteri. The sequence goes on from NW_008795695.1 coordinate 5,699,733, forward strand.
GTCTAAGTGCTATGGATGAATATAAAATGTAGAAAATTCATGTCATTATTAAACCAAAATATTTTAGTGACCCTTACTGTGCTGAAAAAAAATTGTCTGAGTTTTTTAAATAGACAGTCTTTTCCAGCAGAAAGTCTTTTCCTTCAAAGCCTTCACTGACCAAAATTTTCCTGAGAACAGCTAACCCTGGGGAAAAATTTACTGAGAAAAAGAGCCTGACTTCTCTAAGAAAAGCGATGTTTCACAGTAAAACCTGAACACATCAGATCAAGAGCAAAGATTTGTTACTTAGGAAATAACATTAAGACGCCTCACAGACAGTCTAGACTGGGTTCCTCATGCCCCCTTGGCCTCAGGGTTGATATTCCTCAGCAGAAGATGTTTTTATTCAAGCTGAATCCTTATAAAACAATTCCTAAAAAGGGTGACTTAAAAGAAACTGTGATACAGTCGTTTAAAAGAATCATGAGAAACCCTCATTACTTGAATATTTAGAAAATAGCAGTATGCACACGATGATTGTATTTACTAAACAAATTTGCATTTTCAGTGAGCAGAATGACTAAAAAACTTTAGAAGACCTTTGCATGCACAATCTTAGATTGGCTCAAACTCTACTTTTAGCTTCCAAGCAAAACTTCCATTGATTTCGATGCATTGGAAGAGGAGGAGTGGCCAGATTCTCTGACCCTCTGAGCTGCATACAAAAGTCTTCATACAGCCAATAGTCACCAGACATGCAATACCCAACCTAAAAGAGCAAGGGAAGGTTTCTCTCTGGGAACGGTCTGTAGTTTAGCTATGGCTATGGCTTTCCAGCCCCATGGCAAGTTGAGGTTCACCGTTCAGCTACTTCCAGAAATTGTGTTTACGTTGTAAGGCCAGTGAAGATGAGACTGAGTATGCACCATCACGCCATGAAAGCCTCTCTTTCCTTCTTTCCTTCCTTCCTTGCTTCTTTCTTTCTTTGCTTCTTTCATTATCCCTCTTTCTTTCTTTCTCTCCTTTTCAGAGTGGGAACACAGGTGTATAAGGAGCTATATGTGTTGTCTAATGAGGACAATGAGGGAACCAGGACTGTGGGACACACTGTCAGCTGCATACAGCTCACAGTACAGGTGGAGACATCAATGAATTTCCTTTTAGAGTAGGGAACTGAGATAACCCAGAAGCACTTGCATTAGACTGGCTACAGAAGTCCCTTTCTATCTGAATCATGTTGACCATGAAGGTGAGCCAGGCTTGAAGGTGAAGAAAAAAAACCTCAAGAGCCACAGTTTAGCATTCTGTACCCTAGGGTTTCAAATGCAAAGGTACTCTACTATAATAAAAACTGGAGTTTTACAATAACCTGCATCTCAGCTAGTCAGTGAAGAGCATATCAAGAGTTTTTATAGAAAGGAACGTGATTCATCTCACTTGAGTAACTGTTTAAAATAGGTCAGGTGACTCCTCTCAAAGTGCCTGCTTCACTCCACTGACAATACAGGGAGCTCAGCGTGACTATCTCCAACATGAACGTGTCCTGTGCTGTAACAGCTTGCCTGGGGCCAGCAGTGCGAAGAGCTTTGTGCTGCGTTTTGTATCACATTTCCACTGAACTCATACCTGAGGAAAACACGGGCTGGCTGTATGGCACTTACACAAACCTCAGGCGCCCACTATTTTTATGTTTTGACAGGTAACACTGCTGTTTGTTTATTCCACAAGTCTCATGTGGAGGTAAGCATCTGCACATTATATCTGAAAAGTGAAAATTCATTGTTAACATGTTGATTTTTGAGCTTTGTACAGGCCATATAAAGATTAAAAATCATAAATAGAGATCAAACATTCTCAAAATAAAAGTTCTGTAAAAGAAGGCTTTCTATGGTCAAATGTAACAAACACCAACAAAGCTGAATAGTGACTGCATACTTCCATAACTTATAACTTTAGTGCTAAACTTGTGCAACAACTAAATTTTTTCTTGTATTATACTAAACAGTTGAATCTCACTCTGTCTTAATGGCTGATACCACACCTACTGAAGACGATGTAAATCTTAATTGACTCTAGTGGATTTTGGACCAAATGTGCTTCACAGACTCATTTTTTCTAGCCTTAATCCCCCATTCTATGCAGGGTAAACAACCTAAAGACCATATTTCATAGATTTTTCTAAAACCATTGGGAGCATTAATGTTTTGAGATAGTCTGTCTAATATATTCTTTATATTTTAATCTAAATTTGTCAGTAACTTCTGAACTATGGGGTCAGAGCACTCTGATCTTATAAGAGCTGAATATCCCTAATGAACTAGATAGTCTCCGATTTTAGTGTATTTCCAATGAGCCAAATTCTCAATTTACTACAACTCTCTATTAAGGGGCAAATTTCTAAATACAGGTGAGGGCAATTTTCACTGTGTGCAGTGGGTTTTTACAAGACAGAATTAAAACGCTGTTCTGCTCACCACGGTTACACAATATTTGATAACTTCAGAGGTACTTAGGTGATAAGACAGTTTGAAGAGTGACTAAATTAATACCATTTGATACAGGCAGGTCTTTGCATCTATTCTAAGTATAGGTCTAGTCCTTTTCTTTACTGTTTTGCACAGTAAAGCCACAGGTCAGCTGAATTGCTGGTGCGTGATGTTACAAGTTCTCATAAAATCTCCCAGGTATCTCAAGGCAGTTACCTGGCAATTATCCTGTTACTGGTCAAAAAAAAAAACCCAAACACACCAGTCTTTTTTAGTCAATCTTATCGGCACCTCTCTTATGCCCTCATACAGCAGTTTGTAATATATTTTTTTTTTAACAAAGTAAGTGTTTAAATACAGTTTGAGGCTTTACTGTTTGAGTGTAATGGTACTCACCTGCATGTTTAGAAAAATGAGCCAGTGATAGCAACATGCAGTAGTGTCCTGTAACGGTGCTTCCACATCCTGCAATGGGTTGTATTTTCAGCATGCAGGTGAGAAGTTTCTACATTAATGAACAGGGTTTTAATTCTATCGGTAACATCTTGCTGCTCAGGATGACAACAGATCTGCAAAGTTAGGTGTCACCATTCGGCGGATATACAATTAGAAGCACAGAACAAAATGAGGCTAGTACAGAGTTTGAAGAAGTTTAACACTCACCACTACAAGACATTCCCTCCTTCCACAGGGAAATGTTTCAGTAACTACATTGTTGTCCAGTTTAAGTCTACCTCATAACGGTATCTTAACTGTTGATTAAAATGAGAACATAATACGCTTCTTTGCTCAAGAGAACAAAAACTTGCTTTTACAGAAACTTTTCTGATCAGGAGAAAATCTTTATCACCATTCTGTGCCACTCCTCACCTATGTACCCTAAGGGTGGCTTCCCCCCCTTAGTTTTCCAAGTCTTGTCAAGCTTGTCAACTGTAAATCCAAACCCATCCTATTCCCTAACAATTTACAGTAAATCTTGGCATAACATGACCTTTTCCCAGTCACACTTGATGACAAAAACAGTACTATTTACACCCCGATAGTTTCAGACCGTGTTTCTTTAGACAGAGCCCATTTTCCTCCATAAGTGATTATTTCACTGCATGAAACCACAGTGATATCAATCATTTGCAAGTAAAGGGATGTGGACAGGCCAGAGCATTCCAAGTCCTCTCTCAGTAAAAAGTGGAGTTTCTTCTCATTTCTTGTTCAAGAAGATTCATTGTATGGCATACAGCACCACAGAAGTGCGGTAATTTGTGCTACAGACTCATAGAAACAAAAGCCTAAAAAGAAAAAGAATATCACTATCAATTTATGAAAGGACAGCTGAAGGTCTCTCATATGATTATGACTTCTGGTTTTGGCAATCATCCTGTTAGTGGTTAATAAAAAGCAGCTCTTTTTTTTGGCAGTCCCATTCGGTGTTTATGCCCTGATATGATAGTTCATAGTGTATTTATTAACAAAATATATTTGAAACGCAGTTGTGGATTTCCTCAGTATTCCACCTTTTAGCAGAGCAGGCATACAGACCTTTAGCAGACATGAACAGAAGCAAGACTTAACTGCTTTGGTGGCTGCACAAATTTCTAAGAGTTTGTCTTGTACTCTGAAGACCTAAACCTTGCCTGGGGCCACCTTTTTGCATTTAAAAAAATCCCTGTGCTCACACATTTCACCCTGAGTTCAGAACACAGCAACCCACAAAGAGAAAAAATGGATGCAATGATTGTAAACGGGACACAATTTTTAACGAAAACAGCCAGGCAAATTCCATATTCTACTTCGTTTATCACTCAATAAGCTGATATTTAAAGGTTGAGCAAGAAGCGCACAGTGAAGATACATCACAGACATACACACAGACATATGACTTCATACTTCGTCCTCAGATAAACACACTGCACACAGCCTGCGACCATCTGTCAAGACTCAGTTTTCACTGGCATTTTTGAGGTTTTAAGGCAGGGGTTTTAATAGCCAGCAAAAGTGATTAACATGTTCAGGGTGCTCTGTTTCTTTATCTGAGGAAGGCAAAAATTCCTTGAAAAGATGTAATCTATCATTGTCAAGGAAAATATGCCATGAGAGGATATCAGTAAGAAATGTCCCATTGCTTGGCATCTTTTTGCTTTTATGGGTTTGCTTTGGCAGGGGAGGATGGCACTCAAGGAACTTTAATCCCTTTTAAGAAAAATGTTATTTTTAGAATAAACAGAGCTGGATGCAATTCTTGCCCAGATGAGCTTACAAGGTTAATACCGCTCCATGCATGTTTAACATTTCATATTTCCAGACTATAAAGCAGTATGGGAGCATGACTAAATGGTATTACCCCACTTTACTAATAAAGAAATAACCCCATAGTGATTACTGAGCGCAAAGCTAATAGAAACTGTTTAGCAATCTACTTTTTTTCATATGAAAGTGGGTGATGATCAAAAAATGCTGAAATATTAGTGAGGTGAAGGATGAAGGAAAAGTGCACAAGCTGATACTGGCTGCATTAGCTCTGAAAGCCACAGTGGGATGGCTGCATTGGGGCAGCAATGCACCCAGGTCACGCGAGAAGGAAGGCTTATATTCCCCCACTGAAGCTTCAGTTTGACTCTTTTGACCTCAGGCCCACATAAGCAGCTCTGCACAGCACAAGACTGCACTGTACAGATAACCTGGCTCACGCTGGCAAAAGGTTAAGGGTCTCTACGCTCGTTCCCCTCCAGCATTGCCCTGTGCTGCCACAATGATTGCAGATGGAGACCGGGATGTGAGAAAGCCCAGCTTTTTGAACTTGAGTGGTGCTGTGCAGATGCCAGGGATGCAGTTAGTGCATGACATGTGGGACGGAAGCAGGAGGAAAGAGCTTTGTCAGTGCATTTCTGCCCTGACAGAAACAACGGCTCTTAGCTGGGCTCCAGGCCACTGAGGAAGAAACAAAATGTGTGCAAGCTGCCTCCCAGCATGGAAGCATTTTCACTTTTGACCAAAGAACCACTTCAGTTTTCTATAAATGATAAATAAGCCACCCCCTGCACATCTTAGTTTTGTTTGAGGTATGTAAATTTATTGCCAGGCTAAAAGAGAAATTAAATCTTTTCAGTCAGTATAATTTCTAGGTGGCATGGCAAATGTCTTGTCACTGTGTAAAAGGGGTTTCCTTCCCCTCTTCTCTCACTGCACAATCTTTATGGACTCTGCCCAAAAGATCTTAGTAAATATTTGCACAATCTTAATGGAAAAGAAGAAGAGAACAACTGTTGCACAGATGTCACTAGTAGGACACAGGCCATTCCAGAGTAGCTCACTGACTGAACCCGGGCTGGGAACCACCACTCCCAAGACCAGAGTCCACTGCCACCTCTGCTCTCAAGTGGAAAGCCATCGCTTAGGGACACATTTTACAAGTGGGACGTACATTTATGGGGTTTGTAGAGCAAGATTTTTATTATTATTATAATTCTGGTTTAAATATCCAGCTCTGTATTTTGTTATGAACAAATAAACTGTATTGGAGGGCATCCCCCTATGAATCTGCATTGGGAATCTCGCATAGAGTGTGGGACAGGATTTCAGCTGCAGCTCTGTGAGACAACTGCTGACTTTTTTAGGGGAGCTATTCTCCACCTTAAACCCTATTTACATTATTCCTAACACTGTTTTTTATGAGTATTAGCCACGATGAAGTAGAAAACAAGCCTGCCTTAGGGATGCTCTTTTTGTTCTGTTCAGCAATTCATATTTTTCATATCCTGATGGAGAATCCTAGCAATAGCCTGTCTCTCCCAGCTCCATCTTTACTGTGGGAAAGGTGGAGGAAATTTGATATAAAAGCTACTTTGTTTATGAAGTTAATGGCAGCTTTTCTTGATGGATTGGCATAAGGAAGTCATAAGTTTAAGCTGATTAATCTCATTTTAATTGAAAGGAAGAAAGAGGACTTAGGTTTACTGGCTTAAAGGGAAAGAGTCCAGTGGACTCTCAGCAGAAAGTCCAACAATGGCTAGGGGATATTTAAAATAATACAGGCCTCTGTGCTTTTGAAAGAAGAAAGCACATGCAATGAGCTATTCAGGCCATAATCTTTAGTTTCATGGTATCACTGCTGTAGATTCAAACGCTATTCAAATAAATTTAAATTTCTTTTAAAATGAAGCAAGCTAATCACTAATCTCTGCTGAAAATGGCATTTTGAATGAGATGTTATGGATTGCTTTTAAATCTGGAAACAGGCAGACATTGTCTTATTCACTCTGCAAATGTGCATGAATGACTGCCTAAAGGGGTTAATGTAACAGGGAAAAACAGGGATCAAAAATGAGAAGCATCAGATAAAGTGTGAATTTAAAGTATTCAGTAAATCGTCCCACAGCTGAACAACTTTGGCTATCATCTTGCCTTCTTGTTTTATTATTTTCCAGCCTGATGAGTTGTTCTGTAAGTGCACTCTAAGAAAAGACACTTTTCAACAGGACATCATTAATTTAAGCTTTCCTGATAGCTTCTGTGTAGTTTCCGCATAATTCTGAGAATCTTTGTTCTGTGATGTGCTGCTATTTTCCAGTTACACTGAGCTCAGACTGGACTAATGATATTGCTTTGGGGTTTGTTTGTTTGTTTGTTTGTTTTCCCCCCAGAAATGAGCATTTGTATGAAAATAACATAGTCTAATATTTTATCCTGGGAAGTGACTGAATTACTCAGAATGAAGGGGTCTAGTGTCACTAATGAACACCTAAAGTCACTTTGCTGTTCAGGTACCTGATTGCCACCCATGTTGTCACAGAGAATTTGGTTTCTAAGCTTATGACCATGAAACCAAGATAAGCAGCCTTAAAGAATGGACGCAGTTGTATGAGTAAGATAAATCAAAGAAATAAGTGTTTTTAGAATCTTAATGCCAAACACTGAAACAAATGCTTCAATTGCCTGCCATTGAGCAAATTAAAGCTACTATTGATACATTAAATTTAACTAATGTGACTAGGCTTCCTATCCAGCAGTTTGAGTCAGTCAGTGAAAGCATTTCCCATTGTATATACACCTGCATGTCTTACAAAAAAGTACAGCCAACCACTATATTCCTTCAAATCTGTGTAAACTACCTCAGTAGAGAGAAGCAGCAGCCCCATGGTATGTAATAAGGCTATGGAAACAGTTCCACCAATTAACTAGCCTAATTCCAGGTAGCCTGGTAAGACTAAATTTACCAAATCAGATGTGAGGCTTTAAACACACGTTACCCATATTGCTTATAAACTGACCTGCACAACTTGCAGGCATAACATCCTTTTTCAAGAAACAATCATATATCCTATAAAGAAAGGACCATTCTGTAGCTGTAAAAAATTCCACTATTCTGCAAAGAAAAGAATAAGAGGATTAAAAAGGTAAAAGAAAGCCCGAGAAAATAACCCTTATGTGTGCAGCTGCTTGCCTGGGTGTTGTGATCTGCAGCTCCTTCAGAAGATTTGCTCTCAGAGGCAGGCCTGTATTACTACCCAAATATTCACTTTAAGAGGATGTTATTTCTGCTGAAATAAATAAGTATATACATTGGCAACAAATGAGCTTCAATTAATCCCTTAAAATGCTTAAGTGTCATTCCAGTAGGTTATACTGAGATACAAATATTAATTTGCATTTTCTTCTTGGCACATTTAATAGTAATCTTTAGTGGCCATGGCAGAGTTCAGGGTAAAGATCGCTTGCTAGAAGTTATCTATTCCTTCTCCAAACCTACAAGATTACTTCTTTATCCCTACTCCCTCCTCAACTGTAATTAGAGAAGCAGGAAATTCATACCATAGTGGTTGAACTAAATTACCACTAATCTTTTAATTGAAAGTAAATGATGGAGAGATAGTAAATGAGCAAGGAAAACTGGAAAACACAGCTTCCTTCTGTCCCTACACAGTACCTATCAATCCACACCTCATCAGTAAATATAGCGGTATTAACTACGGTGTACCTAATCTTTTCCATTAAGACAGAATACCGAACCCTTGAAAAGCAGTTTGAAAGCTTGACCCACACCCTACTGCCAAAAACTTTCTTCACTTAAAGGGTAAGAGAGGTTGTTAAATGTCTCAGAAAGCCCTTGAGTGCTCCCGAGTGCTAGGCAGAACCTCAGGCAGCCAGAAAGCAATGTCACTCCTCAGTGTCATTTCCCGTCTTACACCAGCTGAGCATCTGCTTCCAAGTCTGGCAGGCAGTTTCTGGGTAAAACCCTCCTAGCAGGTCACTGCTCTCGCCAAGCAGCAGTCGCAGGGTGCTCCCAGGGGCAGCGGGGCTCTGCCAGAGCTCAAGTGAAAGGAGAGAGCCACCGCCGCTCCGTGTCTCTCCACGAAGTGCTTCTGCAGGTATATGTGTGGGCTCCAGAGGTCAGGAGGCTGCACCGCACGCTTTGAATACACGTGACACTTCCCAGGGGAGGTTTAGTTTATCAAGATCGGCAATGGCAGACCAGCCTCCCCGCTATCTGGTTTACAATCACGCTGTTAGTGTTAGTGTTGCCCCCTCCTGCCTCAGGGGACGGGGCATCCGACCCAAAAGACAGTTACGGCCCAGTCCCAACTTTTGTTTGCCACGGCTGCTCTTCACCTGGAGGAAAGCATTCATCCCAGCCACCGGCTGTCTGCACATGTTGTCAGCTTTATAAAATTTACATTTATAGATACATAGCTCTTTTTTTTTTTTTTAAATAAACATTAAGGCTACCTCGGAAATGATCAGATTACCGCCTAGAAGAGAGACTTAGTCTTTTTTCTAAAGTGATTCTTCAAGTGTATATGCATATGTATTTATATTAAACTGCATTTAAATCACCACTGCCTATATTAAACAACAAAGTATTACATGAAGCAGACTACAGCCTGTGTCAGATTTTAGTATTCCCCCAGTTTCATGGCATAATTTAAAATGTTTAATTAATTTAACATTGGAAAGTTGTAGGGGGCTATTTTGTTGTTGTGTTGAACTTGCACTTTTAAAAATTAAGCCGCTTTTTTGGCCTTCGTAAATATTAAGTTTTGAAGTTAGCTGGCTGTATTTCTGATCTTTTTAAATTACTTGTATGTTTGTTCTTATTCCCCTTTACATTCAGTAATCCTTCAGATTTAATTAAAAGATTTATTTATTTAACTTCAAAGTAGCCAAAACAACAATTGTTTCTATGCTGTTTGCTTTTAGGGAAACATGACTCGTGCAATCACCACAAAAGGTTTAATTTTTTGAAAGAAAATACTGAAAATACAAACACTAAACATTTTAAATAACTACTGAAGCAAATACATGCATACATGTACATTCATAAATCATAAGGCCAGAAGAGACCACTGTAGTAACTGAGACTGATCTCCTGTACAGCACAGGTCATAGGACATTCACAAATTAATTCTTGTTGGAATAAGGGCATGTCTTTTATAAAAACATTATATTTTGATAGAAAATTTTAGTGATGAAAAATCCACCACAACCCATGTCAGGGTGGTCCAGTGATTAATTGCCTTCATTGTAAAAACCCATGACTCATTTCTAGACTAATTTTTTTCTGTGGTTGGCCTCAGTATAAAATGCAGAATAAAAGTCTTCAGTCACAGATCTCTAAAATAGCATGAGGTGATTCCTTCTCTGGAAACAATGGGTTCTTCCCGAAAAATCAGATATAATTTAACAGTATTCTACTAAAATGAGTGAAAACCTATGAATTCAGAGAGGGAAAAATTTCTTTTCTAGTTTGGAAATGCTGTTTTCCATGCGGTCAACAGCTTTACCACAGAATTATGCTTAAGACAACACACTTGCTGTCTCACAGATGCAGATGCAACCTCAGACGTTCCCGCAAGGCGTACCTGCAGGCACAGCAGTGGCTGCAGGTAGCACTACTCTCCCGATTTGTGTAGTCCTCCTTTCCACCTAGGCAAGAACCATGACTGCGTCTAGCAAATGCCTTCCTGATAATCGTCTTAACACTCCCTTCTATTGCAATATTTTCCCACGTACGTACGTGAGCATGGTGCCTGCAGGCCTGGGAGAGGATGAGGGCTCATGTTACTGGACACTAGACCAACACGTAGCAAGAAGAAGGCTCCCACATTCCCCACAAATGAGGAGATGTGGGATGAGTCAGAAGACAACGGCAGCAAAGCTGTGTTTCCCCGATCGCGTAGCTGGGGAGAGGGCAGTGTGGCCCCGGGCTCCCACAGAGCCACATCGCTGCGATGCCAGCAACAAAAAATACGTGCAGCGATGCACCGCCCAGAAGAGCTGCTCCCGCAGCTGTCCTGCAGTCATCCTGCCCGGGTCCCTGCCGGCTGGGGAGAGCGGGCTGGGCGATGGAGCGAGGACGGGCACTCCCCGAGGAAGCCTGTGCTGCTCCCCAGGTCCCAGCAACTGATGCGGCCGGTCCTTCAAACTGATTTTCTCATAAGCACAAAGTTAAAACTGAGCCCCGCCACTGGACAAGCTCTCTCAAACTGCAGTTTTAGCTCGAGAGTCCACAGGTCTCCTCCTTCGTATTGGTGTCTTTTATTAAAAATGAATAAATTAGGACAGAATGGTCAGTGTGTACTGTACCAGTTCACAGGTGAGAAGCCTATTCAAATTTCTCAGTAAATATAATTCTGATACACTTGGACCTTCATTTATTTCACTTGGGTGGAAGCTAATCTCTGAAGTCATTGTAGAGGTAATATGTTGAAGTAATGCACAACAATAATAAATTATGTTGTTATTGAGCAACTTAACTTTAAATTAATCATATTTTAGATATATGAAGAAATATTAGCCCTAGATGTTATCTATTTAAACAAAAATTGTATTAGCTTTCTGGTCTGCAAAGTTAATGTGCACGTTTGCCAGAATGCTGGTACTCTGCCACTATACAAATCTAATTTGTGATGTGATCTGTTTAGGTCTGAAAAAATCACTTTTGTAAATGCACGGTGGCTCCAGCTTATCTGTAATCCTTAATGTTGAAAGACATTAAGTTTATAGACTTTGATCTGAAACATTTGAGAGCCTGCTACACACAGAACACTCTCAATACTATATCCTATTAAAGCAGAAAAGTATTTAATGTTCTGACTGCTATAAATAACAATAGAACAGTAAAGAATCTTTCTATTTCATTGCCAAAATAAAAACTTCTCAAAAAAATAATAATTTTGTTAGCACTCTAGTCAGAACAGCGTGACTTTTCAAGCATCACTTAAACTTGTTTAAATATCACTGAAATTCTTATAATTGAAGCATGTAGTTCATTGCACTAGAACACCTAAGCAGGTACAGGTTGAGCACTTCAGCTTTAGAGTAAAGCAAAAATGCTCTTTTTTATTTCAGTCGAACTACATTATTGTCAACATATTTAAAATAACACCGACTCTTGATTTTGGTTGCCTAGAAACTTTGTCTTTGACCTACAAACCTGCTGTTACACCAATGAAAATATTGGAAACTTTGCAACTCTTTTCCATGAGCACAACTTCAGCCCACAAACGTAGGCGCAGCGGCAGCTGTGAAATGTCTGCGCGGCATCCCGTTAGCACAGAAGGGCCTCTAGCGGCAAGCGCTTAGAGCCGGGGCGGCGGGCAAGCCCCTGTGCAGAGCACAGGACAAAACTGAGAAATTCAGCAGTGCTTGGCTATTGCTTTTCCCTCATTTAGACACACGGGTTGTGTATACCTACGGCGCAGGAAATTAAGATGGTTTTTACGCTTCATTCAGTTTAGATAAAGCCTTGCTCCAAGGGCAGCTCTCCCATACCACAATTACGTATCAAGTGAGATCCCAAATATCTGTGCCTTTTAATATCCACTCTGTAAACAGTAAAAATACCTAGAAGAGCAATTCAGGGAAATTCCACTTTGCAGTGTGCAAAAGAAAACTTTTGGCACAAATCTTGTTTTGCTCTTTCATAGTTCTACTCTAAACAGAAGTCCAGCATATTTTTTATTTGTATGGCCAAAGAATTTGCTGCAGGCTTTTTCCTAAAGAACGACCATCAAAATAGATTATTTTAAAATAAACCTTTACACGCTTTAATTTTGCAAACTGTCCTTAAAATATCAGTAGAGTTTGAGCAAAGGCAGCAGTACCCTCCTGAACACATCAACAGTATGGAGCAGCAGATCACAGGAATTTGACTATATTTAACTTATTTCAATGGTCAGAGAACTCTGAAGCCTAAAGAGGGAGGAGCAGACTGACACTGAAACTCTCAGTTATTTGACAGCAGATCATTTTTGCAGCAGTATACAATTAATGTGCCTATTACATAACCCCAAATGCTCGTGACACCTGCCCAGCTCCCAAAGGCCACTTGTTTCCTGCCAAGTTTCCAAAACTCTTAAGGTTCCTTCCAAAAGCCTGTTCAATGCTGTTACACCTTCGACATATTGAAAATTGGAATCAATTTCAACATAAAATAAACCTGATATGTGAATACAGGTGCTATTATGTGGATACTTGTATTTACCCATTCCATTCAATTAAACTTTTTTTTCCCCTCAGTTTAAAAAAAAAGCTGCCACTGACTTTTCAGCTTGTGTCTTCTTATATCAGATATTCACAACTTTTGAGGCCAGTCTGCCAAAGAATCCACAGCAGAAGTTTTTCCCCTTGGTGAAAGTGGGCAGAGCCTCAAAAATAGGTTTGACTTTCAGGTGTGGAGCACCCTGAATTTTCATACATTTATAAGGGCATTTTTCTACTGCATGAGGACGGTACCTTTCAGGACTGGGACCTCCAGTAACACATTGGTGGCTAGTGCACAAGGAATATGAATACAGTAAAATGTGACAGCTTTGTACAGCTTGATTGTATTATGTTGGGAATAGTGTTTTTACTTGAAAAAAAAGGAAGTTAAACTTTTTTTCTTTCATTTCTTAACTGCCCATGATAGTATGAATTATTTCATATAGAATAATGAAGTGATTCAGGAACAACTTACTGATCTGAGCTGGTTTTCCTAGTTATTATACACTCCTGGTGCATGTGTCAGCCAGCTTTCTTAAAATTGCCCAGGCCACCTTAACTGAAGGACACCCACAGAGCCTGAGAGAAACTCATGTATATTTAATTACAGAAAATTACTTCTCAGTCTTTCACTGACACCCAGTGGTCAGACAGAGAGGTTTTTGTGGGAAACAGAAGAAAAGCTACAGCAGCCAAGTACAGGCTCAAGACATCTCGCAGTAGAAATAGTTGTTTGCTTAACTGGATAAAAGCACATATGAAACTTAAACTTAGGCTTGCAAAATCAGCAGGTCAAGTTCTGTGCTTAGCTCCACTTGGACGATATCTAGTAAAGTCAATAGGAATCACAACCAGAGGAAGAATCTAGTCCTAGGAGAGGATGTGGTTTTTTCAGGCTTGTTCCTTTTTTCTTGGCCCACAGTACCAGATATTAACAACCCCTCCACTAAAAAGGATACAAAAAACCCTGAAAGAAAAACAAAACAAATAAACAACTTACAGTGCGATTATTGTTCAAGATTTCTGACTAACTTTTGTTTATATATTGCAGAACCAAGCTTCCACTTAAAAAAATGCCCTTGCTGTCCTTTTCCTGCATGGTAAAGTAAGATAGTTGATCAGCTAAGATTCTGCCTTGTGCAAGCATTACAGCTGTCTTTGATATTAAACAGAGCCGGACATTAACACATGGACAAATCTGAGTTATTCTGACCCCCATCTCATTTCCAAGACTCTGATAAACAAGCAGCTTAAAAATTCCCTCTGCACCCTCCTCCTTCCATGATGGCCAGGCATAGGCAGCCTTTGCTTTCCTCCTTAGGGGAGGCACCAGGCAGGCAGGACTGCCCAACTCCAGCTGGTGACAGGTAACCAGTTTGATGGGGGAGAAAGGAGAGGGAGTAAAAGCGATGCTCCTCTTCCTCCCTGCAACCTCTGCTGTCTGCAGTGAGGTACCACGACACAAAATACAGAGCTCCCCAGAGGAAATGCAGCCAACTGCACCATAATTATATATTCTGTGCGGTGATGCTGACATCAGTGACGTCATCGCTGCCATTCACAGCTCTGGCAGACTGCAAAGAAAAAGCGTGGAGCGTCAGGCTTTCATACCAAAACCTCTGAAACACATCTGTACTGAAACAATCTGACAAAAGGATAACCGAGAAAGCCTCCTGGCAGTACAGAAGAACTACTGAACGATGGGTGTGGATACACAGCATGTTGCTGAGGAACAGTATAGATAAATAAATTAAAAAAAAAAAAAAAAAATTAAAAACCCCAAGAAATTATTGATCTTTATTGTAAAAGCAGAGCACTGGTCCACACCACAGTTCAACCCTATTTGTTTAACTTCCGTGGGAAATTGCAAAAGCAGCTGCTTAATCACTTAGCACACTTTGCAAGGGACTGTGGCTGTCCCCCCCCCCCGATGTGGTTCTTCAAGGTTTCAGCTCCATTATCAGCACTTAATGTTGTTCACTATTACTGGGAGGAGACAGGGAAAGTAGGCAGCTACATGGGGAGTGTGTACCTTGGCCGGGTGGGGGAAAGGCCACGCTACTTTTAACCTACGCTGCCTATGCTGAGCCCTGGGAAGCAGGCTGGCTGCTGTCCCTGCTGCTCAGGACGGTCAAGGGTGACGAGTTATTTTTAGGGAGCAAAGTCAGCTCCATTTAGGAGCAGTGATGTCTGTCCCAGCCCTTACAGTTCTCCACCTGCAGCAGAATCTGCAAGCCTGATCCTCCAGGTCTCATTTTCTGCCTCCTTTTCCATGCTTAGCTCATCTCCTTCTCCTCTGCTTCCTATTACAGGAGAAGCACGAGTCCGGCTTTTTATCTTTGGGTAACCACATTTGTATTTGCCTCTGTTACTGACAAGCCTGGCACCAAACCAATACCCCGTCACATTGCCCCGGGGGGGCAGCAGGATGCAGCAGAGAGCAACAACATCTGCTGCAGATGTGCAACTGGTAATTAGTCAGTCAAGGTACCAGCACACCGGGAACTAGCACACAGCTACAGCAGTAGCTGAACCAACTGATGGCAAGTTATCTTTTTTTTTTAAATAAACTTGTAGACCAGCAAAACCACTTTGCACTTCCAGTACTGTGTCCTCAGACACAGTACTATACAAATGTTATTTGTATAGTTATTTGTATAGTACTATACAAATGTTATTTGTATAGTGCATGCAACTTATTGAAGCAACAAGAAGACAAAGTTATAATGCAAATAGAGCAACCGCTTTGCTCTATTACTAATTCATTATGTTACATAAATTTACCCTTGCTCTATCTTTCCAGAATAAAGATCACACAAATCAGTTTTGGCTTGAACTCCAAATGGGGAACGCTGTAGGTTCCAAAAACCTACTATTGCATCAGAAATGGAAATAGCACTACTTCTAATGACGCCAAACACTAATTCATATGGCAAATCTCTGCTGAGATGTTTCTTCCTGCCTCTCTTGCCAAACTACAATATACAGACGAGTAAAAGACTAAACAGTGAACCGATAGCATAGCACACTATTTTTGAAAGTTTAATGGAATTTGATTTACAGTTTATGCTTTTACTTCAACATTTGACGTATTTTAGGACTCAGGACCCCTGTTATAGTTTTCTCTAATGATGCAATGTACCATATGGCCTGCTTCTCATTAATGACTGCTTTACTGAACTAAAAAATCAAAACAAGTATCAGGCTCCACTCTCAGATGTTTGAGACTGCTATAATTCATCACTTGCCCATCTCCATTTGAAGCAGGCACACATCATCATGTAAGGATTAGCAACTATTGCTTTTTTCCTTTTATAATAAAATACGTATTCTTCAAAACACGTAAGTGAACTTATTCTCAGTGTGCAACAGGCAAGCATAAAGACTTTCGTTAACAGAGCATGACCATCATAACGCAAGATTCTCCATCCTTCACCTTTTTATTCTTTCATGCCTAAAGGACCCACCTGCTTTATTCGCACTACAAGTGGCAGTCTTTTAGCAATTTTGTTGAGACTGGATGCAAAACTGAGATGTAAACAGGATGCCTTTGCAGCAAAATCTCCACCATAGCTGAAACTATCTGGAATCAACGAAAGATGCAGCAGCATAATCTTACCCAAAATATTCTGAAAGAAAGGGGTGGGGGGGTTAATTGTTATTTCAGTGAGAATGATGCTGGCTTGTATTTGGGTTATTTATGTCGCATTGCCTTTTCCTTGAGGTATAAGAGGAAGAATGTTGAGAAAAGATGCACAGAAAAAAAATAGTATCAGTTTTGCTACTGCGTTTTTAGTGGATTATTAAAAAAAAATCCTGAAATAGTAAGATTTGTATCTGTATTTAAATTTTGAAAGATGAAGACAGATTTATATTTATATTTTTTGAGATCTCACTATCTAGTTATATCTTACAGAGCCTAGGAGCAAAAAGTCAGAAGTTATGGGTTTAGACATAGAAGCTACTGAGAAAGCTTCACAGGTTTGCCTTATGCAAGAAGTCAGAGATACCGTTTTCCAGAAAACTCTGCTCCAAAGGCATTAATGAACTTTAAAAATTCTACCCATCATTTTCTGCTACTCTACTAATATAGCTCTGAGGAGACAAACTAAATCAATTTCTTCTTGTGTTCCTGTTCATGTTATAGTCAGGAATATTAAATATTTTTTTTCTTGTGTTTCTTAGATTGATTTAAAGTTCAGTTTTTCCAACTCTATCTCAGAGCACAGAGAAACCCTTTTTTTTTTCCCCTGAAATGAAGCCCTTCATACTTCAGCGTTGCTCACTTGTTTGTCTTGCCCTTTATAAAAGACTAATGAGATAACTGAGTGATGCAGTTTGGCTGCTATTCAGCTGAACTCAAGGACACAGAGAGAGAGAGAGTGCAAGTGTTCCCAAACGAAAGGAGGAGAAAGTGCTTTTAGATTATACAAATAATCATCATTAGTTTTGTTTCCTATCAGCTGCTGAATCCAAAAGCTGTTTTATCCAGGAAGATGAATGAAATTGTGGAAGAGTGAGCTGCTCTGACACTTGTGACAAGCCAAATTTAATCTAAAGAGTTTTGTTCTCATCTTCAAGAAAATGAGGCCCGTAAGAGAGGTGCTGCTGTCCTGTAAAATAAGCCACAACATCCTAACTCTCTCTCTGTCTGTAATTTCAGATGAAGTCGGAGAAAAATCTTCATCTGCAGTCTCAGAAATGTCACCGAGAATCTGAGAAGCTGTAAAAATCTTCCTCTGAATGTTTTTCTTCATTTCTTTTGTATCCTCAATTAGTTAATCTGGGTGATGATTCACAAGCATCCCACTGTTATTCACTTGCACGACAACTACTGATTTCAGTGGCGGACCTTCCACTTTGCTCACATACTTGTGAGGCTACTATTCACAAGTACAACACACTATAAAAGCTACGTGTGCAAAATTATTGAGGAAGGACTACATACACAGTCATTGTGTTATAAGACTAAAGCACAGACACATTCTGGCAAGCCAAGTGTTCTGGTTTGCTATCTAAGTAGGCCACATTTGAAAAGATTGTTTTGAATATTTACAGAGGGCAACTAGATATAAGCCAATAAACCCCAAATTCTGAAAAAAAGCAAAGCTGACCACATGACTTTGGAATATGGCCAAAGCCCTAAATGTCACGTTGCTCTCGCTAGTCTGTAACCATCTGACCTTTATGAATGCTGGGGCGGCATAACCCTAGCAAGTCAATGGAGCCCTGCCAGTTCCTAACATATCTGGCCCTTTGAATACATTTATTTTCTGACAACTGCTGCAAAATTCAAGAACTACTCCATGTGATTTGACAAGAAGGGGGAAAAAATCACCATTCAAATGGTCAGAGCATCAAATCACAGTATGAGCTTTCCAGAGTGAAATTCAACAGAACATGAAATGATCAAATCTTGGCTATGCATGAGGTCACACCGTATAAAGACTTGCAGCACAGTTTTTAGTCCAATCAGTCTTAAGGAAAACTAAACAAGGATAATTCACAGGTTCCTGTGTAGCCCATCTGTTTTCTTTGCCGACGAGATGAAGTCTTTAAATTTACCTCATCCTGGGGATATGGGACAGTAACATCAGAGTGCCAAAGAACATGTTTAATGTTTGCCTTACACGGCATACAGCTGAGTGGTAGGGCAATGTTAGTAAGTCTCGGCATTGCTTTCGCATTTAGACTGTGCTAAAAATTTGAGGGTGCCTGGAGGGAAACATGCCCCCCTGCCATACAAAGCTCCATGCGCTCAATGAACCGTTCTCCTGTAAACATCAGTTTATGCTGTCTTTCATCCATCCTTTCTGAGTCACTTATTCCCCTTCTCTACAAATCAATCGCTATAATCACATTTCTTTAAATCTCATTAAAAGTAATACATATTAAAAGTACTTTTACTATCTATGTGAGCAGTGACAGGGCATAAACAAATTGACAAAAAGATTCATCTGCAGCCTGTTTTGAGCTGGAACAGGAAACCACCAAGAAAAAAGCCAGAGTGCTGCAGGAAGCAATGTTTGTAACTTGATAGCTTAGCTCCCTCTCGCTTTTACTGGTATCTCTCCCTGGTAGCTTGGTCTAAGATAACAAAAAGTTAAAATAGTAATATCTGTCTTGTGCTACACTGCCTCCTGATGTAGAGTGGTGGGGCTGAAAAGGGAAGCATGAAGATCAGCTTTTTAATAACAAGGTTTTGATTCTGAGCTGTTTTATTACTCTGAGTGCATGAGAGCTGCTTTATTTTCTTGCCCAGCGGTTAGCCTGCAGCTGATCAGTGCTAGCGCAAATCCAACTCAATTCTAGTCCCATTTTGCTTTGCATTGCAAACTGTGCAGTTACACAAAGCTGCAAAATAGGCTTCTAAATCCCAGTACAGGTTTTATAAATCATGATGATACTGTGGAGTTAATTTTTATTTACATAACATTTCAAGCAATATACATAAACATTTGTAAATTGTATGGAGGAATGTCATATGGTGTACACTCTTCAACTATCCAGCAGATGAAACACCACAAAAACTTTCTGAGCCACATGATGCTGAAGACAGAAGACTAGTAATATTCAGTGAGATAAGTAATTTGTTTCTGAGGGCTTTTATTATTTCAGTGTAGGGTGTTAAGAGAGTGCTAGATACTTTAACTGCCACACCTGAAATTTCAGAAAGAAGCGGCGAATTCCTGACACCATTTTAATTCAGCAACTTGAAATTCCAAAGTGCCGATGGAGGAAGCTGGAACGTGAGACATTCCCTTCCACAGGGAGCACTTGAGACATGATCCTTCCTGCATTACCCTTTATTACAGAATTTGAAACACCTGTAGCTCATAGTCTACAGGATAGAGAGTCTCAGCACTTTCTTCTAATTAAGAAGAATAACAGAGCAGAAAATAATTTATATGAGAAAAGCCAGGTTACAAGCAATAGATGCTCAGGAAGTCACCGAGCAAATTCTGCTATGAGTTAAACTAACATTTAAATCTTGGAAAATCCTCTAAGTTTTAAGGGAGGTACACAGGTCTCAGCAATTGGGAAAAGTTGGGAGTATTTCTTCATGAAATGTGCTTGTTATTTATTATTATAAGTAATGATATTTGGCACAAAACCAGAGGGTAGGATATGTACTACTTAATGAAAGGAGAGAAATAGATGATATGAAGTTCTTCTACCGGACCTCCAGACAACAGTTGATTTCCAGTATGCACATATCTCCAGTCAAAAGTTTTGTAAGGAAAAAAGACTACCTACTGTACTGAACTGTAAATAAGTTTTCAGAATACCCTAAGAAATTCAGTCTACAGCTGTTTTTCATTTAACAAAATAAGAATCAGAATATCACTCTGTTCACATGATGGAACTAGTGAACTTGAGTTCATCTCCACCATTGTATTTGAAGTGGTTTCTCACAGTACCAATGTATCCAAGTTAGCATGTTATATACTGGACGGGTGACTTCTAGATGGGTGAAAAACTGGTTGATTTGTCAGGCTCAAAGGGTAATGGTTGGAGGCTAGGCCACCTTGATTGAAGGCCAGTTACCAGTGGAGTTTGTCCAGGACCTTGTCCTGGGATCTATCCTGTCCATCACTATCAGTGACCTGAAGGAGAAGAGAGAGTGCACCCTCACCAAGTCTGAGGACACCACCAAACCAGAGAATGCAACTGAAATGCTTAAGAAAAGGGCTGCTACTCAGAAGCATCTAGGCAAGCCACTGGAATGGGTCACCAGGAGCGTCATGAAATTCAGCAATGGCAAATGCAAAGTCCTGCACCTGGCGTGGATTGTTGATTTCTATCAGTGCAGGCTGCGGGTTGAATGGCTGAATAGCAGCTCTGCTGAGAAGAGCCTGGAGAAAGCCCTGAGCAGCCTGGTCTGATCCCAGAGCTGGCCCTGCTCAGGGCAGGGAGTTGGACCTGAGACCTCCTGGGGGCCCTTCCCACCTGAGTGACTCTGCGGTTCTGTGATCAGGTTGCTTTGAACAAAGTACTTATAAGACACGTATCAGTGTATTAATCTGTGCCTCTTAAACTGGAAATCTTATCTTGACCTGTGGGAGATTAATTTACCCTTTCAAGAGTGATAGAGCTCAGCCAACATGGCTTAATTTGTTTTTTCCTAATTATTTAACCATAACTTATATTTGTGAACTAAATATAGCCTAATCATACCAAGAGTTCTATGGACAAGCAAAAAATTCCTTGCAACACATACAGACAAATAAAAATTGAAAAGTGGGTCTGAACAGTGATGCCCTTGGCTGCAATACCTTTGAAATCACTATGTTAATGAATTCATATGCTTGATGATTCAAATTTTAAAGAACAGTTTACTCACCACCACTCAGAATATATGGGTCTTCTATAATAATGATTGAAATATCTCCAAACTCACAAAGTAACATCAGTCTCCAAGTATTCAGATACTTTAACATGAATTACAGGCAAGTCCCACTAAAACCAAAGCAATTACTTATGTGTGTCAGTGCTGCAATTCATATGCTTGATGATTCAAATTTTAAAGAACAGTTTACTCACCACCACTCAGAATATATGGGTCTTCTATAATAATGATTGAAATATCTCCAAACTCACAAAGTAACATCAGTCTCCAAGTATTCAGATACTTTAACATGAATTACAGGCAAGTCCCACTAAAACCAAAGCAATTACTTATGTGTGTCAGTGCTGCCATGTACACAGCGTTTGAAGAACTAGAACTTAATCAGTTGTCAATACTTTCCTTCTAACTGCAAAAATATAAGTACTTCAAAGGGAGTGATTAATCACTGCTGTGGGAGGAAAGCTTAGGAGGTATGATCAGACATTTCCTGCATTTGATTGAACAAAAAAAAGTAGTGTGATTCTCTTCATATGAAACAAACATGGCAGGCCTCCACAGAAAACATAGCTTATGTGAAAGGAATAATTTAATGTGCTTGCCAATAGGTCTGGTTCTTTAAAGAAAGGAAAAAAAATCCACTTTTTTTCCCCCCACATATTTTCTCTTTCAACACAGCAAAGAGAAGTCAGATATGGGCTTACAGGAATACTCCTTTATCTGCTGAGACATCAATAGCGATGGTTAGAGGCTTGATGGTACCATAGATTTTTAATAGCACAACTCCAATAAATGTTTCACGACAACAGAGGCATCACAGATGACCTGGAACCAAACACAAATTCTACAGGACTTGGAAACTCTCTGGTACAAACCTATATTACACTATTTTTATCACTTGACTGAGATGAAGAAATGAGATAAGCACAGTCTCTCTGTGCAGTAACACTGCATGAGATAGGGTTTAAGCTGGGTGCAAGTAAGCGTGAGCTTTTGCGTGGATCCAGAGATGTGGGGTAGAGCTTTTACTGAGGACATTTTAGCTGATATACGGTGTCTGTTATAGTCAAGGTAGGTACTCAAGAACGGTCAAAACAGAGAACCTGACTCCATGGCCCCAGGTTTTCTGGCTCACCCCCTGATGGGGTGGGGGAGGCAGGGCCCCTCCACAGAAGGGACAGGGCAGGCAGGAAGGTAGATCCCCTCTACACCTTACCAAGGTCCTGCAGTAGCTCCTACAGCTTTAAGCAGGAGAAACATCTCCTAAAAAAAAAAAAAAGGCTCTTCTGTTCCTTTATAATCACTTACCACCTATTCTTTCTACTGATTATTCAACCATACCTAGCAGATGATCACAGAATTTTCACTGATGACATTATCACTAAGTAACTCTGATAACCAGATTTCCAAAATGCGAACTGCTCAGAATAATGTCCGTGGTAGAGGATGTAATCCAGTGAACCATTATCATTAGGCTTTTTCCGCCACCTGTTAGAGTGCCAGTACACCATGAAGATAAACTTTAGCAGAGAATTCAGAGACTCTTACACTCAAAAGGAATTGGTATTCTGACACAGATGGCAAATTTTAAGAGAAAAGCAGAATGCCTGGCACAGTAAAGTAGGATGCCAGTAAGGTACGTGAGCCTTTCCAAGTTTCTGTAAATGCAAGTAATTTAGAATAATACTTTAACCTGATTCTGTAATAAATTCATGCAATTAAGGTCAGTGTGTGTTCATATATGTAGGAACTTTCCCCTTAACCACAGTTTTCTAATTTCAATCAAGTGTGAAGGGTCTCAAATAGAGGTCTGACAAAATACTGAGTTCCTACAAGATGAGGAAAATAGGACAGTGACTAGGAAAGTCTATTAATGCCACCTCTGAGGCAAGTGCTAACTAACTTATCTTTTGTTAGACAAAAATGTGGGAGGAAACCCTACATGGGAACCGTACTTTCTACTGCTCACTGAGTTTTTGTTTGACAGGAAAAGACTGCCATAGACCTTGACCCCAGTACTCTCTTTCATATTCTTTTCATTTGCAATACATAAACTTACTACACAAATACTCTAAAAGCATTACTTTACTCCTTATTAGTTACTTGACTTTTTCTTAAATCTATTTGCAAATTTGTAGTCACTTGTTTTGTTTGTACACTATAAAGCAGAGCACACAGTATCCTGCTTAACAGGCAGTTTTCAGTAGTTAACAGTTATGAAGCATATTTGTCATTACACTCTGAAAATACAATATATACAAATGCAGTTCAGGTGCCTATATATATATTGTTCTTAACAACAAAATAACATTTTTTTATGTTTTGCATTATTTTAATGTAAGATTATGCTTTATTTAGAAACTAAGAAATTTCTCAGGTGATCACATAAATCTAAAGTGACAATCAACAAAACAGAAGACAACACAAAGTTACAGTTAATTTAAGATTGCTCTTTGTTGCCAATTTTCCCCAGTTATTGTACTTTCTTTTACAAATGTTCCGTTTGTTTCCCAGTAGAGTCATTTCTGTACTCATCTTTGCCAGAACACTAGCAATTCTGCCTACAAGCCAGTATTTTTTGTTCTTCTGGGTCTCTCCTTCTTTGCTTTGAGGCTTCTCTCATTGTCTTTGTCTATATTAGCATTAATTTCAGAGCTGCAGTGCAATTCTGTAAGAAACCCCCTGATTGCCTCCATTTACCACATGCTGGTTTGGCTCACAGAGCAGTTTTGGTGCATGTCGTTCCTTCCAGAGAAGACTAAGGAATATATCTATATTATCATTTCAGCTGGACCAGAAGCACTGTCTTGAAGCCAGTCTCCTAGATATTACCAGTTACCATGCTTTGGTTCACTTTGCAGAGGGTCCGTGGAACACGTGTTATATTCCTTTCAGATGAAAAGACATGGGAAGATGAGCTCCAGGAACACATCCCATACACTTACCTACCAACCAGCATTTAGTGCATGGGACCAGACCAGAGCTAAGACAAAGTAACTGCCACACACTGACAGATCTAGTGTAGGCTTAATCCAGCTATTTGCTCTATGGATGTGCTCCTACAGGACCACAGTAATTGCTAGTGTAGACGTGGTGTGATCTAGAAGATCTGTCCTATGTTTGCACTAAGCATGCTGCAAACTAAGACAGTAATTGATCCTTTAGGCAGCTCCAAACCATAAGCACAGTGGGGACATTCAGTCAAAGGGAATGGGCTCAATCAAACCCAAATTATAACCTGAGCCTCATACAGGGCAGATGTAGGGGACAGACCTTGGCCCCACTTGCTCTGATCTACTGACCTGCTCCTATTGCTCTGAATTACTTGCTAAGACAGACAGAGCCCATGCCCTTCTAACTGTTCACAGTTCCCTGTGTTGTTGTCTGTTAACCAGTGCTTCAGGATACCTTTTCTTTGCAGGATCCTCTTTCATAAGATACACTCTTGTGTCTAATAACTACCAATCCCAAGTAATGGTAAAGGGGAATAAGCAATGATATATACCAATAAGAGTAAACGGGAGCAAGCAATGACATGCTTTCCTATTGTGGTGCAGTCACAGTTGAAGTTACAAGTTTGTGTAATATCCTGCTTTGAGTATCCTCCCTGTGCGGTCTTTCAGTACAATATCCCCCCTTTGCAAGTTTTTTACCTTGTTTGCTTGCTGCAGCTAAAGACTAGTAGGGCAAGATAGGAAGTAAAAGTATTTGGTTTCTGTCAATCAGGTTTTATGTGTATTTGGGGTTTTTTTTATTTACTTTGTTTCCTCATGTTGGTGTCCCAGACATTTTCATCTCAACCATCATTTATGTGACACAGCTTATCATGAATTACTTGTACATGAATGGTTTTGATTTCTTTTTAAAGCAGGTCTAGTTGAATTCTTGCTACTGAATAAACCAGAGTGAATGACTAATTCTTGATCTTTATGGTGCAATGGAGTGGCAAAGGGTGTAAGGAGGGGAACAAAACTGAATACATCCACACACTCTGCTCTGATCTGCCAGCTGTGATACATGGCCACACTTTCCCAAAGGTTAACACACATCACTTTCAAAGTAGAAGCAAACTGTACCACTTGGGCCACACAGATTAAACTTCATAGTGCAGTTTTCCCAACTCTTCTTCATCTCTTCCCCTGCTTCTCTTACTTCTTTTCACCCTTCCACTTCTCTGACTCCATCCTCCACAAACTTCACCCAAGCTAGGTAATCATTTACCTTGGGGTTAGATATGGAGAGCAGGTGGAGCATGGATGCACCATTAACTTAAGATGGTACTCCACAAAATGAAGAATATATCACCTAAATGATAGGTCCTGTGCCAGCCCACAGATTCTCTATATGCCAAGGACAGATAAGCTGCATTTAAAACATCCATACAGGTGCTCACTTTCCAGCGCAAATTGCTCTCAAAGACTTAGTGACACCCATGGGGACCAGCAAAACCTGTGACCACAGAGTACCTCAGTGGTGCTTACGGTGTGACTACCTACTACTTCTTCAGGTTGACTCTAATTACTTCCAGCAGGGACGCCAGTGTCACCCTGCCCTGGTCTGCAGAGTCACTATTTTTGCTGCAAAATATATTTATCGTGCTAACAAAGTCAGTACTTTTGCTGAGAGAAACCTGACTGATTTCTATGTAGATATTTTTGTTTAGTATTAATGATACTTTAATTAATTTAAAAGAATTGCAACAACAGCAAGGCTAATATTTGTACTGGCAGTAAACCATACTCCGTCAAGGACTGGGCATCACCCTGCTAGACACAAGAATAAGCCCCTAGTCAGCCATATGACAGAGAGCTTCCATACCAAAATCATCAAAACCGCATATAAATTGCCAAATACTGAGCACCTGCAGCTTGAGCCAGGGGGGCTGACAGAGTCTCACTGTAAAAAAACTTCTTTCTGGCTGTTGCAGAGAATCAAAAAGACTGAAGTGATGCACAGCCTCACTGCACTGCCAGCAAATCCTGAACCAAACAGTCGCCACATCTCCTCACAATGTAATACGGATAATGAGGCTCTCAGGCACTTCTTGATATGTTAGATTTGTAGCTATTTGCTAAACCTATTTTATACTTGACCTGATCCTCATCATTTCCACCACTCTCCCTGTCCCTTCGCAGAAAATAAAAATCACTTATTTTCTGCCTCATTCTCCCTGATCTGCATCCCACCAGCTGCCGCTATCTCTTTCTTCTCACATTTTGTGCTTGAGCAGTGAGCATGGTCAGAGGCAACCGTCTGCGTTCTCTAGTGCCAAAACTGAATTCAGATTTTAAAAGCTGGATGAAAGGTTAGAGTTCGAGTTTCCTGAACCTCTTCTGTTAGGGAAGTAGGTTAATATCTTAGCTAATATGAAAGGGGAAAACATTGCCAAAATGTTTCAGGATGTTAAAAAAAAATCACATTCTTTTCAGTGAATTTACTGTTTATTGCTGTAATTTAGTCTAATTTAGACTACATCTCCATCTCTAGGCTCAGCAAGTCACAACAGCTCCAAACTGCACAGCTATGAACAGGCATCAGCATGTATGAACATGACCATATGCACAAACATATAAGCATATAAGCATGGAAAAGCCAGCCCTTTCCCATCACTCAAAGGCTCTGTTGCCTACTTCTGCACTGATTTGCTCTCCACCATCCTCCCTACTTTTTTCCCCAAATACAGCACTGATTTATTGCAAAGGGACGAACCGACCCCAGCCTGCTGCAACCTACTCCAAGCTCCCCCCTCCAGTGGGGCTGGCATCTCCAGGACAGCCCGAGGGAGAGAGGATGCTACAGACCGAGGGCGCAGAGCAGGCACCACGCCAGCACTTGCTGGAGGGAGCAGGGTAAGCTGTGGGGTACAGATAAAGGTTTCCGCTAAGAAGACAGAAAAAGCCAGGGCTTGTGTGGATTCTTGGTGAAAGAATCATATCAAGGTCACTCCATCCAAACCATCATGTCAAAGGTTGGGTCCATATGCCCAGCTGTGAAAGTACTGCACACACACGGCCTGAGACACCACACAGACACACTAAGGCCCTGCAGAGTGGACTTAACTGCAGGTACTATAACTTACATGTTCAACTCTATGGATAACTTACAATAAGTAAAGTGAAAATAATGCCTGAGTGTACAGTCAAGACCTTGCTCGTAGCAAACTATAAAAGAAATCATCTCAAATTCACATAGGTATTATTGACTGTAATAGAAGTACAGAAAGTATTCTCTACTTCTTATCATCTGTTATAAACATTTCAATTGTTTCCAAACATTTTTCATTGCATAACGAGTGATGTTAATGTAAAATTTTCCAAAGGAAAAAGGTTCATAAGTAGTTTTCAGGAACATTAGGTAAAGCTGCCCACTTCCATGATCCCAGGAATATCTGAAGAGCCAATTAAAGGATGCATTTCAGGAAAGGTACACATGTACTCCAGAGTACTGAAACGTTTACAGTGTGTTGGAAATGCCCATGACAGATAATAGATTTCAACTCATTTCTTCAGAGACTTTGGAAAAAACACAGAATGGAGTTATTAAAGAAAGGTAAGTACTCTTGCACCTCTTTCAGCACAGTGCCTTGGAAAATCTAGGTATTTAGACAAAACGGTCTTGTATTTTCTTGTCCAATGTTTGTTTCATTTGATCACTAGTGGGTCAGGTGCAGTGAACATCTCATTTTACACATGTTATTGCATAAAAGATTTGGCCTTGGAGCACCTGTTAGAGCTGGTTAAAGTTCTTTCCCTTGGACACAAACTCTCTCAGCTGCTAGTAATAGAAAAAACAAAGCAGAACTACCACATGGACGCAGGCCCTGAAAGAGAGAATGCCAAAGAAAGCAGCACAAATTTTACAAGGATGCATGTCATATTTTTTCCCTTGGCGGTACAACCTTAGAACACCAGGGAGAATGCCAGCTACTGTCAAGCAAACAACAGATTTGCTACAGGGCTTCTAAGCTTTGATCAGAAAGGGGATCACCTAGAGGCAAGCCATAATTCTGTAAAATAACTGGCTTTATAAACATGGATAGAGAGAAATTCTATGGGAAAAGATGTGTTTAAAAATTTTGATCAAGTGGAAGAGGCTAGTTTTCTAAAGTCTTTGCAATCACAGACTTGCACTACCATTTGTTTTATTTATTGTTGTTCTTGTAGGCTGTGTCATTAAGCTGTTCTTTGTTGCTGTAAAAAACTTTAGAAAGCATTTTTAGATTATGAAATTAATGCATCTGTAGAGGATTATCTGTTTCAATAATGTCATCTGTGTACAACCAGAACGTTTACTGATTAAAGCACATTTTCTCTGGCAACATATACACAACTTTAAATTTGGGTTTTATCACTAAGATTCAATCCAATTAGAATTGATTTCAAAGGAAAAAATGTGGTGATCATAACAGGAAAAGAGTCAATTGACTAGGTATTCTGTGCTGCACAAAGTAAATTTAATAAGACTGGTAGTATAGCATATTAGAATCAAAGAATCATAGAATCATTAAGTTTGGAAAAGACCTCTAAGATC
>NW_008795695.1:5730182-5740374 GCF_000699145.1 Aptenodytes forsteri
AAGTCTGCTGGTAAGTCATGGAGAGTGTCTTGGCGAGCTCTTCTGCCAGCTCCCTCAGCACTCTCGGGTGGATCCCATTCCATTTTATATATAAAATATTTAAAAGTCAAAGAGATAATAACTCAGGTAAGTTACTTGTGGCACTTATAAACCTCTCCCAGAGAATTTCACAGGAGGACATAGTAAGTAGCAGCAGAGTCCTCAAGGGGTACTGAGTATCATACATAATTCTGCTTTAGTGGACACTTGGCCCCACTAGTCCTAGGTCAGTTTTCCCCTCAGCCTCAGCCTATTTACAGGATGGATTGCCTCACACCCGCAGACTCAGTCAACGTGCTGCTCTGTCAGCTCAAAAACATATTGCTGTGGAAAACAAATGGAAGAAACGAGCAATGTTACTGTTTGGTGATGGTAAAGCTAATATTTTAACTAGATAACTTATAAACCCACTACAGATAAAGATTGACACTTTGGGATGAGACAAGAAATCCTGCTTAAGGAAAGGAGATGATAAAATTATACAAAATGCATATATTATTACAGTGCTGAAACATATTTAAATCCAGTCCTGGCTGATGAGTGAATGAAGAAATGTGAGCGGACTCATTGCCTTTAGAAGATGCTCGGCACCTGGCAAAATGTGATTTCCCCTGGAAGGCCCAGCATGGTCAGGAAGCTGGTATTAGCCTCACAGGACACGGTGCTGTGCTTTTCGGGTACCAACTTTTTTTAAATTCCCGTTTGCTTCACCTCTCTGACGATGGGGTAGATCATGTCTAAGCTATGGCAGCAGGAGAATGAGGCAGCAGGGGAAGACCCAGGAGGGAAGCATTGAAGTGATGCTGTTAAAGTCACACATTCTGTCGTATGCTAAAGGTGGGCTGTCAAAAGCCTGGGGGGTGCTTTTATACTAGAGATCATTTGTAAAGATTTCAAGAAATCTTTGTTTTGACTACTGTCACAGAGGAGGAAAAGAGAACAGAAAAAACACTAAAAGCAACTTGGCTTAACAAGGTGAAAGTAAGCGATGGCATAGAGAAGGGCTAGGAGTCTGATAACCTTATCACTTGTGCAGCAAGTCCTACCCTACTCACGGTCAGATCTAATCCCTTTGTAAAACAAGCACTGGAAAAAGATGAAAGAGCTGATATATCTCTAAAGGTTTAGCAGGTCCAGAGACAGAAAGCAGCCTTCTACATGAGAATAATATAAACAAAGGAGATTAAGTGTTTACAATAGTTCTTTGAGGGAAGGCAACAATCCCCCAGCTGGCACTACATTAAAATGATTTTAATCATCCTAATGGAGGAGATGGATGCTTTGTGAAAGAAAAATTCCATAATGATACTTTTAGGAGGGGAATTATTCTCCCTTTCTTAAGTAAAAACCCTCTGTTTAATTTTTTTTTTTTTAAGCAAAGGAAAAAGGAAAAATTGACCCAGAAAAAAAGAGGGGAATAAACCCTCTGTTTAATTTTTTTTTTTTTTAAGACATGAAAAAGGAAAAATTAGTCCAGTATAGAATGGGGACTATGAATAATTCCAGGTTGTTGAAAGAAGGGATGGAGGAGAGAAGACAGATAGAAATTTCTGCTTCAGTACAGTCTGAGGTTTTGTTGTGTGAGGTTTTGGTTTGGTGTTGGGTTTTTTTTTTTTTAATTAAAGGGCAAGGAGCACTTTATTTGATCTCCCCTTCTCAAGAAGTAGGAGAGTATTTTATGGAGACCCCATCCCAAATATTTTCACCCAGAGTTCACCTTACCAATTTTAGGGGCAAATGGCCTTGCCTTGCTATGCTTTTGCTATCTGACAAAAATTAAAGATCCAGTTGGATTACTCATAACAGTTTCACACAGGAGGACTGTGTGAAGTGTCACCATTTCACGTGGCTTTTTACAACTAGAAGCCACACAACCATGCTCATGTAGGTAGAGACAGAGTAGTAAAGGACAGAAGAGAGATCCCTACGATGGAACTGACCTTCTGCATCCTGTGGATCGAGAGTAACAGGAGGCTCAGCCCCTACCATCAGAATCAAGTATTAGGTGTGATTTCCAAATCACAGCTTTCTTCAAAGATGCAGCAATATTGTGCCTTTCAAAGCCACAATAAAAACAGAAACACAAAGACCTACATTGCTGGCTGGCTCAGCAATGTGCTGCTTCTTTCCACATGCCTCTCTCCTCTCCCATTCTAGCAATTGTTTTTCCTCTCTGCTTTCTCCTGGCTGGTGGCCAACGTGAAGGCCCCCAGACTCAGCAACTGGAGCCCTTCCACTTTAGGGCAATCACTAACATTGCCTAGCATGCTCTCCTCAGCAAAACAGAAACACTTAGACCAACAAGGTTGTGGACCACCCTGCCTGAGATCTAGTCATATATATGTTTATTTTTCAGTTTCCTTTTTACTTTGGTGTAATCCTAAATTCAGAAGCTTCTGCCTTCACAAAAGAGAGATGCTGAGAGTCAAAGTCCAGAAACCTCCAATGGTTCATTGAACCAAAGCCATTCAACAATCACTTTGAGTTTTAAAAGTAGTTAATCACATTTATAATAAAACTTTGTTATTACTGCAGATTAACTAGGAATCTTGTCGCACAAAATAATAAACAAAAACATCTGAGGAGCAGATGATTCCCTTCAGCCCTGGTATATAAGGCAAGCACTCAACACTGGCAATTGCATAGACCTGAACTTGGCCCCTCTTCGCTTTGGCTGCATAGATTTCTGAAGATCGTAAAGGAATCAAAAACCTGCCAAAGAGAGTTCAGTACCTCGTGTTTCGGCAAGACGTACAGCAGACGGTATTGTCGCAGCATGATACTGCTCTCAAAAAAAAAAAAAAAATTCTGACTAGGTTCCCGTGCTGCTCTAGATTCCAACTCAGGGTGCAATATGGCCTATAGGGGCATGGATAACAGATATCCCCTGTTTTGGAGCAATGAGCATGGACCCAGGCAGGCTACTAATAATATTACCCTCAGCCAGCTGCACAAAGATCCCTCCTTTTGGACTCTGCAGGTTTTTCAGTGAGCCCTAGATTTGGGATTTATTTATTTTTTGTTTTCTTTTAAAATTGCAAAATCTTTAACACTTATCTGGGATTTTGAAAAGATGGTTTTATCAACCCTTTCAGTTCATAGCTTTTCATTTCTGTACATCAGCTGGACTCTCTGAAATAAAATACTCAGCAAAATCCAAGCAAGGTCTTGTTTTCTTTCTTATTTCTTCCTCCGTCTTTCTCACTGTATCCTGTTGTCCTGCATTCACTACTTAGTGCTCTTCACACAGAGGTGAACAAATGATTTCTATATCCCATGTCTAGCTTTTTCTCTTAAACACAGTAACATTCTGAGTCAGGACCCAGGCCTCACTGATGATTTGCCTGATATCTAGCAGGTTGAGGATGCTATCAGAAATAAATAACATTGCTTCCTATTCTTGTTTAATAAAACTAGCAAGATTTCTTGTTGGATGAAAATGGATGGAAAACACACCCACATATATAGGTTGTAAACTTATTTTTTCTGTCTGGCTCTAAAGGTTAGTGTCTAAATACTGTGGCAGATGTACTGAGGTATGGATCTTGGATGGGAAGCCTGGCCTTGTTTTGACTATCTATCAGGACAAGCCTTGGAGCTACACCATCACCCCATGCAGCCTAGCGTGCCCCGGAGGAAAAGCCCAGTGTGTCACTGGGAGGAAGCCGTGTTGGACCTCAGCCTTCAGGACACCCGCTGAGTGCACCTTTCCTTCCCCTAGCCGACTTGCAGGCAGCTTGCGACTCCATCAGTGCAGCAGCAGATGTACATTCCCAGAGCCATTGAAATGTTTTTTCTCAGGTGTACCTTATCTTAGCAGACACGAGTGAGCTGTCAAGTCATTGCTCTGTTGCTGATTTTGCGTGAAAACAGAAGATTCACACAAAGACCAGGGCAGTGCCACTACAGCAGCTCTGAGGGAGAGTTGGTGCTACCACTTGATGGCCAAGACTACACCTCCTTCTTTCAAAGTTTCTGTGCTGCTGTTGTGATAATGATTTCAATATTTGCTTAAATTTGTTTAAATAACTTTACAAAGAAAAAGAGAAAGCAAGAAAAAGTCAAACCTTTTGTAAATGCATAACAGATGCACCGGTGCATGCCGGGATGAATGCAGAACAGACTCGGACCTGTCATCACGCTCTTCACAGCCGCATTCTTTCCCCAGCTCATGTGGCCTACACCTGGGATACACTGGCAGGGTGGCTCGTGAGGCTCCCAGGTTCAAAGCAAATGCTCATACCTTTGTTCCTGCCTGCAAGTCTTTTTAATTTTAACCTTTTTCCTCCCTGTCATCAGTGTTGTCTTTCGCTATTAGTGGCTCTGACTATATACCAAGACAGGTTGGGGGTTTTTTTGGGGGGGTTTGGGTTTTTTTTAGTATACAGGATACCCATCAAAACGAAGTATAGATACTAGAGCTAAAAGTTATATAAAAGTCACAGTTAGAGAAAGTTAAGTAGGTGATAGCATGAGGACTCTTGGCAATCTCTGGACATTTGTTGTGTTGCATGAATACAGATTTTTCTTTCAGATGTTGTGAAAAGTCAGAACTTTATTCTCATTTCTGTTCTTTTCTTCCAGCAATAACAAAGGTTTCTTCAATCAGATTCAGTAACACTGAGGAGTAAGGGTCAATGATCCATCTCTAGGATTTTTTTAAACTGGGAGACTAGTGTAAGCTGGCTGCACAATAATGAAAGTCCAGGCCTTCATATATATCAAAGGCTGCAAAATGGCACTGATGCACAGTGACCCATCGTTGCCAGAATGTGCTAAAATATCTCACTTGCATTAATAGCCCTTGCTCTTACAGGAAGGGCTTTCTCTGAAGACTGAGGTTCAAAAACCATAGGTCCCAAAAACCGGGGGGGGGGAATGCAAAAAAAACTCAAACAAACAAAGAAAAAGCCCAAAACAAAAATGGGAATGGCAAGGCTACAACACGCTTTCCTGTTTGTAACTAGGCCAAATAGATTTCTTTGACTTAGGACATAGCATCCTGTCTGTTTCCAGCTACCCATACTGCAACATGTTGATATGTAGCTGGAAGTTGAAGTGTAAGTAGGAAATATCTCTTCTCTCTCTGATCTTTCCATATTGGCTTTTACATTAGAATAACATTGCTAGGAATAAAGTCCACATGTAGCTACAGTAGTATACTGTGCATTAAAGTCCATTTTAGAGTACGCATTCCTGCTCTTACACCTTTCTAGCAGCCCTCTCTCTGACACACACTACTGCAGATCAGGGCAAAAGCTGCACAGACAATGTGATGTGACCAACAAATTGCACACTGTACACTCGTCATGTTTTTACAGATCCTACAGAATCCTAGTACTGTACTGGAATGAAGACATTTGAGAGACTTGTCTACTCTTGATTTTTGGAAAGTGACTTTAAATACATTCTCCTTTAAAAAAATCTGATTATATAATCTTCTTGTACAGTACATGATCTGATTTTGTCTGTCCTATATCTGTTCTGTAACTGCCTTTAATGACTTCCCTTCACCCCAGGCTTCTCTGCATTAGCTAGTATGTATCTGACTGGTCAGGGCCAGAATTCCTCATTTCTAGAAAGCATTCTTCTTAAAGCAAGATAGGACCTTGCTAAAAAAAGAGTCACTAGCTTTGTTACAAAGCATACCATTTTAGTCAGTACCAAACAGAAAGGTAATTTTTAATAGCAATTTTATAAATCTCTTGGTGGCTTTGCTGAATCTGTAGTTAGACTTAGCTCACCTCAAAACCCTTTTATTCATCTTAATTCTTTACAGTGATGGGACTAATATGAGCTTCACAGTTTGCTTATTTCACTTTACTCATATCTTAATATTCAGTTCTATACAGAGAATGTTAACACTGAAGCACCTAAAATGGAAAAAAACTGAAAAGAATTGTCTCATCTAAGAGGAAGCTACTATGGTTTCTGCCTTCCCACTAGGAGTTACCTGCCCTTTTTCTATCCCAAGCTAAGACGAAAATTACCATCCTTCTTTTAATACCAGTGTTTAACATAGTTTGCAATGCCACAAAGCCAGGTAACCAGAAAGCACTTAGAGTCAGAAATGAAAACTGAAGTGTGACACACCTCACCTTCTACCAGTTCAGCACCGGTGCAACCCAGCCACCGGGAGCCTATGAGCAGGTCACTTGCCCAGTCTGCACTGAAACCCAGCCTGTCCTTTGTCTCTGATGGGACAAAAATCAAGACCATGACTCCGTTGCCAATGGTATTCTGTATGCTTAACAGGAAGACATACAGAGATATATGCCATCCTCTAAATGTCCCACAGTCTCAGAAAAAAAATTAAAGCCATCAGCCACGGTGGTGGGGGAGGTAGGGAGAGGAAAATTTCCCAGATAAATGAGACAGAGGAGTTGCTACTTCTCCCCACCCTGCCAGAGATGAGAAACATCCTCATTAGCCACCTCTTCCCCAAGTGCCATGAAGGAAGAAAAAATGGTTTTGAAGCATCCCTGATAAGAAGGCTAGATTACAGCAGACCCAGGAGAGAGTCCCATGAGTCCCTGTCACTGCTTATAGTCACACCCCATCTCCTGTTCTTCCTTCCACCACACCCTGATGGCATCAAGGGTTTTGAAGTTTCCCCATGTTTTGCAACACAACGTGCGTATTCTCTTTATCCATCATGAAAATCCCATCAATGTTTGGAATTATTCTGTTTTCCAAAAACCAGTCTAAAACTGAAAAAAATAATGCTACAATGACAGTTTAATGACTTTGTAAAGCTGGCAAAGATTTTGGAAATGCAAAACTTGCTTAGTTTAGTCCTTTTATAAAGGGTGAGGAGACACTATCCAGCTATGATGATGACATGATGTGTGAACCATCATCATTATTCTGTGTTAAGCAAGATTAGCTAAGCATTTAATTTAAGAGTGATCAGGAATTTTAAAATGAAGCTTCTCACAAGTCTGTTAAAATAAAGTCTAATTTTGGAAAGGATCAGCTGTGTGAAATGTCACCATTCCAGAAACTTGATGGTGAAGTTCTTCAGCAATCAATACTTCCTATGTCTTCATTTTTTTAATTAAAAATCTATTTTGCAATTTAAGTTTTTTCTTTCAAATTGTAACTTATACCAGAAAAATGGAAATGAAATTTGAAAGCTTAAAAAAGTAACAATATCTCTCAAAATTATCTCAGCTGACCCATCCAAAAATAATTGATTAACAGTTTACAGTTCTGAAAATTCTGGTCAGAAACACTGACTACCTTTAAGCATAATACAGATGATCATAAAAGTCCTTTTCAGATATAAGCAACTAAAACAAGATAATTTTTCTTTGTTTTCAGAAAAACTATGATTTATATGTTTTTACCTTTCCAGATAATTTGAGATTTTCTGCAGAATATTGACCTGACCTACATTCTACTTGAGCAAGTGATGAAATTTTTGTTGATAGCAACACATATTGGGTCAGGTTGAAATCTTTACAGCGTACACGGAGACGTCTCTTAACAAAATTATATTAATTCCGTTAATTCCACAGAAACAAATGTGGAAAGTAACAATGAAGAATATGAGAAAGGACAAGGGCATTTATATAATCCTGAAAAGATTAAAATCACTTTATAGTGAAGTATGACTATTTTCTCTCCTTTACAGATAGTATTTTATCTGACTGAGAATGCATATATTAATAGAAGGATTACTTTCTGTGGCTTACATTGACATTTTCAATCACTTACCCATCACTATGAAGTGAAAATTAGGAATCATGGGAAACTGTTCTCTAGAACAATGACATAAAGAGGCCATATCTGCTTTTTTCAAATATCTGTCACTGTTTTTTCTCTCCAGAACATTCAGCAAGTCCCCTTTGTCAGCAAATTCGAAGAAAAAAAGTCACTCAATAAGTGTAAAGTGATGTAGGAACTTGCCTACATCAATAATTTTGAGTAAAAGACATTATCTGCGAAGTCAGTAGTAGCCAGTAGCCTCCAGTTTAGGCTGGAGGTGAGGATTGTTTCCTTCTTTGACATAATGCTTCCATATGAATGGTTATAGTAGTAAATGGTACTAAATCCTTTGGTCAGGCTTCCAACAATGAATAATGACTCATATCAGTACTGCATTATCTTCAAATAGCATCTGCTCGAGAGAGACAGTCTCATTCTCCCTCTGCATCAATGTGATGCTTTTGCCATGACAATTTCATCACTTTTGTCATACCCGAGTCTTGAGCGGCAAGTTTGCTTTGAAAAATCAAGTATAAAAGCCAGAGTAATCACGATGATTTAAAAAATAATAAGATTTCTTAAAAACATCTGTGTGTAAGGAATGTAAATACAGTAGCACTAATGAATACTGTCCTTCAGACACACAAGAACCACAAAAGAGTTAGTGGCCTAAATGCTTTTGCATGTATATGTATCTTCCACATGCATGCATACCTGTTAATCTAAGATGGTGCCTCTAAAAATTTTTACAGCTGAATAACTTTGAGAAGTAAATTATGTTTCAAGTGACGAGGCAGAGAAATAGAGGTTCAATCTCACAAGAAATACTTAATTCAAATTTCTCTTTATAAGACCTGAATGAAAATTTGTCAAAAATGGAAGGTTCAGTTCAAATTTAATTTGAGGGGACAAGGAATATGAAGTAAATGTCTGCTTACGTAATTTCCCTAATTAAAATCCTAGACAGTGATTTGTGGACTGGCCAAACATTCCCTTAGGTACTGTGTCCAATTAGGGAATGAGAAATACAGCTTTTTGCTACCCTTATTTTCTCCAACTTCTTATGGCTGTGCAAAAGTGATTTTTTTCCACAAGTTAGAACAACTTTAAAGCTGTTTTATAACTGTCTACCAGCTGGGGTTACCAGGGTATCTTCTCCATGCTATGCAAAATAGAAGCAATTTCCTGCAGTACACAGGTAGGAGGTTGCTTGGGTCATTTCCCTCGCTGTCAGTGATGACAGTAACCTCACAGTGGCATATGACAGCCCATATGGCACCTGAACTGGGAGCATTGGCTGTAGTCTCATCCACAATGTGGTCTAGTTACCCATTCACACTTGTAGCATTTCTGCTTATTATTCTGTAATCTTTGATTCCTCTCTCATTTATTAATGTCTCCCACCATTTATTCTATGCAACTAAGGATACAAAGCTATGGCTCAACTTACTACGTTCTTTTCATTGCATGCCCTTTTCTTTGTGCCAGTTTTAATTTTTTTTAAAAAACTTTATTCTCATTATCTAGCAGCATTGAACTCCAAAATAGACTGGGAATTTTAAACTGTATTGCTGATGGCCTACATGAAAAATGAACCTGTAATAAGCAGATGAAATCTAAAACATTTATTTAAGGTAGAAGAGACTCAAATACGTCCTCAACTTACCCTCAGATGTCTGATTACAATTTTAGTGTCAGTCTCATTAGAGAGCTGTGTTACTTCTCCTTTCAGCTTTAGTTTGTCCTATTGAAAATTCCCTTTTCTCATTGCAAACAATTAATTGTCATACAAAAAGCTCATAATATCCTGCAATCTTCAGTAACAACAAGCCAAAGCAATAGGAAGATTTTTCTAAGCTGGGTTTCCCAGAGCCATGCATTCTTCTATGAGGTAAGATGGTAAAACAGAGGAGAATTTGGCTCTAAAATGAAGGTTTTTCATTTCCTCTTACTATCAGATACAAGTTTCTTTGGAAAGCCTTGTACAAAATGAGTACTCTCTTGAAATGTTAAAATGCCTTGGAATAAAGTCAATTGAATCTTGAACTTCCCTCTTTTATTCTGACAAAAAAATAGAGGTGCTATTTCTTAGCAGAGTGTAACTATTTGCATATTTAACACTGTACATCAATTTGGATTGCTCTATAACCGGTAATGGAGTGTTATTTGCTGATTTTTTAGTATTTGGTACTTTTACCTCTTCATTATGATACTGTCACACTTCATACAGGTATCTGCACAGAGATGAGCTAAAGATCAAGCTCATCCTGCAGTCCCCATTTTCCACATTTACACATTGACTTGATATTTGGCTCAATGCTGGAATGAGTTACCTGTCTAACAAGGAAACTCAGGTTTATAGTGACTTGCTCATAGAATCATAGAGTCATAGAATCATTAAGGTTGGAAAAGACCTCTAAGATCATCGAGTCCAACCGTCAAC
>NW_008795695.1:5741954-5781113 GCF_000699145.1 Aptenodytes forsteri
GGATCCTCCTTCCGGCCCTTCTTGTAGATGGGCGTCACATTGGCAAGCCTCCAGTCATCCAGGATCTCCCCCGTTAACCAGGTCTGCTGGTAAGTCATGGAGAGTGTCTTGGCGAGCTCTTCTGCCAGCTCCCTCAGCACTCTCGGGTAGATCCCATCTGGCCCCGTAGACTTGTGAGCGTCCAGGTGGCGTAGCAGGTCGTTAACTGCTTCCTCTTGGATTATGGGAGGTTTATCCTGCTCGCATTGATTACATGCACAAACTGTTGTATAATCAAACTTGGTCGCCTACCAACACAGGACAACTTGTTCTCTGAACTCAAACTTTCCCTGAGGCATGACTATGGAAGGCAGTACCAGATCCAGTGTCAGACAATGCACCAACGTGAAAACAAGACATAGGGGTGATTCTGTCACCCTGGAAGCCTATTTTTTAATCAATAGGAATTAGGAGCTATCTTTATAATTTGGGTATATGCGAAATGATAACATGACTCAACTCCCTACTATGTTTCAGTTGGCTAACATACTCTGATTGTGCATCTGTTGTTTCATTTATTAGCCTAAAACTGTGTGTAGATAGAGAAGAAAGCCAAATATAGCATTTCTGCCAGGGTTTTATGCTACATCATTGCATTGGGGGAGAGGGGCTGTTGATTAAAACCTCAAGGAGAGTAAATATTTCTAACACAATCAAGCTTCAGAGATGCTTGGCTTATAAAACAAGAGTTCTTCATCCAATTCTGGAGAGTAAAATAATAAAAAGGCCAGGTAACATTAAATCTGCAAGTCATATAATAAAGTAAACTCCAAATTCAAGAGATAAAAAACTTTATACAGAAGAAATATGTTCAATGTGTCTTCACAACTCTTATGCGTCTTGTCATATGAAAATCACACATTTCTGGTGAGATTTTCTCTTTCCTTCTATGCACATGTAGAATATCACTTGCCATTATAGGTGGTGAAGAATTTTTCAAACTTTTGGCTAAATTCTCACCAGTTTTTCTACACATACCTTTGCAGAGACCCTCTTACCAGCTCTATTACATGCAGAGGAAGATCTCCCATTAGGAGGAAACACAGGCAGGGAATAGCCAGGAGCAAAGATGTCTGAACACCAGACACCCACCACCTATCCTGCATTTTACTTCTGCACCAAAGGAGGAGAGTCTTTCGCTGTAAAATAGCCATTAGTCCAAAAGCATACCTTAAAGCAGGTACTTTTTCTTCCCATTTTTTTCTCTCTTTCTTCTGATTGCCTCCCTTCATTTCTCCTCCTCCCCTTCATAGCACCCTCTCTATCCTTTTCCCATCTATTAGGTCAAAATACATTGGAGGACTGCAGTCACATCATATTTCCAGTCTGATAGAAAACACTTGGATATCTTCTAGCAAAATCTTCCATGCTTCATTTCATCACCTGTGAGAAACACCATTATAAGAGCCACACTTGATACCTTTTGGAAGAAAAATTGGCATTTGACTTTCCAAACAGGAGGGTAAGCCAATTTACAGTATTAAACACACATGGCATGTTAATAGTAAGAACAGATAATCTAATTGTACAAAAAAAGTGTAGCATAAAGTGCAAATAGATTTCATGTCTTTACTATTAAATTCCCAAACCAAATTTGACTAAAGAAAAAACTGTAAGAGTCACACATGATGTAGCTATTATTAAACTTTATAATATTATTAAATATTTATAGACATGATTAAAACTCTCATTAAGCATAATGTTCATGTGACAATAACATTCATAAAAACTTTGCCCCTTTTTTCCCTGATTGCTGTCCATGCACATTTCTCACCAATCTCTTTTTATTTATGCTGTAGTAGTGACATGGACATAAATGAAAAACAACACCTGTTGTTTTTATAATGTATTTAAAATTATTTTTCATTTGCCTTCTGAAAAACATCCTGGAAACATGTAGGTGCTGAAACCCAGGTATTTGGCACACAGCTGAATCAGACACAGGTGGAAATTAACAGTGTGTATTTTCTAAAATCAGTATTTACTTTCTTATAATTGCAAACAGCTTAGTCTTAATAAAGAAACATTCACTGTTCTGAGTGGATATTTGCTTTGCACTTAAAATTGAAACTTCAGGGCTTTACTAAGGTAAAAGCACCCAAAGATTTCTGGAAAGTGTGGCTTCTGGCTCCTAGACAACAAGAGCATTTGCCTGAACTTCTTTAATGGATACTCTCTCTTAGCTTTCATAGTGGTGTCTTGGACAGCTTGAGGAGCCCTTCCGAGAGCTGCCTATGGCCAGAGACCATGAAGCCCACGCCGTGTCAGGAGCTTTGGGGATGGGTCACAGTGAGCAGGTAGTAGCAGGGATCCCACCATCCTGCTAGGCACTAACACTGCCCACTCCTAACAAGGGCAGGCTCACCAGCACCATTGGGCTTCCTCCCCTCATTCCATATCCGACCTCCCCAACAGCCTCAGCACCATCAGAGCTGCAGAACTGATCGTGAGCTGGTGAGTCACCAGCAGCTGAAAAGTCTCCCACAGGCTACTCTTGAGCGGTATAAAGCTATTTTTCCTTTGTGGATAAGGCATATTGGACAAATTGTGCAAGAATCTGAGATATGCCCTTGTATTATGAGGACTTTGAAGTGGCAGCACAAATATTGAACATCAACTAAAAAGTCAGGAGATGGAGTCAAAAAAGATTAGGAAAAGCTCTGGTGCTAACCGTACTGGTCTGCAGTGGTATCATACCTATCCAAAAAGCAATGTCAGTTGGTGTGGACAAAGTGTACTACAAAATTTGTATTTGTTTATATTTGAGGCAAACATGTCTTGGACTAAATGGAAAGCCACAAAACTGATGTGCAAAGATTATCCCTGCTGGTAAAAGAAGCATCCAGAAACATCACTAGTTATCTGAGACATGAAGAAGCAGAAAGGGGGGTCAGTAAAACTAAAGGGGGAAAGTACAGCTGGAAGACTTGGCAGTGCTTTTCAAGTTTTATTGTACTACAACCTGGTGCTGTTACAGAAGCAAATGTCAGGTTTTCCTTCTTATCCAGCAACAGAAAAAAAGAAGTTGTTTGATAAAGCTCCTGACTGCTAAGGAGGAATCTAGGCATTAAATGAAATGTGCAATTAGTTTTAAAATAAATGAAGAGTTTAAAAGAAAAATTCTAGTACATACAAACAAAAAAGATGTAACCCAATACTTGAAATGAACATTGTCCAGTATTTAGCAATAGGAAAAAAGTTAAAAAAAAAAAAGTAGATAAGAGAATGGAAATAAACAAACATATCCACAGTTAAGGTGCTTGGTCTTGAAATAAGAAGTCCTGAATTATAAGTAAACCTTCACGTACTCCAGGTAGTTGTGAGATCAACTGATACTTGGCTCCTTGCTGTAGAGTACAGAGCACCAGGCAGAGATGCTCAGGAAAGATTAATCTTCCAGTTGACCCCTACAGGTACCACAGCCTTGGGGTAGCCACAGAGGACGGCGAGTGTGCAGGACAGTAAGCATATTAGAGTTTCCTTTACTTCTCTTTGCAACCACTGAACTAAAATATCCATTGCAAAACCAGACTCTTTATCATCCTATGAGCAGTTTTAACCTATGACTGAAATGAAATCTTAATGGAGGTCAGATAACTGATTTTCAGCAATACTAAGGCCTACCAATCTTGACTTGAAGTCAAAAGTTACT
Organism: Aptenodytes forsteri; assembly: GCF_000699145.1. NCBI lineage: Eukaryota > Metazoa > Chordata > Aves > Sphenisciformes > Spheniscidae > Aptenodytes > Aptenodytes forsteri. The sequence goes on from NW_008795695.1 coordinate 5,745,646, forward strand.
GGGTCAAAACCCCCCTTATTTTTCTGCCATTTTCCATAAAACCAGATGCTATTTGAATTTTAATGTCTGGTTTGTTTATGAAGTTGTAAACTATACTGTCAAATGAAACTGTAGTTCTTACAAAAGTTTATTGTTAAATTAACAATGCTGAGGTTAACTTGTGAGTTTTAGAAAAAGAACACTATGGACTTTTCTGAACCATGTTTTTTCAAGTGCCTGGAAGTACTCAAGAATCAAGCAAAACTTTACAAACCATTTCAGAACTTGAACTGTGAATTGATTCAGAACATATTACTATTAGAATAAAAACTTAAAATTTTAAATTAGCTCATCTATGTACCTGGAAATTTAGCATCATTTAAACACTCATACCTGAACAGTGAAAAATATCCCAATTTAATAGCAATACAGATGAAGTTCATAATAGTGCATACCATCAAGAAAACAGGAAAGAAAATATAATTTAATATAGCTGAATTCGTTCATTTAAGTACTATATCTATTAAAGAAGTGATTCAGTTTTTACATTACATAAAGCTAGCGCCTCCTCATATTTGACCTTTTCAGTTTGAACATTTTGGCTTAAAATCCTGTTTAAAAAAATATATTTATCCTTCTTACTTTTGAGTAGAATTTACATGGCATAGGTCATTGTTCTTCCTTTGAACTTCACAGCTGTGCTTTGGGGAAAAGGTCTGCTGGCACCCCTTAGCACCTGAGGCAAGACACAGACAATGGCTAGTTGGAACCAGGCTTCGTAATTCCAGTTCTGAAACCACCTCCGGCAGCATTTCATAGGCGAGTGGCCTTGTCAGCTTGTATTTTAGGAAACCATATTGCAGGTCCTTATGAATAGGAAGAGCTGTTTGAAGCAATAAGGATTTCCTTTATCCGCCGCTTAGAAGTTGCAAAGGCTGATCTGAAGGCCACAGAAAGGAAAAGGATGCAATTTCATTGGAAAGAGACCACAGAAAGATAAAAGTCCAGGCTGAAAATTCAGATTAGGAGTTTTGTTCACCTGGTAGACTAATATTACACCAGTGGTAGCTAACTTCGCATGCAACTCTGTTCATGATTTTCAACGTTCAGTCTCTGAACTGAAATAAAAGGAAGAACACACGTTACTAAAATATCAATAACTAAAATGATTAACATTATTGAAATTCAATATCTTTCAAGTGCCTTTGGAAGAGGAAAAAATTGAATGACAGGAGAAAAAAAGCCAAACAAAAAACATAATGGAAAGGGAGGGAAAGCAAAAATTAGGAAGTGAGAAGTAGTAGTAAAGAAAACCCCTCTATACTACTTTAAACTATTACCCTGGAGCTGAGAGAAGGGAATAGAGAAAAATGAAAATTAATCATAATTGACAACACTGATACTGTCTATGTAAAACAAAAGGTCAGACTATAGAATCATAGAATCATAGAATCATTGAGGTTGGAAAAGACCTCTAAGATCACCAAGTCCAAGTTGCAAAGGCTGATCTGAAGGCCACAGAAAGGAAAAGGATGCAATTTCATTGGAAAGAGACCACAGAAAGATAAAAGTCCAGGCTGAAAATTCAGATTAGGAGTTTTGTTCACCTGGTAGACTAATATTACACCAGTGGTAGCTAACTTCGCATGCAACTCTGTTCATGATTTTCAACGTTCAGTCTCTGAACTGAAATAAAAGGAAGAACACACGTTACTAAAATATCAATAACTAAAATGATTAACATTATTGAAATTCAATATCTTTCAAGTGCCTTTGGAAGAGGAAAAAATTGAATGACAGGAGAAAAAAAGCCAAACAAAAAACATAATGGAAAGGGAGGGAAAGCAAAAATTAGGAAGTGAGAAGTAGTAGTAAAGAAAACCCCTCTATACTACTTTAAACTATTACCCTGGAGCTGAGAGAAGGGAATAGAGAAAAATGAAAATTAATCATAATTGACAACACTGATACTGTCTATGTAAAACAAAAGGTCAGACTATGATCCACAAGGTCAGTTTAATTCTTTGTCAGACTATATCATTGCTTTTAATGTAGTGCAAACTATGATTTTACAGCAGATAACACATGCAAGATGGTCTGCTTTATTTACATACTGTTGGTGGTTAACAGTGACCACTGAAGTAAGACAAAAGAATGAAAACTGATATTTATCATTTGACGACAGGGTTATACATATAAAAAAAAAGAAAATGCTCCTTTGTGGTAGAGTTGGAGTAACAGCTAAAGTATGAATCAACGCACAGGGTAGTTCTCCAACAACTTAGTATGGAGAGCAAATACTTTGCTCTCCGTATTCACACTATGCACAACCTTACTCCTTGAGGAGTTATGCAAGGTGTAAAAACCCTTCTAAGAAGTAAAGTTATTACTACAAGTTTTGTGTATGTCATTAAATGCCTTCTCCCTTCCACAGATGCCCTGTTAAAGAATCAAAAGCAAGTCACTGGTTCCAGCATGGTTACAGCGCTACATGTGCGCACAGACCAAAAAGCTGCCTTCACAGCTTTTCCTTGACTTGTAGCAACCCTCGCACAGTATCCCTGCACTGCTGGGCATCTGGCTCTATCCACTCCCCCAGGCCTGTACCGCCCTCAGGCAACTGCAGCTCATGAGTTTCTCTGCAGCTCTCTTCTGTTGTCACACCTGCACTTCACTGGCGTGGTGTGGTCCTGAAGATGAGAGCTATATGTGACATCTCTGAAGTTGTTAAAGTACAGCTGTCTGAGGGACATTTTCTTTTGTTGCTTCCTTTGTTTACAAAAATGTATAAAATGGTCTTATTTGTAACATATAGAGAATAGTTGAGAGAAACAGAATTCCTTTTCCATTAAGTAGTGTACATTAGCTTTACACTTTAAGCCTTAATGAACCCTTACTCTGTTATACAGAGACTACAGCAAAAAAGGATTGCATTTGAAGAATAATTTAACGTAAAGGTCAAGAACAGCGTGGTCTCCCTTCTCTAACTGACCTTAATGAATAGACACATTATCCTCCCGAAGCAATATAACTACTGGAGTGGATCTTCCTCAGTAGCTTTAATCTACTACCCCCCTGAAGGAGAATTAATTTGATATTTATTGATCATTTACTCTTTTGTGTAAGCCAATGACTGGCATGTATAACAAAGCAGCCTCTTTGTACTCTTCCTTACACTGTCAAGACAGTCACCACACTGGTTGTGCTCCTCAGTAAACGTGAAAGCCCATGCACAGTCCTTTCTAAGTGAAGCGCATTTAATTGAAGTTTGACATTGTTTCTAGTATCTGGCTGGTTCAGGACTACAAGAATAAATCTGTTTCTAGAGAACCTTATGTGTAAGGTACTGCAATATTTACTTTGAACACAGTCCTGATCTCACTGAAGTAGAAAGGTGTCATCCTTGATATCAGTGCAGGTCTACGTACAGACTTAGTTTTTTCTTGAGACCTTTTCCAGGGTTGGAACCAACAAGCTGTAATTCCGACTCTACTGCACTGTGACAATATTTGCAGCATTTTACTGCATGTCTTTCTAAGCACTGAGGAATATACAAAAATTTAGTAACATATATAGAGTAGGAGAGTTAAACATGATATTCCTTTTCTATTAATTACCATACTTTAATAAGTGTTATTCAGAACATATGTTTGTTCTAAGTATCAGTTCTATGCACTGTATTCTATATAGTTACTTACATCATCGATAACTCTGTTCTATATAAAATTGCTTTAATGTCAATTTTCTAAAACAGGAAGAAAAAGGTAGGGTTTTAATTGATTTCTAAAACGGCGTTCTCGATAAAAAGCATCCATTTTCAAAGGATGTTTCTGTAAGCAGATTCAAAACTGAAGGAGAAACCGGAAGAGAAGTTATGGTCTCTGGATTGTCATTGAAAAGCTAGACCAAGATCTCATTCAATTGAACTTTCCAAAGGTGTTGATTTTTGTTCAAAAAGCTACTTATTTTTTGTGCAAAAAATGCTACTATGGCAAACTTCAGCTTCTCTTAATGTTAAACATTGCTAGTCATGAAATGTGCTCCCTACATGAGAAATCCTTCATCATCTAAAACAGTTGCAATCATTCTGCCTACAACCAGGACTACAAGCCAAGACAGAAATGCCAAAAGACGGCTGCCCAAGTTAAACAGGATGTGGTGACAAGTATCTACAGTATGCTTACTTTTTTACTTGGTGCCTGAGAGAAGGTGGTACAAGCTACTGGTGTAGCCTAAAGCAACCGTGAGTGTTGCTAATGCTAGCAGGATGCTAGCCCACTGAATTCCTACCATTAACACCACACAAAAATGTCCCACAACATCACGGGCTTCTGCTCACATGCCTGAACTGGGTCTGCACTGCTTTTCATGCTCTACCTCAGTCCGGGAAACTACAGAAATGGGCAAATGCTCAGGGACCCAGATTATTGAAAGTTTGAACTAGACTAAATTAGGCAGAATTGCAAGCCATGCAACGTATGCGAGAATACAAAATAATCAATGTTGTGTCTCTACCTGATTCTGCCCAGCTACCTCCATCACACCATTTTAGTCCAAGGCTTAGGTCAGCCCTTGCTTTGCCCCTCTTCATTATGATGGGTCACCTTTTTACACTTGACCAAGTCAAAAGAGGTGCTCTACTCTATATAGGTGGAACTCGATTCAAATATAAACACCTACATCTGGCATCTAAATATCCATTTCTAGTACCTGACTGCCAAAATCATTCTATTTGAGTACCCACTTTTGAACTTTGACCTAACAGTGTTTCCCTCACAGTGTTTCTCTCTGCTTACACAATAGTTGCCAATAAGTCTGTTACTGATTTTTGCCTGTGTTTAGACCATAACTCCTCTTTGAAATATGTTCCCTCTACTTAACTAGACACTGTTAAATAGAAATACTGTAAGGTGACCATGCCCATTCAGGTTTTCACTGTCAAATTAATACCTGGACAGTAGGTTTGCAAGGCAAGAGGGTTGGCAAGGGGGTTATGCTACATAGCTGGTGTAAAGTTAGAATAATTGTCACAAATGTCCAAGGTTTTAATGTCTGAATGTGGCCAGCGTGAAGCAGATCTTTTCAGAGCTTGAGCTGTTCAATGAGTCAAATGACCATAGAGTATATAAATATAATGACCTTTTTTTTTTTTTTCTTAACAAATCTGATTCTTCAGTGCTTTAATACTAGAGTGCTGATTTGTTGGTTTTTTCTTGCTTCTGCTTTTGCTGCCTCCCCATTCTGTGCACACAGCATCTAGCATCCACCCTGACATTCACTCTCCCTAATTTCATAGTGGTCTGTCCCACTTTTAATCCACTATTAACAGCAGCAGGAACAGTGTCATAGCACATCGCGACGAATCCTCAGCGGATTCTGAAAACAACCGAGACAAGACAATGCGTTCCCTGCAACTGCCCAGACTGCCTCTCTGGTGAGAATACCATCTAAAAATAATAAAGATGCTACATATTTATGTTCACAGGAGCTGGACAGAGATTTATAGCTTATTTTTAATTCGTAAGCACTTCAGATAGTAGCAAGCTTTGACTGCAACCAATCAGTTGCATAGATGATTCACATCTCTTGAGTAGTTTCCTGAACCTCCATATCCCATTACTTATTCTCTATGATAGGTAAAACCCTCATTTTGTTACACTGTGTTCATTTCTATATTTAACTTGCCAAATTTAATACCAATGAACCTGTGTAACATGCATTTTATAAGTTTAGTGATTATATTCATAGTAGCTGTTTAATGTTCCACACAAGAGTGCTCCTTGAAAGTCCTTATTCTGAAAAACAGAATGACAATGCTTTGGATTAAATGAGCCAGACCTTCAGCTATGGAAGGATAATTTTGTTTCACTCCAGTGGGACAACGATGTTCGAAAGACAGTTCCCCTGACCTAGAGGATCTTCCCTGACTTCATCTCTCCTGTTGGACTTTTCCACTCTCTAATTAAATATTCACTGGGTAAGAGGGAAACAAAGAATAAAGAAGAAGGGGAAAAATAAATCCTTTGTAGAGGTTCCAGTCCTCTGGTCCAAGGAATATTCAATTATTTAGGCAAAGTGGAACTAATTCTCTGGAGAGGCTGAGGGAGTTCCACCACAGTGGTTATGGTCCAACAGAGAAAACGGACAGAGGAAACCCAGTGTATCAATCTCAACAAGGAAAGAGGCGCCTGCTTAGCTCTTTCAAACAACATAAATAATTCTACTTACTAAGTGAGTTGAGAATGAAAGGCATAGTTGATTAGAAAATTGTCCTTAATTAGATGTTTTGTATTTTTTTTAAATTATTGTTTTATCCTAAATTATTCATGTAGCTATCAAGGAAGGAAAGCAATGTTAAATTCATCAGATTTAATGTGCCTGCTCCTGTAATAAATACAGAATATTTGTTGTGATGGTTTGTCCTAAAATATGTTACACAAACTTTTCTAATCTTTAATAAAGTTAGCAAAAGCCTGAGGGGGAGGTACCCTAAAAAGAAGAAGAAGAAGGTATTTCTGACGGAGGGGAGATTTTTAAAGTGAGGTTGATTAATTAGTGGTGTTACATACACTGTGTACCTTTACCAGTGACGTGCTGAATCCAGCTGATAGGTCAAATGCACAAGTGAAGTTTTAATGAAAACAGATGCCCAGAGGATCCTAGAGCAGCTGTGTCCGCCCATCGCTCCACGTGTGGAACATCTTCCCGTTGCTTCACAGTGCTGCACTCCCCCACTTCCAAGAAACCAGGGGCCTCTTAAAACAAGGTTGAAAGGAGAAAGGCTTGCTAGTCAGCTGGCAACATATCTGCATTTTTAAGCTAGCCTGGATACAGCAGAGGAGAGCTTAGTTTTTGCTATGTGACTGACCTCTCTTAGCCAAGTTCATAGCAGTGTGAGCTATCAAATATGACAGGCTCTTGGCAAGCATTTGCATGCTTTTGGACGGAATCTCTTCCAAGCCCAGCTGGGATCAATTAAACTAAATAATAGTTCTTGCAATAACTAGTTCCTACCACACTCTTCAGAAATTGCTTAGTGTTCAAATGTAAATACTGTTAAGTTCATACCTTGCTTACCCTTCCCCCACTTTGAAGAAACTGTGACAAAACTACAAATCTAAGATTTTTAAAGCAAGCTCTTAAAGGTTGAATAAGGAAGAAACATGGCATGTGCAGGCATACATTCTTGTCTTCTGGTTTGCCATCATGAAATCCATTCTGCTTATCTAATATCCTAAATATGAAAAAAAACCCCACCACACAGTCATTTCTCTAGACTTCGCATTAAGTGGAGGTGTCATTGTCCATAACTGATTAGTAAACTGGTTTAACTAAACTGTTATCAAATGCTGCCTTCCAAATTTGGAGTAATTAACCAAAAAAGCATCTGTTGTGCTATAACTCAAGTGTTTCCAGGACCAGGTAATGCTCACATTAGAACAAGGAGCATTTAAATTCAAGATCAGTTTTTCCTAGTGATTTTACTACTGTATGGAGATTTGCTGTGAGCAACATGAATAATCAGCCTCAACTTTTAAAAGATGCAAAACAATGTAACTGGAGCAAACACATGAATGTTTTTCATTGTGACTTAAAAGCAGAATTATTTTCCATTCAAGTTAAAAAAAGCTAATTTTTATAATCCAATAGTCTCCAGATCTTTCCTGAGAGGAGCCCCTGCTAAAACTATGCATCCAAACAGTTTCTTTCTCTGAAGCCAGACAGTATTTGCACAGTTGTAAAGTTCCTGATCATTCTATCAGTTACAGAGGAATACAGTTCTCTACCCAAATAAAAAGAAATACAATACCTTTTTTTTTTTTTTTTTAATGAATGTCATGTAGTTTTACATGCTAGATTTACAAAACCTAATGTAACACTAAGAAAGCACTTGTTCTGCTAGGCACTTGAATGCAGTTGGATTGCTCAGCTGCTTAAAGGCCCTCAATGAATGGAAGCCAAGATTTTTATGATCCTGTGAAATGTCCAGTACTACCCTGGAATAGTGTGCTGTTTTGTCATTGCATTCCTTGGGTAATGACTTTCCCCAAGAAGTATTCTCCCCTTATTTGAGGAGCTGGAATAGCCTATCCGGCCTAGGCTCTATAAGTTCTGAAAATAATGGGTCACTTTAAATAAGCAGGTTGAACAACAGAAAGCCTGTAACGCCATCTAACTTCAGAAATAATTCCTTAGCTGAAGAGTCAGGGAATGGCTGAAGGCACCAAGCTTGTCAGTTAAGTCCTCCTCTGTGAAAAGATTGGTAAACATGACGTTGCAAGGTCCTAAATTTATTGTTTTTACATAAAACAATGGAGAACATGCTCATTTCTCTAGGAAGAGAGAGAGTTTATTATAGTTGCCAGTGCTGAATGTTTCAACAAGAAAGCTTATGGGGTGAAATCTAGAAAGCCCCTTCTGCCTCACAGGAGGAGGTAGCCTTTGAGACCAATAACAATATCACTCAATGGGTGAGGATTAAACATTGGAAGTGTTTGCCAGTGCATGCTTTATTTTTTGTAGGAGAGAAGTTAATCCCTAGTATCAGCACATTTTAGTGATATGATTCCACCTACCATAGCCTGTCTACAGGTCCAAATATTTGTTTTAGAAACTGTTTAAAAAAAATCACATTCCTATGTAAAGTAAATCCCTATTCCAGTAAACTTTCCAATGCAGGACATGCCATGCAAAGTTACAGTTACCCTCTTAAGGGGAAACCTCCACAGTGAGCTTGTAGTATAACCTCTTGGCTAGAAACCTAGTGACCTGACAGCAACTAGGGAATTCAGCTCCTTATTTTACATATATAAATATCAGCTTCCATTCCTAGAATCTCATTTCTACACCAAAGAGACGTCATGCATTTAAGCATCAGTTTGCTGTTTCTGAATGAGTCCCAAAGGGACTGCCTCAAAGACAGAGTAGTTCCCCAGGAAAAAAAAAAAAAATCACAGCCCAACAGTATTTTCCCATTATTTCCCAGCCTATGCCTGGCAACCTTCTAACACTATTTTCAGACTGCATTCCAGGGAAGCGTTTCCATTAGACTCAGATGAGGCAGGGAAGCATATGGATAACAAAGCGAACATTGCTACTGGGCATCCCAAACCAGTTCCCAGCCTCGTCCTGTATCTGCTGGCCAGCTATGCTCTCCAGAGACCCATGGGCACAGGAGCATGGCACCACTGAGACACTAACCCTTGAAAGAGACACCAGATCTTCTTGTGTCTGTGTAGACCACACCAGTTCTGCAGGCTCATATGGACTCTCCCAGCTGGGCTGAGCTTTTCTGTGCCCCTGAAGAGTGCAGGTAGATAAAGAAAGGAGAATTACAATAGCTGAGAGTGGATACAACAAAGTGGGACAGAGGACACTGAAAGGCTTTCAGTGTTGGGGAAAGAGTGAGTATGGCAGTCTTCAAGAAACAAAGCTAGACAAACAAATCAACACATGTGACATGAGGAAAACAAAAGCATATGGGCTTAGAGCAGTGAAACACAGATATGCGATAGCCAAACAGACTACTCAGCTGTCTAAAGCATTTAGTAAGATATTATTATGGTACAGCCAGGAACCACGAAGAGGGAAGGGATTAGATTCTGCTATGAATTACCATAGATCATACCGTGTAACAGACTTACTCCAGATTTTCACCCGTGTGGCTGATTCAAAACACAGGAGTGTGTGGGGACGGGGGGAATGGGAGAGGAATTAATTGAGGGATGCATAGTACATAGCCAGTCATCTGTACTTCACAGACACAATAGCCAGCACTCAGAAATTGAGGTAGATGGACAAATCAAAAGGGCCAAAACAGTGTGGCAATACATAGTAAAGATGAGAACAGGGAAGAAGGGAAAGCTGCAGGGAAGGGCTCTGCGGCTGAAGCAGAGCGCGCAGCTCGGCCCCTTGCTGTTGTGCTGCCGCTGTGCCTAGCCTCTTCCCCAACCCAGCGGCAAGATGGCCTGAGCTGCACCTGCCGGGGGGAGGCTTCTGGGAGATGGGGTGAGGAGGAAGAGGCAGAAACAGCAGGAAAAGGAGCGGGGGATATTCCCCCTCCCAGCATCGGTGGGAGGTGGGAGGGGACGCACTGAGGAGCCCCTTCCCTTGTCTCTTACTGTGCAGGGTGCTGCTCTGACACCTTCCCACTGGCTCTGTCTACCCCTTGCTTGCCCCCAAGCTGGCACCACTCAGAAGTTACTTTCTTGACAGAGAACAATGAAGGGAATAGGAATTGTTCAAACTGCAGCAGAGGTTGTATAGACCAAAACAAATCCAGAGCAGCTGTCAAGCCATTGGGACCAGAAGGCAGTGCGTTACCTGAGGGAGGGTCCAGCATTGCTCACTGCCGTGGGAAATGCAAGTTACAATCATGGCAGATGAGCTGGGAGAAGAAAGCATGATTTTTACCTACTGCACACTGGTCAGTTACATGTGCCAGCAAAATGTCTAGTAATGGCTAAAGGAGTCAAAGTTTCATACAGAGAAGAACAGATGAGGAAAAGGGGAACCTGTGCTTTTGGGTAGGGACTTGATCACTGTGACAGAACATTGATTATTTGTAGCTTTGAGAAGAACATAAGATTGGTCCTTAAAGGAAGGGTAAGAAAATAACAAAAGGGGGTGACAACCAATAAAACCTGGAATTTATGGGCACAGAAACTAGAATGACATGCTGCGGTTTTCTTTTTCATTTAAAGAAACTCAGACTGAAATCAAAAGGGTTTGTAAACTAACTGTGTCTCTTTCTGTGCACCATCCTTTCTCCCTGTCTTGCTCTCAGCCCAGCAGTTTGGCGTGGGTCTCTGCAACGATGATGCACAGTCTGCAGGAAAAAGGTCTTTGCCTTTCATCCTCTCTGAGGCCGGTGGCCTGTCTACTCCCTGTCTCCCTGCAGTCTCTCAGGTTCTGCTCAGGCGGCACATGAGCTCGTGCTCACAGGCGTGCACATATGCACACAGGTGTACGCTGTGTTCTCCCTCTTCCCATTCCTCCCAGCTCTGCACTGAGCACTCAGCCCACCCTCAGACCTGCCGCTTCATCCAGACCCCGAGTGCGGCAGCCAGGAAAAGGCAAGCCGGCCCTTCAGCTGTGCTGCCTGCTGACTTTGGAGGAAAGTAAGACACAGTACATGGTAGCCTGCAAGCAAATAAAACAGCTCCTGTCTTTTACAGTCATTGACAAAGAGGCTAAAAGTCAGTTGGGAAGTTAGGGAACATTACATATCAGCAAAATGTGGAAAGAAGCTCAAAAAATATTTTCTAATTAATATCATGTGTATTAATCTATGTTCTACATTAACTCTCTTCTAATAAAAGATCCACATTACATCCTCAATAAAAAAGTAGTGTTTATAATCTTAGTAGGTATTTTTATATATTTGCTTATAAAATATTGCTTACAAAAGTAAGAATTTATTGATTTTAGTATTTAGACTATTAAGGTGGAACATACAAGTCCTGGAGAAGTCAACCCTCTCTTAGGTCAAATCTTACTAGATGGCCCAAAGTGCATGGGACAGAAAGAAGAGACACAGAAGACATGTCAGGAAAAGAAAGATCTATATTATATTATTAAGCTTTCTGTATGCAATGAACTGATGATGTATTAAAATCCACCATCCAATTCTTATGATGTGTTTTACTTTAAACAGGAACCAGCAGACACAATGCCGAAATACCTTACTGAATAGCTAAGTGTAGTGTAATGCAACACGTTAGAAACAGAATCTAGTACATTTTGAGATTTCCTTAAAGCCTGTGGAATGCATGCTATATTGAAAAATGTCTTAAACTCAAAATCACTACATACATTTGTTGAAAAGGAAGTAACAACAGCGGAGTCGGTGAAAGTGAACATATCAGTCCTGTTGCACGATCTCCTGCTGGGGCCTGAAATGACTGTGCAAGCAGGGAGTGGAAATTGTTACCAAACCAGAAGCGCCTTGGCAACACATGTGACAACTCCTTGGTAATTTACTTTTTCTCCAGTCTCGGGAATCCAGAATACTCATACTATTCCTTTCTCGCAAATCCATCAGTCCTTCCACTGTCCACCCACGGGCTTAATACTTCAAAAACACCCACATTTGCCTTCTCAGTTTCCTTTCAACTACCTGTTCATTCAATAAGTGTAAAATGTCCTAGCTGGGGATTTTGAAAGTAGTTCTCTAGCTGCCCTTGCTGGGGTTAAGCGGCAAGAGTTAAGGTCCTCCAGTCCTTTAAAATCTTTTTGAGTACGCAAGTGCAAAAGGTGGGGAGGTGGGGGCAGAGAGAAACAAAGTGCTCTGGACAAAAGGACTTTGGCTGTTTTGCAAGACCAGCTGTTTCTTTCTCGGGTGCCAGTGACTCCATGGTGCATCTCCCATGTTCTGTCAGACATACTGACAAGTGAGACAGAGATCTTTTTGCAGCAGCTGCTCTAGTTACAAGAAGAATGAGTATGCTCAGAAGGTTGAAAACTTTTAATACATGCAACCAGGCATTTTTGCATAAGCTCTGAAAATTTTGAAAAAGAAAAAAAAAGGTGAAAGCACTTTTTTTCTGTTTTTCCTAAAGTTCAGCTAGCTCCTGCCTTTGATTCACACAACTGCATTATAAGGACTAGAAGAAGGACAAAACTTGGGGGACAGAGTCTGAAACATAAAGAAGTGTAAATGCCTGCAGAGAGAGGAGCGGAGAGGTTACCCAGCAGGTTTTGAGCCTGCTATGGAAGGGGACACAGTCCCTTCAGTCTTAGTAACTGGTTCAAGTATGTTATGTTTGTCAGGCTGCTACAAGAAGAGTGCTGAAACTTGCACCGATGTTAAAAATGTAAGTTGGGACTTTCCACCTCAAGACCCAGAGAGCCATCCTCCCCCACGCAGTCAGCGCTGTGCCTACTTTTCTGACCAGGCTGTGAGCTGTCTGTGAGCTGCACATGATACAGTGCGGCATCATGCCGAGATGCTGTCCTAGACTAATGCCATTGCCCTGTTCAGTAGCTAGCATACCCAGTCCCAGCTCAGGGAGATCCTCAGTGCTCTCTATTGCATGGTGCAGCCATGTGGTGAATTATATTAACAAAAAGCTTTGTCCAGCTTCTCTAGAGATGTGCTTTAGAATTAGATTATCATCCCTGATCTTCATAGGATTTATACTCGTGCAAATACGTGGTCCAAATCCCCCCTCCATGGTGGGTCTGGTCCATGCAATACTTCCATCCGCTCTCTGCCTTTTACCAGCAGTATGAAGAAGCACTCCTTCTCACACATAGCCACGGCCTGGGCAGAGCTGCCACTGCCAATACTGGATCCACCCAGACTGCAATGCGCAAGGTAGAGACACTGGAAAAATTGGGATCTGGTCCAGGGTGGTCCCACCCCAGCCTGGGTATAGGTGTTCTACACTGCAAAGGTTATAAATCATTTCATTTGTAAGATAACTTTGTCATTCTCTCATTCTATAGTATAAGTGGCACATATATACAGAACTTTGAAAACAAATGTATGGTCAGGAAAATATAAAAAGAAATCCAGTTTAAACAGGAAATGATAAGCAAGAAAATAATTTTATAGATGTCCTAACAGCTTGTGAAGAGACATGAAGTTTCACATTTCATTGAGGAATTACATTAAAATGCTTTCCTATAAACAAAGGTTGACAATTAAATGTTTTAATGATCACAGTTATATATTAGAGACTTGAAAAATGATTAAGAAAACAAAAAAAAAGTCCATATTTTACTATCATTTCTTTTAAAAATAGATTTGTTTATGCAAAATATCTTTAGTGCTTAGAAAAAGATTAGGAGGCAATAGTAATAGAACCAGAAGCTTGGCTCAGTAAAGAACATATATTATGGACTTTTTCTTCAGCTCTCATTAGTCATAGATTAGCAAGGAAATGGACATTTACCTACAAGGTGGACATCCAGATCCCAGTTCTTATTGCACAGAGTGTTTGGGCCTGTAGTGCTTGAAAAATTGAATGTGAATTTGCAAACAGACTTGGAGCAGACACATGTATAATTTTTGGCAAAAAGTCTGCTTTCACTGAAGATTTTAACCTACTTTTGTATGATCACTAGTCTGAGATTCACAGTCTGAATTTCACGAAGAATACTATAGTAATGAGCATATAACGACTTGAGTGCTTTAGCCTCCATTTGCCTGAGAAATAATCATAGACATTGCTTGTTTCTCAATGACTAGCAATAGTCACTACATATCAAGCTGTAACGCATAATGTAACATCCTTGGTAATGCCTAAATTTGCTTAGTCATACATCATTAGCTTTAATAAATCAGTGTAAAAATATTATAATATAGATACATTTTAAGAGTCAACAGTGGTACATCTGTAATAGTGTGGTGCTGAGCCTGACCAATATACCCTCCTCTCCCTCAGGGCTAAGCAGCCAAGCACAGTGGCTGGATTAAAGTCAATTTGCCATCAGCCAGCTTAAAATGTGGGCAGAGTAGGAAACAACCGTGCAGAGCTGCCCACGGCATTATGCCCCATTAATTTGCAAAGTCCACCTCACAGCCATTAAAGAATCATAGAATCATAGAATCATTAAGGTTGGAAAAGACCTCTAAGATCATCGAGTCCAGCCGTCAGCCCAACACCACCATGCCCACTAAACCATGTCCCTAAGCACCTCATCTACTCGTCTTTTAAATACTTCCAGGGATGGGGACTCAACCACTTCCCTGGGCAGCCTCTTCCAATGTTTCACCACTCTTTCAGTAAAGAAAATGTTTCCTTATATCTAAACCTTCCCTGGTGCAACTTGAGGCCATTTCCTCTCGTCCTATTGCTTGTTACTTGGGAGAAGAGACCGACACCCACCTCGCTACAACCTCCTTTCAGGTAGTTGCAGAGAGCGATGAGGTCTCCCCTCAGCCTCCTTGTCTCCAGGCTAAACAACCCCAGTATCCCTAACCGCTCCTCATAAGACACGTGCTCTAGAGCCTTCACCAGCTTCGTTGCCCTTCTCTGGACACGCTCCAGCACCTCAATGTCCTTCTTGTAGTGAGGGGCCCAATCTTGTAGTGAGGGGCCAAAAAAAAAGTTTGAAAGTTTGGTGGGAATGAGGAGCCATTAGAAACCTCTTCCATTAGAAGCGTCATTGTCCCCTTTCCAAGCGTGATACCATACATCACAGTTATTTTCCTTTTTTTGTCATACACATGAGAAAAATGTACCTTTTCTCTTGATAAATGGTACCCATCATCTATAATTAAAACAAAATAGTCACTGTGCTACACACATATCCTTCTTTTAAGAGGATAGGTACTCACGATGGCTATTAAATATATCACTTTAGAGTCACTCAAGTACCATAGTGATGAGAACAGTGTACAAATTAGGGTAGAACAGAAGATGCATAAATTGGGTGTGAATGAAGGATTTGTTACTGCGGTCTGTGGCAATTTAAAGAGCATTAAATATAAAAGAGTGTAACAAGAGAAGTGTAAGACGCACTGGCTACGTCCAAGTAGGGAACACGCAGCAAAGTAATATGAATCTAAAGCTGGAACTCTGTGACAGCCTGAATATACCTAAGAAAACCTCAGAGGGTGTGAGTTCCTCTCCCTTCCCCAGAGACTGTTTCCTAGATTTTCAGTAACATTTCATTCTACAACAAGGTATATTAATTATTAATGCCCTGATACTCCAGATAAATAATTTCATAAGAAAGTTCATAAATAATTTTATGATAATATTCTGAATAAAGTCAGTTATTCTGGTACGTAAGATGCCTGAATGTTAAATAAGCCAGACTTTTAAAACATGTTCCAGTATTTGTCAAGTGCAGTGAAAGTGTGACTCTTCTTTTCCAGAAGTCCTGAGCTGAGAATTCAGCTTGAAATCTATGGTGACAAAATGAACAGAATTTTGTTTAAATGCCTGTCTCTTATTACAGAATATGACTGTGTTCAATTCTGTTTCTCATCCAGAATAGGTGGACTCCCTGCAGCATTGCAATAGAGAAAAATATATGATGCTGATAATATAAACTGGTGGGTGTTCTAGTATTAAAAAATGTGATGCTTCTTGTTATATTTCATCATGTGAGTTGTATATCTTCAGCTGTTATCTTCAGCTGGTGAAAGTAAATTAAAGCTGACAGTCACTGTTTTACACCATAAATTTTATTCCAGAGATGTTCTTTTATTATTGATAATTATTACCTATGGATGTTTCACTTGTTTCACTAGCCTCTAGTATTTTCCTCTTTTTCACTGAAAAGATACAATAATATTATTGCACTGATGGCCTCCTGGAATCCCTGAACTTTTCCAGAACCACAAACCTGGCTATCAAAACATAGCCACAAGTGCTCCTTGGTGAGCAATAAAATATTCCCAGCATCAGCACTGGATCCAAGCTTTTATAGACAATTACAGGATCAAATAGTTACAAGGAGCAAGATATTTTCAAAGACTGGCTGTGGCTACCTCTGTCTGTGAATAGCTGCTAGAGATATACCTAGTTATGAGGAAACACAGGCATCTCTACAAATAACCAAATAGGAATAAGTTGCAGATGACTTTGTGAAACCCAGAGCAAACAAATCCTGCCAAAGCCATCTACAGCACTAAACAAATATCTTCTTTCCTTTATTTAATACCTAATTTTGTATTTCATTTCCTTAATATTTAACACTGGAATGAAGTACTTATTCATGGGAAGGGCCTGAACTGTATTATTTTCTTTAAAACACTCAGCTTTTTTCCTTGATAGAAAAAAGAAATGTAAACCCTTTATTCCACTTCTCCTCCTCTTTAGAACATAAACAAGTAAAGCTAAGCAATGGAAGATATTTTCCAAGCTGCACCACCTAGCTCTTTAGCAAGTTTGTCAGGCAATGTACTAGCTCTCATATTGACTCTGCATTTCATACGTGTTCATGTTGCTGTCGGACACACGAAGTTAGCACCTGAATCCACTGGGATGCCAGTTTTGCTTGACTTCTCTTTGATCTGAAAAATCCATGCATTTTCCATCGCAATGATGAGTAAATGCTTCATAGATTAGATTAGGAGGATGTTTCATAGCCATAAAGAAGTGCCTCTCCATGCTTTCTAACTTACTTACATAATTCAGAAATACCAGTTCAACAACCTGTTCTAGTCTGAGTCTTACACTGTGCCTGTCACAGTGGTATTTATAGCTTGGCATCACTCAGACCTTTTGGATCTGTAGGAAGGATTATTTCTTTCTGCAGAGAAAGTGAGTTGGGCAAATATATTTTTGCAACAAAAAGGTCAATAACAGAAAAACTCTGGGGGACTTGGGTGACAAAGTTATTTCATAAGTTTGGGTCATGTTGCCCACGTAGTTTGGCTAAAAAACATGGGGAGACATTTTCAAAAGTAATGAATCATTTTCCTTGGCTAAAATGTTTCATCTTGGCATTTCCCAAAAAGTTTCTTTTTCACATTAGTCTCCAACAAACAACTCCAAATTGTATTCAGAGATGTGATGCTTAATCTCTGTCCTCCTCAGCAGACAGGATTTACAAACAGTCCGAATTGTTCTGCAGCACAACGCAAAAGCCCTGCCGCAGCGAGTCCAAGATTTCTTGCCGTATCTCATGGGAGCCCAGGGGCACGGCATATCAGAACAACTTCCAGCACGGAAGCTTCCACGTCAGACGCCTTTGTCTTTCCTGCCACTATGTGAAACAATGCCGGGTGCTCCTGGGGGCTGACCCAAGGTGGTGAAAGGTGCTCCTGCAAAACAAGGCTCTGCTCACCTCACTTCTTGCACCGCCGTATGCAAAATGCCCTGCTCCAACCTGCCTGCCTTATCATCAGCACCCTGCAGGGAGTACCCTGCGCCTCCTCTCTCCTCCCCACCAGATCATGACACTGGTCAAGGCACTTGACACTGACTGTGTGAGAGCAGAGGGAGCGAAGAGGCTGAGCCTAGTCATCTTGGCTAATGCACTGCAGAATGGGAGCCCTAAGCCAGACCAGCAGGGACAGTACAGGGACGGCTTTTACTGAATTAAAACAGGAATGGAATGACCTAAGCAATAAAATTGCAACTGTATAAGCAGCACTAAGATATCTGGCTAGCAATCTGCATTAATTAGACAATGTTTTAAACATCTAAGCAGTATATACATGCACTGTGTAAAATGTCACCACTATTAGAAACTGCAGGGGCAAGGGGGGAACACCACCTTTTTCAGAAGTTGTCTCTTCATTATCTAAAATCCATGAAAGGATATAGCATCTGAAACTCATGAATAAAGGTTAATCCCTTTATTTATATCCCTAATTTACAATTATCAAATTGTAAATGGAGGGTTTCAGGTTCTCCTTTTTTACTTTCACAGGCCTTGAGGGCTCTGATTTAAACACAAGAACCACAGCTAATGATGACCAAACCTGAGGTGCTGCCTCCAGTGACACATGTACAGTTTTAGTTACTTTCACACTAAGAAATGTGAGATTTTGGTGGGGTTATTTTAAAATGAAATGATATCATAGCTTTTGAGGTCTGAAAGTTGCCTACCATTTGTCAGTTTAATAAACTGAAGATTTTAATAGAGATCTTTTAACAACACATGCTGTACTCTGAAGGTGTGAATATTTCCTAACTAGCCAAGTTTACATATGGCTCACACAGGAAACTCATAGGTTTCTTTGTAGCCTGACAGTGAAATTTAGCTATAACTGAGTAATATTAATAAAAAATAATCTTTAGGACATCTGCTCTGCACACTGAAAGGCTTGGGTCATGCTTTAGAAGAAAAAAAGTAAATGTACCTTAAATTAGGCTTCTGAATTCCTCATTTAGGATGATCAATTCTTCAAAGATCCTGTGTCCACAAATCCCAAGACAGTTTGCTGGCTATCTCACATTCTTGAAAGGCAAAGCATTTCATTCAGAAGCCTCAATATAAAATGAAAATCTAATTTTAGGTTGCATTAAGGGCATTGTAAGAGTGATCTTGGTACCGAAAGGGAAGCATTATGAAAAAAAAACAATGCAAAAAAAAGAGCAGCTAAACCTTCCAAAGGCATAATTTAAGACTCCATTTACCTTCATAGACCTGTTGTTAGTGCACCTTTCAGCTAATGCATTAATAACCAATAACATATATGCTATACAAATATATGCCTCTTCCCTATTACAACCCAAACTCTGCAGTGTGGATGGTAGATACTCACCAAGGGGGAAAATATTGGAATTTGGCCAGAATTTTGAATTTCTATGGAACACTGTGTGTAAGAAACACAGCACTTCACCAGTACAAAACAGCTCCACCCTTCACTTATTAAAGCCATTTTCCTCTTTGACCCATCATAAACAGTACACTGTTTGAACACATATGAACAGTATGAGGAGGTTCAGAGGGGCCTCAGCACAGCACACTAACATACATGAAAAAGCGGTAACTGCTCGTTAACAACTCACAGGGTTTATGAAGAAATCAGGGACAGAAGTAATCCTGCTAGCTCCATTTCACCAGCAGAAAACTCGGGTGCAAAGACAGAGTGGATGGCACAGACATTACACCATTAGCTTGCCTTGGAGTCTTTGCCTGCAGCTGAGGGCTCGTGCCCGGCGAGGCTGAGCACGCTGGCAGCAGCTTGGCTCTGCATGGGTACTGCCTGACGGACACCGTCAGCACCCCCACTCCATTTCTGCTGTATCACAAATGAAAAAAAGAACACATCATAATCCAGGGAAAAGGCCT
This sequence comes from Aptenodytes forsteri, assembly GCF_000699145.1. Lineage (NCBI taxonomy): Eukaryota > Metazoa > Chordata > Aves > Sphenisciformes > Spheniscidae > Aptenodytes > Aptenodytes forsteri. Next base: position 5,765,329 of record NW_008795695.1, read on the forward strand.
GAAAAACTCAGCCCAGGAACTGGCTAAAGTAGATGCTTCAAATGGAAGCTGTTGGACCAAACCACTTGATAGTTATTGCTAGCAACAGCAACAATAACTTTTTTGGTAGGGTGGATGAGGAGGGACAACAGTATGATTTATTGGCACTTATGTTTTATACATAAAAGTGTGTAATTTTAATAATTTTCTTACTTTTATTGCCTGAGGTGCTTAAGATATATAAGCTATTTTTTCAGACCACATCAGCACTAAGAAAACATATTTCAAAATTTTACAGAGTAATCAAGCTGGGATCTATGAGTTATCAACAAAATGCCAGCTGAAACAAATCCATCAGCTTTAAAATATGCTTTGTATTTAGCTGGGCAAACCAAGTGCCTCTGAAAAGAAAATAAATCATTCAGTTTGCAATCAGGGTTCTTCATGATGAAACTGAACTTTCTTTTCAATTCTAAAACATATTTCAAAATTTTACAGAGTAATCAAGCTGGGATCTATGAGTTATCAACAAAATGCCAGCTGAAACAAATCCATCAGCTTTAAAATATGCTTTGTATTTAGCTGGGCAAACCAAGTGCCTCTGAAAAGAAAATAAATCATTCAGTTTGCAATCAGGGTTCTTCATGATGAAACTGAACTTTCTTTTCAATTCTCTTGGAAATTTGGAATAGCATTATTTTTTTCCTGGACAAGCACTGCAGCTAACACACCCCTGGTTTAGCTCACACTGTGATCACTAAGTGGGTAAACAGAAACAGCAAGCACAAGTATTTCTTTGCTTTCATTTTGGTCACCCTCAGCCACCAAGACATTGAAAGTTCAGGTGAATTTCTGTCATCTGCTTTTAGAGACATTTAGGCAGTTAATATCTTGGAAGACAAGTACATCTGCCACTGTCAGGGAGGTCCTGGCCATAGGAAATAACACCCATGAACATGCCAGAAGGTGGAAATAGCATTTCATAGAATCATAAAATCATTAAGGTTGGAAAAGACCTCTAAGATCATCAAGTCCAACCGTCAGCCCAACACCATCATGCCCACTAAACCATGTCCCTAAGTGCCACATCTACACGTCTTTTAAATACCTCCAGGGATGGGGACTCCACCACTTCCCTGGGCAGCCTCTTCCAATGTTTCACCACTCTTTCAGTAAAGAAATTTTTCCTCACGTCCAATCTAAACCTCCCCTGGCACAACTTGAGGCCATTTCCTCTCGTCCTATTGCTAGTTACTTGGGAGAAGAGATGGACACCCACCTCGCTACAACCTCCTTTCAGGTAGTTGCAGAGAGCGATGAGGTCTCCCCTCAGCCTCCTTCTCTCCAGGCTAAACAGTCCCAGTTCCCTCAGCCGCTCCTCATAAGACTTGTTCTCCAGACCCCTCACCAGCCTCGTTGCCCTCCTCTGGACACGCTCCAGCACCTCAATGTCTTTCTTGTAGTGAGGGGCCCAAAACTGAACACAGTATTCGAGGTGCGGCCTCACCAGTGCTGAGTACAGAGGGACAATCACTTCCCTACTCCTGCTGGCCACGCTATTTCTGATACAGGCCAGGATGCCATTGGCCTTCTTGGCCGCCTGGGCACACTGCCGGCTCATGTTCAGCCGGCTGTCGACCAGCACCCCCAGGTCCTTTTCCAACAGGCAGCTTTCCAGCCACTCTTCCCCAAGCCTGTAGCGCTGCATGGGGTTGTTGTGGCCGAAGTGCAGGACCCGGCACTTGGCCTTGTTGAACCTCATACAGTTGGCCTCGGCCCATCGATCCAGCCTGTCCAGGTCCCTCTGCGGAGCCTTCCTACCCTCGAGCAGATCAACACTCCTGCCCAACTTGGTGTCGTCTGCAAACTTGCTGAGGGAGCACTCGATCCGCTCATCCAGATCATTGATAAAGATATTGAACAAGACCGGCCCCAAAACTGAGCCCTGGGGAACACCGCTCGTGACCGGCCGCCAACTGGATTGAACTCCATTCACCATAACTCTCTGGGCCCAGACGTGCAGCCAGTTTTTTACCCAGCGCAGAGTACACCTGCCTAAGCCGTGAGCCGCCAGCTTCTCTAGGAGAATGCTGTGGGAGACGGTGTCAAAGGCCTCACTGAAGTCCAGGTAGACCACAGCCACAGCCTTTCCCTCATCCACTAGGCGGGTCACCTGGGCATAGAAGGAGATCAGGTTGGTCAAGAAGGACCTGCCTCTCATGAACCCGTGCTGGCTGGGCCTGCTCCCCTGGTTGTCCCGCACATGCCTTGTGAGTGCCCTCAAGATGAACTGCTCCATAATCTTCCCCAGCACCGAGGTCAGGCTGACAGGCCTGTAGTTCTCCGGATCCTCCTTCAGGCCCTTCTTATTTCTCTCAGAACATTTTTTTGTATAAAATTTTTATGTATAAATTTTTTATGTATAAAACATAAGTGCCAATAAATCATACTGTTGTCCCTCCTCATCCACCCTTCCATTTCTCTCAGAACAAGAGGTGAATGGCAAAGGGGATATGACCAACTGTTAAAGTATCTGGGATTTGCTGTAGAGAAGATGCCATGTAGCTGAAATTCAGACTAAAAAAATAAAACAGTCAACTTCAGCCGTGAGATTTTAGATCTCTGGGGCTCCTCTGATATCTATGATAGGGTTATACTAATCAGCATGTGCTTAGACAACATGCATTTGTCTAGAGCTTCTTTGCGAAACAAAAAAGAAAAACTCAAATAGAGCTTAGTGGCTCCTGTTGCTGCCCTTATCCAGCATGATCAGTTTGCTTCATCCCACAGCTTTATCTTAGACTACCAAGCAATCATCTGAGTTAAATTTCCCAGTAAGGTTTCAAAGCTGGTTTGAACCACCTTTTCTGCCTCTTAACATTGTAGGTGTCTGGTTTCATTTTCATATTTCTGCAGTTGGAGATGACTAGACCCTCAGCACAGGTCTCCTAAGGGAGGGAGACTGGTGCTGGAATAGAGGATGGACGCAGCTCTTGTCACAACCCTTTCCCCCTCATGTCCTCTCCCCTTTTTTGCTCCATGGCCCAAACCTGTGGGAGGGGAAGAGCCACCTTGCAGCCTGGCCAGCAGGGTGGGGGCCAAAAGAGTGATCTTGGGGCGGGAGAAGTGGCAGTGAACACCCTCTGGCTAAAGATCAGATCAGACTGACTTCTTCCCATACCTTGCACCGTGCTCTGGGTGCAGGGCAGAGGCAGGTGACGAGCACCTGCTCTTCCAGGCACCGTGTTTTAAAAAATTGTCAGCGGTGACTGCATTTTGTGTTGGGCAACATCACTGCGAGCAAGGGATGCCCAGAGGATGCCCACCCAGCCAGGCTCCTCCTCACCACCCTCTGCCATCCTGCTCAAACATCCAGCACAGGAACTGTCAGCTTAACAAAGGAGGCATCGTGATTTGAGATAGGCAGCTGGAAGAGGGGGTGGGTAATTTTGATGTTGTACTTCGGAGTCTTATATCCCACTAAGCCCCATTTAAGGCATGCAAGTAATTTTTTTAAAGCTGGTCCTACATACTAGTGTTTCATATTTAATGGTTCTCTTGCTCCATTTCCAAAGGAAATATGAGCCTCGCTTGAAAAGGGAGGGATTTCAGATATAACAGGGAAGGACTTGCTTTTCAAACCTCTTAAAGGCAGCTGTACAGTCCAAGCGGAGGCTTTGGCAGAAGTCTGAGTGCGGTGGTAATACTGCCCAATCCAGACCTTTTTTCTTTAATGGAAAATGATGGAAAGTCCTGCTTTAACAGGATTCAGACACTGGCTCTTGGAAACAGGCTTTGGTAACCAAAATAAAAAGGTTCTCAGAAACTTTAATGGCCTCCTTCACTAAAGCCTGGCCAACTACTTGCATTTAATAATTGAAGCTATCAGTTTACTTTAACACAATGGATCTAAACCTACTCGCCAATACAGACACAAAATCCCCTTAGCTTCACTGTCTGTAGCTGGAATTGGGTGCAATATATTTGTAAAAAATGAGAGACAGTGAAGTTAACTAAAGTAATTTTGTCATTATGGTTAGAAGATGAGGTGGCAGCTGATAATCCTCACATCCTGGCGCCAATGTGGTGTTTATAGGTGTCAATGAAATCACTGTGACCTCAGGTAGCTGACAGGGTTCCCGCAGCTGAATGAGCTGCATGGAAAGAGCCCGCATCTATCCCCAGCTGTTCCCATGAAACACCGCAAGCTTCCTGAGAGGTGAGCTAGACTTCACCATAGGCTGAACATGTCCTACTAGATAAACTCAGAATTTGGCCCAGGTAAGTTTGGATCTTGATCGCCAAGATTTTAGAGAACATCTCTACTGCTGCGTTATAAAATTTAAAATATTTTCATTTTCTAGTTGAAGGAAAATATGTAATTTTTCATTAGAACAGCTGTTTTGTATTATTTTGAGAAAGAAACATTACAACGCAAGCATGTATTACACTTACAGCAAACTGGATCACTGAATGCACTGGGCTGTATAAAAGGGGCTGCAGCATCATGGCCTGGTGAGAAGTACAGATGATGCCCCTCATCTGGGTCCTCACCTCCAGAAAGTCCTCAGATAGCCAAGATCTATTCTGCTAAAGAACTCCATACAGTATGCTTAAAACACACCTTCAAAAATATTTGTTTCTAAATTAAATTACACATGCATATTTCAGTCTTCACTTACTCTGCTAAGCCTCACTTGCTTAGCTCCCAAATATAGAAGACCACCAGGAAAAGAAGCTGACAATGAAACTTCCTGGAATATAAAAAGTCCCTCTGTCCACTAAAACAGGGGGATTGGAACAATCACGCAAAAAACAGATGTGGATCCATCCATTCTTTCCAGCCATAGACAGCTGGCTGTTGAATTAATGCTCTTTTTAGTTATGAATTAACTAGCTTTATAAAATCTTCCTTTGAAACTTGTGAAGCACCAGTATGTTACGTACTGTAAATTTGGTAGATGGGAGGTTTGTCTATATCTGCATTAGCTAACAGGTTAAAGTAAAGCGGAGGTAGCTGGTTTAAGCTGCAGAAGAAGAAAAGAACAGTTCTAGAGGAATATCGCTCTCTTATCAGATCAGCTTTTACCCACAAAAAGCACCAGACATTCTCTGCCTCCGATAGGTAGCACTGGTTTTCTGCACAGCCTGGCAGTGTGATTCACTTACTGGATTACCACAAAATAAAATGCACTATTTTGTGTTAAGTGTTTGGTAACTACGTGGTAGAGGTACTGGAAGTGACGATTGCTATTACACAGTAACTTGCGGTATCGGTACAATATTGCTCTATGAGATAATAGCAGGGGGCAAAGAGCTGCCTCGCAAGGAGGCTTGGATGAATACAGCAGTCTGACCGGTTGCTTAAATTTCAGCCCATGTCATTATCATTCTATCAGCACTAGATCAATACTATTGGCAGCTGGGTAATTACATCACTTTATTTTCAAATACTACAAAGGCAAAAGAAGGTTATAAAATATTCTAAAGGGCAAAATTAACCCTTGCTCAAAAAGCCATCACGAGCCATGCAAAATGCTTACGCCCCGATTTAAATTGGGGTTTCCCGTGACCTGCCTGAGAATTGCCCGGGCTCTTGTAAAGTTTAGAAGTGCATCGACGAGGGCATATTCTTTTTGTTCACACTGAGGACAGTTCATGTTCTGGCATCAGAGAATTTGATTAAGTTTAACCAGCTAATGATGAATTATAAAAAGGTAAAGGAAAATAAGCATGGAAAAAGAAGAGAAGCAGCAAAGGCAGAAGGGACCAGATCTTTGTCCAGGGTAAACCAACAGTGACCTAAGGATTTGTGTGGAATTATACTGCATGACCCTTGCTGGTCCACTGTGTTATTACACTGCATGACCCTTGCTGGTCCACTGTGTTTAACCGCTTTCATTTGGGGCTAGTTACATTTGTAGAAACCTGACAGATTAACCTGCTGTCCCTATAATTACTCTTGAAAGGATTTCTTGTTTGTGTTAATAACTCAGCTTTTAATAACAGAAATAAAAGAGTTATCTTTACTAAACCACAAAAATGGAAGTTATGCAATATTATGATTCCACTTTAGGCAAACAAGGACTTTGAAATAAGGCAGTGAGTACCCATCACTAAAGTTAACATCAGCTTTTCAGAGGAGCTGGCTTGTAAAAAGGAAGGGAATTTCCACCCTGTGGAGAATTACATCATTTTGACAATCATTACTGCACTGGAACAACACAAGCTCTTTCTCCATCCCTCTCTCCCTCCCACTTGCCTCTGTGTTTAATGTAAATACAAATGTTCTCAAATATTTCAACCATTAAAACAAAAAAACCAACACGTAATTTTATTTCCATGAGTTCAATGTGGGACTACATCTTCTCAAATCGATACGGTGCCATGTGGGACTTGCCGCTCCAGCGCTTCATGTCCCTGTTTTCATTCATGAAAGAGGGACGTTATGGACAAGTGACATGATACTGATCAAAGGAGTCCCACGATAGCAAGCCAAACTGGGCCACTCACAGAAATGCAGTTGTATTTCTCAGCAAAATGGCTGGTTCTGATACCCTTTTCACACAAAGCTGCAGCTTATCCCATGGAGAGTCCTACTGTGACCAATGAATCTAATTATGCAGAAAGGCTGGGGCTCACCTAATTTTAGCTTTCCTAAAAGCTAGACTTCTAGCCTCACTCTGTAATCAGTGAAAAGAGATGGATACCTTGAGAGAGTGGTTTAGTTACAGTTGAGACAGATTGAAGTGTCAGATGTGGAGTGCCAGGATCTGGTCCAGAGACACATTTATCCACAGTGCTATCCTTAGCACAGAGGGCAGTAACTTGCATCAACAGGCCTGGTACGTGCAGTCAGACTACCCCACGGTACAGGCTGATACAAATTGGTGTCAGAGAGAATTCATAACAGGGATCTCTATGACCCTGTGCTTAAATAAATATACTTGTCCGTCGATTTATCTAAGGTCTCATAAAAACAGAAACTGATTCAACATGGCCTGGGGCAAGCTGTTTTCCACAGTCTGCCCTGCGTGCAGTTCTGCAGGAGATACGCACACAGAGAATTTCAGGGAGACTGCAGGCTCCCAGGACTGCCAAGTGCAATGCTTGGTCCTCCTCTGCAATCGGTGGAGACAATCAAGCTGCTTCAGAGGATAGTTCAGAAAAACTAGCCAGCTTGCTGAAGTAGGTGCTTAGAGCTGATGTGGAAGCTTTATGCAATATGTAAACACTAATGTGGTAGGTGGCTTGGAAATGCCAGTAAAGCCATTTGAAAACTATTCAGAAAAACAGTATTCCTAACAGAAACTGCTTTGACTTAAAGTGTGGACATGCTGACTTATGTCAAAGAGAAGGGTCCTTCTTTCATGTGGGAAGAAGGATGGCTGTAGTGAATGCAACTTTTCTTACACTATACCTGTTGAGGTCTATTGAAGTGTGTCATAAGAATGAGTCTCATAAAATAAAAGAGGATTACAATAACTAACGTGGCTATCTCGATGAGATTTTTCCAAAAGGAAGCATAAACAGGATGTGTAGATCAAATCCCAATAACAGGGATTTGAACCTAACAGTTCTCTTAGGTTGTTGACTGAAATGCAATGCAAACAGCCTAGATTAGCTTACTTATTATTACACAAAGTTCTAATAAAAAGCTGGAAATATCTAGATATGTAAAAATATATAGATATATAAAAATATCCCTTCAAAAGATCTTATTTGTGTTTTTATGATCCATCAAATCAAATTTTCCCTTCAAAAGGTTTTATTTGTGTTTTTATGATCCATCAAATCACTCCCACTATGAAATAAAATTTAAAAAATAAAAAGACTGTAAGAGGCTGAAGGAGCTACCAAAGTTTCCCAGATGATTAATTAACATCTTCTCCTTCGCTTTCCTGCTGTGCAATTCAATCACATTTACTTTATATAAACTTCAGTTCAGTCTCTTCGTTTTTCTAACGTGACAAATAGGAGGGTAGCCCTGGATAAGCTTTTTTTCCCTTTCCTGTCCCCTCAGAACATAATTAATTCCAATCTCCCTGTCATACTCTTCCTCTGAAATTCTTGTTGCTGATTACCAGAGAAAGAAGAGGAAAACACTGCTATAAAAATAATGATTAAAAAATCTCCAGATTTTTTTTCTCTTTTTTTGTTCTTTTTTCTTGGTGATGGCAACACAGGGGTCACATAACCTGGTTTCCTTCTTGTTAGAAGACAACCTGAATGCACATGCACATCTACACTTGGTCACTGCCAGGTGTCAAATATCTATTTGTTCTCATAGCGAAAAGAAAATGATCCACAAAACCGTACAACTACTTCTTGTTGCCAAGTAGGTAAGGTAAATCATCACTAAAGACAAACATCACTTATCTCCACACTCCAAGTAGCAGAGTAAATTTGATTCCACATCAAGGCCTATCCAGGCACCAAGATGCAAAATCACTTGAATAAATTACCAGAATTAAGTTTAACAACAAGTTAGATCCCCCCTTTGCCCACATTGTCCCAAAAATTCAAACCACTGTTTAAAAAAAGTCTTCTAAATGTCCATCCCAAATTTTCTTTATGGTCCCTTTTGGTCTTCTGCCAGTACTGGTTTGTGGTTAAAAAGGTCCTTTTCCCTCCTTACCCCTTACTTCTCCGATACTAGCAAACATATATCCTCCCTGCCTTTGTTCACCCAGCCGGGCTGCCCTAGGACATACCTGCATGACAGGGACAGGCTGGGTCCTCTTGCAGCACACGTGGAGTCCAGAGCAAAAGCACAATGGGGATCCCCCTCCCCGATCTGTGCAGTTTGTTCTCATTCTGTAGGCAGTACTGCCACAACAGCCCCACATGGTGCTTAAGCTAGGAGGCCCCATCAAGGTCTCTGCGTTGTATTCCACTGTGAAGCGTTGCTGTTCCCTAGACCCCCCCTTCTCTTCATTATCCACTTTGCCCTTCTCTGCACCAGTGCCGTATGAAGTCTTTTTCATTCAACATCAGTGACCGGAGTCTGTCACCAATGCTTTGTCCAACAGCACCAATGTTTCCCTGGGGTTGCTTGTATGTTTCCTTGTATCTGATAAAGCAGTTACATCTTTGGACTTTTTTTTTTAAGGGGTATATCACACTAGCAGCTCGCAGCCATTCTACAACTGGGTAAGATTTAGGCAATTCCTGGGAATTGCTAGGGACTGCATAATTTTCACAGCGAAATGGGACTGTACGACACCTGTCACAACCTGTATTGTGACAGAAGGGGCAGCTCACCTTCATTTATGGAGCAGAAACAATGAGCAGACAACAAGAAAACACCACTGGTGAAGTTGTTTGTGCTGTCAGAGGAACACCGTGCTGGCACACCTCAGGAGTGTTAAGTGAGGAGCCAAAGGCTGAACAAAGCCAGCTCGGGGTGCCTAAAGACACGAGCGCTGATCAATCTTTCCCCAGGTTCAAACACTCAGAACTGCACTTCAGTGTACAGGTCCTACATCAAAGATGCCAGGCGCTTCCACTGGTGAACTTGCAACCAGTTACTACACCCCAGCATCCGAGTCCACCTGCATTTCATACTCCTGTGCAGAAGGAGATGCTACCAAAGACACTGACAGTGGGGTGAGCCACATGGCCCTGTGGATGCCAGAATTAATCTTGTCCTTTACCACAGATAGCTTTTGAAAGCTTTAAAGTATATTTCTTGAGATTGCATTCAATCTTCAAGTTTGTACAAACATTTGATGAGTTTTGTCTTTCTTCGTTTGCTGTTTAACTTACAAAATAAAGAAATGTTAGTCATTGCTTAATGAATTTCAGCCTCTCTTGGACAAGAAAATATTAACTGCTTTGGTTAAATATAATTCATTAAACTATCAGGAATATTCCAGTATATTTTAAATATTCTATTACAGTGTACAGAGAAATGTAAATGATCTGCACAAAGAAATGTAAATTACAATTCCTTAGAAAAGTGAAACAAAATGTGAACATTTCTAGGAAGGTTCCTTCTTACTGAGTGAACAGTTATTATCTCACATACATTTCAAAAAAAGTAGAGAGCTGTGTATTATTATAAAAAATTAAATTGCTTTTTTCAAGGAATATTTTTGTAAAAGAAGAGAACCAAATAAACAACTTGCCAAGTGAAGCAGATATGAATATTTTTCATGTGTAAGAGGTAACAGATCAAGCCAAAATAGCACCTTCCCTATTTTCAATGGAGAAGAAAATGTTTTACTCAAACATTTATGTAACTACCAAAAATTTTGTGGCTCAGAGAGAAATGCTGTACAGTTGTCATTCATGTCATCAGCTTAGACTAAATATTTTAGAAATCCATGCTGCTATTTACATTTAAGCAAATTCCCCCTTGATTTAACCTACTTAATGAAGTTCCTTTGTGAGATGCCCATAATATACAAAGAAGGAAAAACCTAAACGAAAAGTTAAAAACCAAAACAAAACGAACATACTTACTTGGAACAAATCAGCCACTAAGGTTATACTATCCTCTTCATCTGTGACATCCATATCACTATTCTCCAGACTTTGCAAAATATAGCTATTAAAACCAACTGTCCTCTGTGTCTCTGACACATCTGTACATCATGTTATCAGACTGAATAGCTCAGACATCCATGAAAAGTACTCACAGCTCCCCAGTGACTTTTGCCTGGGATAAAAATGTACATGGTAAAGGTTTGCATGGGTAAACAAATACAAGCACTGGTTTTGAGTAGGAATGAAAACACAAATTACACATAGAAGCTGTAGACATTCCGCTTGGATAAATAGTGCTTTGGACAATTTGCTATTCAATATTTTGTTTGTAAAAAAAGAGTATAGCTAGTTATCTCCATGTAATGGGAAACAACAGCAGGATTGCATAAGTGAAGCAAAGAGAAAAGATTGTAATGCTCACTTTAAAAAGGGTTTCCATGGAAAATGCGGGAAACAATTTCCTCATAAAGTGACGTGCTGGAAAGAAGCTGGAAATACTATACATTAATAGAATATATAATAAAGTACCAGCATCCCTGTAGTTTTAAAGACAAAAAGGTTCAAAAATGGAGAACCCATAGGAGATGATGAATGTTACCAAAGCAACAGAGAAGTTGACATATATCTAAATCATAGGCATGATTTTGCAGTCAGAGACAACAACTGTGTAAGAGCTGTACATGGAGGAAGTAAAGCAAATGCCATCAGTGCTATGATTCCAGATTTATGAGAAAAAATCATTTGTTGTGCTAATTTATGATGCTCTTTTTTCACAAGTAGCATATTCTACTTCACTATCTTCTTTGCTGACTTTGTGATATAAATTATGATTCACTGTGAGTGCACCAGCCTACAACTCCTTTAAAGATTTAGAATAAGAACACTTTCCTTGCAGAGTAAGAAGACAATGCAGCCCCTCTTTCTAGCCCCTCTTTTTTCTTGGCACTCAGGAGCTGGTAAAGTCATTGCTTTCTGCTGCTGCATCTTCTTTCTCGTTCCTTCCTCAAGGACAATCTCTCTGCTTGGACAGAAATGGGAGCGAATTAAAAAATGGAATCTTGGATAAGTGAACTGGTCAAAAACACTAAAAGCTCAGACCGTATGGTCACATGTGCACAAAAGTCTGTGCCCTTGCTCTGTTTGCTTTAGTAGAACAGAAATAACCTTACTGACCTTTAATAGGCTTTGGACCTAGAGCATGTATTATAATTGTTTTAATGCTCACACTTTTGTATGTACTTTAGGTGATGAACAGTATGACAATATTCTAAGTGAACACTTTGTCCCTTGTATCCCAACAGCAACCTGATGTAGTTGGCCTTGCTTTGAGAGGGGAGTTGGAGTAGATAGCCTCCAGGGATCCCTGCCAACCTGAATTATTTCATGGTTCTATGATTGCTTAAAAAAATAAAAAAGGCAGAGGTATATATTTACTTTTGCGTGTGCTAGCTGGCCAATGATGAGGTACCAATTCATTATTTCAGTGTTGTATTGTGTGTAAGGCTGTCTCCAGATTTGCTTGTTTCTATTATGTTCACTGTCACAGTTTCTTAGAATAATGTAGCACTGTGCATTAGTTACCTCAGGTGGAACATAAGGGGCAATGTGTCTACTTATATAAGGACATCCAAATCCACACCATAGACCATTTCCACAAAGAGTTTAGATCTATGCTGTTTTGGTGAGTGAGAGCATTACGTTGTATGGACGCAAGATTAGGCATGTCATTTCGCACTGTTTTCCAGTGTTGATGTGGGGTGAGAGTCCTTGCAATGGCCATAGAATAGGCAAAAAAATGAGAGAGAAAGCAAAGCAGATCAGACACAGCAGTACGAGGATTCGAAGTCTTTTCTGGTGGGTAGGTTGTGGAGTACAAAGATTAAAGCAACTTTTATTACTTTTTTGCTGAAATTATTGTAGAAAGACTGTTAAAAGGAATGATTAGTAGGAACAAATCTGAATGAATAAAAAGTCTCCATTTGTTAAACAAGTGCCAAGGAATATTTTGGATGAATATTCCAATGATGTGGAAAACAAATGAAGCATATCGTACAAAGGATTCACTTTGCTTTGGAGGAACATAGGCAATTGGGAGAAAGAGTAGGAAAACAAGTGATTCAGGGGATATAGTGAGCATGAAAAATGTTCATACATGGAAAGGAAGTGGAAGCAGAGGGCAAAAGCAAGGAGAAAACACCAAGCCAGGCATTTAATCATAGAAGGTTATCAGGTTTGTCAAGCATGATATCCCCTTGGTGAATCCATGCTGACTACTCCTGATGATTTTCTCATCCTTCATGTGCCTGGAAATGGTTTCCAGGATAAATTGCTCCATTGCCTTCCCAGGGATTGAGGTGAGTCTGACCAGCCTGTTGTTCCCTGGGTCCTCCTTTTTGTCCTTCATGAAGACAGGAGTGATATTTGCTTTCCTCCAGTCCTCAGGTGTCTCTCCCAGTCACCATGATCATTCAAAGATTACCAAGAGCAGTCTCACGATGATGTCATCCAGGTCCCTCAGTACTTGTGGGTGCATCCCATCAGGGCCCATGGACTTATGTGTGTCCAGTTTGATTAAGTATTCCCTGAGCTGAACGTCTTCCACCAAGGGTAAATTTTCCTTCCTCCAGATTATCCCCCTGGTCTCTGGGGCCTGGGATTCATGAAGGCCAGTCTTGCTAGTAAAGACTGATGTGAAGAAGGCATTCAGTACCTCAGCCTTTTCTATGTCCTGTGTCAACAGGTCCACCACCTCATTCAGCAGCAGAATGACATTTTCACCAGTCTTCCTTTTGTCATCTGTGTATTTATGAGTGTCCCTTCTTATTGCCTTTGACATTCCTCACCACATTCAATCCCAGTTGGGCTTTGCCTTTCTGAACCCTGTCTCTGCATGCTCAGACAGTATCTCTGTATTCCTCCCAGGTTACCTGTCCCTGCTTCCACCTTCTCTACACTTCCTTCTTATCTTTTAATTTTGCCAGGAGCTCCTTGTTCATCCACACAGGCTTCCTGGTGTTTTTGCCCAACATCCTGCTTGTTGGGATGGACTGCTATTCAATTGATTCATGCTTAGTGATACAGGGCCACCTTTTTAAGGAAATAAATCTATAATCATAGCATGAGAATATGTTTCAGTTGTGAAATAGACTAATATGCACATTTTATTGTTCTGCATGTATGATCTGTAAAATCTCAAGAGGTAATAAATCACAAATATTTCATACTGTTTTAAACAGAGGTAAATGAAAAATCTGAACTTTCATTCTGCAAGAGGTAGTGCGCCTTTTTCATTCAAAACCAGAACAGATGATTGAATTTTTTTTGTGTGTCTGAAGTTTTTGTGACTATTTTAACTCAGAAACTCTCTGCAGTATCACATGTCTCATGGGAACTGTACTTTGGGTGAATTATACCCAGAGTCTTAGCAGCCTGTAATCCAAGGCCTTGTTTGGTACAGCACAGCTGTGTGATCTTGGCACAGTTTTACTGAGAAAATTGTTGCTAAGGTGTGAGAACAAACATGAACCAAAGCTGTGCAAGATAAGCAAAGTGAAAACCTAGATGGAGGGTAGTTGTTGAGATCATGACAGTTAGCAGCTTACAGATTCAAGAGGAGAAATGCTGGCACAAAAAGGTGTAAAACCTCAAGGAAAAAAAAAAAGAGTGGAGGATGGAATAGAGCAATTCACCGCCTCTGTGGATCAGCCGTTCAGCCTCCCCGCCACCGCCATCTCATTAGTGTGTCATGGGGGAGCTGAGCATGTTAGTGCTCAGCATAGTAGCTGAACAGCACAGTTACCTGCTCTGCACATTATCCAATAAATAATTGCCTGCTGTTCCCAGGTTGTGTGTATCCTGCTCACAGAGCCACTCTGCGCAGAGGAATAGATGCTTGAACACTACAAACTCCTCACATTTGTCACTATCCAGAGTCATCACCCTTGACATGAGCCTTCTCTCTGATGTCTGCAGGTGGATTTTAGGAGGTGAATCCTCTCAAAGGAAGGAAATCCATTCCACAGGGGAAAATAGCAGAATCTTTTATTCTTAGCTCTTATCATATAGTATAGCACAGTGAGGAGATGCAGACTAATGTCAGGCCAAATCAATTCCAGTTCGAGGAGTCAATCCAAAAGATTCAAATGTCTTCTTTCAATTTTCCCACTGGGAAATAGAAAACAATAATGAAATTGAAATTTTTGCACATAAAAATACAATTTCACAGATACTACATGTTCAATGAGGAAAAATTCATGGAAAATATGAGATCAGGTCTAATTTCAGTTTCAGCTCAAAAATTCTTTCAAAAGTGAATCTCTTTTTCTTCTTATAACAATAATGCAAAAATCTTCAGGAAGTGGTGAGAAGGTTATCAAGCCATAACAATGTTACAGCCAACAGTGATTTAACATCATTCAATTAAATGTATTTATTTTAGCAAAGAACTGTGCTTGTAAACTCATTCTGAAACCAGTATACAAACCAGTCATGAGAGTTTTGTGTAAGTACCACACCGTTTTGTACCGCTGCTGTATGAGGCTGAAGGTACACTGGTAAGATCATCTCCCTGACCCCAAGCCAGTCTTTCATCCACACAGGCATGAGGCGGCAGCAGATCAGCATCGGTCCCCATCACCTTCTGACTAGCTCTGCTCCAGCCCCAGCCTTTCCTAATGGAGGAAGCTGTATCCTGCAGTTTCCCTCACAAGAAAGGCCAGCCCGGCAAAATCCCAGTGCAGATGGAGCTCCAGCCGGCCTCCACCCGCAGCGTGGGATGCCACCAGGAGGGATTTCTCCTGCACGGGGCTCCATGACATAACTGTACAAGGCCACCCTGTGCAAAGTACAAAAAGGATGTTTTGTAAAGCTGAAATGAGTGGGCACAGCAAGTGAAAAAATAGCTCATTGCTGAGACTGGTGTAAGTCATTTTATGAGTCATTACCTCAAAAGGATTTTATTGTGGTTCTGGGAAATGAGGAACTGGGGGCTCATTTTTAAGGCTTTCAGAGCTGCAAGTGAAACGTTGCCTTCAATAGGTGGATTCATGAAAGTCCAAACTGGAGGATGGCACACTGAAGCATAACTTGCTAAACTAGTGGATTAGCCCTCATATTGGCAAATGTCCTGGTTTTGGCTGGGATAGAGTTAATTTCCTTCCTAGTAGCTGGTACAGTGCTGTGTTTTGGATTTAGGATGAGAATAATGTTGATAACACACCGATGTTTTAGCTGTTGCTAAGCAGTGCCTATGCTAGTCAAGGACTTTTCAGCTTCTCATGCCCTGCCAGCGAGAAGCTGGGAGGGGGCACAGCCAG
>NW_008795695.1:5781324-5795536 GCF_000699145.1 Aptenodytes forsteri
AATTTTACCTTTTTTTCCCGTGATTCTCTTCCCCCATCCCACTGTGGGGGAGTGAGCAAACGGCTGTGTGGTGTTTAGCTGCCTGCTGGGTTAAACCACAACAGTAAAGCAGTGCCCCAGGGAAATCTGAATGTTCTTTCACTTTCTGTGAATGAATTACATCGTTCATGCCAGAAGCTAATACTTAGTTAAGCATTTTACTGAAAATAGCTTTCTGATCCTGTGCTCACGAACAAAAGTCACTTGTTATAAGAAATATTGAAGACGCATCAGTAACTTTTTTTCTTTTTTTTTAAACTCAGGAGTAATTTTAAATATCAAACATTTCCTCATTAAATTTCTTTCATAATCTTAAGGGATGGGGTGGAGAGGGCAGAAGATTAAAATCACCTTGTTGCACAAAGCATACTACAATCTCACATTACCGGTGCCTACAGTACCGGCTTGGATGACTCATGTAGTCAGTCCACACACAGGGCACTAATTTTTGCTCACAGCAGAAACCAGAGAAGGGAGAAAGAAAGGCTCTTTCTCTGAGACAGTGTTATACTGAGGCAGCAATGACCCTCTGGAGAATCCCTAGTCCATGAGCCACAATAACTCAATTTGAATTGAATTTCCAATTTCAGAATTTCAAAGAGAAATTTCTTTCTGTACCACTCAGCAAAGGGGAGCGGTGGCAGTCCTCACTGCCCTGTACATCAACCTTCTCGCAGGACAACGGGGCAATGCATCACCCTCTGCATTCAGCCTCAGATCTGGGGGCATTTGGTGGAGTTGACACATGGGGCAGTTCTGTGGAGGCAGAGCATGATCGGTGCCGAAGCAACAGAAAAAAGTTATCAGCAAATCTTTCTACAAGTTCTGCTGCCTTACTGCCAGGTAGGGACCGTCAAAGGCTAAAGTCGAAAGAATTTCCAGGAGAACTGCAAAAGACATCTTCAGTGCACCAGGTCTTCTCCCTGTCAAATTTGAAGGTCCTCCTCCAAACAGTAGAGGTACCAGAGTGTTATTTTCACAGTGGTGGAAGAACCCTTATTTCTCTGGCCTATGAAATGGTTAAACCTTTGCCATCAAAACATTCAGCCTAAGGCAGAGAACAATCATGGAAATTTTCAGCCCAACCCGTTAATGTTTGGCAAAGCCGTAACCAGCTTATAACAGAGGCTTGTAATTAGAGCGGGTCGGAACATTCTCAGCTAAATGAAATTTCATCGAAATATGCTGTTTCATCCAAGCCAAAACATTTTTCAGAGACATATCTGTTTCCACAAAGTTTTTGTTGGGAAAGCTGAGAGAGAAAGCGTGCTCACACACTATATACTGAAGATTAGGTCCCTAGTTTGGGATGTGAGAGAATCCAGTTTAGGGCCTCACTCACAGTGGTCTGCAATAAAAAAATTTGCTCTGCATCGGGAAGAGTAGGTACAGAGTATCCCAAATGCCAAAGTAGCACCCTGGCTAGGTTATCTACAAAAAATGACACGACACGAGAACCATGTTTTGATTATGATGTTCAAGAGATTTTATGTCTTGAAGCGCCACACACAAAGTTATATTTTTAAACATTGTAAGTTGACCTAAAAGGGAACTGACCTCTTCCAGAAGTCTGCACTTCTAACGGGAAATGTTAGGGAACATTTAAACTTGTAAAGGTCTATCTAAATTGGCTTCAACTAAAGCTATCAGATACAATTCCTTTTACGTGTTCCCCATAATTTAAACTGAATACTTTGTGACAACCTTCATAAAAGATTCAGAAATAATTCAGCAGTGTATTCACAAAAGCATTGCACCCAATTTGTTGTGCAGGGTGTCAATATCAGGCTAAGGTCCAACTAAAGCCCTCCCAGACCTCATGGTCTGGAAGGGGAAGGTGGAGGAGGTCCTGTATGTCTTTAAAGTGGCAGCCGCTGGCAAAACAGAAGAGCAACTTAGCTTCTCCATGTACATGAGTTCCCGAGACTCTGCCCAGAATAGAACATACTGGCAGGGTATATACAGAAAACCAGAAAGAGCCACAATTCAGAAGGCTGCAAATGTACAGGGGAAACAAACCCTGCAAACTCTTATCAGTAAGTGCAGTTCTGCATGTGAACAGATCAATAAACATTTTTTAAAATATGACAGTCCATAAAAAAGGGGAAGAAAAGTTGAATATTACCAGGTGAAAAATCCTTACTTTTTTATTCCTTTTTTTTCACATTTTAGACATGTATGTGAATTAGGGAATAATAAGAGAAAATATGTTTGCAATTAAAATGTATTTCATGCTGTGGTAGGTCCTTCCATCAATTACAGTGAGGTTTGAGGCCTACAAGTCTTGTCCAAATAAAGAAGGAGAGATCAGAACTTTTAATTTCTAAAGGTGTAAGCAGGAAGTCGTTGCACTGCTGAGTTGAGCTGATGTAAACCTTTGGTTTCGTGCACTATTACAGTGTCTTTAGCTTGTGCAATTATTTTATTTCCTAAAACATCACGTTTAGTGCACACCTGCTTTTTTTAAGATTATCCAAAGGCTTTCTGACATAAATGTTGGGTTTACAGCATTCACTGCCCTACTATGTTATTGCACATGTCAGCAGAAAGGAGTTATGTGATACAGAAGACTGGGGTCACACTTAGATATATTTCATGTAAAGAATAGTACCAGCACATTTTTTTCTAAAAACATATTTTCTCACTTAGAAACACTGGGTTCTCCAGCTTTTTTTTAATTCTTAGCATATAATTCTCAAAAATATTTCATTCCTGTTATTCGTACAATCTATTTAAAAACAGAAAATAAAACCAAAGAAATCTCATCATTTCAAAGCAACACATAGCTGCAGTATTCAAAATCTGGAACTCTGTTCTCAAACCATTGTGATTTGTAGCAAAGTCCTCCTCCCTGAACAACAAAGACTTCAAAGTGGCCAAGATCCGAAGTTTCTTGTTAAAGTTTCGTGAGGTGAAGTTGGACTACATAAGAGATTTTTGCAGACTGAGGGTTGTTGGCAGACATAAAGAGTACTGGAACAATGTTAATGAAAAATAAATTTTCCTAGCAATTGTGAGGAAAAAAAATGCATATTTGTCCATTAACTCTTATGTTGCTACAATCAGGACAAAGAGAAAGGCAGGTCATTTCTCCTGATGATAACTAACAAATAGCCAGTTGTTACTGAATATATTCCAAATATATAGGATTAGTTATATTTTGTTTGGGGTTTAAAATTGTTTTCACTTTGTAATCAATTGTTATCAAGGACTTGCCCTGGCAAAGCTTTCATTGTTTTAACTGCTGTGGTATCAGGATACACATAAGGGAATGAGGAGACAAGAGCAAAAAACCAGAAATGATAACCATCACTCTTACTGATAATCATTTAAAAAACTTTACAGTACTAGTACGCAATAAAAACATCCAAATCCTGTCAATTCATGACAGGATATCAGATTATTCTATTCTCAGTGCTTTAATTGCACATTATTTCTAAATATTTCCAAAGTTGCATGAAACAATGTGAGACTTAAATGTAGTTTGCCACATAGATAAAATGAAGCCATATCTCATCTGTCAAAGTGTGCAAAGCAAATTGACAACACTTAGTGTTCTGCATGGTAAAAGAGAATATTGCTGAGAAGCTGAGAATATTATAGGAATGACACTTAATATTTTATTATTGTTGATAATTTTGGAAAACTTTATAACATCTTAAAACTCCCCAGTGTTTTCAATGGTTTGAAAACAGCCCACAGCACATGACGATTCAAAATAACTCCCTGACATCGCGGCACTACTTCAAACTCACTGTATCCTTCCCCCTCCTTAGTCCTAAACATATAAGCAGTACAAGAGCTTGCTGGACCCCGGTTATACAACCTCAGTCTAGCCTAACGATAGACTGAATCCTCAGCTACAGTCACTCTGATCATTTGAATTCAGGATTTTGCCCCACGAATGGAAGACATTAAAAGGGAATTAACACGTTTGATTTGGCCTGAAGAGATGATTTAGTTTAAGGCAGAATTTGACCAACCTGGAATGGGAGAACAAATCCAACGAACTTTTCTGTCCAAAGTAATAGCCTTTCTTTCCCCAGATATAGGTATTTTCAGCTCACAGGGTTGGACAGGGGACCGAATATATCGGATTTCTCAATAAAACTCGTCTGACATAAAAGATACAGGGTGTATGATTAATGTCACCAGGGGCAAGGAGGATGAGGTTTAACAGAAGATGAAGGAGCTGTGGGACTCGAAGATGCAAGTACAGGTGTTTGTCCATCATCATGAAGTGCCAGCCTTGAAGTATAGCTTCCCTGCCAGCAGACTATTGATTTGTTTGCAGTTCAACAGAGGACCTGTGAACTGACTTCAAATTACTTTCAAAAGAAGATTGTTAATGCTGAGCATAGTGCTATAAGTCTACAAATAAACCCACTGAAGTCAAGGCAACCAGTGAGTAAGGTACTGAATCAAACTAACAGGCTTTGGAAGTTATCTCACACAGATTAACATTTCATTTAAAAACAAACAAGTGGCCAGACTTCTATCCTACTGTAATATTTAAATAAGATAAACAATCTTTCTAATATTAAAACAGCCATCTATATGATTTTTTTCCTGCGGTTAGAAGTTGAAGGACTTGTGTTAGAGACTGAGAATGGAAAAAGGCTTGCTCATTAAGTCTGGTCTGTATTTCTGACATCACTGTAGATAACAAAGAACAAAGAGATAGCTAGGTTAGAAAACGATAATAAAACAACAGCTACAAGAGAAAAGGCTTTGGCCTCTGAGTGATAGCTGTGTAAAGCAGACAAGCGGCAGTTGCAGATCACTGGAGGAATTTCAAAATCCAATGAGTTACTGTCCCTAACTGAGGCAGATAGCAAAGAAAAATAGAAGAACAAATGTACAAGGGTAACATGAAAGTATAAGGTATAATTTCCATTTCTGGAATTCAGTAAAAGATATGCAAAGTGTAAAAGTTCAAAGAAGAAACTATAGTAACTAGACAGCAAGAATGTCTGACAACTAACCACGAAAGATTTTTTTTCTTTCTGCTTTCTATCCTCCATCCTGCTACTTTAATCCTTTTAAAGAAAATGCCAGAAAGAAAAACACATCATTCCTCAAAGGATGAGAACACATCAACATCATGCTAGAAATAATTCTCTATGCATTTGTATGAACCCCTGTAGGTCAGAAGGCTAACACAATGCAGGGACAGGTGGAATGCTGACTAATCTCCTTCTGAAAACCAAAAAAAGCAAAAAGAGGGAAATGTTAACAGGCGCTATTAAATTTCTGAGATGTACAGGAAGATGGCCTAAAGAGAAATTATCAATTTGTCCATGAGGAGTAATGATCCCAGAAGTTAACACAGATATTTAACTTGATTTAACTTTAGAAGTTACTAGCAGCGTTATGAATTTATGCACAGGGGACCAGTTATACTATATATATATATATACTAAAAAACTTGGTTTCTTTATTTGTTTGTTTTAATTGCAGCAAAATGTAATTTATTTTAAATAAGAGGTTAGATTTTGAATATAGCTATTTAACAAAGAGATTCTATGGCAAGCTTTTTCTCTATAGACTCGTATAATACACAAAACTCTAGATTTTTTACTAAAACTTTACACCAAGGTAAGAAGTAATGAATGTGCTTGTGTCTCGCTAATTAGACCACTGAAATTAAAATGAAATATTAATGGAAGCAAAAGTGAAACACCAAGATGGATCTCATGGCTCCATTCTGCGGTGGCAATGTTTTTAAATTAATAGAATATCCTAAAAAAATCTTCCCCTCAAAAAATAAAAAACCACCCTTAAACCTCAGGTCAAAGTTAAAGAAATTAAAAGAAGAAGATAAAGCTGATACATCTTTATTTTTTCATATAATGACATACAATAGCAGCAGGTCTAGCATGAAAATACATTCAGGTTCTAAGCTCCCTGGCTTTTCCTTTGCTTAGAAGTATGTAAGAAAGAGCTACTGAAACAAAATTAATTTGGCACCCTTTGGCAATCGTGTAAGTATTAGTGTAGGAAGCCTGAGGACACCATGCATCTTTTGAACTGAAGACAGGTGCTTTTCTCAGAAAACAGGTGTGTCCTGTGGAGCTGGCAGAGCCAAGTGTGTGGTTTAGGCGCATTTCACCAGGAAAGGGAAGTGATTCTACAAAATGGCCTGTGACACTTTCAATAACAACATGGTAGCACAGTTTGCAGTTTGTGAATTATTAACCTCAGCTGATACAAATCAAAATGCAGACTAGGCCCGAGTCGTTCTGCTAAACATAACTAAAAAGCAAAACATAGGTAAGTAACTGGATTTGGTTTTCCCCATGCAGAGGAATATAAAAACATGAGTCACATGGTTGTGCTGGTACACTGCAATAGCTAAAGGGCATGTGCAGGATGATTTGAACAAGGTGGCAGGGATACAACAAAACTTGATTTTAAGCTAATTTTTATTGAATTCTGTGTTCTGAATTTTCTCCTCTGAACTACGTATGTAATACAGAAAGTGGCAAATAAAAATGGTAACTAGAAAAGAGGTTTAATGTCACAGGAAATGAATTAGCTCTGTACCATTTTTGATGAGTTACTTGTCCTGGTCCTTTTACTCCCGAAGGACATTCCCTAGTCTTCCGCATTTATATGCAACATCCTGATTCCATCTGTCTCGAGATTCATTCATAGCCCTCTTTCCTTGGCTGATCTGATGCATTTCTTGGGTATAGCCTCTCCATCTATTGCACCTATATGGAAATCAGACATGATAGCTCAACTACATAGTTCCCAAAAATAAGCACTAAACCCCCTGAAATTCCCCGGAAATGTAAATACATCCTTTCCTGTCACTATTGAACTATTCCAAATTTTCAAGAACCCTGAACTGGGAATTCACCTGTTCAGGGCCAAGTGACTGTAGAAGCAGACAGTCACTTTTGATCAGATCTTCTGTTGTGTCTATTACCCCATTATGTTACTGTGCTGACAAAAACAGAGAATCCCTGATATAAAACAGAATGTCTAAGCTGCATGTATTCTTAATCTGTTTCCCCAAATCACTCAATGTGCATTATATCCACCAAAGAAAATTATCCTTCAGCAACAGTTTTTCACCCATGTGAGTTCTCTGAAGTCTAACAAGACAAGATCTCTCACAGGGTTTTTCCCAGACTTTAGCATTCAGCATCTCTTTTCTGCGTGGACTGTCCAGGGACGAGAAACTTGAATATTTAACCAAAGTGTTACTAACTCACAAGGTGCAGATTAAGTAATAAAGCTTCATTTGCTTTAGTGTACAGAGAATTATTTGGCCTCAGAGAACGCTTCCAATGTACAATCCTTAGGGCACAGTACACATTCAGTATCACTTCTTATTTAACATACTTGAAGCTCTTCAATGTAAAAGTGCTTTGGGCAGTCTTAACTGTAGATACTGTTGCTAGTGACCAGCCAGTTTCATCTGTATAAAATACATGAGTGTGTAGTTACAAATGTACGTACATGTTCCATCACACATAATCGCACAGCAAGCACTACACTTTTTTTCAAATAAAAAATCAATTAATGTAAATAACAATGAGGTTTGGGGGTTTTTCCCAGTACTAAAAAAAAGATGCTGTTTTAGTGATAACATTGAAATATAGTATCATTTTTTACTCTTGACTTACTAGTAATTCAGAATTTTGCACAGCAACATACTACTTCTTTAAGTTCCAATGCTGTTAGGTATGGAAGGAAACAGGTAAATATAGAGAGCTTCAGTGTTTGACCACCTATGCAGTATCTAACTTCTGTACCTTTACTACTACAGGAACAAAGAAATTTCCATATATGAGAATCATGGAAGATGCACAATCGTGAAGCTACATTTCTAACCTGTTTATAAAACTCCCAAAATTATAACAATGGGAGTTATGAACCTACTGTATACCTCCTATTCTCAACAGGAGAAAGTTATCAATGTCAAGAATGGAGATAGTCTCCCAAATGGTACCTTGTAATGTTTGCAGGGATCCTGTGAACAGCAGAACAAACTATTCACCATCTCAGGAGTGTAGAAGCTTGCCCATGGTTTATATGCCACCAGTGGAGGAAAAAAGGGGACTGTGTTTTTTTCCCAAACAGTTTTATTATTACTGATAAATCATTTTTTACCACAGCAAGCATGTCAAGATAACTATGTCAAAGAATTAACTTTGAGTCTTCCAATAGAAAGCAGTTATTGTTTTTTTAATAAATGTAATCATTTACCGCTCTACTATAATAACGTTCTTGCCATGTGTAAAGGCTGTATTTCCCATTTTGTCTGAGAAAGGTGGCATGTCAGATGGAAATATCCTTTGGGCCAGCTCTAGCCAGTTGCACCATATGGATGTAGTCCTAAAAACAATATATTCCACAACAGTTTCTGCTTGGATGTGTTTCCCTCTTTTCAGATATTCAGAAAACTGGGCAGAAAAGAGTGCAATTTTTCTTCAATAACGTTTATGGAAATAAAATTCAGTGCTTATCAATTGCAAACTTCATATTTCTCTTTCAGTTAAACTTTTAAGGAAAAACTCTGGAAGTTACTGAGGTCATGCCTTAAAATGCAGCAGATGTGTGTTAAGAATCAGATTTTGCTAGCTTAAAGGAAAAGTAATGCCTTATAGTACAGTAAATATTTGTACAATATTTAAGTTAGCCCCATCAAGAATAATTGCATAGGCTTAAATGATGGGCCATTCCAATTGTCCTTGTGGGATGCAAATTAAAATGTTTGAGGTGAAAAAAAAGCAACACTCAGATTCTAGAAAACAAATCACTCGATATTCCAGTTAACAGCCTTTCACACTTCCTCCTGACCTGAAAGCACATTTTATTTTCTCACTTTTTAAGGCCCATGTACCTTCACAAAACTAAAACATAATAAAGAGGAATTCAATCTCCTAAAAGCTTTGGGAAACCACAAACTTTCCAGGAAGAAAAAAAGAAGTTTGCAAATTCTAACATGCTGAACCAGATCAGTGTGGTTTGCTTTCCATTACCGGCTGGCACTTCTCAAAACCTGGGGACTATGGATATAAACGAAAGCCTGGTGTCAAGCTAATGACTTCCTTGGACTTTGTGGTTATTCCACTATCTCAGACTGTACCTTAATGCAGCCATCCAAACAGGCATCCCTGCTGCTGGTGGTTTTCTGGCTTTCAAGTACTTCCCTTTGCAATGTTAATGATGAATTTTAACATAGATCTTTGTAATTTAATAAATATATTAATTTTAATATATTAATAAAGGCCAGCAATATTAATGTGAATGCTTATATAGTGACTAGAAGAAATATAAAAGTTTATGTAAGTGCTAAGTATCATTCTTATGATTTCAACGATCCAAAGAGTTCTCAGATGTTTCTGAAAAAAATCTTAATTTACTGCCTTAAATTTTCTACCAGACACTTGTAAATTTCTATCAAAAAAGAGGTGCAAACCTCTTTCACATACTGAGCATAAAAGAACATGTGCTATTTATTAACAGGAGCAAGCATTTATTAAAGTCTATCCTGGCTTTTGAAAATAAGATGACTTCATACACAGGAAAGAGGTGTATATGATAAGTTGTTATTTCAGGTCTGTTTTGAAAACATTAAAAAAGGGGGCTAAACCTATTTTACATGCCAGTTTTAATTAATCTAATTTCCAGAAGGAATTTGACCAGTGACAAAGCAAAGTGTAACCTTTGGGAAAACCCACTCATTTAAAACTCTTTATGGCACAGCAATGTTTCTAGTTTAAATACTTTATGAACTACAAAAGTGTGAAAAGCTTTTTACAGTTTGCATTGTACATTTTGAAGGTCTATCTCAATTCTAATTGTAAAATGTCAATATTGGCTTGAGTAAAATTAGCAAAATAACTCTTACTACCTGATCTTAATCTTCCAATCTGTTCTGCCAAATGCTAAGAGGAGAGCGTAAGAGTAATTCGCAGTAGTTACAAACACTCAAGTAACTTCATATTCCACTGAAAACTTACCTATAGCAAGATATTATATCACATTTTCCTGACATTAATATCCTGGTCAGATCACCATCAGACTATTTCTAACTTGGCTATTTAGCATTTTTCCATTTTATTAGCCTCCTCCTTCACCTAAGTAGATGGCAATCTACGTGATCTGTACAGTAGTGATTTTCCTGAGTGTTATAAGTAGAATTTGGACTCAGTAGTGCCTTTCATGCTCCAGAATATTGTGGAAAGCATAAATGGAAGTGCTTGAGCACAGTCACTGCGAGCTAGAGGAACTACAGGGAAATGGAGAAACCAGCAGAGAAAATTAAGAGTGAGTAAGCAGGGGATTAGAAACACAGAATGGACCAGAACAACTTTCTCACCATGGAGCTCTCTCACCCTCTCTCGTTGCACCTTACATTAAGTCAGCACACTACCAATGGGTATGCTGCTGTTGTCTCTTTTAATTCTAGTAGTAAAGTCTCTCAACCTTCCACCCTCACCTTCCCTCTGGCATTTTTCTCTGAAGACTCTTTCCCATTGCTCTTGCTATGTACAGAGAAGGTTTCTAAATGCGAAGCCAGCAGCTAAAGGTGGAAGTATTCCTTCTGGACTAACAGGTACAGAAATAGACAGATAGATAGACAGATAGATAGATAGACAGATATGTATACACACAGACAAGCGTACACACACTCATGCATATATATGCGCACGTGCATGTGTGTATGTGTACATGTGTATGTGTACATATGTATGTGTATATAAGTATACACACATACATATATACACACATGTATGTGTATGCAAATATACATGAGTGTATATATATGTATAGTAACATACAGACATATAAACATGCATATGCATATACATATATCTTCCCAGTAAAGAACACAGTGAAGGACTCCCAATTCAGGATATATCAGTGGCTTCAGGAATTTGCTGGGACTGAAGAAGGTCTCTTAAAACTATATCCGTGCACATTCGCCTCAGCATTTAACCATTGTACTGCAAAGCTCTTTGGAATTCCTCAAAATAATGGAAGGTGATACATAAGTTAAAATAAAAAGCACTAAGATTGTGTACTTCATTATTAAAGACCTTAGCCTACACAAGCATGTTTGCTGTAAGTGCTCATGCACATATGAATCTGATTTGAACATGAGAAAGAACAGGGTTTGATAAGTCATCTGAAAAGCAGCTGTTTTCACTCAGTGGATAGTTAGTATTTGTGTCTACATATATTGATGACAATAGATGTCTCCTCCTCTTCATGATGGAACTCACAAAGTTGTCATGTCAAAAACAGTTAAATACAATCTTATTGAATGTCTTTGAAAATATAGGGAGCTATGAAATAGCCCTTTTTGCTCTTCAGGCCATGAATTTTCAGTGAGCACGCTTGACATTTTCTTCCACCTATTTCATGGTAGGCAGAAAATCTTTCAAAGAAAGGAAAGGGTTTTCACGGATGAGCGGAGGATCAGACTGGAGACCATAATTACGATGAAAGTCAGATATTGAAGAAAATACAAGGTGACAGAGGAGCTGGTTGTTTTTACTGCAAATGCCCCAGGCCTTTGACACTGCCTATAGGAAAATCTATCACTAACTGCCATCGGTACTCTTAAAAGGTTTTTATTTATCCACAATGAGACAGCATTTAATAATCCTTATTCTGTCCAACCAAAAAATAAATTAACAGAATCACGAAAATTGATTCCAAGAGAAATGGCAAATTTTTGTATCAACTCTTCCTTTTCAATGCAAAAGGGCATAGTCACTCTGTTTCACTCTTCCCCTCAGTTTTCCTTTGCACAGTTGATCACAGATCCCATTCTGCACTCTTCTATGCTCACATTGCCTTTACTTTATTTGGTCAAATTTTCTCAAACCACCCCGTAGTACATAAAAGTCACTAGCTTGTAAAGTCAGCTTTGCACCATAGAGAAATTAGGAAGCATTTCTCCAGCAAACTAGCCCACTGATAGAATTTCTAGGCCTAAACTGCAAACTATTGTTTTATTTTAGTACAGTACTTCTTAGGCAGTGCATGGAAACATTCTCAGATAGATAAAAGACAACAGAAAAAAATATATATATCTTGGGGAAAGAGTACAAGCAATACAGAATAATGATTTCTGTATACTAGCCTTACTTGTAGCAGGCCTAACACTGCTAAAACATGATTTCCTGGGCCATGATGCAGGTCTATGCAGTCAGCAGGACTGCCTGCACCAGCAAAGGCTCTGCACCCAGTCTCTGAGGGACTCAAAAAGGGACATAAAGGCAACACCAGACCACTCTTTTCTTGTTCTTACTCTTTCTTCCTAAAATGAACAGACTCATTTACTTTATTCTCATGCAGATTTTTGGTAGATTATCTCATTTTACCTTCCCTGTTAAACTTTACTATTGCACCATGTTGTTGGCTGGATCTGATTTTCTAAAACAATTCTTTTTTTTCAGTTACGCAAAGACACAAAAACGCTGCCAGTGTATTTATTCATTTACTTTACATTTTTATAATAAAGAACTAGTTCAATTTTCTCACAATAACCGAACAACAAATTTACCACTGAACAATAAAACTACCACTGAATTAATACAGAGGTATAAGAGGTAAGAATTCAACATATGGTTGAAAATAAGGAGGTGTTCTCCAAACTTTCATGATCTCAACGAGCAAGATTACCAACAAACTAAAAGTAAGGGCATGTTTAAAGAGAGATGGGTATATTGTATGAAATACAAGCCATTACATTTCATTATTACAGTTTACTGGTTTATAAGGAAGTCTGTAATAAGAATATTTAGTAAATGAGGCTGAAGATTACAATAAAAGACAAACAGAAAAAGGCTTTTGAGTTAGTAGCTTTTTTTTCCTCTTGCTAACTCACTGTGTGTTTTCAGTGAAAACTAACTGACATGGACTAAATGAGACAAACTCAAAAATAAAATAGAGGAAGGTATCTTTCAAAATCATGTTAGATGCAACTCTTTACCGGTCTCATAGGTTGAAATGAACTGAAATCATGCGGCATCATATTGATGGGAAAGCATAACTAAGAGATATTACACCTTTTAATCTCTTTCTGGAATACTTTAGATTTTCCTCTGAGTAAATTCCCATGAATTGTAAATCAATCTTTTTTAATGAGTTTAAAATCTTAATTACTCAATATTATGATTCATGTCCAGTCAGAATATAGTTGAATTAGTAATATGTTATTAGACCACAATGCTATTATTTCACAGTTCAAGAGTTCTACTCGTCCAAAGTTCTTGCAAATAATAAAACTAATAGTACATTTACAAAGTATTAGATAACAGAGTATTAACAACCACTGAATGTGTCAGAGTAGTGCTCAGAATGCAAGTTGCGCAAAAAAAGGGAAGATAAGAAACAGAGTGCAGACTAAAACCAAGAGTCTACTGGAAATATTCTTTAAGATATTAGTGTCATGAGAAAATTCCTCTTCTGGCTAGTAACACTGAGATTGAACACTGCATTAAAAATATGGTCTTCTATCTCTAGTCTGTGGTATATGGGGGTATGGAGATCATGGGCTGAGTTTCCTGCTGGTGTAAACAGCACAGCTGGATTTTTCTTCAGCAGTATTAGCTTGCATATATTCTTCTGGGACATTCTGCAGATTTCTAAAAAGAGCTGACAGACAACCAGTGTTTTCATCACTCAGGAAATTCTATTAGTGAACGACTTTGTCCTGATATCAAATCAGGACAAAAACCCAAAGTATCTTTTTGTTTTTCCACACAGGAAAATGCCCAACTCTGTTTTTAAAAATGCCAACTGTTTGGAGTTGGCTTAGTGAAGAATGGTAATCATCTGTGACAAAATCTCACAGAAGAATTCTAGTTTCATGTCCCACATCTCCATTTTCCCTTTTGACATCCCTGTACAAGTTTGGTTCCCTGAGAAGACCACACCTGATCTTACTCAAGGGAACATTCACCTGCACCTGTCCATTCTGCTAGACACAAACATATGTGCCTAGACAAACATCCAAATTGCCTCCAAAACCATTAACCAAGTATGCACTTTAACTCTCATACCAGATAAAAAGTGCTGCAGAACTACTTTTCCTTGGTAACTGGATACTGCAAACACTAATGCAAAGAGGTAGATTTTGGAAAGATGTTTGCTATACTGGAATGATTATCCTTTATTACTAAACAATTAAAACTGATTA
>NW_008795695.1:5795623-5811358 GCF_000699145.1 Aptenodytes forsteri
TAAAACCAAAATTTCGCCCCCCAGCCACAAGATAGTTAAATATATGTCTTTCTAAATACATAAATGGCTGTTTACATCTCAGCCTAAAAGATGCATTAGCTGTATAAGTACCAGTATTGCTCCCATGAAAGTTAGTGAGATTTATTTTGATTTAAGCAAGGGTTGACCAATGAGCAATGAATGAATCTAACAAGTCTACAAAATATTTCATGAGTTATGCTTAACAGATGTACTGTGCTTCTGAGGTGGACTCTTCCTATGCACCTCTCAACTGTAATATTCTTTATAATTCCCTGACTCTCAGTTTATCTTTTAACCCTGTTTATATCTTGCATATGAAATTAAAAAGGTAAATAAGTCCTTTTTGAATACAGTGTTTTCAATAGTTTGCACTCCCCCAATTTCAATAATTTATATTATAAGATGTGGCAAAATTCATTTTGCAGTAACTACAGCTGTAATGTGTTAGGCATACTTACAGCACTATACATTTTCCCAATCAGTTTGAAAAAGTCTTCTCTCAGAGGAGCATAACTATTCCATACATTATTTTCATTTCTTGCCTTTCTAGCTTTGGTGTGTTTAGTAATTTTCTAGATCATTCTATAAACTGTTATTTTTAACAGAATGTGTATTTTGGGAATAAAAATCATAGTACAAAAAGACGAAAAAAAAATCTAATTTCTGTTATTAGAAAGTCCTCCTATTTAAACTTAATCCCAATTAAGAACTATCAGGATTTTTATAAAAATCCTAAAACCATAGAGAGGAATATCCTGTTTGATTTTGATAGGATCAGATGTATGCTTATTGCATTTGTTTGCTCTTCAAATTTAATTTAGGTCTTAAACACTCTTCATGAAAATATTGAAGGTGAAAGGCAAAGGAACAGTGAGAAGTTATTCCTATACATTGTTCATGCTTGCTATGATGTACAGAGGGGTTTGGGGAGAAGTGATTTATTTTGTATTTTACTAGCTTACTGGTTATTTTTCAGTTTATATATATACATGTTCATTTGGTCTTAAAACCTTATCCTGAATCATTCTGCGGTTCATGCTATTGATCATGTTCTCTGTCTTAAAAAGTAGTTTTGGGTGAAAAATCTTGGCCCTAATGAAAGCAGCAGCCACAACACTCGCTTGACTTGAGTGGGACCAGGACGATCGACCCTGGCGATTTTTATCGTAATGATGCCAATGCCTCTTTTCATTTCACAGCTTTACAGCCATCTGTTCCTAGCTGATAGACATATATATTGTTCCTTTGTCCTTGACAATTGAGGGTCAGTCTATGAAATTAGCAGGTGTATCACTTCAGCTAAAACACCTGAGAGAACTCATGACGCAGCCTGCAGAGAGATGGGGCTGCATGCAGGGCAGCAGTGGGCACCATTTCACCCCCTCTACACTCAGCGGTCTCATCACACTGCTACAGTGTCCCACAACAGAGGACAATGTAGGTGCAGCAGCATCTTGAGCATGGAGGGACCATTCCCTCCTTGTACAGAGCAGCCGGACACAAGGAAATATTTTCCAAGACATTGCCTTCTTATGATGCTGCTTCAGAGGAAGCAGAAAACCATACAGTGGGCAACTCAGGGTGCATCTCCCTGTAAACAACCCCTAGCGTGAATAACCATTTCACTACGCG
Source organism: Aptenodytes forsteri (assembly GCF_000699145.1). NCBI lineage: Eukaryota > Metazoa > Chordata > Aves > Sphenisciformes > Spheniscidae > Aptenodytes > Aptenodytes forsteri. The sequence goes on from NW_008795695.1 coordinate 5,797,277, forward strand.
CTCCTGAATCACAAATTTCTGTGGATAGGGACTGTCTCTTACCAGATATCCACAAACAGCCCAACACAGTAGGACTCTAATCTTGGTTGGGGTCTCTCAGTAAAAACTTACTGCCAACAATAGCTGATTATTAATCTTTCCTAGCGTGATTTTAAATGACTATGAGAATATGCAGTTTGGACTAACACAGCAAATATTTTCTTTTTAATCTTTGGGTTCTTTGCTCTCATATGCTTAAATAATTCAAAACATAAGTGCCTACTCTTATTTCTTACTGCAGATGACATCTGTTCCTCATGAATTCACTGAGTCGCATGCATGATATTTGCTACGCCTGGATACTTTCCTTTGAAACATGCACTAACTAAAGATGAGCTCTTATTCTGAAACTTGACAAAAGTTTTGATCAGTAACAGAGTTACAAGGAAAGGTCTGTATTGGGCAAGATTTGAACTCACAGTCTGGGCAAAATCTTCAGACTGAGGGTTTTGACTGGAAACGTTTATCTAAACAGAGCAAAAGGAATATGAAGATACTGTACTGACGCATATGAACCAGTTCATCCAAGAATAAGGTAAAGCTGCTTTCATTCTCCGTTTTCCGCAGCATTCTTTATACATTAGTCCTGTTATCAGGTTTGCCAAGCCAAAGATGCAAAAAGAAAACAAAATACGCACTCGCAAAACACAGCTCTTTCCCCCTCCCCAAAAAACATGTGTTTTGATCCAGTAACTTAGAAGTCACACATTGGTTATTCAGAACACAGTGAGACTGTAATCATGAGCAGAGCTGCAAAAGGGCCTGCCACCAAGGCAGAAACAAGTTTCTTGCTCTCATGTCACATAATCCAGGGTGGTCTGCTGTTGTCAGCTGAAGGACTTGGATCCGCAATTCAAATCCACCCCTGTGGGCATCGACAGCCAGGTCTTGCTCGGCCATGAAAACCCCAGAGCCCTTCAGCAGCACCCACCACGTCCATACTCGCCCACTTGCCCATGCTGTGAGGGGCCGTGGGACTGCCCCAAGGGGATGGTGTCAGGAGGGCAGCCGCTGTCTGGCAGAGACACGCCAACATGGCCAATGCTGCGAGAGGCCAAGGGGTTTGGGGAAAAACACCTCCCACCCGCAGTTGGAAGGAACTTTTCCCATCATCGCAGCGCAGGGCTGCAGCAAATGCATGCAAAAGTGCACAGCTTTTAGGGCAGCACAAGAACTTATTTAAAATAAGGTTTTCTGTCAGTTTCTCAGGATCGTTCCCCCCTAGGACCTGACGTATTCCCGAGAAGACCTTGATCCTCTTACATTGAAACACAAACAAGGATCCATTTTAGTAAAAAGAGGTTTAGATGATCCCTGTGTAAGAAGAGGTGTCAATTTGTGAAGGCAAGTACTTCATCAGGAGTCTAAGACAGTCATAAAGCCTCTTCTAAGCCTTGCAAAGGGAAATAGGTGCAGCTGAGAGAATGAAACTTGCTCTTTTCTTTTTCCCTTCTCCATTTCTAACTCCAAGACAACAACTGGAAGCAGAAGAAGGACTCAACAGCAGATGCCCACTGCTCTGGAGCTCAGTGCTCTGAAGACTTGCTTGACTGAATGCTAACCTGGTCCTCCCTGCATCACTCCTCCCAGCATTGCCAATTGCGAGAATTTTTGTGTTTGATAATTACACTGGAAAGCTGCCGCTTATTTTTCTCTCATGCCCACATAGTTGTTTTCAGTGAAAAAAATCTCAATAGACTATTTGAAGATAACTTTGTTAATACATAGTTCAACATAAGACACTAGCATAAATGTATCGATGATAAAAAACCCTTTCTTTTCTTTCTTACACATCTCTGAAGGCTGTACCTAGCTGTCTTGGGGCCAGCTACCAAATTCCATGTACTGGCAAGTGCTTCTGTGCTGCTCCTCTGTCAACACTGCATGCTTCTCACACTGACTCCTTTCTGTGGGGAACATGAGAAATCAGTTCATCAGAAAACTAAAAATACACTCAACATCATTACTTTTCTTCATGTTTTATCAATAAACCTAGCCAAGCCTCCTCTCTGATTCCTCCCTTTTCTTCTTTTCATTTCCTTTGTAGACTTCAGTGCAGGGCTGCTCTGATTAGGCTTAAGAAATAAAAAAGCTACATTTTCCTCATTTAACCATTCCTTCTGTGCATATCAGTGAAGGAGACATACGATTAAGAAGTATTTAATCATATTTTCAGGAAGTTAATTACAGAGCCCTAGAGCATATAAGCACAGCAGTAGCCCAGTCAGAGCTAGTGAGATGACTTGATGGTCATTAACCTAACACTGGAAGTTAATTCTGCTTCACTGTATTGCTACCACATCTCTGTATGAGGTATGGGAAGTAAACTAATTGTATATCTTTTTAGTTAACAATTTTAAGGACATTCTGACAAGCAATGACACATACTGAAAGTCAATCTCTTAAGAAAAACTTGGTACACACATTATAACAATGTAATATTAGCAGACAGTTCTAACTGCTTTACAACAAACCACACAAGAGGCAACATTACCCCTTACACAATCAAACGTGAAAACCAGGAAAAAGGATTAACAGACAGAGAGAGAGAAGCACTAAAGGTTGGTGAGGTCTCCACCTCCAAAGGGATTCTGTATCTCCTGATCCCAAGTGCACTAATCCTTTCATTAAACCACACCACAGTAAGGAAAGTGATAAGAGATACAAACCCATGTAAGAGCAAATGTTAATTGCAAGAAAATTTGTGCCGATAAAAGCTCTTCTTCAGCTACTGTCACATCAGAACAGACAAGACAATTTTCATGAACGAGATACTTTAGGGTAATTTAAATTGAACGGAGCAGAGAACTGAGATCTGCAAGACTTTTTGCTCTTTCAGCTTTACATCTGGGTCTGCAGTTACCCCAGAGACGGGAACGAGAGAGTAGGCAAAAAATAGCGTGCTCCCATCAACGAAGGTGCTGTCCAGCCGGAGTTATGGAGAGAAGAGTGGCAGCTTCTTAATTGTCAGTATCTGCATAAAGGGTTGAGATGTTGTTTTTGTTCATTTATGTTATGTCTTGCTAGATTTGGGTTTGGTATAATGAAAAGGAATTCATGCATAGAATATTTTGACTTTTTATATCAAACAAAACTGAAAATTGTGTTTCTGGATAACATCTTGTCCACGCTAAGATACCTGCCGGAAAGCAGGAGAGCTCCTTGTCCATGCAATTTCTATTGGAAGCAAGGGTGTCGCTTAAGGGCAAGAGGCGGTGTAAAACAGCAGGACTAAACACGTTTGGTTTTTTTCTCAGCCGCCAGCCAGGATGGGAGTCCTAAAGTTCAGATTCAACCACAGGATACTGCAGTTTGAATTTAACACCGATGTTCCTTGGGGTGACCCAGATTACAGCTCATATGTCAACAAGGAGCTTCCGAACGGATCCTAACATAAATGGTAAGAAAGTTACATTTCACAGAAATAAGGAGGAGTTACTACTAACTTGTTTCTTATGTGTTTTTGAAGACCATATTTAAAGCCTGTTTAAAAAAAATCTAATGTTTTCATGATACTTTAAAACAATTTGTACTCTTTGTGCTGGGATTCAGTCAAAAATATACATAAAAACAGCAAACATAAAAGTGAAAATTTTCAAAAATGTATGTTTCTTTAAAAAAAAAGCAAGGAAGGAGGGATCATAATGTACTGATGTGAGAAGATAAATTTTCACAGGAATTCCTATTGTATTTCAAATCCTATTGCTTTTTGTACATACGAAGCTTAACACAAACAATAGTAGCAGTTCACATTTATATATGGCATGAGGTAATGGAGTTACTGTTTCCAGGCATTTGCTAGATTGCCTTTCTACTTTCTAAGAGAAAATCAAGTCTTGGTATTTAAAAACTGAGGAGTGTCAGGTAAGCCATGGATCTTTAGAAGATAATACCCAACCACACTGTTATTCCCTGCAGGAGCAGTTATTTCCAGACGACATATCCTGCCTGCCATCCACAGTGCCTTTCTTATAGCACAATATGAATTAGTACATTTAAAATAATACTGCAGGAGGGTTGTCACTGACCATTGCTCTTTTCCCAAGCAAATATTTTTTCTTGCCATCTTTAATGAGGCGAATATATACATAAAGAGCTGACATGTATTTTCTAATTCCAGGGCTTCAATATAAATGAACTGAATTAGGAAGCTGAACTCAACCAAAAGATTAACAACATAAATAACATTACCTCCTAATAAGACAGGATGAGACAAGACTGCATTTTCTCTTGACACTTGTTTTCTTTTTACCAAAAAATTAAAAAAAAGTCAACAGTATGATTACATTAATGTATGGCTTAAATATGCCAAATAGTTATACAAAATGTTGACATTCCCATTTAATATTTTAATGTGAATGCCATCTTTAATCAAAATGGATTTTCCACTATAGCTGTGCTAAGGATTTTTTAACAAGAACTTACCAAAGCAGCACAGCATAGCATTCCTTAAAAACAAGCACTTCCTTATCAGCTCTGTTTGGGAACATTTTTAGTTTGTTACTCATATTTTTGCAATAATTTTCTATGGTATTTTGCCAAGTAGGTCAGTTTCATGACATGGCTCATCACAGACTCTTTTTTTCTTGATTGTGTGTATTTAAATTACATGGTCAGTGTTTAACATTTAATTTTTGATCTAAAATCAAGGGCTATCTGTTGAGTGACATAATGATTTTGCGATCATTTCAGAAATACACACACACCTATTCTCTATGGCTTTGCAGATGACAGCATTTCACTTAAGAGCCAACCTTTTTCTCTTCTCTTTGTGAGAGTAAGTTAACAGAAAAGATGGCAGAACTTGTCTCTTTTCCCTCCCAGACTTTCCCAGAAGAAATAGACTTCCATGTCTTGCGTTCATGGGAAGGCTATGCAGGGATGCAACTTATGGTACTGACCAGAGCATCTCTCTCTTCCACAAACAGGCAAAATATGGACTTTTAGCTACAGCTAGCTAACACATAATTTGCAGGTCCATGCGTTTTTTTTCAGGGAAGAAAAGACAGAAGTGCATCTTACAAAAAAATCCCTGCTTCTTCACAGAACCATTTATCCCAATGACAGTTAAATAGATCTCACCAGGCTTCTCTCTTCTCATTCTTGCTTCCTCCATAGTCTCCTTCATCCACAAATTCTTTTATATAACTTGTAGTTTTCATTACCACACTGCTCTGAATTGGTTCATACTGGCACCAGTTTTCATGAACCACCCATTACTATCTCATCTAGGCACACTGATTTGTTTTTGGAGTTCCACGGGCCAGAAATGCCTAAGAGTTATTAACTACTATTTCCAGAGAAGATGAAAAGTGTAATTTTGTTTGCAGCCACCTGCCAACTTAGAATTGTCAAAATTGCAACCAGCTTTTGATTTTAAAAGCCTACATTTTCATGATAGCCTATTGCAACCTCTGTTTTCCTTTACAATTATTTAAATGCCAATTTTCCACCATTCATTCTTTACTTGGCACTCTCTCTTCCCACTACCTGGCACAGAGAACTCTAGTCTCATCATATAACTTCATTCCACGGGGGCACTCCCAGCTTTATGTTTAATAGATTTATCTTTTCATTTTGTTTGCTTTTAAGTTGTTGCAAGGAAGAAGTATTGTAGAAATGAGACAATATCCTAGAACAATTTTGCAGTCCGCTCAAGATCTGAATGTTACTGAAATAGTAGCACAAATTCTTCTGGACCAAATTTCAGTGGTATTAACAGCAAATCTGAAAATAAAACCAGTGCTTCAAGAAACAGCTGAGCTGCAACAGAAGAGTTGCTCTAACATTTAGTTATTCAAGTCTGCAACTTTTATGACAAGAGGAAACAATCTAGCCTCATTCTATCATCTAAATCAGTCTGGTGCTGTAATGAAGTTCCCAGTCTTACTTATTTCAAACTCACTGATTAGATGATATCTAGTGGTTAACTGCTCGTTCTTGGAGGTTTGATATTTGCATTAATATGTGTCCGGGGTGCCTCAAATGCAACTACTTTTATTTACTTTCTTCCCTGGTACTTCAAAGTTTTGGAGAGGGTGTAACTCCATCTTGTCTCTGTTGGCAAGGAGGAAGAAGAACTTTATTTAGAAAATCTCATTTACATGACACTGATATATAGAACCTACTCTTTATTGATGTCATTAAGCATCTGGCATCTTGGATGTATGTGGCTTTTGTAATGCTGGAAAATAGTTATTGGGTGCCCCTCTAATGGCAGTCATAAAGTTGCACCAAATTTCCAGCAGCTGATATGATCTTCCTTTTGTGTAGCTAGTAGGAACATACATGAGAAGAAACTCTAACGTATACAGAGAGCATCAGATAAATGTAAGTTTGTTTATTGTGAGATGTCTGTGTTTGCTAAAATCACCGAGTGTATGATCAAACCCTGAATTTATACAAGTAAATTTAAAAAATCTCTTGGAGAACGCAAAATATGTCTGCAAAACATATTTGATAAAATTATCTAGTAAGCAATGACCTTGGTATTAAAGGACATACTCTCTACAACAGAAAAATGAGAGAAGTAGTAGAATAAAAGTAACAATTTGAAATACTGTCCATGGCTGAGTTTGCCAATGGCCACTGTTAGTTACAGCAGATCTGCTGAACAGTGGCAGCAGTTAAAAAGGTAGTTTGTGTGACTGTTGTGCAGTGTCTAAGCCTTACCAGAGAGACACAACTCATCTTTTGCACCGCTGCTATAATTATTTCCTGCTCTCAGGCTTTCAACACAAGAAATTAATTCCAGTGTAATTTTCTGCTGGTCTGACTGTTAGTCGAACCTCATTTATTTCAGACATGAAGCCTACAGTCTGAGAGCATAGCACAGATTCACATATTTTTATCACGGGATTTGATTCTTTGCAGGGAAATACTTGTGTCAGATAAGCCACATTGCTTTCTCTGTTTCAGAAGGCCACTGAGTTTTGCTCCTTTGAGTATCTTCCCTGTATTAACATGATTATTCTTCCCAAAATAAGTTCTCCTACAGAAGTTGTGTTAAAATCATAGCACCCTTCTCCTGACAAAAACTTAAGCTGGCCACATGCACTGAAATTTGGTTTATATACCTTTTCAGAGAGGAACCCCCTGCTTCATCATTCTTACAAAGTCCAAAGGAGTTCAAGAGTGTGATCCCCCAGTAACGCCTTTATAAAAGACTGTGCAGAATTAATATTATACCTATTACTGCCCTGCAAGTTGCAATTTGAGCATGCAATAATAGGAAGGCGTATTTCCAGGAATTCCTCTTATAGATGTACTTGTTCTACATAGCCTCAGACAAATCAATGAAAGAGATGGCAAGTAAGACAGTGCATTGGTTAGAAAATACAAACATTTTGCATGAGTATATGCACATCCCATTGGAATTTCAAAGTCTTTTATCCAGATCTATTCAAAATCTTTCACTCATTCTGAATAAATCTTTCTGCTCTTCTTCATAAAGCTCTAATAATGCAAGATTTGTAACTCGCTTTAAAATATTTTTCCAGTTCTTTTCCTTTCAATGGCCACCTTAATATGTGAGTTGCACAGCAATACATAAGGCTTTAAGTTTTCACTGGGATTTAATTAGGACTAGTGCCCAGACAGCCTAGTCATTTACCTTACTGTTGCAGCCTCTGCAAATACATAGACAGACGTGTCCGCTCCCACAGCATGTAACTATACAAGGGTTTAATCCATCTCTCTATTCCCTGTTTGTTTTTTCCCCAATAGTGCTAAAATGCAGCTTGCAAGCCCTTCTTTCAGTCGTCTGGTGCTGAGTCACCAATACCCTGAAACCAATAAATACATACTGGGGGGACAGGTGAGGGGACCTTCGCTGTTATTTTTTTGAGGGTCTCACTGATGATGGGCCATAAGTTTCTTCCTGGCTCTGAACTTTATTGAACAGCCTCTGAGAGTCTCAGCTCATAAATCAGCAGCAGCAAAATTGCAATACCGCTGCTGCTTCACGGTGTCTGGGTGCAGAGTCCTTCAGACGCTCTCCACCCACTCAGCCTACTGATAACCGGCATTTGGCCCTCAAAGTAGTAGTGGCTGCTTTTTTGAACAGATATTTCCATGTCTGGCAGGGGACTGAGCCGGGTTCTTTTTTTGTCTTGTTTTTCATCGAGATACACGAGGAACAGAGTGTGATCCTGGAGCTGTCATTCAGCCTTAAAATGTGTCTCAAACAGTAAAAAACATGGAAGCAGCAGCTTACCATTCATCATTCGTTACCCAGGCTGAATCCTTGCTGGCTGCCTCGGAGTCCCATGATATACAGAGATTCCTACGGAAATGGAAACCTCTGAGGATACAGAAAAGTTTTCTGGCACTTGTGCATGGGTGTGATAGGCACCTGGGCCTTCACTGGAGTGCTTGAAAATGCTTTTAATATGACAATGCTGGCAAAGCCCCTTTGAAATGTCACTGTTTCACTAACTCTGGGACCTTTTGAGTGTTACTTACAATATGTTTAACTCAAAGTACCACAGAACAGAAAACTTTCAGACATCTGGAAGGCTGCGGTTCTCCTGCTCACACTTTCCACTGGGCTAACCTAGCCCAGGGAAATCTGCCTTGAGTGTTGATTTGCAAAGAAAATAAATTTAAGGCTTTTCTCACTTCTTTATGACACCTAAAACCTTTCTTGTTTTTCCGTGGTCTGTTTGTGGAGTTTTTACAGGGAAGCAGGTATGTCGCTTTAGAAAATGTTGACATCGACACTGTCACATAGACGTATTCTCCGATTAAGGTATCATGCCAAAGTCTACACAAAGAAACTAACCCACAGAGATGTCATTAGTCTATGACACAACTCAGCTACAACCACCATAAACTGTGATACGATTTTTCCAGATCAGTATTTTCTGCAGACACATCTCACACAAAATTCTGTTTGTTCAAAAGAACAGGTTTCTGTTAAAAGACCATTTTAGCTTGCCCTTTTAATAAGCCAAAGTTGCCTTATAAGATCAAAGACACAGAAAGGATTGGCAAGGGACAATTTATAACAGTTGCAGACAAAATGAGGCTTATGAGGTTCCACTGACCCATCAACAGCATGGTTTGATTGCCTAACCACAGTTTTCCCAAAGCCTTTGGAAAGAATACAAGTTTCCTGGGGCAGACCATCAGAAGTGGTTCCACAGAAAACCCAGGGCAAGGGACATGAGGCTCAATCTAAAAATGAATTGCCTGCTACCAGGATGTTCTATGCATACAGGGCTCCTGTCAGCTGTCCTCATATTTCAGCAAATTCTGCAAAGAAGTATTATTGTGAGAATATTTTTCATGTTGAGTGATTAAGCATTCAACAAAGAATTACCTTTGCAATGCAAAATTTCTGAAGAACATTTCTTAGAAGAACAATTCAATGTGGTTGTCATTCAAGTGCCACGTACTTTGACAAGAGATGTCTAAAACATCGTGACTTGAGAAACTCATTGACATCTTTGTTAACTCAACTACATTGTATACAGCTCAACGTGCTTACGTTACTTAGAACTGAATACAACTCTTGTGGTATCGAAAAAAAGAGACAATATTTCCATTCTTCTTCAATACAAAGTTCAGAAGACTTCAAATTAGAAAACTAGAGCTATGAAGCTATTCTACTTGTCCTTAAATAAAACTAAGAAAAAGGATTTACTGCAAATAGCAAATATTTTCTGTGCAATCAAAGCTATCCTTACAATTCTCCCAAAAACATAACTATTTTAAATAAAATTGCAGATTTTGCTAATTAAGTTTTTTCAGAGCCAAATCCCCTAGACAGTCTTTTAAGACAACTTTCATGATACAATTAATGATGTCAGAAAACTAGCTTTATGCTTGGTAATTATTTTATCTTAGGGAAAGCTATAGCCACAAGATAAGAAAAAATCACATTCCTGGGAAAGAACAAAAGAACCTTACATAGATACATTTCCTTTATTTTCTTTCTGGAAGCAGTGACGACTGATAGTAATTTTTTTCAGAATTTTTGCAGGGACCTCCAGTGTCTAAAAGTTATTTTTTTGCCATGACTTCTAGATTATGTTGCTTTCATACTTCTCCTACCTGTCAAAGAGTGAGTCTCTTTAATTTGTAACCTTTTGTTTGGCTTATCACTTGACACTGAACTCACAAGAGTGCCTGTTCCTAATTTCCTCTGCAATATCTCCCCTTTGATTGCAGCTATGAACAGTTCCAGAAGACGGCGTAAACCTGCTCCACTCTAAATAAAAATAATCTGTTTATATAAGAAACAAAACCCCCTGGATATTCAGATACATGTTCTACCCTTATTTCTCTCCTAAGAGAGAAGCACTGCTAGAAGTTCATTTGCTACCCACTCTCTAGGTTTTAGAGAGTCACTATACAAGTTAGGCCCAAGCTTCAGACAAGTCCAAAGGAGACCCCAAATTCAAGGCTTACTTGGTACATTGACCCTGTCCTGCTTACCTTACTTAGGGTAAGCAGTTCCCTGCTCATAACAGCAACTAGTAGTCATCTGAGCCACTCAATAGGTCTAAATTTGGCCTCTTAGGGAGTATTCACGTGACTAAATTCAGATTATTTAGACCTTCCTGGCAGTCACTGAAGGTGACTTCAGGCCTTAGGTGTTTCTAAATCCTGATTCTCCATGTCCTAAGGTAAGCACTTTACCTACTTAGTAGGTAAGAGCGTTCAGTTCACCTAGTAGGTAAGACTAGTTCAGAGTCGCTGTGTCCCAGGAACGATCATTTCTTTCAGCTGACACTAAAGACAGTCCAAGGTGTGCCTCTCCAGTGTAAGCATCTGAAGTTACAGGAGATGAATCTCTCCCCTTCTGCACCCAGAGGTGCAGAACACAGCTTGGCATTCACATATGAAGGGAGAAGCAAATTGAACAGGAAAAAATCTCAGTACACATTTGAGGAGAAAATACTGCCTAGGAAATAATGTGTATGTGGTGGCCAGATCAGACACCTGTACCATTTACAAATTCAGTGTTTTTCCTCCACTGGAGAACGTTCAAGGGGCTCAAGAACAACCTTTGTCCTGTGAGGCCCATTAAATTCATGCTGACACACTAACGTTATGAACTAATGATGCAACTTCTGCTGCTAACGTGTCTTGCTGAAATGGCTGAATTAGCCACGTCATGGGGACAGGTGATATGTCATATGTGTGTTGCATAACATCACCATGTCATACAAAGTGGTATTATGCCAATCCACAAAGCTGGAGATGCAGCAGAACAGACCTTTAGCATTACCCCAGCTTGTCAGGGAAATGTTGAGCCAGAAATGACACAAAAACCTCACGTAGCTAAGACACTGTTGTTGGACATGAACACTTAACGCAGGCCTGTGCCTGCATCTAATCCAGCCCTGACAAAGTATTTAGCAATATTCTCTGGACGCTTCGTCTTGACAGCCTGGTAAATTCAAGCCAGAAATACAAAAGATGTAGCTGAGCAAGGGAGTACTGCTGAAGCACAGAAATCAGCATCAGCCAACAAAACAGACCTAGCGATAGCCTGTAGCCAGAGCTGCTAAGAGGAAAAATATTGCCCTCTGAGGCAATTTCAAGGAGAATTCCAGGAAAGGTGGAAACTGGTCACAGGAGAAAACAGTGAAGCAGGGAAGGAGCTGGCCCAGCTGGGAGCTGCATGCACATGGGGAGCGCAGGTTCGGCATGCAGCAAGGTTAGTGGGGTCGAAGCGTAGGAGGAAGCACTTCAGTGCTAATTCAGGCTCTCCTGCACTTTGTTATCTCCCATATACAGGCATGGCCTCCTTTGATATTAAGGCGCATTATTCTCTGGAGCAAATATACATACTAATTACCACTGACCCCTGAGAAAACATAAAACTCTCTTAATTGCACAAATGGGAGTCAGGCAAAGAAATTCACAGGTGATACGGTTTTCTCATAACACGAGCCCTATACTGCTAAGTCACTCTAACTAATCCCTCTATTTTTAACGTAGGTCTCTCTCATAACATTGGGTAAGGAAATATCCATACTGCATTGCTGAGGCGTGAGTAGAGGAGAGGAAGGTGTGGACAGGTTTACCTGGATTAACCTGTTCACTTATTAGCCACCGTGTGCCATGCTCTGAGCCCATCTGGAAAAATCCTGGGCAGCTGATGGCCATGCTTGCCGTAACCATACTACTATTGGCAATCAAGCCAATTGATTTAAAACTGGCTCACATGTGTCTTTATGATTACAGTCATACCTCTTCCAACTTAGACTCTGTATTCTGCTAAAAAAATAAATAATGCTACAGCTTCCATCTGGTTTTGCATGGAAACATCTGGCAAAGTGCTGTTATTTCACAGAAACTATCCCCCCTTACCCTTATCTGCGCCTACTTAATCTACTGCTTTTTTTATTCCATTTGCATTTCTAATAATTCTGATGTCAGTTTGACAGATATGATAGTTCTGTCATTAACCAAAAATGCAACATAACTTGTCCAAAAAGAGTAGATTCCATTATTATCATTTGCAGAGCTGTCAGTTTGGTTTGGTACACTTATCTCCCTTTCATTCTCTGGTGTTGGCTGAAGACAGACACTGAATACTTCATTAACCAAAATGATTGTGGGAGTGCACATTTTCATTTGTATATAAGGCACGAAATGTTACAAGTCAGTTTCCATCCTCTAATATTTGGCACTTATTTTGTGCAACTCCACACTTTTAGAAACATAAAGAAGACCATAGGTTGTAAGAGAGAGGCAGAATGGTACCCAGGGTCATTCGCTGAAGATGGGGAAGACGTTTTAACTTGCTGCACTCATAATGGGCAAAAGCACTCAAGACACAGTTCTGACCCAACCAGAGGGCTTCGTCTGTTTCTATTAATTATTTTTATAAAGCTGTGGTCAGTGATCTGGTCCTCTGTATTATATGCAGGATGAGGAGATGGCGTGCAGGAGGAGGAATTGCTTCAAAGGCTTGCCCCTCCAGAACCCAGCATGTCTTCAGCGTTGAGAAGAAATGGATTTGGATGGAGTATAACATTAAACATTCAGAACATGAGTCCAGGGAAGTGCAGAATAAGGTAGCTGTTCACGGCATCTGCTTCCAGCATCATGGGTGTCCGGTCACCTCGGACTCTGTTGGGCTGACAGAGAGAAGGAGCATCTCTGTTACAGCCCTGCTCAGACGCCGCTGAAGGAGAGCCTTGTGCTCTCCACCAACCCTCTGCGGAGTTCAAGGAGGCTGCACATCGGAAGTCCACTCTCTCCCAAGAAGACAGTGCAAACAGGCTGTCCCGAGCCTGACACGTCCAGCACAGCCAGGTGTGCGACGGCCCCATTCAAAGGGGTAATCTGATCTCTCACAGGATATCCAGTCAGAGAAGCCAGGCAGGACCAACTCCCTTTCCAAATGTATGTAGCCCAAAGCTATTAGCGAATGCTCAAGCTGAAACTAGTTCTTCCTGTGTGTAGTGCAAATCAACAGGGGAAGGTCTAAAATGATCTGTAACACACAATTTATGCTTTCACAGTCTTTTATCCTTCTAGTTCCCTAAGGTAATGGAGTAATTGCAGATAATTATTTCAGAGATTATTATCTAATTCATACTGTGAATCTACATGACAGATATTATTCATTTAGCCAACAAGCACAGCTATTTTTAATTCTTATCTAGTCTCAGTTCAGTCTTTCAAAATAAAATAGCTCACTACTGATTCCACAATTCTTTGTGCTACTGGCAACGTACCGAGGAAACTTATGTGGATAAAATGCCTGTGCTTAGCAAAATTATGAATATGCTTTAGTAAATTTGATCTCCAAATTAACTTTAAAACTTAATGAATGTGTTCTCATAGAGGCTTTAGAATTAAGAAAACAAGGATGAAAGTAATTTCATTTGTGAGTCCTGAAGTCAGAAATAATATTATATTTATCTATGTCTTTTCTATTTCTGTCCCAGGCATTCAGATAATTTTGGACACTTTCCTCATAATCTGTTTTTTTACTTTTTCCTCCAAAAACCGTTTATTTTGTGAAAGACATTTTCATCTAGAACTGAACCTGTGTTAAAAAATTATGTTTCAGCAGCC
>NW_008795695.1:5811497-5822627 GCF_000699145.1 Aptenodytes forsteri
CAGCCATTTTGACTCCAGTTCCCAGCTGATTGAGTGCTTTGCCATGCAGAAAGCTTTTGAACTGATGAATTTACTAAATATAAAGAATAACTGAATCCATTTTAACAGCTTTCTAATTATGTATGTGATAGGTATTTTGGATGACTCAGAAATGTTTACTTAGAGCTATTAAAATGTGCTTAATTTTTCTTTTTCTAATTACAATTGTTTCATTGCAAAATAATTCCTTCCTTTCATGGGTATAAAAGCTACCCTCAAGTTTCCCTTTGTATCTCAACTATAAAATTGTGTAAAAATTTAAATAGCCTTATTGTATAACAATAAGGAAATGCAAATCTTACAGACCTATGAATAGAGACCTATGCATATTATTTCTTTATCAGTTTATCATTTTAATTTATTATCAATATTAGTAGTTTCCAGACATTTAAGCAATAAAAACAATGCAATTAATCCATTTACTCTTCCATAGTTTTCAAACTGGTTTATGATCGACAGTGCATGTTCTTTCCCAGACTAAAAGATCTCCCAGAGTCCTAACAGCAAAATAATAAATAATGCATAAAGTGCAAGTAAGACTTGGTATTGAACATAAAAGTGCGTTTCCTCCAGAATTACACCCTTGCTAATACTTGACCTTAGCATATCCTTACAGCCTTTTTCAGCCTTCAGCTACCCAAAGTCTAGGTTTTGACATTCAGGTTTAACTAGATTCACAGCTATATATGGCAGAAATGAAAACACAATACTGCCACCATGGTAGTGAAACTAAGATATGAAAACCACTGCTGGTTTTCCATGTTTCTATCCATATACTAGCCTGACAGTAGAAACATGTGAAAATGAATAAATGCAATTTTGTTATTTCTTTTATACTTCCTGCTTGTATTTAAAAGTTGACTTCACTGCAAGACAAGGCTTGGAGTGCTCCCAGACCTTTATGAACTGAAAAAACATTAATAGTAAAAAGCACATTTATAAAGCAAAAGTCTGATAGAAATGCCTGTTCTCGTTTACAATATGCCAGATAATTTGGACTGACAGCCACTTTTAAACACAATTATTTTTCATTGCTTAGGCTGCTTATTCACTTTTTCCCCAAACACTTAGTGAAGAGAAAGTTATTTGGATTTAGAGCTGTCTCTTTTATATCTGGCTATAGGACTCGATCTCGAACTCACTAAATCCAGGTAGAAAGACTCCCACTGGCTTCAATAACTTTTGATTAGGCCCTACTTAGGTCACTGACCCTCATAGGTTCTCAAACACGAATACATGGAAATGCCTTGGGGAGAGGGGGTTGCATTTCTGAGGATATGTTAAGATATGGCAGTCTGCATGGTAAGCCAGTCAAACGTTCATTGCAGAGAGAGCTGGGATACTATCATTGCTTCTTATCTTTTTTCTTTCATATTTTATTTTGAAAAATCATTGGGAAGGCAACTTTGTATCCTCCATAACACAAGAATAACTTCTGGAAGACAGAAAAAACTCTATGTGCATCTTCGTAGCATCAGTCATCTCTAATATCTTTATAAGGTATCAAAATGGATAAAACTCACATTAGTTCAAGTCATGTTATAGGCTTTGTGATTCAGTTTTGCATCCTGTTTTTTCTTGTTTTAATTTTATCCTTTACTGATAGCCGAATGAAATTGGTGTTTTGATTTAAATGAAGGAGATCCCTGAAGCAACTGGGAGGCAGTTTACAATGATAAATTTTTTCAGCATTGACATGTATTTGGGAATACTATTACAAACACTTATTAGTATTTACACATTTTATTAATTAATAAATTAAGCATTTAGTAAATAGGTACGCAAGATATGAACTGGAAAAGCCACCTCAGTCTCTGCTTTCTTTATAGCACAAGTAGCACAACACTGGAGTGGACAGGACAAGACTTTTGCCAGGCTTTACACCCTGAGTAGAACAAGGTGCTTTGCTGTCACAGTTTACGGAACACCAAACAAAGCTTCAGTTTGGGTGGATTAAAAATTCAATGCACTCTGCTCAGATGTTGTGGTTCATTAAAATTAACAGTTTCCTGGCTTCCCACTCTACTGAACTCATATTTCCGACGCACACAAACATGTGTGAGCCCACCCTTCTTCATCTATTTACCACAGTCAGCAAAATCCTACCCAAATTGGCTTGTTGGCATCTCGCCAATTCCTTGAGGGCTGTATCTTGCTTGTGCAAATGAAAGCCCTGTCATTTGAAGCAAGGGGCTACAGCCCAAGAGGCTGCAAGTTTCAGCAGGCAAGGCTCCATCTTGGACTCTGACAGATATTTGGTTTACTGTAGCTATTCCACTCAGTTTTGTAATGGCCTTACATTCTGTGGGAACATAATTCTTGTTTCTCCATTGTTTTATTTTTCTCTTCTTCCATGGAGTTGTTTCTTAGTCAATGTAAGTGTGTAGTGACCTTAGTATTTGAAGGGAGTGGGAGGTCCCTTGCTATAATTTTTGCTAATTTCAAATCCAAAGCTCCATAAGCAAGTGCAATGGCACTGG
Organism: Aptenodytes forsteri; assembly: GCF_000699145.1. Taxonomy (NCBI): domain Eukaryota; kingdom Metazoa; phylum Chordata; class Aves; order Sphenisciformes; family Spheniscidae; genus Aptenodytes; species Aptenodytes forsteri. Next base: position 5,814,017 of record NW_008795695.1, read on the forward strand.
CAACTTCACATAAAAGCCATTTTCTTCAAATCATGCTGTTTGTGTCATTGATTTTGCAATCAGATGAAACCGAGATGCTCGCCAAGGACTTCCCAGAGCCTGCGTTAGCTTTCTCAGAGTTAGGCAGCCAGTCCAAGGCACGTGCTCTGATCTCCCCTCCAGCCATGGGGATGATGACATCTATGTGAGGAGGGGATGTCAATGCTGCAGGGAAAGCATTCACTTTCTCTCTCTCCACCACTGAGGAAGCCTAGACAAGATGCCTGACTTCCACACACCTGACACTGGGCAAAGGAAGCCTACTGGCTCCTCTGCTACTTCCCAGGGGCCACCAACATGCATTACATGCATGATAGCCAAATCCCTGTGCTCAGTGCCGGCATGCTCAGGGTGACATGCACTGCCGGGTGCCGCTGATCAAACATACTGAGCCACTCAAGCAAGAAGACATGTCAGGGAAAGCCTGATAAAGGAAGAAATAAAGGCTTTGTGGGAGGGGAGCGGAGTGGAGAAAGCTCACACAGGAGCTCAGGAGCAGGTCGCTACATGGGTTGCTACCACACAGGCTCCCTGAGCAGTTTACACAACTCAGGCAACGGGTGCAGCACCCAACGAGACTTGCGGGAAGAAGGAAAAGCAAAGAGGATGATGCCCAGGAGGGAGTTGCAGGAATGCAAGCCAGAGACTGACACTTCTCGGGTGTTGTCTGGGATGTTGCAATGGCTGAACACAAGTAGCTGGGTTTGAAGGGCAGATGGAGCGGAAAGGGTGGGAATGCGAGCAGCCATCTGCGGTCTGAGGGACCGTTCTTGCTGCTGAGGCAGGAATACGCTGTGCCCTGTGTGTGCCTGACATGGTCTAATGCACCAGGAGAGATCTTAAGTGAAGGCTGCACTTGAGTAACACCAGCAAAATAGCAACACCAGGCCAAAGAAGTACATGAAGGCAATATGAAGCAGCTATCCTTGGACCACAGGACACCAAAAATACCCTGGATCTGAATCATACTATTGAGACAAACACCGTTAATTAGAAAAGACATGACACCTGCTTTTAATGATACAGGCTTTTAGACTAGTCCTCAGGGGAGGAAGCTTCCCCTGAAATCTCCTGGTATGTACTTGAAGATGATGTGGTTCTTGTCAGGATAAGAGTGAATCTGCTTTAGGGGAGTCAGGGTCCCCAGCAGCTCTGGAGAGCTGTCCCTCTGTTCTGCTCCCATGGCAGAGGTAGGGCCTGTTGAGCTCTCATACCAACGTCAACCCATCCTAGGCTTTCCCTACTTGTGCTAGCACGCCAGCAGGGAGGCTACATGCGAACATACAGTTGGAGCAAGACAATAAGATGTTTCTACAACACACTGTCCTCAGTTTTGCTTTTATCCTAGGCTGGAAGACATCCTGTGCTAGAAAAGTAAAAAAGAAAAGTCTCGGCTCAATGCGGACATTAAAGCAATCTGGGACAAGGGTGCAGCTCTTCAGCGTCCTACATTGCACTTTGAGGGAGGAGCAGAGGCTGAGCAGAAGGCACCAGTAACACATTTATTCACACATGCCTTAAAATTACTTGCAGTTGTCGTTTACCAAATCTATAAAGAATTCTTTTAACGAAGCATCAGTTTAGATTAAGAAACATGGACTCCTCTCTCGTTGTGCATGTATCACGTAAGTCATAGCCTTAAAATACGCAAAAGTATGAGTGTGCTACTGCTCGACATATCTGGAGGAATTTGTTCCTTGCTCATAAAACTATAGGGTAACTCCATCGATGTCCACTAGATAACTAAGTAAAATGGATTTACTTGTTAGAGCGAATGTGTGTTCAGTTTATAGCTGATTATGGTACGTCTTGAGGGCAGAATTTGATTTTAAGATTTTTTCTAATATACAATCTGGTCAGCACCAATAACTGCTTACAAGTCACATTTCTGGGTAAATAATTAACTTTTTACTGCATTTATTTGATTTTTGTCCACAGCTGGATGGGATATTGACAGATTATTTTCTTTGTTATGTATATTCTTCCTTTTCAAGAGTGAAATAATTTAAAGGAAAATTTTTATTTGCTTTTTAATTTTTATTATTTTTTCAGTTACATATTTATGTAGCTTGAAACAGTGTTTCACAGTACGTCTTTGGTTTTCATCATCTGATAAAATGTTCAAGTTATTGTTCTTGTGGAAAAAACAATTCAGTTAAGGTTTTATAACCACACGGGCAATTTTTTTCCTCTAAACAACACAGAGGCAAGCATGTAAGGACATGTTGGGGATGCACTGACAAGAAATATAAACAAGTTCTTTTCCCATCAGTTACATAAAGGCTTCTTGCTGGTTTATATTTTTTTTCCCACTTTATGTTAACTTTGCTTATCAGTATACAGGCTCTTAAATGAATTCATTCTTCAGCTCATAATTTACTCATTGGAATTTGCAAGTAGCGGTAAATTGGCATGAAAATTTTGAAATAACATCCACATATGTTCTATGTCCCTTCATGTGAGTTCAACAGCATTTGTACATGTAGTATTTGGAAGAGATAAATTTTACCTAATATTTTGTTTTAATTAACTTCTTGAATTTCTCTTATGGTTTATAGGACGTTGCTCTTTGGAAAGCAGGCACAAAGAAGTAGCAATGAAATTACATGAGAGTGTCTAAAAGAAAGAAATCTGGATTTAGTATTCATTAAAACAAACATTTCCTATAGTTCGTCTTTTTTCCTACAGTACTCTTCATAAATGTTCCTAGGCCAAGATTTTAACACTGAGAAACTTGAGGTTATTCTGAAATTTGCATTTATGCTTCCAGGTAAGTAGCTTTATTGAGTCTCAGTTTTTATGTGCTTAATAGTTTTTGAAGTTAATTCACTTTTTAGGTTATTCAGGCATGGACTGAAAGACTTTAAACTTATACCTCTTTTTTTCTTGAGCTCTGTATATTCTGCAAGCTAGAGAATATCCCTCAGTTCCCTATACAGGACAGTGCTTACTGGCATTATTTCAAAAAGTCCCCCACAAAATCAAAACAATACAAAACAAGAATTCTGGTTACATTTTGAACCATTAACTGTATAAGTTACTATAAACAGCATACATTAGGCTGAGTTTGCTTGACTTTTATTTATAAAGCAGTTGTGCCCCCCCCTTTACATAAAACAAAAAGAACAATTATGTGAAGGAAGGTCAGCAGTCTAAAAGATCAGAAGATATATTTTAGGAATAAGGATCTGGAGCTTTTTGAAACATTCTCAGGCTTTCCCAGCAAAACAGACATTTCATCAAAACAGAAAAGTCTGCAAACCATCTTGGTTTCTAAGAGTTTTAACAGAGAACTTCATCTCTTCCCCTCAAGTTTGGAGCTTATCATGCTCACAGTTATGTTCCCTTTCTACCTACATCCATGCACCAAGGCAATGCCTTTAAAACCTATGCAACCTATAGATAAACTATATGCTATATGTATTATAAAAGCATACTGTTATGAGGAAGAGGGAGTTTTAAAATGGCTAAAGGGTTTAGAAAATATTTTGTCCCTCAGCTCTTTTTATTGTCAATGGACAGAGTGAGATTTTTCAGAGCACTGCAAGATACATTCCTGTATCACCTCTCCTTTCGAAGCAGCTTCTCCCTCTCCACTGACAATGGCCTCCCTCTCCCTCCTTAATACTGAAATGTTGAAAGATTTCCTTTTCTTTCCATTTTAGAATAGAAATAAAATGTGAAACTTCTAAATTCCTCACAACTGGAACCGTTGTTTCAGGACATTCCCGGGAGTCCAGATGTTTATAAGTATCTTATCCAGTGGTTCCAGATGTCTTGACCTTGGGCTAGAAACCTCAGGAACACACATTTTCCCATTCGTTCTTTCAGTTCTCCTGATTATATTCTCATTCTTCTGTTTGCATTCAGATAAGAAAAAGGTAAAGTCTGATTTCAGGTAAGAGGTGGCTCCAATTCTTTTTCACAAAAAAAAATTGGGTATTTTCTTCATTTGGTCTAAGGCGGTTGTTCTTAAGTGGTGAGGCTGATAAGAACAGAAACAGAACAAGTTGGTGGAGAGAAGTGACTCACTCTCTGTAGGTCTCTAGGAGAAAGACATCTTCTCGTGCAAGGTTACGAGCACAGCCATGGGAGCTGATCAAGAGGAACTAGGACGTCTCTCTCCCATTCTGCCACTTTGCATTTCATAATTATGCACAATCAGCATCCCAAAACCAAAGTGCATCAGGTATAACAGGTTCAAAGGGAGTGCCCAAATCCACTGTAAAAACAACAGCATGATATACTTCAATTGCAACTCCCTCGTATCACAATGCCACTATCGGTCATAGAGCCAGATTCATAATGGAGATTTGGGGGTATGGGGAAAGTCATTTTGTATTTTCCAAGATTCACTTAGACATTTTTAAACACAAAGTGCAGCGAGTTTTCATGTTTCACACACTTCTATCTTTAACCTAACATGATAATTTTTTCCAAGCTGACTTGCTTCCAAAAGCACCTTAGGTAATCTGGGCAAGTGCAAAACACCTCCACTCCCTTACTACCCAGAAATTCAAAAAGCAGATGAAAAGCCTTACATATGATTTCAGTTGAAGAACTCAAAAGATTTAGGGAACTCCCAGCTGTGTGGTGACAATACAGCTGGATTACTAGTAGTGGTTCAGGGAACCCCAGTGAGTATATGGCCTGCTAATTTCAAGGGTGAAGTGAGAAGAAGCTAAAGCATTAACAGCTGCATTGGTAATTTACTACCTTACTAATTCCTGAGTTCCTGAAGTGCACAGTGCATGTATGTGTGTGTGCATATGTACCTAATTCGATATCTCTCTCTATATAAATTTATATACACATAGACACAAACACATATACAAAAAATATACTGTGTATATATTCTGTACATACATCTGTAAAATATTTTAATCAAAAAAAGTTTTTCTAGTTCTAGTTGACACTACTGATAAAGAACAGTCTAGCACATATTATATTACACTATATAGTGGAGAATGTTTTATAACTATTAGACCAGCTCTGGTTAAAAGTTTGAGCCAGAAACAACCACTGGTTTTATTTTACACAGTTTTGCTTTTGATTTTAGGGAGCTCTTTGGGATAGGAATCATGTCATCTTCTATGTTTTATTTCAGTATAAACATTTCTGAGCACAAGGCCAATTTTTAAACAAACGCAGGGCTTAAGTATTCCTTTGGACGGCATGATTTTGTAGCTGATGTTAGCGCACACCCAGGCAGCAGGACCTACGACGATATGAAGATCGAGCCCTTCTAGGACATTCCCTCTTGCTATGTGACTAGTACCGTGGTTTAAAAAGACCAAAGCATGCTAAGTAACCAGGCACACAGCTCTTGCTTCCTTCACCTGCAAATAAAATCTAACATCTTATTCCACATGGGATAGGCAAAGAACAAGCATGCAGTCGTCAGTTTCCGTGGCCTACCCGACAAGTGCTCACTCATTAACTACTGCACCTCATCGGCTTGCAACCGCCTGTCCACTGCCTAACATTACTGATTTCTGGAGGACTGTATAGGCTATAATTTCAATCTAAATAATTGCTGATAGTGTGCAGGCTCTTTTTTTTCCTTTTTTCCAGCCAAGGAGAATCACTCTCCACAACTTAATCTGTCGAGGACTCACACATCAGAAAAATAAGATGGAAACAATGTATAATGTAATGCAGCCACAAGGGGTTCCAGATGTCTTTCTTCATCAGTTCAAAGTATTTTAAGTGTGTTTTCTCAGACGATGTGTACAGATAAATCAGTGTATTTAATTATGATGATAAATTGCTTATTGAGTGGTACCATTTTTTTTACGTGTAACAATAACACACACTTGTAGGACATTCATGCAGCAAGGCGCACAAGTAACTTCCCATGCAACTGCACGATATAACAGAAAAAAAGTTTGAAAAAGAACTTCTTTGGGGGTGTTCATATTCATAACACACTCTATGCCAAAACGTTTCAGTTTTTCTCAGTCTGATAGGAGCTCTTGAAGAAGGCTGGACGTTGCTAAAAGGACATAGAAGGTAGGCACACATGATCAGAGCTTATCGCTTCTGTTGATGCATTTTTTAATGACTTAAAGACAGAAAGGCATTGAAACCAATATCGATCTTTCACATGATCCACTTTGGAAGTAAATCAAAAGAAATTTTCTTACTTTCAATTTACAAATAGTTACATTTTTATATTTGACTTACGGACTATACAAAGCACTTAGACTGCTCGGCTTTCTAGTTGAGACTTAATTCCTAGTTTTAATCACCCAGAGTTGAAAACATGATGCTTTACATGAACATCTGGTGACAGTGACTGGAAAGAAATGAGGAGGAAATGAAAAAGCACATGAAACTTAGAGTTCACGGAAAACCTACTGAATCGCACTTCTTTTAAAATTTAATTTTGCTTTGTGCTGAAAGAAACCAAGAGGTATTCTCTAGCTGTAAACAAATGTGAATCCAAAATAGCAAAGATGTCCTGAATTTGGTATGTGTTTTTACCAGAGGGTCATGTTTACAGATGGCAATCTGCCATTTAAGCATTCTTACAGCCCTGTTGTGAAATTCCTACCACGCTTCACACATAAGTGTCACATTTACCTTGTTCACTTCAGCAGGAACCTATGACCTTTTTTCCAGTAATTTGTAGACCATCATCACGAGCCCCCAGTAAAAGGAAAACATTGAATTCAGGGGTTTAGGTTTTGTTGACTAAGGCATTATTCATGGCAAATCAGAGTCTGACAATTCAGAGGGTGCTACAGAAGCTCTAGATATAAGACGCATTTACAGCTTCTTTGGGCAGTAGGTGAACTCCTCGCAGTGAATTTGTTCTTTGGCTAAATATATGTTGGGCTATCAAATTCCCCTTTTTGCTCTAGAATGCCACCAGCACACTGACAAACAACAGATGATTACATCTTGGCAGCAAATTAGAGAATAAGGATCAACATGCTCTTTGTAGCATCCAAGGAGTCTTCGTGGGATTGAAACCTGAAACTCTCCACATCTCAATATTATGTCGCAGCAAAAAAATTACTGCTTTAGAGCACTGAGAAATACCCAAGAGTGCTTAGAGACAAAAATTACTAATGGAGTACATCACTAACACAATATTAACCACAAAAAAGTCATACTTGACATCAAAGCTCCTACAGCAACTTTAATTATTATCTCTATTTTCAGAAAATCTAGAGGCCCCAAATCAGACTTTACAGTTTTGCTAGCTATTATACAGAGATGGTTCAGTCCAGCTGTAGTGACAAAAGATAGGAAAAAGCAGTAGATTACCTCTCCTTTATAAGTGGGAATTGGCCCACAAGAAGACCCAGACGTACCACCTGTGGTCATGCTGGACTGTGTCACAAAACTGGGAGCTAAGCTGAAAACCAACTTCCTCCCTACATTTGTGTGATAAACAAATGCCATCTCGCTGTGTCTGCACTTCTAGTGCATGTGAATTTGCTCTGCCTGTAGTCCAAAGTGACCAAAGCTATGAGATTGCATTAACGTAGTGCTGAGCCAAGAATGAGAAACCATCTCTGTCACAGGTGGCATCCCATGAAGCCCAAGCCCTCCAGGTTATACCTTGAAAGTATATGTCAGTTTAAACATTAATTTTCTGTTTTCTTTACCTTTCACATTTGGTCTATTTTATGATACATGTGTAAGAGAGAAAAGCAAAACTTTTGTTCTTTTTTTATACAATGGTGATGTTGAACAATTTTTGCAAATCCTTCCCAACTACTGATTTTGCTTGTTATATTTGTTCTTGATTTATCAACCTGGGTACCTCTTTCTATAGACTGTCACTGCAATGTTTTTCTAATAATTAAATGAATGATTAACAAATTTTAAAGATTATTCAATTCTCTAAAATTGCTCTCCTTTGAGACAAGATTCTGACAAACTAAAATACTGCATTCCCAACTGCATAAGCTGCCAACATTTCAATGGCATTATACGTTAGTAGGAATAAGGGTAGTCTTTATTAGTGTTGTGTGTTTCTTTTAATTGGAGAATTAGACTGTGCTTCCTCAGCTATCAACCTGTAGGACTTCTATTTGAAATAAGCTGTTTCCATAACTGTTAAAGTAGAGCAGTATTTTTTGTCCATTATGATGGCAATGATGGACTTTCTGTATTGTCGAAGTGAGCCAATTCAACAGATGACAATGGCCTCAGCCATCTACCAACTCCCAAAGAGTGAAACTACGCAGCTAATTGAGCTCATGGGCATGTAGTCAATGGTTATGCACGCTGTATGTTTTTCATGGTTAAATACAGACCTGAAAATAAAGACCAGAAATCAATCACTTTAGCTTAATCTTAACAAAATGATGAGAGAAGAATATTTCGTGTTGTTCCAATTGTAGGACGATGTACTAAAATTTCCATTTAGCTTCAGTCTCTTAGTGTAAGCAGCATGTAACACATTAACATACCTTTCTTTTCTCCTCACATAAATTCAAAAACATCAATCTTGCCTGACAAAATTACATAATTTGGTTCTATAATCCTTTTTTTTTTTTCTGTTTTATTTTTAAAATCACCATTCAACACTGTAGATAAATTAGTGGCAGGATTT